>NC_135896.1:84814382-85414382 GCF_964194155.1 Cetorhinus maximus
AATTCAAGCATCTTCATTTGTAACTGAAGTCTCACTACCTCCAGCTGTGACTCACTAGTGTCAGGTTTCACTTCCAACTGTAGGTGCTGTGTTATACTTGTAATTAAATCTGCTTTCCTAGCCCCCACAGGTAATCTCAATTTTGATTTATCGCCAACTCTGTTACCTTACTCTTGGTTATTTTTTCCAACCCAATCAGAGTTATCTTTTCTACTCCCAGACAAGTCTTAGCAATTGTCAAAGCCATCTTGCAGTATCACCACTTATAAAATACTTCACCAACTCCAGACCTCAAAGTGCTTCTCGTAATCATAACCTTAAGAGTTATCAATTCCAAAACGATCAAGGAATTATAAATATTATCCTGGACGAGCCCCCAGTTGTTATGACACAACAGTTTGTAAAGGCTGAGTTATTTAAAATCCCAGAGGGAAGCTTTAAACACCTGTCATAACCTATATTTTCAATTGGTATGTTTTGAGTTGCAGCTCTAAATTCAGGAATAAGACCACCAGTTCTTGAGAGGTTTTTATATCAAACTAAATGAGACATTTATTAATAGACAACAAATTAAACACATACACATGGCTACAAATTACTACTATCATAACTTTTAACCAATTCCCAAATTAATCTCCACTAAGGCAACAATAGCCAATAGACTTAAACAGACACCAGGCAAAGCACTTTTCACCTTATGAATTCAAAATGAGGTTCCTTTGAACCCCTTTCACAGTACCAACTTTATTCATAATATAAACATTGCTTGGTGTCTCCTAGCTAGGTGCAAGATTTCACTCAAATTCTTAAATGCTCTATTCAACAAAATGCAAATGTTTACATCTCAAAACTACTATACATCAAAGCACCCACACTAGCTGGCTTTAATCCAATTAACACACACACACACACACACTAAACCTCTATTGAAATAATAATTTCTAATAACACTATATACACTATTAATATCTCTTCATGACATCCCCTTCCCATCAGAAAATGAACTGTCATGACATGAGGAAGTATGACGACTTCCCAACATTACTGTTGAGGTCCACCACACTACAATGCACACTCACAGATCCACCACACTACAATGCACACCTACAGGTCCACCATACAACAATGCACAACTACAGATCCATTGCACTACACTGCAATGTTTTCCTACAGACAAAAATTTCTCATTCTGCTTACAAAGGCCGATGATATTCAAGTCCTGGTGAATCAAGTGACCGTCAAATCTTGATGTGATGTTTGATTTGAGTTTCATGTCTGTAAATTTTCCCTGTCTTATGCCCTTTTTCATTCCACATTCAGATGCTGATGATATTCAGGTTCTGATGAATCGAGTGACTCTGTCAGATCTTGATGTGATGTTTGGTTTGAGTTTCCCATGTGTCAATCCTCCACTTCTAATAACCCCAGTGGCTCCATTATTCAACCACACTTGATTGTTTCTCCCTTTTCTGCTGAACTCCAGGCACTACACGCACTGTGCATCTGCACTACAATGCATACATACATGTCCACCATACTATCATGCACACCGATAGATCCACCACACTACAATACACACCTACAGATCCACCACACTACAATGCACACCTACAGGTCCACCACACTACAATGCACACCTACAGGTCCACCACACTACAATGCACACCTACAGGTCCATCACACTACAATGCACACCTACAGGTCCACCACACTACAATGCACACCTACAGGTCCACCACACTACAATGCACACCTACATGTCCACCACACTACAATGCACACCTATAGGTCCACCACACTACAATGCACACCATCATGTCCACCACACAACAATGCACACCTTCATGTCCACCACACAACAATGCACACCAACAGATCCACCACACCACAGTGCACACCTACAGGTCTGCAACACTACAGTGCACACCTACAGGTCTGCAACACTACAGTGCACACCTACAGGTCTGCAACACTACAATGCACACCAACAGATCCACCAGACTACAATGAAGTTGAACCCCATTAGAACTCCTGATGAGCAGAAAACTCCATGCACAACTCTCATTCCTGCCAAGGAAACTAATACTAGGGTTGCCAGCCAAAGATTACCAAAACATCCAGGACAGAGAGCAGTCCTATGGGCAGAAACAGGCTTCTGCCTACAACAAAAGGTACCACACCAGACACCTGCCAGATTTACACAAGGACGACAGAGTCTGGACTAAACACCTTGATAGAGAGGGTGTTCTTGCCTAGACAGACGGTGACCAGCCACAGTCATACCTTGTCAGTGCTCCAGATGGTACAGTCAGGAGGAACAGGAGGAGACTTCTCCTCATCCCTCAAGGTGATCCTCCCACTGTACATTGGAGAGAACTTGAATAAGACAACCAACACCAGAAGGACAACATCCAAAATAAACTCCTATTCAACAAGGTTTTACCCAGTACAACGAAGTCTACAACTCCTCCAACTTCTGTAAAGACAACATCTTGGCGCATTATAAAGTCTCCAGACCACCTGAACCTGTAAACACAGAGATTTGAGGGTGCAGAGTGGGGGAGAAGGAGTAATAGAAGTAATGTAAACATCTTGGATAAACAGGTATGCATTGTAAATGTGTTGGATAAAGACTGAGGAGGAGCTGCAGTATAAGGGTCTGGCATAGAAAGGGTTAGCGTGGGACGAGGTACAGTACCACCCAAAGTGTGATGTAAAGGAACATATGACCCAAGTCTAGAGGGCAGTCTTGTATTGGACAGAGACATGTGTAGAGGCAAGCATCGAGACAACGCCTAGCTTAGACCTTACACTATATATGTGTATATAGTTACAAGTAGTTGATAAACACTTCCTGTTAAACTATACAAGACTCAGAATTTCTTCATGAGACCTACTGAACTACACACAACAGCTTAGTCAAAACCTATTACATTTCTAACTTTTCTCAGTTCTGATGAAAGGTCACAGACCTGAAAAGTTAACTCTGTTTCTCTCTACACAGATGCTGCCTGACTTTTCCAGTAGTTTCTAATTTTATTTCAGATTCCCAGCATCTACAGTATTTTGCTTTTGTTCTAACACTGTGGTTCAGTTAAAGACCCCCAGTAAAGCCTGCTGGAGATTCCAATAGGTTTCCATCCCACTAATGGTCCTGCCCTTTTGCTAGAGACTGTGTTGAGAAAACTCTGTCCCTTAACTTCCCTCAATCACCAGCACAGTGTCCAATTGGCCACAATGCAAAAATAAATACCAACACATAATAAACGTTCCAAACCAAATTTATAAATCAAACCATGTCATATAATGTACAGATGTCAATGAATCATTCTTGTGCATGTTTTCCATGTGTCTTTGCCTGGCCTCAGTCTACTACACTGTGCTACCCCTGTGGTTGCACCTTGACCAGTGGAAGACTGCTGACTTTCACTGGGGGACTGTAGTAATTATGGTTTTATTTAGTGTGTAATGTACCTTTAAGAATAATACTTGTTAGGAGAGACCACATGATCTGTAGTAACCAATAGGAGAGTAGCGTGAGCTACCTCAGCAGTCAGTGTGGAGATAGAGTTGGAGTTGAAAGCACATGTGTAACTGCTGCTATGTTGTAAATAAACTTATTATTTCTATCAAAGAAGTGTCTGCAGATCAACTCTATCATTAATAGCAGCAACTTGACCACCCTTACAAAAAATTGGCAACGAGGATATAACAGGATTGAACAGAAGAAATCAACTTAGAAAGAAATTGGTACTGTACCTCGCCCAGTGATTGTAAGTAACAAGCTCCATTAGAATCAAAGAAGCTATCCCCCCTCAGAATGTCACAATTTGGGAGAATTGGTCTTTTGAACCAGCCGCAGACGATTGGTCTCATTACATAGAATGCCTCATGTTCTTTTTTCAAGCAAACAAGATTACGGGGGAAGAGAAGAGGCAAGCGATCCTCTTGAGTACTTGTGGGAGCAAAACCTACAGTTTGATTGGAAGTTTGATGGCACCCAATGCCCCAGATTTGAAGAATTTTGATGAATTGGAGGACCTCGTGAAGTGTAATTTTCAACCAAGGCCCTCAGTCATGATGCAGAGGTTCAGGTTTAATCACAAAATAGAGCCCTGGGTGAGACGCGTGCTACATGATGAATTTGAAGCAGCTAACGGAACATTATTAGTTTGGTACGACTCTGAACGACATGTTCTCTGACTCTGAAAGACAGAATCAATATTTGTCACAGCGAAAGTAAATGGCAAATCTGTTAGAATGGAAGTGGACACGGGAACTTCCACTACAGTAATTGGGAAACATACCTTCAGATATTTGAATAACGGTGAACATCAATTAAGTTTAGAAGAAACAGCCGCCAAGCTAAAAGTATATACGGGTGAAGACATTCAAGCAAAAGGCATAAGCAGAGTAACTGTCCATTATGGAAGCTAATCAGCAAAGCCACTCTTGATAGTGGTAGCAGGTGAAGAGCCAAGCCTCCTGGGGTGAAATTGGTTAAAGGAGATTAAGTTAGAAAGGGCTGAAATTTTCCAGCTGAGAGCAAGTGGGCTACCAGAGCTACTTAGAAAGTATGCCACCATCTTTAAGGACAAACTGGGGAAAATCCAGGGCCTGCAGGCTAAGATTCATGTGGATCTTGAAGCAACCTCTCGTTTCATGAAGATGAGACCAGTGCCATATGCACTGCGAGAAAAAGCCAACATTGAACTGAACAGACTAGGGAAACTGGGCATTACACAACCTGTTCAGTTCTCAGAATGGGCAGCGCCCAGAGTCTTGACCTTAAACCTGACCAAAGCATCCGAATTTGTGGAGACTACAAATTGACGGTTAATAAAGTAAATAAGCTAGACAGGAACAACATTCCAAGGGCTGAATTATCCCCCCTCCCCCATTGGGGGCAAAGTTGAAGAGTGGGCGCGCACAAGTGCGCTTCCGTTTGGCGCCCCCGGGCCAATTAAGGCTATGCACTTCCTGTGCGGGCAGGGGGGAATCCCAAAAGCGAGAGTGCGCTCTTTTGCACATGCGCACGAAAGAGCGCACTCATCTCCCTGAGGCAGCACTTAGCCTCAGGGAGATCAGCTCAAAACGTAAAAAACCTAAAAATAGAAAAGTAGAATTTCCCTAACATGTCCCCTCATGTGACAATGTCACATGAGTTGGGACATGTCCATAATTTTCACAAAAACTTTATTAAAATTTTTTTTAAACCTACATGAAACCTCATCCCGCCCGTGGTTGAGGTTTCATGCTTTTCCTAGTTCGTGTCGGGGCTCCCGGCCTGTCCGCCAACCTTAAGGTTGGATGGGCAGGTCCTTTAATTACATAATTGACTCTGTCAATGGCCTCAATTGGCCATTGACAGGTTTGCGGGCGCACAGCTGATTTCGCTGCGCTCCCGCCTTCCTGAAAATTTAAATGGAGCGCGGTGACATTGGGAGTTCCCCCCGATGTCACCGCTCATCATTTTACACGTCAGCGAGCGGGCCTCACCCCCACATGCCGATGCGTAAAATCCTGCCCCAAAAATCGAAGACCTGTATGCCAAGCTGGCAGGATGGACAATGTACACAAAGCTTGACATGAGACATGATAATCAACAATTAATGTTGGATAATGCCTCCCAGGAACTTGTCCCAATTAATACCCTCAAAGGGTTGTACCAGTATACACGATTGCCTTTCGGTGTCTCCTCCGCTTGTGCCATCTTTAAGAGAACAATGGAAAGCTTACTGCAGGGACTGCCCCGGGTTGTAATCTATTTATACGATGTATTAGTGACAGGATTCACTGAAAAGGAGCATTTGGCAAATTTAGAAGAAGTCTCAAAATGTGTCTTGCAGGCTGGAGTGCATTTAAAAAAAAGAAAAGTGCACATTCCAAGCGAAGGAGGTAATCTATTGGGTCACCGGGTAGATTCACAAGACCTCCACCTGGTTGAGGAGAAAATGAGAGCCATAAGAGAGGCACCTGCACCAAGGAATGCCTCAGAGCTCAAGTTATTCCTAGGAATGATCAACTATTATGGGTGGTTCTTACCCAATTTGTCTACAGTGCTGGCCCCCCTGCGTTCTCTACTCAAAAAGAACCAACATTGGTCTTGGGAGGCACCCCAGAAAGGTGAACCAATTGTTGCACTCATCCAATCTATTAGTGCATTATGAACAGACAAAAGAATTTGTGCTGATGTGTGACGCACTCCCTATGGAGTGGGAGCAGTGCTCTCTCATTGGATGGACAATGGCATAGAATGGCCAATAGGTTATGTATCAAGAACGCTCACCACAGCAGAAAAGTGATACTCGCAGATAGAAAAAGAAGGTCTGTCCATCATTTTTGGTGTCAAAAAATTTCACCAGTACATACATGGCCACCATTTTACAATTGTTTCAGACCACAAACCATTGCTAGGATTGTTTAACGAGGACAAGTCTATACCACCCATAGCCTCAGCAAGAATACAACGATGGGCTTTAACTCTGGCAGCGTACGAATACACTTTCGTACATAGGCCCGGAAATCAAATCACAAACACCAATGCCCTTAGTCGTTTGCCTTTACAAGAAAATGATGAGCACGTCCCAGTTCCAAGCTTGTTTTACTGTTAAATTTCTTAGATTCCTCACCAGTGTGTGCTCGACAGATCAGAGACTGGACAACTCGGGACCCAGTCCTGTCTCACGTACGAGGGCAAGTGCTGCAGGATTGGTTACAGGAGCCTGTATCAGATGAAATGAAACCGTACTTTAACAGGAGACACAAAATAACCAGGCAGAATGGCATCTTATTGTGGGGAGCATAAGTGATAGTCCCTCCAAAGGGAATGGAGCCATTTTTAATTGAACTACACAGCGTCCACTGAGGAATTTCCCGAATGAAGACCATGGCATGCAGCTATCTGTGGTGGCCTGGGATGGATGTTAAAATGGACAGTTTAGTAAAGCACTGTGTGCAATGTCAGCAACTGCAAAAGTTGCCAGTGACAGCTCCATTACACCCATGGGAGTGGCCAGGTAGATCTTGGGCGCGGTTACACATTGATTCCATTGGACCTTTCCTGGGAACAATGTTTCTGCTCATTGTCGATGCCCATTTAAAATAGTTGGATATATAGGAGGTGAAGTCACCAACATCAGCTACTACAATTGAGAAGCTACGTCAGAGTTTTGCCGATTATGGACTACCAGAAGTAGTCATTTCCGATAATGGCACGGCATTTACAAGCGCTGAGTTTCAACGGTGTATCAGCCTCAGCAGTATCATTCATGTGAAACCTGCACCGTACCACCCTTCCTCAAATGGACTGGACGAAAGGGCAGTTCAAACATTCAAGACAGGCATGAAAAAGCTAACTGGCGATTCTTTGGTAACTAAGGTAGCACACTTTCTTTTTCATTACAGGACTACCCCTCACACAACAACAGGGCCTCTATCTTACCACATGGAGGTGGAAAGATGGATCGTCTGTAAACATGTGGACCATTTAAGGAAGAGAGAGACAAATCACCCAAGATTTGGTTCCACCTGTAATCATGACCAGGTCTGCATTTCCTGGTGAGGATACTCAACCCAGAACTGACATGTCTGATGTTCCTGTAAGAGTTGAGGATACAGAACTGAAGTGCCTACCGAAGCACCTGATGTTCAGGCAACTCCGGCAAAGGAGGTTCCTGACAAAGTACCTGAAGTTGTGGAGCTGAGACATTCCACACATATCAGGAAACCGCCTGAAAGACTGAACTTGTAAATTCCTTACGCAGTGTAAATATGTAGTTTTGAAAAATATGTACATGTAAATATATGTATAGCCGAGTTAAAGGGGGAGGAATGTAGCAATTATGGTTTTATTTAGTGTGTAATGTACCTTTAAGAATAATACTTGTTAGGAGAGACAACATGATCTGTAGTAACCAATAGGAGAGTAGCGCGGGCTGCTCAGCAGTCATTGTAGAGATAGAGTTGGAGTTGAAAGCACACGTGTAGCTGTTGCTGAGTATGTTGTAAATAAGCCTAATGGCCAGGATTTTCCAGTCGTCGGGTAGGCTCAGCAGGTGGGCCTGGGAGCAGTCGGGAAGCCGATCGTCGCCCGTGATTGGGCGCCGACCGCGATTTCACACTGGCTGGCCAATTAATGGCCAGCCAGAATGAATAACGCGCTGCAACGCTCAGTATTGCCGGGGTGGAGCCAGGAGGATCGCGAGCACTGAAGTTCGCGCATGCGGGCGTGTGCACGCAGTATAAGTCCCCTGAGACACAGAGCTGCCTCAGGGAGCTGAAGATTTTTAAAATAAAAAATAAAGATATTAAAAATAACGTAAACATGTCCCCTCATGTGACTCTGTCACATGAGCAGGAACATGGTAAATATGAGTGTTAAAAGGTTTTTTTTAATCACTTGTCGTTACCTCATCCCACCTGTGGATGAGGTTTCGCCAAAAATGCAGAGGCCACTTGGCCTTTTCGCCAACTGAATGGTTGGACGGGCAGCGAAAATTTCTAGTCAATGAATTGATTCAGGGCCTTAATAGGCCGCTTAATTGTTGGCGGGCGCACTGCCGACTCCCGCGCATGCCCGCCAACCGAAATATTGCGCGAGTGCGCGATGATGTCAGGATGCTTGCCCGATGTCATCACGCATCATTTTACATTCGCTCAGGTCAGGCGAATGCCCGCCCGATGAGAGAAAAACTCTCCCCCGTGTTTCCACCGAACAAGTGTCTGCAGATCAATTCTATCATTAACAGTAGCAACCCGGCCACCCTTACAACACGGAGACTGCAAATTGTCTTGCAGGATGACCTCGAGCAGCTCACCAGGACTGCACCAACTCACCATGGGCGGCAGTAGCCTGGGCTGCTGGCTGAGAGGCAACAGCAAGGCCACTAGCGGAGGAGCACCATGGGAGGATGAACGCTGTCGTCCTGAGACAAGACGGCAGGTTTGTTCTTCATGGAGCCACTGCCACTTGCCCAGAGCAGTACCTCAGCAATGCTCATAATCTGCTGGAGGACAGATTGACACAGGGCTGTGACACCCTGCAAGCCACTTTGAGCTGCGCCAGCCATAGCCATGATGGCAGCAGCCTGAGCTTATATGACAGCAAACTGGCCTGAGTCAAACAGTTGTGGGTTCAAGTCTCGCTCCAGGGACTTCAGCAGAAAAGTCTGGGCTAACATTCCAGTGCGGCACTGAGGGAGTGCTGCACTGTTGGCGGTGCTGTCTTTCAGATGAGATGTTAAACCAAGGCCCTGCCTGCTGTCTCAGCTGGATGTACTAAGTCCTCTGCAGCTATTTTAAAGCAGAGCAGATAAGTTATCCCAGTTTCCTGGACAATATTTATCCCTGAAACAACATCACAAAAGCAGATTGATTATCTGTTCAAGATCACATTGCTGCTTGTGATTTTGTTGTGTGCAATCTGTCTGCCGCTTTTCCCACTTTACAACAGTGACTACACTACAAAAACAATTCATTTGCTGTCAAGCGCTTTGGGGCATCAAGTGGCTATAGTAATATAAGGCTTTTTTTTGTTTTAAGTTGCTCCATAAAACTTTCCTCTTTGACCAAGCTCTGCTCTCCTAATATCTTCTTTTGTGAATCAGTGTTAAATTTTGTGTGATAATGGTTCCTGTGAGGCATGCTAACTTAAATGCAAGCTGTGGTCGATGACTCTCCATAAGATTCTGATGTAGAACTCCGCCCAAAGGTCTTAATCCACTTCGTCTTTCGGATGCTAATTTACCAAATCCCAACGTTCATCACTTTATGCGGGTATCGTCTTGGCGGTAGTTCATTTAAACTGTAAATATGAGGTTAAAAGACACTGGAAGACATGTCTAAGGGCCTTTCCCTGAAGTTGGTCAGCACTAAGCAAAACAATGCTTGGTTCCTAATAGAGTCTAACTTGCAGGTCCTCAAGAACTCTCTCTCGTCATGTAGCACCCTCGCTGTTCTAGAATGTCCATTGCAGTCTCCCAGTCGTTGCCCGAGAAAAACGGGACACATGACGTCCTGGATAGCCAAAGACAAAAAGCAGGACATAAGGTGAAATTTCGGGACAATCCCGGTAAAATACGGGATGTTTGGTTTCCCGGTGAGCCAGCATCCGGGTACCTGATTGACTTGCCTGGTTTGTTCTGATGAGGCCAAAGGTCGAATTTAATTCAGTTCTCGGGCCTCTCTTTTCTGGCACGGACTCACACGGATTTAAGGTGCTAAGAAATTTAGGCCCTGCTTCTCCCTCCTTTGATGCAGCTGAGATTACAGCAAATGCAGGGAAACTACCTGTTTTATATCTGAATGAGAGGATTCCCAGGCTTTTGACTTTCATCTCTGGGTCATGTTGCTTCATCCACAGCTACTCTCTCTGAATTTCAAATTGCCCTATGTTACAGAATCAGAAATCACAAACGGTATTTTTAATTAAATATCTCGGAGACTGGTTATTGAGGAGCAGTCAACCTTCCCTCTGTCCCAATCTGTGATCACGATTCTGAAAACCCCACACTAATGAAAGTGGACTTAGTCACAGAATGAAGTTATGGTTGGCTACACATTAGAATGATGTGCATTTCCATGGCAACACAGGCAAAAAAATAACAAATTGTATTCTTTATATAGCAGCATCCAGGAAACATCTGGATGAGAGAAAATGAATTAATGTTTGGGTTGGAGGCCCTTCATACGATGTGTTTTAGCGTGAGAATTTCATCTCGGATGTTAACCTCTATTCCTCTTCTTCTTCCATTGCTGACAGGCCTGTTGTGCACTTGCAGCATTTACTGAGGGCCAGTTTTTGGTCTGGGCCCAATTTACGTGCCCAAATTCTGCATTGTGTAATTCACCAACATACTCTCTGGCAGCAGCCCTCAGGTGAGCCCTGAAAGAGTTGACTGGATGACGATATGGGTGGAGGGGCAAGAGCCAATCCTGTTGATACAAGGGAGCTGCCAATACCCACCTGAACTTGTTGGATCTGGTGCCCTTACGTTTGTTGGGGCTAAAGGATCCGGGTTGGGGTGACCAAGATGGTGCAGAGACAGAGAACATCAGGAGATCGTTGTTAGAATAAACACATGCTGTTTATTTACCAACTAAACTCAGCAGCTACACTTGTGTGCTCACGACATAAAACTCTGTCTTCACTCATCAGTGACTAATTCAAGACTCTCTCACAAAGAGGTAGCCCACACCACTCTGCTATTGGATATTAAAATCATGTGACCTTACATTACAATACTTATCTTAAAGATCTATCACATATCAGATTACTATTTTTTAAGTATATCTCTTGTTGGCCACAAGGGCAGGCTCAACACCTGCCGTGCTCATCGCCAACTAAATCCTGGACTTTCAATAGAAGTTAGGTTTCTAATTTACATCTTTAAAGAGTTTTAAAGTCTATTTTAGGTGCCTACCTGAGAGTCCAATTCGAAAGGCCCCCAGGAGCTTTTGCAGTGGGACCAAAGTGAGATTGAAGAGAAAACACTTGCAGGGCTATGGGGTAAAGGCACAGGAATGGGATAAGGCAGAGAGCTGGCACAGGCCAAATACGGGAAGTGGGCATCGCTGGCTCAGCCAGCATTTATTTTCCATCCTTATTTGCCCTTGAGAAGGTGGTGGTGAGCAGCCTTTTGCTGCGCTGCTGTCCATGTGGTGTAGGTACAGATCGGGCACAGGCTGACACAGTGCTAAACCGGAATACTAGGCAACTGGTTTATGTGGTTCTCTTTCAGGTGCCGACTGATTTGCAATGAATTTCCGGCATGTTTTCACTTCAGAATTAATTATGCCAACACAGGAACAGCAGTCGGCCATTCAGACTCTTCGAGGCCTTTCTGCCCATTCAGTCAGATTTGTTCCTGGCTGATCTGCATCTTAACTCCATCTACTTGTTTTGGTTCCATAACCTAATACCTTTGCCTAACAAAGTTCTATCGATCTCAGTTTTGAAATTTTCAACTGAGTCGCAGCCTCAATAGTTTCTTTTTTGGGGGCGGGCGGGGGGAGATAGTTCCACATTTCCACTTCCCTTTGTGTGAAGAAGTGTTTCCTGACATCACCCCTGAATCCCCTGGTTCTTATTTTAAGGTTCCATTCCTTTCCTGGATTCTCCTACCAGAGGAAGTAGTTCCTCTCCATCTACCCCAATAAAAGCTCACCATTTAAATTCTAATCCAAATGAAAAGTTATCCAATGTACCAACCAACTCAGCAGAGTCAAACTCTTTTTTTCATATTTATTTGAGAACCAGAAGCAGTGTTTTAACATCTTCTCACTTTCATGCTTCATATGTTTTTGTTTTGATTGAGTTGCCTTATGAATGATTAAATGGGCTGTGAGATGGGGAATCTGCAAATTGGATATTTTAATTCAGTGGTTAACAGAAACTCTGATCCAGCAGATCAATGTTGTGCATGCAAAGTTAGCATTCGTCAAGGAGCAAGGCTTACTTTCGAAAAATAAAGGCACATTTTATTTCAAAAAGCAAATTAAAAATGTATATCTGGGGAATAAAAAAAGTAATGAATTCTTTCAATTCATAATATGAACAAATTGGAATGTGTTAAAATAAAGAACAGTCTTAAAGGAATCTAATTTTAAAGCACAAAGTACTTGAATAGTTCTTGGGGCTTTCAATCGGGGTAATAGTGTAATTGTTGGGGCTATTTAAATAATATTCTGCTTTTTCTTAAAAGTTGGTAGCTAATCTACCAGGGAATCAATAGTGAGTTTTGGAATTCCAATATATGTTTTTGAGACAGTTTTCAAAGGCTTATTTGAACCACACACAGTATATATATATATATATATATATCTATTTTCTCATGATGTCCCAAAGCACAGAATTAACTTGCCCATCATGAATGACACAAAGTCCAGAAGTTCACCCAGCTTGTGTAGATCAGCAAGCACAGGCGTGACCAGTGAATTGGACTTGGTGCGAGTTAGCAGACAGGCGTCAGAGTTTTGAATGAACATAAGTATAGGTGGGGTGGGAGATGTGTGGCTGGAGAGGGATAGTATTGGGATAAGCACGTCCAGCAGTGACACAAACCTGGACGAGGGTTTCAACCAAGCAGCTGAGGCAACAGCAGAGATGGGCGATATTACAGAGGTGAAGTAGGTACTCTCAATGATGGAGAGAATAGAGTAATCTCGCACTACCTTCCAGAAGGCTGACATACTCTAAAAGGGATGAAAATGCTCCCAACACAATGGGTTCAAGGTGTTTATCACTTATGGAGGCAAGTCACCAAATTGCTTATTGTTTGGGCTCTGTAAGAAACAACTTCAGGTTAATGTATTTACTCCTGGACACTGACTTTGGATTCATAACCCAGCATGGGGGCTGCACTGAGAAAATAACTGCATTAAAGGAAGCTTTGACCCCAAACATATATTAAAATAATTCCTATCTAGATTCCTCCTGCGGTAAAATGATCAATGATTCCTGAAAGATGGAGGCATAAAGAAAACAGGAGTTGAGCCAGAAAGGGAAAAGTTAGCACCGCAAAATTTGATCACCTCTGAAAAATGGGCCTGTGACGTATGATGAACTTCCACCACTTGCTGCCAATGCAGGCATGGTGCAAACTCGGTGCTGCCAGCTAATCTGGATGATTGCATCCTGCAGTCAGTGCCAAGTGTGCTGTTGAGTGGCTGCAGGGGGTGTAAACTGATGGGAGGCTGGCACGAGTCCAACCAACCCGCACTACTTGAAGGGGAGGTGCCTTGTGGCTGGGGTAGGTGCTGGAAGTAATTCTACAACTGATTCTGAACTGGGAAAAACACAAGAATGGTGCCACATGGCAGAGGGCGAGCTCCAAGATTTCCCACCGCTGAACTGGGGGCCTTGATGCCTCCTGCAAGAGATGTCATCGATCCACAGCGTCCATGCAGGAGGCCTTCCAGACAAACTCTCCAAAGGCAGTGATTCCAGATAGCCATGGTGGTCAATGCCAGGAGTTGGGACCCCAGAGTATGTGGATGCCATGCCGCAAAAAGTCCAATGAGCTCACACGAGTGTTCAAAGTCAGTAAATGCATCTTCAAATGCATTATCCTGCCACCCACTATCGATCATGACTCACATCTAACATTCTTAGCTTCACCTCATCCTCACACACTTAGAAAAGATGCAAGCCACATACTCACATCGTACAGCTTGCACACACACTAACAGCTATTCAACAAAGGCAGCTGCATCACCCAAACAGGTTGTACCACACTCATTGACATATGCCACTTACTTTTGCAGAAAGGTGGTGCATAACCAGAGGCAGCAGCACCTAACCAGCGGGAAAGGGACAGCTGCATGTCCCTTTCCCAAAGTGGGAGACCGTAGTTACCATCAGTAGAGCAGCCATGACTAAGGCCACGGCCATTGGAGGGGCTGGTACAATCAAAGATGAGGTACATTCCTACCAAATCCTCCTCATTTCCTATTTCCCCCATCCTCCAACTCTTCTGCTTACAAGCTGCAGGTGGTGCTAGCATGCACCTCTTGCTTTCCACTCCCCCATCACCACCACCCCTCATCTTAACTTACTCATGTGCCCTGTTCCTTTCAGATACCCAAGAACTGCTGCCTGGCCAAGCGATGGTGGAAGAGCAGGAAGACAGTGATGGTGAAGGAACACCCTCTCTCACTCACAACCACAAGCTCAGATACTGACACTGTGCATGCTTTAGAGGACAGCTTTGAGCTGGGTCAGCACATGGTGAGACACTGGACAAGAAGTAGTTCCCCAGCCAGGGCAAGGGGTAAGGGTAGCACAGGTGCCAGATTGCTGGAGACCAAGTTTACACACAAGTTCCATTACAGGGAATTAAGATGAGGACTTTGAATGAGGTGAACTGCAGAGAAAGGCTGATAGAATGGATAATGAAATGCTTAATTCACTGGGAAGCCTGCCACAAAGCCTGGCATCACTGCCAAGGAGCATGGTGGAGACTGGCATCAACTTGGCATGGGGCTTTCCGCAGATCTTGGAGCCCACGCTTTCCAGCATGAAAGTGGTGGCCAACTTCATTAGCACGCTTGTGAACCCAGCCATGATGCAGTGTCTGATGATTGATGTCTCAACTGCGATTGCAACTCAAGCAGAAGCCATCCAAATATACTGCAGTGACAGTTTGCTTTTCCTGTGGTGCAGGGTCAGCTCACTGCTGTTGTGCACTGAGTAAAACTTAACGCATGCTCAACTACAGGCAGCCATTATTTACACCTCCCCAACAGAGAGGGTCGCAGAGAGGGTAACATAACAAAATGCTTAGATCTTGCAATATACTGCAGCTGCCATACAAGTTCACACTGCTGCCATCATAGCTGTGGATACCAATGTCCAAAGGGGATTGCAGGGTGTCATTGCAGTTCTGCGATCTGTCCTCCAACCGATTACGAGGATTGTGAGGCACCTCTCTGAGGGAGTAGCAGTGGCTCCGTGGAGCTATCCTCCCTCAGGATGAGGGCATTTGTTCTCCCACCTGTGCCATTCTGCCAGTGCCCTTGCTGTTGCCTGCCGATCAGCCAGCCCAGACTGCTGCTTCCTGTGCCAAACTGGACCTTCTGGTCCCACAGCTGCTTAAGGGCATCCTGCAAGACCATCTGCAATCTCGCCCACTGAATGGCAGCAGCCTTTCACCAGCAATGCTGCAGCCACTTGGGTAGCTGTCCCTAGGGGAATTGGACAGGCAAAGGCAGATGGAAGACAGGCAGCAAGAAAATGCACAACAGTGATTAGTTGGCATTTGTATGTGATGTGGTATGGTTTGATTTATAAATTTCATTTAGAATGTTTATTTTGTGGCAGCTTTAACTTTCGTATTGAGGTCAAGCAGATGTTGCGATGGCCACTAATAGTGAGGTGGTAAGGAGTGGGACGGTTGGCGCTTGGGGTATTGGGGTTGCCTTTGTTGGTATTGCAGTGGGATGAGTCAATCAGGGGCAGCTTGACCTCATCCTCTCCCCACCCCCCCCAACCACCCCCACCCCCAGGTTGGTCAAGGAGGCAAGGGCTGTGCTCTACTCAGCCGAATCCTGCAGCCCATAAGTGAAGCCCAAAAGACTGGGTGAAGGGATGGGCTATATGGAGCCTTGCAAATCCAAGCACTTGTGGGGCAGCAATAATGGGATACAGTGAACGAGGATGGAGAATCTGGATGTCAGAGCTAGAGGAACGGGGAGTTTGGTGGGGCGAGAGGAAGCGAGGGAGAAGGAGAAAGAGAAAGAACCTGCATTTATATAGTGCCTTTCATGATCTCAGGACATCACCAAGAAATTTACAGCCAATAAAATACTTCTTGAAGCACAGTCACTGTTGTAATGAAGAAAACTTGGCAGCCAGCTTGTGCAACAAATCCAACAAACATCAATGTGGTAATGGCCGGGTAATCTGTTTTCAGTGGTGTTGGTTGAGGGATAAATATTAGTCAGGACAACTGGGGAGAACTTTCCAGCTCTTCTTCAAATGGTGCCATGGGATCTCTAATGTCCTCAGTTTAATTTCTCCTCTGAAAGACAACACCTCCAACAATGCAGCACTCCTTCACTACCGCAGTGAAGTACCAGACTGGATTCTGTGCTTAGATGGACCTTAATCGACATTATTTTAGTGCCGGGAGTATCCCACTTATTTTGAGCTGGATTCCAAAATAACGCTGAACGGGAAATGTAGACCTACCTCTTGTAAGAGAAGTCTCAACAGTGGCACTGTCTCCTTAATGGGGAAGCCAGATGGTGAAACACTCTCAGCTCATTTGAAGGCAGCCTCTGTGCCTTGTACAATGATGTAAAGGATCAGTAAGCCTCGAGTTTCAGCCTACAGATAATCAACAACTTTTGCAATTAGGTGCTGTTCTCACAATTGACAACGCCTTGGTGTGCAACGTGTGCAGCTCCCAGTAATGACTGATATTGATAGTGTCAGGTAGTTTAACCCAACATAAAAAGCTGATAATATACTAGTTGTTCTGAAATTGTTTATGGATAATTTATTATTTTGCTACATTAATAAAAAATCTTATGTAAGGCAAGCAGGACAACTTCTTGTCATGAATTTTGGTCACGCTGTTATGTCAATATTTGCCATCGTAAAATGCAATGTCAGTGTTTAATTTAACAGTCAATTTAAAATTCATGGCATCCATCCTCGAAGGATATCAAAAAATTACCTGTCATAGCGTTAAAAATAAAAATAGTGTAAATACATAAGGCAAATTGATGCAGTAAAGAGAAAAAATTACTAACAGTTCACATTTAGCCGTCTGAAACGTTAACTCCGAAAATGTTAACCTATCCTCCTCTTCAGCTGCTGATCAATCTATTTGCAGTTCCAGTTTTTGTTATAGATTCTGAGTATTCAATTTTCTGAAGCTATTGATGTCCCTGTAACCTTTCTATCAATAGAGACTAACAGTACAGTGTATCTATCAATAAAGGCTATCTATTAGCACATAGTCTCTATCGATAGAGACTATCAGTACAGAGTATTTGTCAGTACAGGGTAACTAGCAATACGGATTAACTATCAGTACAGACTAGCCCAGGTCTTCCCATCTCTGGATGATCGGAGACCAGACACATTGCTAAGGGACCCCTCGAAAGTCCCAACGCAAGGATTCCACGTGAATTGCCCGGGAAGTTTTCACTCCTGATGGGCAATTACCCTGCCCCCCAGGACCCTCCAAAAATGTCTCCAACTCTGAGTTAGAGTCGAGGCTTCAGAGGGTTCCGAACTGCTTACCTGGATAGTTATCCAGGAAATGTTAACTATACAACCAAACTCCAACTCCCCACAGACCCCCTCCATGACTTCCCTCCTGCCCCTCAGACCCCCTCAACCCTCTGAACACACCCGACCCTCTGAATTCCCGACCCTCCAGCTCCCCCAACTTTCCCCCCCTCACCCACCGACTCCTCTTGACCCTTCAACTATCCCCCCAACCCTGTTGCTCCCACCCCGACCCTGCTACTCCCCTCCCGAATCTGCTACTCCCCCACCCCCTGAACTTGCTACTCCCCCAACCACCCCCCCGACCCTGCTACTCCCCCACCTCCCCCCAACCCTGCTACTCCCCCACCACCCCCCCACCCGACCCTGCTACTCCCCCACCCCTCCCTGACCCTGCTAATCCCCCATCCCCCTGACCCTGCTACTGTGTGCTGTAAACAGGAGCATGGCTTCCCCCCACCGCCCCCACCTCCCCCCGACTACCCTGCACTATGAAGAAGGACTCCGAGAACTGGTATGGTCCGCATTTCTGAAGACCGGTCTTGGCCAAAAATGCGGAGCTCCATCTTAATGTTAAAAATAGAAGCAGAGTGACAATCCGATGGTGATTGCCGGTCCTCAGAAGATTCAGCCCAAGTGGTAACTATCAGTAAAGAGTAACTATCATCTCAGAATAACCATCATCTCAGAGTAACTATCAATACATAATATCTAACAGTACAGAGTAACTATCAGTGCAGAGTAAATATTAGTACTGTGTAAATACAGAGTAACAGTAAGTACAGAGTAACGATCACTACAGGCACTTTCAGTACAGTGCAACGATCAGTACAGGCACCATAAGTACAGAGTAACTATCAACACAGACACCATCAGTGCAGAATTAATATCAGCACTGAGTAAATACAGAGTAACAATAAGTACAGAGTAACTATCAGTACAGGCACCATAAGTGCAGAGTAAATATCAGCACTGTGTACATACAGAGTAACATAAGTACAGATTAACCATCAATACAGGCACCATCAGTACAGAGTAACGATCAGTACAGGCACCATCAGTACAGGGTAACGATCAGTACAGGCACTATAAGTACAGAGTAACTATCAACACAGACACCATCAGTGCAGAATAAATATCAGCACTGAGTAAATGCAGAGTAACAATAAGTACAGAGTAACTATGGGCAGAATTTTCTGCCTGCTGGGCGGGCGGGCCCATCCCAATCTCCGGCGGGCGGGGAGCCGATCCCTGCAGGATAAGCGGGCCCCGCCGCCATTTTAAGTGGGCGGACCAATTAAGGCTCTCCCAGCGTGACATGCTATGCGCTTCCTGTGCGGGCGGGGGGGATTCCCCAAATGCGAGAGTGCGCTCTTTCGCACATGCGCACATCTCCCTGAGGTTAATTGCTGCCTCAGGGAGAGCGCTTATTAACATATCCCCCTCATGTGACAATGTCACAGGAGATGGGACATGTTAATAAATTTCACAAAAACAAGCTCCAACAACTCATCGACACCAACACCCATCTGGGACCCTCCACCCCTGCTTGTCCCTCCGTCCCCATCCCATCTTCCAATCCCAGCCCCAGCCACGTATTCACTATACCCCCTGACCTTCCCTTCTCTGATGCTGAACGTTCAGTGCTCAGCAAAGGACTTAGTTTCATACCCTTACGCCCTCATCTCAATGAATTTCGGGCTCGGCACGGTGCTGAACTCTTCTTCCGCCGTCTTCGTCTCCGTGCTCACTTCTTTGGGCAGGAGTCCTCTCCCCGTTCAATGGATCCTTTTACCCACCTCCAATATTCTCCCTCCACCTGGACCCCTCCCTCTGGATTCTTACCTGCTCTTGATCTTTTCATTGAGAACTGTCGGCGTGACTTTAGCCGTCTCAATTTCTCTGCTCCTCTCACCCATTCTAATCTGTCTCTCTCTGAATTTGCTGCACTCCGTTCTCTCAGGTCCAACTCCAACATTGTCATCAAACCCGCTGACAAGGGTGTTGCTGTTGTTGTCTGGCGCACTGACCTCTACCTCGCGGAAGCTGAGCGTCAACTCGCAGACACTTCCTCCTACCTCTCCCTGGACCATGACCCCACCACTGAACATCAAGTCATTGTTTCCAGGACTGTCACTGACCTCATCTCCTGCGGAGATCTTCCTCCCACAGCTTCCAACCTGATAGTCGCCTAACCTCGGACAGCCCGCTTCTACCTCCTACCCAAAATCCACAAACAGAACTGTCCCGGCAGACCGATCGTGTCAGCCTGTTCCTGCCCCACGGAACTCATTTCTCGTTATCTTGACTCCCTTCTCTCTCCCCTTGTCCAGTCCCTTCCCACCTACATCCGTGATTCTCTGACACCTTACGTCACATCAACAATTTCCAGTTCCCTGGCCCCAACCGCTTCCTCTTCACCATGGACGTCCAATCCCTCTACACCTCCATCCCCCACCAGGATGGTCTGAGGGCCCTTAGCTTCTTCCTTGAACAGAGGCCCGAACAATCCCCATCCACCACTATTCTCCTTTGTCTGGCGGAACTTGTTCTCACACTGAACGATTTCTCCTTTAACTCCTCTCACTTCCTCCAAATAAAAGGTGTGGCAATGGGTACCCGCATGGGCCCCAGCTATGCCTGTTTCTTTATGGGGTATGTGGAACATTCCTTGTTCCAGTCCTACTCCGGCCCCCTCCCACAACTCTTTCTCCGGTACATCGATGATTACTTCGGTGCGGCTTCATGCTCTCGTCTGGACCTGGAAAAATTTATTAATTTTGCTTCCAATCTCCACCCCTCTATAATTTTCACATGGTCCATCTCTGACACTTCCCTTCCCTTCCTTGACCTCTCTGTCTCAATTTCTGATGATAGACTGTCCACCAATATCCATTACAAGCCTACCGACTCCCACAGCTACCTCGACTACAGCTCCTCACACCCCACTTCCAGTAAGGACTCCATCCCATTCTCTCAGTTCCTTCGCCTCCATCACATCTGTTCTGATGACGCTACCTTCAAAAACAGTTCCTCTGACATTTCCTCCTTCTTCCTTAACTGAGGTTTTCCACCCACGGTCGTTGACAGGGCCCTCAACCGTGTTCAGCCCATCTCCCGCGCATCCGCCCTCACGCCTTCTCCTCCCTCCCAGAAACATGATAGGGTCCCCCTTGTCCTCACTTATCACTCCGCCAGCCTCCGCATTCAAAGGATCATCCTCCGCCATTTCCGCCAACTCCAGCATGATGCCACCACCAAACACATCTTCCCTTCACCCCCCCCGGCGGCATTCCGTAGGGATCGTTCCCTCCGGGACACCCTGGTCCACTCCTCCATCACCCCCTTCTCCTCAACCCCCACCTATGGCATCTCCCCATGCCCACGCAGAAGATGCAACACCTGCCCCTTCACTTCCTCTCTCCTCACCGTCCAAGGGCCCAAACACTCCTTTCAAGTGAAGCAGCATTTCACTTGCATTTCCCCTAACTTAGTCTACTGCATTCGTTGCTCCCAATGCAGTCTCCTCTACATTGGAGAGACCAAACGCAAACTGGGCGACCGCTTTGCAGAACACCTGCGGTCTGTCCGCAAGAAAGACCCAAACCTCCCTGGCGCTTGCCATTTTAACACACCACCCTGCTCTCTTGCCCACATGTCTGTCCTTGGCTTGCTGCATTGTTCCAGTGAAGCCCAACGCAAACTGGAGGAACAGCACCTCATCTTCCGACTAGGCACTTTACAGCCTTCTGGGCTGAATATTGAATTCAACAACTTTAGATCTTAAACTCCCTCCCCCCATCCGCACCCCGTTTCTTCCCCCTCCGTTTTGTTTTTTTCAATAATTTATATAGATTTTTCTTTTCCCACCTATTTCCATTATTTTAAAATCTGCAACTAATACCTTGTCAGTCTTTCCACTCCACCCCCACTAGAGCTGTACTTTGAGTGTCCTGCCATCCATTCTTAATTAGCACATTTTCTTAGATAATATCACCACCTTCAACACCTCTTTGATCCTTTTGTCTGTGACATCTTTTGATTATCTGCTCCTATCACTGCTTGCTTGTCCCTACAACCACCCCCACCCCTCAACTTCTCTTCCCACCACCAGCCACCCCCCCAACCTTAAACCAGCTTATATTTCACCCCTCTCCTAACTTTACTCAATTCTGTTGAAGGGTCATGAGGACTCGAAACGTCGACTCTTTTCTTCTCCGCTGATGCTGCCAGACCTGCTGAGTTTTTCCAGGTAATTCTGTTTTTGTTTTTTTCACAAAAACTTTATTACACTTTTTTTAAGTCCTACATGAAACCTCATCCTGCCGGTGGATGAGGTTTCATGTTTTATCTATTAGCCGCTTGGGCTCCTGGCCTGCTCACCAACCTTAAGGTTGGACGGGCAGGACCTTTAATTGTTTTAATGATCCTGTCAATGGCCTCAATTGGCCATTGACAGGTCGGCGGGCAGACAGCTGATTTTGCTACGCCCCCGCCTTCCTGAAAATATAAATGGGGCGGGATGACATCGGGGGTTCCGCCCAACATCATCCCGCATCGTTTTGCGCGTCGGCGAGCAGGTCCTGCCCCCTGCTCGCCAACGGCAAAATTCAGCCCTATCAGTATAGGCATCATCAATACAGAGTAACAATCTGTACAGGCACCATCAGTACAGTGTAACTATCAACACAGACACCATCAGTGTAACGTAAATATCAGTACAGAGTAAATACAGAGTATCAATAAGCATAGAGTAACGATCGGTACAGGCACCATCAGTACAGAGCAATGATCAGTACAGGCACCATCAGTACAGAGCAACGATCAGTACAGGCACCATAAGTGCAAAGTAACTATCAGCTCAGGCACCGTCAGTACAGAGTAACTATCAGTACTGAGTAAATACAGAGTAACTATAAATACAGAGTAACTATCAGTGCAGTGCATCTAACATCTTAGAGTATTTGTTAGCACAGAGTAACTATCAGTACATAGTAAATATTAGAACAGAGTATGTGTCTGTTATAACAGAATGATTGAGGGCCCTGTGTGCCTTTAAAAGGTAATAGCAAAAGTAAGGGGCTTGCCCCAGGCAGCTGACCATAAAGGGATGAGTTTCAAGAGAAGGAAGAGAGAAAAGCTGAAAGGTTCTGATAATTGGAGCATTTTCTAGGACCAATGCTTGTAGGAGAAAGTAAGTTTTCAGATGGTAGGTCAATGTAACTCGAGGACAGAGCATCTCTCAGCAGCAGAGCATTTGATGGGAGAGTGTAAAGGGAGCTACAACTTTCAGCTTGCAAGCTTTGTGGATATATGTGGATAAAACAATTTAGAACAGTCTTCTCTTAGTTTAGATATACAGTGTGCTGACATCAACATCAGCCTTATAGATTGAATACAAAATTCTGATCCCAAGGAAACTTCCCCGGGCAGTTGTTAAGAATACCCAGTTCAAACTGCAGGAAGCACTGCCGGTAGTCTGTGTTTTAAGACTAGCTTGGCAATATCCATGGGATGCACTTTCCTGGAGAGAGTCAATAACTGAGGCTGGTACTCTTAAAAACAGCCCTGAACGTTTGCTTTCTACCAAGGCATTTCGAGCTGAGCGGGGTCAGGCCCAAGTGGACTTTTTGTTATAAGACCTACTGCCTTAAGTGGGTTGAGAAGTCTTTGATTTTTGATTGCAGCTTTTCACTTTGATGGGAGCGTGTGTGTGTGTGTGTGTGTGTGCGTAATGAGGAATCGGCTGTCTCTCTGTTGAAGAGTAGGCACTTACTGCTGCAACACCTGCCCCCCACCTCCTCCAACAGGTGATTATTATAGTCAGGCTTTGCTGAAAGATGTTCATACTGAAGTGCCTTGGGTGATTGATTGAAAGCATTGTCCCGATCTGTCGAGAGGAGCATTTACAACTGAACCTATCCACTTCAAAAGAAAATGCCATCCATTTTTCAGCACAACATAGCGTGTGAAAGGAAGGAAAGATTTGTATTTAACTTTCACAAGCTCAGGTTATCCCAAACCGTTTTACGGACCGTACCGTCGAAACTTCCCAGTTTCAAAATGGCAAAACCTTCCAGAAAATTCGCACCAATCAATTCACCTGCAATAATGAAAGTGGGCTTTGTTAACAGAAAAATTACACTTTTTGAATACTACCTATTTTCTCATTTTAAATTGAGACCAACCACACTTACAAATGGCCCAGCATGGAGCATAGGAGAGCAAAGTACTGCAGATGCTGAAAATCTGAAATATAAACAGAAAATACTAAAAATAGTCAGCAAGCCAGGCAGCACCTGTGTAGCGAGAAACAGGAGTTAACACTTCAGGTCTGCAATCTTCACTAGAGGCGCCACTGACCTCTGATTCTTCTGTGCAGGTACCGCCAAACGTGCTGAGCATTTCCAACACTTCCTGTTTCTATTGGAGCTAAAATAACCCCTTTTGTCAGTCCTCCAAAAACAAATCCGCCTTCTTGTGAGCCTCCCATTCCCCTTCAGCAAGAAACCCAGCACCAGCAGCCTGAGAGCTGGTTTGGTTCAACATTAAACACTCATTTCCAAAAAAGAGGAAACCATAAACAACTTGCTGAGCAAAAAAAAAAAGTTCAATGTCAAAGCAATAAATTGATAATTTTTTTAAAATGAGTCATTAAAAAGTGCCAAGCAGCAGAGCTAACTCTCACAACCTTTTTTTGCCTTTTCACTTAAGAACCGGGTCCAAAGGGACACAGACGAGGCCCCAGATCCTGATCACGAGGGAAGGGGAGGGGGCTGGGGCCGAGCTAAGGAGTTGAGTTTAACTAACACCGACCTCAGGTTCGCCTTTGGTGGCGCACATTCACGCTCGATCTCACACCACTCCATCGAGAGGCTGGAGGCCAGGTTGGGAAGGACATGACCCAGGGCCACACTCCATCAAGAGGCAATTTATTTTTGATTTTGGTTTTTTTTTATGAATTAGTGTGCTTGGGGCCAGTTCAAATGGAAAGGTAATTTAGAGAGGGGTTAGATCAGCCTTGTCTAACCACGGCCTGCCAAGGCCCTCCAGCTGCCCCCCCCAGCCCCTCCAGCTGCCCCCCCCAGCCCCTCCAGCTGCTACCCCCCCCGAAGGCCCTCCAGCTGCCCCCCCGCCAAGCCCCTCCAGCTGCCCCCCCGCCAAGCCCCTCCAGCTGCCCCCCCCGCCAAGCCCCTCCAGCTGCCCCCCCCAAGCCCCTCCAGCTGCCCCCCATCCCCAGCTCCTCCAGCTGCCCCCCAAGCCCCTCCAGCTGCACTCCCCCCCGCCCCTCCAGCTGGCCCCCCCTCCAAGGCCCTCCAGCTGCCCCTCCCCCAGCCCCTCCAGCTGCCCCTCCCCCAGCCCCTCCAGCTGCCCCTCCCCCAGCCCCTCCAGCCGCCCCCCCTCCCTCCCCCAGCCCCTCCAGCCGCCCCCCCTCCCTCCCCCAGCCCCTCCAGCCGCCCCCCCTCCCTCCCCCAGCCCCTCCCCAGCCCCCCTCCCCCAGCCCCCCTCCCCAGCCCCCCTCCCCCAGCCCCCCTCCCCCCTCCCCCAGCCCCCCTCCCCCCTCCCCCAGCCCCCTCCCCCCCTCCCCCAGCCCCCCTCCCCCCCCGCCCCAGCCCCCCCCCTCCAGCCGCCCCCCCCAGCCCCTCCCCCCCAGCCCCTCCCCCCCCTCCCCCAGCCCCTCCCCCAGCCCCTCCCCCAGCCCCTCCCCCAGCCCCTCCCCCAGCCCCTCCCCCAGCCCCCCCAAGCCCCTCGAGTGCCCCCCCCACCCCCCCAACCCCTACTGAGCCTATCAGCCGCAAACATGGGAGAGGAACGGACTGTGATTGGAGAAGCAGCAAACACCGGCAGCTGTGATTTGTGAAGACAGAGAGAGAGAGAGAGAGAGAGAAACTCGGGAGTGTGCAGGGCCTTCGTCCACCACGCTTTCCCGTGGCTTCACCTGCTGGTCCCGCAGCTCCTATTGCTCTGGCCTGGCTCCGGCCGCGCCCCTCCCAGCTCTTGGTGCTCCTCTCGGCGGGCGGCCAAATGACCTGAGGCCTTGCCCTAGGTTTCGTATCCACTCCCGTCGCACCTACCCATCCACCCCTCCCCCACCACCCCAACCCCCACCCCACCCCACCTCACCAGCCGATTTAGTGAGAGAGAATGTGTGTGTGAGAGAGAGAGGGGTGAGTGTGTGTGTGTGAGAAAGAGGGGTGAATGTGCGTGTGAGTGAGAGAGGGGGTTGAGTGTGTGTGTGTGTAAGAGAGAGAGGGATGAGAGTGTGTGTGAGAGAGAGAGAGGGGGTGAATATGTGTATGTGCGTAAGAGAGAGGGGTGAGTTTGTGTTTGTGTGTGCGTAAGAGAGAGAAGGGTGAGTGTCTGTGTGTGTGTGTGTATCTGTGCGTGAGTGAAAGAGAGAGGGTTGACTGTGTGTGTGAGAGAGAGAGGGGGGTGAGTGTGTGTGCATGTGTGTGAGAAAGAGGGGTGAATGTGCGTGTGAGTGAGAGAGGGGGTTGAGTGTGAGTGTGTGTGTGAGAGAGAGGGGTGAGTGTGTGTGTGAGAGAGAGAGAGAGAGGGGTGAGTGTATTTGTGTGTGTGAGAGAGGGGTGTGTGTGTGCATGTGAGAGAGAGGGGTGAGAGTGTGTGTGTGTGAGAGAGAGGAGTGAGAGTGTGTGTGTGAGAGAGAGATGAGTGTGCTCGTGTGTGAGGGAGAGAGGGGTGAGTGTGTGCGTGTGAGAGAGAGGAGTGAGAGTGTGTGTGAGAAAGAGAGGGATGAGTGTGTTCGTGTGTGAGGGAGAGAGGGGTGAGTGTGTGCGTGTGAGAGAGAGAGGAGTGTGAGTGTGTGTGTGAGAAAGAGAGGGATGAGTGTGTTCGTGTGTGACGGAGAGAGGGGTGAGTGTGTGTGCATGTGTGTGAGAAAGAGGGATGAAAGTGTGTGTGAGAGAGAGAGAGGGGTGAGTATGTGTGTGTATGAGAGAGAGGGGTGAGTATGTGTGTGTATGAGAGAGTGGGGTGAGTATGTGTGTGTATGAGAGAGAGGGGTGAGTATGTGTGTGTATGAGAGAGAGGGGTGTGTGTTTGTCTGAGAGAGAGAAGGCTGAGCACGTGTGTGTGAGAGAGAAGGGTGAGTATGTGTCTCAGAGAGAGAGGGGTGAGTACATATGTTTATGAGAGAGAGACATGTGCATATGCGTGTGTGAGAAAGAGAGAAGGGTGAGTGTGTGAGAGAGAGGGGGGCGAATGTGTGTGTGTGTGAGAGAGAGAGAGAATGGTGAGTGTGTGTGGTAAAGTGGTGCGCTATGTACCTTTAAGAGAATGTAGCTAATTGACCATGTGACTGTATTGACCAATCACTACACAGCACAGGCTACTTGGGTAACAGGAAGTCTAGAGCTGGAGGTGATTGAAGAAGCACACATGGTGTTAGTGCTCTGTTCTTAGTCCCAATAAACCATCAGTGTTTCTTCAGCTAATTGGTCTCTCTGCCTATATGGTTTCAAGCACCAACTAATGTGTTAATATCAAGGGCACAGCTAGCGTTCGCCGGACAAAGTGAACCTGATAACGACAAACATAAAACTGGTGATGAGGATAAACCGGATTAATTGACGGCAATCAAGAAAGCTGCGGTAAGCCAGCAACGTTACTTCACCACTACTAATAGACGCCCACTCCAAGTGGATGGTGTCACAAAGTCCGGTCACCCATGTCTGCTGCCACCATGGACCGTTTGTGACAGAGTTTTGCAGTGCAAGGGGTTACCAGAGAAGCTCATGTCAGACAACGGGACTGCATTACTAGTGGGGAATTCCACAGGTTTACAACCCTCAACAGAATAGCTCATATGAAAAGCTCACCTTACCCCTCCGCCTCTAATGGTTTGGCTGAGTGGGCGGTTCAAACTTTTAATCCAGGATGAGAAAGCTGGACGGGGATTCCATCAGCAGCAGATTGTCACGGTTCCTGTTTACATACCGCACGGTGCCACACACGACCACTGGAATTACCCCCGCTGAATTACTAATGAAGAGACATCCTGGCACCCGTCTAACTCATTATCAGGCCGAATTTAGGGAATAGGGTGGAGGGAAGCCAAGAGGCCCAGACAGCTAGACGTGATGGCCATAACCATGAAAGGAATTTCACAGTGGGAGACACAGTTCTCGTGAAGAGCTTTGGAGATGAGCCCATTGGGCTATTAGGCGAAGTGAGTGCCGTGACAGGACCTCTCTCCTATAATGTATCAGTAAATGGCTGAATAATTAGATGACATGTGGACCATCTCCGGAGAAGAGAGACAGTCCCACAAGAAGATACGCTGTGATCATTTGCGTTTTGAGTCTGCACCGCACGTGGAAGAAATGTCACACAGTTTGTAAGTACCGGTGGGGCCTGTTGGACCCAAGAGGGTCGAAGACACAAACTTGCCTACTTCCACCGAAGAGCCTGGTGGACAGTTGACTCCTGAGAAGGGGGTCTCGGAAAAATCAGTCAAGTCCATTGAACTACGAAGCTCGACACATCTGAGGAAACCTCCTGAGGGACTTGGCTTGTAAATAGTTATTCATGTAAATAATTGGGATGTTGTGAAGATTGTCAATTGTACTTTCAAGTAAAGGGGGAAGGGATGTGGTAAAGTGGAGCCCTGTGTACCTTTAAGAGAATGTAGCTAGTTGACCATGTGACTATATTGACCAATCTCTACACAGCATCGGTGGAGAAGAAATCAGTCAACGTTTCGAGTCTTCATGACCCTTCGGCAGAACTGAAGCATAGTTAGGAGAAAGATGAAATATAAGCTTATATTTCATCTTTCTCCTAACTATGCTTCAGTTCTGCCGAAGGGTCATGAAGACTCGAAACGTTGACTGATTTCTTCTCCACTGATGCTGCCAGACCTGCTGAGTTTTTCCAGGTAATTCTGTTTTTGTTTTGGATTTCCAGCATCCGCAGTAGCTTTTTGTTTTAATCTCTACACAGCGTGGGTTTCCTGGGTAACTGTAAGTCTAGAGCTGGAGGTGATTGAAGAAGCACACATGGTGTTAGTGCTCTGTTCTTAGTTCCAATAAACCACCAGTGTTTGTTCAGTTAATCGGTCTCTCTGTCTATATTGTTTCAAGCACCAACTAATGTGTTAATATCAATGGCACAGCTAGCGATCTCCGGACAAAGCGAACCTGATAACCACAAACGTAAGAGTGTGTGTGTGTGAGAGAGAGAGAGGTGTGAGTATGTGTGAGTGTGAGCGAGAGAGGGGTGAGTGTGTTTATGTGAGTGTGAGAGAGAGAGGGGTGAGTGTGTGTGAGTGTGAGAGAGAGAGGGGTGAGTGTGTGTGAGTGTGAGAGAGAGAGGGGTGAGTGTGTGTGAGTGTGAGAGAGGGGTGAGTGTGTGTGTGTGAGAGAGAGGGGTGAGTGTGTGTGTGTGAGAGAGAGGGGTGAGTGTGTGTGTGTGTGAGAGAGGGGTGAGCGTGTGTGAGTGTGAGAGAGAGGGGTGAGTGTGAGAGAGAGAGTGTGAGTGTGTGTGTGTTTGAGAAAGAGAGGGGTGAGTATATGTGTGTGAGAGAGAGACAGGTGAGTGTGTGTGAGAGAGAGTGAGTGCGTGTGTGTTTGAGAGAGAGAGGGGTGAGGTATATGTGTGTGAGAGAGAGACGGGTGAGTGTGTGTGAGAGAGAGTGAGTGTGTGTGTTTGAGAGAGAGAGGGGTGAGTATATGTGTGTGAGAGAGAGGGGTTAGTGTGTGTGTGTACATACAAACTAGGAGCAGGAGAGCCACTTGGCCCCTTGAGCCTGCTCCACCATTCAATATGATTATGGCTGATCTTATTGTAACCTTCCATCTACCCCCGATAACCTTTCACCCTTTGTTAATCAAGAATCTATGTAGCTCTGCCTTAAAAATATTCAAAGACTCTGTTTCCACTGCTTTTTGAGGAAAAGAGTCCCAAAGACTCATGACCTTCTGAGAGAAAATTTTTTTTCCTCATCTCTGTCTTAAATGAGCGACCACTTATTTTTAAACCATGACCCCTAATTCTAGATTCTTCCACAAGAGGAAACATCCTCTCCACATCCACTTTGCCAAGACCCTTTAGGATCTTAAAGGTTTCAATCAAGTCACCTCCTACTCTTTTAAACTCCAGCCGATACAAGCCTAACCTGTCCAACCTTTCCTCATAAGACAACCCGCCCATTCCTGGTATCAGTCTAGTAAACCTTCTCTGAACTGCTTCTAACGCATTTACATCTTTCCTTAAATATGGAGATCGATACTGTATGTAATACTCCAGATTTGGTCTTACCAGTGCCCTGTACCACTGAAGCATAACCTCCCTACTTCTGTATTCAATTCCCCTTGCAATAAGCAATAATATTCTATAACCTTTCCTAATTCCTTGATGTAACTGCATACTAATCTTTTGCGATTAATGCACTAGGACATACAGATCCCTCTGTATCTTAGAGCTCTGCAATCTCTCACCATTTAGATAATATGCTTTTTTTATTTGTCCTGTCAAAATGGACAATGTCACATTTGCCCACATTATACTCCATTTGCCAGGTCTTTGGCCATTCACTTAACCTATCTATGTCACTTTGTAGCCTCCTTACATCCTCTTCACAACTTACTTTCCTACCTATCTTTGTGTCATCAGCAAATTTAGCAACCATACCATCTGTCCCTTCATCCAAATCATTTATACGAATTGTAAAATGTTGAGGCCCCAGCACTGATCCCTGTGGCACACCACTTGTTACATTCTGCCTACCAGAAAAAGACTCATTTATGCTTCTCTCTGGTCCTGTTAGCTAGCCAATCTTCTATCCATGCCAATATGTTACCCCTTGTGCCATGAGCTTTTATTTTCTGTAATATCCTTTGGAGTGACACATTATCAAATGCCTTCTGGAAATCTAGGTACAGCACATCCACCGGTTCCCCTTTCTCCACAGCACATTTGATTCCTTCGTTTTGCTTCGAATGCTACGTGCATTTAAATACAGAACCTTTAATTTTGTCCTTTTATTATTTTTGTAATGTCTGGCCTTACTGCTGATTTCCTCTTAGATTTGCACTCTTTGTTCCTCCCTGTCACGTTCTGTTTATGACTTCCCATTTTGGTACCTTTCTCTCTTGCCTTATCTCCACGCTTTGGTTTACCACACCTTCCCAAATTTGATCCCTTTTGGTTACAATTGGTTAAACATGATTTTCCTTTCACAAAACCATGTTGACTCTGCCTGATTGCTTTAAACTTTTTGAAGTGCCTTGCTATAATATCTTTAATAATAGCTTCTAACATTTTCCCTATGACAGATATTAAGTTAACTGTCCTGCTTTCTGTCTCCTTCACTTTTTGAATAAAGGAGTTACATTTGCTATTTTCCAATCTAATGGAGCATTCCCCGAATCTAGGGAATCCTGGAAAATGAAACCAATGCATCAATTATCTCACTAGCCACTTCTTTCAAAACCCTAGTATGACATCCATCAGGACCCAAGGATTTGTCAGTCTGCAGCTTTCCTGAGTCCCTCCCTCCCTTCCATTTCCTGATTTACAGCTATTTTTGGGATGTTACTTGTATCCTCTATAGTGAAGACTGATCTGTCATCTCCTTACTTTCCATTATTAATTCCCCAGACTCGCTTTCTATAGGAAAAACACTCACTTTGTTGACCCTTTTCTTATTTAAATATCTATAGAACCTCTTACTATCCAATCTTTATATTTCCAGGTAGCTTTCTCCTGTACTCTAATTTTCCCATCCTTATTAATCTTTTTGTCATTCTTTGCTGTTCTTTTATTCTGTCCAATCTTCTAACCTGCTACCCACCTTTGCACAATTATTTGCTTTTTCTTTAAGTTTGATACTGTCTTTTAACTTTTTTAGTTAACCACGGATGATGGGTTCTCCCCTTGGAATTTTTCTTTCACATTCAAATGTATCTATTCTGTGTATTCTGAAATATCCCTTTAAAGGTCTTCCCCTGCATCTCTATGGACCTATCTCTTAACCTCATTTGCCAGTTCACTCAAGCTAGCTCTGCTTACATGCCCTCATAACTGTTCTTATTTAAGTTTAAAATACTAGTCTTAGACCCACTCTTCTCTCCCTCAAACTGAATGTAAAATTCCATCATATTATGATCACTGCTACCTAGGGGTGCCTTCATTACGAGGTTATCAATCAATCCAACTTGTTGCTAAATACCAGGCCTAACATAGCTTGCTCTCTAGTTGGCTCCAGAACGTGCTGCTCCAAGGAACTATATATTCTTTTTATTCTGGAAAGCATTCTATGAACTCCTCATCTAGGCTACCTTTGCCCATCTGATTTTTCCAGTCTATCTGTAGATTAAAATCCCCTGTGATTATCACTGTATCTTTTTGACAAGCTCTCAATACCTCTTCCTTTATACTCTGTCCTACAGTGTAGTTACAATTAGGGGCTGTGCACCACTCCCACAGTGACATTTTGCCTTTATTGTTTTTCATCTCAACCCAAACTTCTACATTCTGGTTTCCTGAATTTAGGTCATCCCGCTCTAATGCGCTAAAACCACAACTTATTAACAGAACCACCCCTCCACCTTTTCCTAGCTTCCTGTCCTTCCTAAATGTCACATACCCTTTGACATTCAGGTCCCAATCTGTGTCATCCTCTAGCCATGTCTCTGTAATGGCTATCAGATCGTACTTAATTAATTCTATTTGCGCAATCGGTTCATCTGTTTTGCTTCGAATACCACGTGCATTTAAATACAGAACCTTTAATTTTGTCCTTTTATTATTTTTGTAATGTCAGGCCTTACTGCTGATTTCCTCTTAGATTTGCACTCTCTGTTCCTTCCTGTCACGTTCTGTTTTTGACTTCCCATTTTGGTACCTTTCTCTCTTGCCTTATCTCCACGCTTTGGTTTACCACATCTTCCCAAATTTGATCCCTTGCCCCCACTATTTAGTTTAAAGCCCTCTCCACTTCCCTAGTTATGTGGCTTACTCACATCAATCCCAGCACAGTTCAGGTGTAGACCATCCCAAAGGTACAGCCCCCACTTTCCCTAGTACTGGTGCCAGTGCCCCACAAACCAGAACCCACTTCTCCCATAACAGTCTTTGAGCCAAATGTCCCAAACCTGGGCACTGGGCAGGCAACACAGCTGCCTGGACTCTCGCTCTTTGCTACAGAGAACAGTATCAATCCCTTTCACTATACTGTCTGTCACTCTCGCTACATTCCTTTTTCTCCCCCCACTTGAATGGCTTCCTATTACACAGTGCCATGGTCAGACAGCTCCTCCACCCTGCAGCCCCCACTCACATCCAAATAGGCTGAGAGAACCTCAAACCGGTTGGACAATTGCAGAGGCTGACATTCCTGCACACCTGACCTCTGGGTCCCCTTACCTGCCTCACTTGCAGTCACAGCCTCCTTTCCCTGGCCACCTTCCAAATAAAAAAACCCTATCCTAAGGGGTGCGACTGCCTCCTGGTACAAAGCGCCCAGGTAACTCTCTCCCTCCCTGATTTGACACAGCGTCTGCAGCTCAGCCTCCAACTCAATGACTCTGAGCCAAAGCTCCTCAAGGCACAGACACTGCAGATGTGTTTGCCCTGGATCACACTGGCATCTAGGGGCTCCCACATGCTGCAGCCATGACACATCACCTGTCCTGCCATGTTTATGTGCTTTAATTAATTACTTAATTATTTTATTCAATTATTTATTTTCTTTTTTTGTATTTTATAAATCTTACCACAGGTTTCTCTACTATTTTGAACCTTAGGAATAGAATAGACTTATCCACTTCCCAGGTACTTACCAAACAGCTAACTTCTTCCCCTGTAATAGGGCAAGAACCAATTCCTGCAGGGTGTAAAAAAATTTTAAAAGACCAAAGTGGGGGGAGTGGGGTAGCTCCCTCCCTTCCTCACTGAACTCCCCCAGCTCACCAAACTCTCATGCTCCGTTAAAGTCACACACACTGCTGGTCGCACTGAGAATGTCTGAATTTATATGTTCTGAAACAAAGGGACTGAGCCCAGGTACAGAACAAACCAGTTCGAGCTAGTTTCCTTAATTAACAATTTCAGCTGCTGCCAATGGATTGCTTCTATCTCCATGTCTAGGCCCTTGGATGAGAGTTTTAAGCTGCACTTGCATTTAAATGTTAGATCTATACAATATTAGATTTTTAGAAAGAAATTCAAGATTCCCTCAACTCACCAATACTCCCACACTCTGTTAAGGTAGTGTGTGAGAGAGAGTGGTGAGTGTGTGTGTGAGGGAATGAGAGGGGTGAGTGTGTATGTGTTAGAGAGCGGTGTGAGGGTGTAAATGAGAGAGAGTGAGAGAGAGGGGTAAGTGTGTGTGAGAGAGAGAGGGGGGTGTGTATGTGAGACAGGGGTGCGTGTGTGAGAGAGAGAGAGTGAGAGAAAGAGGGGTGAGTGTCTGTGTGAGAGAGAGGGAGGCGTGTGAATGTGAGAGAGGGGTGTGTTTGAGAGAGAGGGGTGAGTGTGTGTGTGAGAGGGAGGAGTGTGTGTGTGTGTGTGCGCGTGTGTGTGAGACTGAGAGGGAGGGGTGAGTGTGAGAGGGAGGAGTGTGTGTGTGTGTGTGCGTGTGTGTGTGAGACTGAGAGGGAGGGGTGAATGTGAGTGTGTGTGAGAGTGTGGGAGGGGGTGAGAGGGAGTGGAGAATGTGTGCCTCAGGATTCTCATTCATCCTCACCCCCACATACCAACAGGCACTCTCACCGTGGTGAGGGTGATTGAGTAAGCACCGAGAGTGAGTTGGACACACGCATTCACCCTTTCACACTCTAATGGTCATCTTGGTTTACTTTTTAAAACTCATTTTTTTTAAAAAGAATTCATTGTTGTGACTTTTTGTTTTGCTCAGCAAGCTGTTTCTTTTCATATGTGTGGTTTTTTTTTGTAAATTTACATTTAATGTTGTGCCAAACCTTGTCTTTCTGAAATTCGCTAATTGGCCCCCCAGGAGTGTGCGAGAAATTTAAATGTGGACCCCCATGCAAAGAGGCTGGACAGGCCTGAGTTAGAAAATTGAACTGGAAATATAGTTGCTAAGAGCATTACAAGTATATCACACATATATAGCAATGGTATTTAACTTTGGTAGTCAAAACCGAGAAAGTGATCATGTAACTTATGTAGAAAGCTAGTAATTAAGAAATATAAAGACCTTTGAAGAAATTCATAGTACAGGGACTACTAATATGACTTATGGTAGTAATTAAGATATTAGCCAATCAGCAATTAATCAAAGAAGTAATAGGGAGCAGGAGAGAAATAAAAGAGTAATAGTCCAATGGTAATGGTTCACTAGTTATGTGGAACCTGACAGGCATGAATAAAACAACTAGAACAATGCTAAAACCATTGTAATAAATCAGAGGAAATTGTGCAGGAGGGAAATAAGAAACATAAAAACTCACAAGGCTTACCCACATCTTCACTCTGCCAAGCTCGAGTGAAAGCATTTCAATCGCCCATGGGAGGCAGCGTGCTCTGAAAATAACACATGGAGTCCTTTAGTGGGCCGGCCCCTGCGGGGAGGGGCGAGAGTAACCGGAGCTACCGGGAAATCCAACCAGAAATCATTTGGCCTCCGATTTTGGCCGTGGCCAGTTGTGATTTACTGGGAGCAGTTCACTTGAACTGGGATCTGAGTGGCTGAAGTCGAGCATGCCCCATTCAGATGGCCCCCGTTCAAGTGTGCCACCAGAGACTCTCACGCTGTTTGCTGTGTGTCCGTTATCAGATGGGACAGAGTTTGTATCCCCTTGCCCATGTGCTGATTATCGAATTTTGCCAGGTACTGTGTCCAATTGCGCACAGGCTTTATGGAATCCCTGAGATCTCTCAGCAGTTGGAGACTGAAGTTTGATGACTGTGGGAGCAGTCAACCCAGGAGTGCTGTTTGTAACACGCTCCTGAGTGAAGCTGAGGTACTGGTCCTCACTTAGGGATTGGCCTGGAGTCTCCAGGAATTGAAGATCAATCTCCAGGATACTGCTGTGTGCAACTCTGGAGATAAGTCATTTGAACATTAGAAAAAACAGTTTTTTTTTGTCATTTCCTTTGAACATTTCTCTTTGCAAGATATAAAAATATTGAAAATAGCTGGGGGTGCTGTGGTGGGTTGAAGGCTGTTTGGCTGACAGTCAAGCATCATCCAATTGGGTAATGAGTCTTTTTGCTTTCCAATTGGTGTCACAAGGATGGATGTGTTGGCCAACTAATGGCTGGAGTGTGGCGGCAAGTCATGTGATGAAACCTCCAGGAATACAGTTAGTCACAGTTGGCAACCCTGTCCTCACTTCACATGCAGATACGCCAGGGTAAATGTTGTCCAGGTAGCTTGATTCTCATTTGCAAATAGCCTTTGAGAGCTAACATGAAAGCATGAGATATCTGTGACCTCACATTCTCTAAATGCCTATTTTTCTCCTCTGTCGAGGTAAAGGTCTACTGGACTAGAGGAGGCCTGTTACAATCAGCTCACCACCATCAGGCGTGAATGGGTGGCGTTAAGGGTAAAGGTGCATGTGACTCGGGCACTGACAGCAGCAGCTTCGCAGCCCCAGGAGCAGGTGAAAGAAGCTTGAAGTCCCTCTGGGTCGCAAAAGGTTTTCCGAGGTCTTCCCCCACCAATCAATCACAGCTTCGAAAGAGGGATAAGGAGAACAGGAGGTGAAGAGAAGAGAGGATTTCCCTGCAGCAGCAAGTTAAGAGCCTGGAGGAAGAGTGAGCCAGAGGGAGAAGCTGCTAGAGGCTCAGAATGTAAAGCTACGAAATGAAATTGTGGCGCTCTCAGAATCAGGCAGCTTACTTATTTGTGTATTACTTACATCTCCTGCTGTGCCTAAAGCAGCATTGATGGGGAAACGTTGCATAAATTTGGCCCAGCGGCCTCCCAGAATGATTCTCCATCATTGTAGCAAGAGTGTCAGTGACAGCAACAGGAGCCCCAACAACATTGAAGCAGGGTCACCCCCAAATACTCCCAAGCCTTGGAGACACAGCGGACACCCCAGTTGATGGAAAGATCATTAATCCTAAATTATTTTCAGTGCATTGCCTGAATTGTAGCTACAGCTGCTTGTAGAAGTAGATCAGTATGGCTAACTCGAATGCCTAGTACCAATTCACTGGTAATAACAAATCAATCGAAATATGTGATACCTTCCTTTTTCCAATATTGGGATACTGACCTGTCCCTAGTTTCACTTGCAGGTGCAGTTGGGTGGGATCAAGATCCCTGAATGACTCTGGAATTCTGTCCACGACCAAAGGATGCTTTCTTCATTTGTTAAGTGCCTGGCTGCTGGCATCTGGGGCCCTGTGACCCTCCGGGAGAGGTGGGTCTGTGGTAGAGCATGCCAATGGTTTGTGACCAATGGGGGTGCTGCGAAGCTCTTTCACCAATAAAGTTGAATGCTGTCAATTGTTGTCAACTACTTTGTACAGGGTCTCTGATCTACTTTTTTATTTCACTCACTTGCCAGGCACTGGATGTCCATTTTGTGCTGTGACTAAAAGTTTATCAAATCCTTGCTTTATCCTTTTTTTCTCTCTACACACCAGCATGTTTCATTGCCATCTCCACACTGATGTAACAAGGGGTCTAGAAATAGCTACACCCTCGATAACATACAAGGGCTTAACAAGAAACGTTTCCTGGAGATGAATTAAGCATATGGAAACCTTGTAAAGAAAGTGTTTATTTATATGCTTTAGGTAACGATTAGTTTAATTGTGTTTTATCACTGAAGTTTGAATCTACTGTGTCTTTCAGTTTCTTCACTAGTTTTTCATAATTGCCCACATCATCAAGTGATGTGCAAGGCCTTGAGAGGGGTGGGCTCACTAATTACCTTTCATAAATTGGGCTAAACCAGGATAAGCCAAAATACAACAGGCAACAACTGTTTTCTCAACTGGAAAAGGTCAACCAGTGATGACTGTTTCTAACCAGCGATAGCCAATCAGTCAGCAACCGGTGTCAGCTGTTTCCAGCTGAGGGAAGGTCAACTGCCCAACAACTGGGAGGGTCAGCTCTCTCCGCTGGCCCCAAAAACACGGTTGGCAACTGTTTCAACCGGCCTAGTTGACCTGTTTTTCCCTTCTGCGCTGATGGGAACTTTCCCCAGTGTCCTGGTCAATACTTATCCCTCAGTTAACATCACTAAAACAGATTATTTGATCATTCATGCCTCTGCTGTTTGAGGGAGCTTGCTATGCACAATTTGGCAGCTGTATTTTCTACATTACAACTGTGACTATACTTCAAGAAGCACATCATTGGCTGTAAAATGCTTTGGGACATTCTTGGGTTATGAAAAGTACTATAGAAATTTCAATCAGGACCACTGCTTTACAACGACTCAAATCAGTTAAAATTGATATTTAACTGATGGGGTGTGGGGGGGTGGGGTGTTGTATTTTCCAATATGACTTGCTTGACTTTTCATTGGCTCCCAGTCGAGCAACATTTTAATTTTAAAATTCTCATCCTTGTTTTCAAATCCCTCTATGGCCTCGCCTGTATCTGTAATCTTCTCCTACCCTGCAAGCCTCTGAGGTATCTGCGCTAATCAAATTCTGACCTCTTGAGAACCCCCTATTTTAATAGCTCCACCACTGGTGGCCACGCCTTCAGTTGCCTAGGCCCTGAGTTCTGGAACTCCCTTTCTATACATTTCCGCCTCTCTACATCACTTTGCTCCTTTAAGACAATGCTCAAAACCTATCTCTTTGACCAAGCTTTGGGTCATCTGACCTACTATCTCCTTAGGCGGCTCAGTGTCATATCTTGTTTTGTAATGCTGCTGTGAAGCACCTTGGGACATTTTATTACATTAAAGGTGCTTTTTAATATAAGTTATTGCTGTTTACCCATGAAAAAAGGTTTTGAAAAAGCACCGTTTTCTTGGATGAGGAGAGAAAAAGCATTAATTATCCACGAGAACACTCAAGAAAGACCTGACATGATTGATCTCATCAGCAGGGAGCCTGTAAAAAAAAAAAGGTGGTCAATGCAGTCCTAAGTGAATAGGATGGAGCCGTGAATCAAAGAATTTATAGGCTAGTTAGCCTGACATCAGCAAGGGGTAAAATGGTTGAGAGGGTTTTATTGGGTGCTGCCATAGTTTGTGCAAGTGGTCTAGCCATTCATTTCTGCTAGACAGCTTCACGGGCTTCAATTGATATTCAATCCACAGAGGACACCGGCGCATATGAGTGGAAGGGAAGTTGTGAGATTTTTGCACTCACTTGCAAACACCTTGCCGGACACCATCCCCCCCACCCCATTCCAAGTTACCTTTCGAATAAGGCGCTAAACAGTGGCGCCGTCTGCTCTCTCAGTTGGATGTGAAAGATTCCATGGCACCACTTCAAAGGAGAGCTGGAGAGTTCTCTGTGGCGTCTTGGTCAATATTTATCCATCATCCAGCATCACAAAAACATATCTGGTTACTATTTCATTGATGTTAGTGAGACCTTGATGTACCTCTCGCTTCAAAAAGCCCTTTGATTGTGAGCTGCTTTGCGAGCACATTCACCAGCCTGGATGCTCAAGTCTCTTGCACTAATTTAAACCTATACCTAGGGCCCTGGCCAACCTTGAGCCTTTATTAAAAAGAAGCTCTAGGTGCCCAGGTTAATAATATTCAAACGGTGTGGAAATCCCAGAATATTATTGCAAAATGTTCTTTTGCCGATAAGTCAAAGTATTGGAATTTTCAAACTCTTCATTATTGATGTTTTCTGTCTTTTTTTTCCCCTCCAACTTTATAGCCATGGGATCCACACCCACATTGATAGGCGAGCATTGGAACATCAAGAACATTAAGCCATTCAGCCCCTCCAGCCGGCTCTGCCTCAATTAGATCGTGGTTAAACTTTACCTCCACTCAATTGACCTGCCAAAGGACCATATCCCTTGATACTCTTACAATACAATCTATAGAACTCAGCCTGGAAGCTCCAATTGATATGCGGAAACTGCAGCTTTTGCAGAAAGTTCTAGAATTCTGCTCCCCTTTGTGTGGAAAATATTCATTCTGAGTTCACTCCTAAATGGACGGGTTCCAATTTTAAAATTCTGCCCTTCCACCAAAGGAAATAGTTTCTTTCTATCTACTACAATGGTATTCACTATGCGGCCCTTGGGTGCATTTGTCTTTCTTGCAGTTTGCTTGTGACCCCCTCACTCACCTGCCCGCCCGCTGCCCAAACTTCCCGCTCACTGACCTTGCCACTCACCAACCATTCCACTCACTGACTCTCCCACTCTCTGGCCCTCCCTCTCTCTGACCCTCCCAACCAACTCTCCCATGCCCCAATCCTCCTACTCCCCAACCCTGCCACTCACCGACCATTCCAATCACCGACCATCCTGCTCACCAACCGTACCACTCGCTGATCCTCTCACTTGCTGACCCTCCCTCTCCCCAATCCTCCCACTCACTGACCGTCCCGCTGCCTGACCCTCCAGCACTCCGACCCTCCTGCTCCCCAATCCTCCCACACTCCAACCCTCCTGCTCCTTGACCCTCCCGCACTCCGACCCTCTCATTACCCAACGTTGCCACTCCCCGAGTCTACTGCTCCCCCGCCCTCCCGCACCCCCACCCTACCACTAGCCAATCATCCCACTGACTGACTCTGCCTCTTGCCAACCATCCCACTCACCAACCCTCCCGCTCCCCAACCCTCACGCTCCCAGGTGGGTGAATCGAGGAATGGAAGTGTCAGGGAGTGGGAGGCTCAGGATTGGAAGGGCCAGGGAGCAGGAGGGTCGGTGAGCGGATGGGTCGATGAGTGGGAGGGTCGGAGAGTAGGAGAGCCGGCGAGTGGGAGGGATGGGGAGAGGAAGGATCAACAAGCAGGAGGGTTTGGGAGCAGGAGGGTCAGCTAGTGGGAGGGTTGATGAGCAGGAGGGAAGCAGAGAGCAGGAGGTAAGTATTTTTTATTCGTTCATTGATGTGGGCATCACTGGCTAGACCAGCATTTATTATCCATCCCTAATTTCCCTTGAGAAGGTGGTGGTGAACTGCCTTCTTGAACCGCTGCAGTCCATGTGGTGTAGGTATACCCACAGTGCAGTTACGAAGGGAGTTCCAGGACTTTGACCCAATGACAATGAAGGAATGGTGATATATTCCCAAGTCAGGATGGTGTGTGGCTTGGAGGGGAACTTCCAGGCGGTGGTGTTCCCATGCATCTGCCCTTGTCCTTGGTGACAGTGGTCGTAGGTTTGGAAGGTGCTGCCTAAGGAACCTTGGTGAGTTCCTGCAGTGCATCTTGTAGATGGTACACACTGCTGCCACTGTGCGTCAGTGGTGGAGGGAGTGAATGTTTGTCAATGGGATGCCAATCAAGCAGGCTGCTTTGTCCTGGATGGTGTCAAGCTTCTTAAGTGTTGCTGGAGCTGGACTCATCCAGGCAAGTGGGGAGTATTCCATCACACTCCTGACTTGTGCCTTGTAGATGGTGGACAAGTTTTGCAAAGTCAGGAGGTGAGTTACTCGCTGCAGGAATCTTAGCCTCTGACCTGCCCTTGTAGCCAAGTATTTATATGGCTAGTACAATTCAGTTTCTGGTCAATGGTAACCCCCAGGATGTCGATAGTGGGGGATCCAGCGATGGTAGTGCTGTTGAAAGTCAAGGAGCGATGGTTAGGTTCTCTCTTGTTGGAGATGGTCATTGCCTGGCACTTGTGTGGCACAAATGTTACTTGCCACTTGTCAGCCCAAGCTTGGATATTGTCCAGGTCTTGCTGCATTTGGACATGGACTGCTTCAGTATCTGAGGAGTCACGAATGGTGCTGAACATTGTGCAATCATCAGCGAACATCCCCACTTCTGACCTTATGATGGAAAGAAGGTCATTGATGGAGCAGCTGAAGATAGTTGGGCCTAGGACACTACCGTGAGGAACTCCTGCAGTCATGTCCTGGAGCTGAGATGACTTCCAACAACCACAACCACCTTCCTTTGTGCTAGGTATGATGACTCCAACCAGTGGAAAGTTTTCCCTGATTCCCATTGGTTCCAGTTTTGCTGGGGCTCTTTGATGCCACACTCAGTCAAATGCACCCTTGATGCCAAGAGAAGTCACCCTCAACTCACCTCAGCAGAAAGAGTTAGTAAGTTATTATGAGTTAGTAAGTTATTAAACACATTAGTAACTGTACTCGTCATTATAATTATTTTTGTGTTTTTGGTACCAAGATACCTTTTTAAATTCTGCATGTAAAATTTTCCAATTTCCAAATTGGTCCTCACTATTTTTCTAGTGAATACGACTGATCTACTGCATTGAATCCTGCTAACATTTTAAATCTCTCAGTCAGACCACCCCTCGATCTTTTAAGCTAAAGGGAATGCAGGACAAGTTTATGAAACCAGTCCTCATAATTTAACCCCTTAAACGCTGGCATCACTCTGAAATAATCTCAACCAGTTTACCCAGTGATTCTCACCAATGGCAAAGCTCCCCTGAACAGAAGTAGCAGGTTCTTCACAGAATCTTCGCACTGACAGAGGCCATTTGGCCCATTATGCCTGTGTCATCTCTTTGAAAGAGCGGTCCAATTAGGCATATTGCCATGCTCCTCCTCCATTGCATATCTTCCTCCCTTCAATATATATCCAGTTCCTTTTGAGAGTCACGATTGAATCTGCCTCCTCCACCCTGTCAGGCGTTACAGTCCAGAACTTAGCTTGAACTCACTGCTTGAAAAAAAATTTGTCATCTTCCCCCAGCTCTTATGCCAGTTACTTTCAATCTGTGTCCCTTGGTTATCGACCTCTCTGCCAGGTGTCAGGGGACTGAAGCATTTACAGGGCAGTGTCCACAATTACCCTTCTTGTGCTTTTCCAAGCCGCAGGAGACACAAGCGAAAAACCAACAACATCAAACCTTCCTGTCAAACAAAAACCTTGACTGAAACAGTAAAGAGAGTCATTGAGTTTGTGGGTAACTTTAACACTTCCTCCAGAGGACTCCAACCCAGGATCTACATCAAATACAATAATATGTCTTTTTCTCCTCTCAAACTTTGTCAGCACTTTTTTTTTGTGTTTATTTCAAACTACCAGTTTCCTTTCACCTCAACACGTTTTTGGGCTGAATTTTGCCACTAGAATGCTGATCCCATCATGGGAATGAATTCCACATTGGGAACTCTGGAGAGCGAGCGGCAGAGCATTGGGTGTAATGTTCAAGGCAGAGTTAGATCAAGTTTTGACAGACAAAGGAATCAGAGGTTTGGGGGCGGGGGCACAGGCAAGAAAGTGGAGTTGAGGCCACCATCAGACCAGCCATGATCTTGTCGAATGCCAAGGCAGGCTCGAGGGGCCGAATGTCCGACTCCTGCTCCTGATGGTTGTGTTTTTGTTTTCCTCCCGGAGGCAGCCAATTAAGACGTCGCCTCCGGTAACACGTCCAATCAGGGGCAGCAGCAGACACCGGATGTAGGAGGGCCAATCAGAGGGGCCGAAGGGTAGGACAATTGGCAGCCCCATTAAGAATGGTGTGTGTTGCGCAGGTGAACCGAAAGGGAGAACGTGTCACAAGATGGAGATGCCCTGCTAATGCTGGAACTGGCAGATAAAGCCCAACACCCAGAACTACGGGAAACACTTCCACTTGAAAACATTTGTCCATGGATATGCTGAATGAAACTTATTTGGTCCTTTAAAGATCACTTTGAGGGGGATGTGGGGGTGGTGACGCGGTTCCTGTGCGTTTCCAGTAAACTGACTTGTTGCATCTCGGGAAATGTCGATGGATTAATGCTATAATTACCTTAATTGGCTTCCTACCACTGCCAGGCAGGTTGCTGTCGGGGGGAAAGCAGGCAAAGGCAGAAAATGCTGAGGAGCTGGCCCGATGCATCTTTCAAAACCTGGCTTTCACACCTCCAAGGGAAAGTTGCCCTTTTGAATAATGCCTGCCTTAAATAAACTCTAGTCCTCTTTCAATTGTTTTCTCTCTGTCCAAACTGTTTCAGGTGAAGGACCTCTAATCTACCGTCTTGCGAGTTGATAGAAACGCATTCTCAATTTGCATTTCAAAGCTTCCTTGCTTGTCAGTTTGAACTTATGGTTTATTTGACTGTGCTAGAAGGAACCAGACTGTGTGTAAAGCACTATCTATTTAATGTTTTGTTCAAAGGGTTTGTAAAGAATCCTCAGAGGGTGGCTTAAGGTACTGAGGAATGCAGTTTTAAAAATTGTATTCAGGAGATTAGATTCTACCCACGTTTTGTGTATTTGCTTTACTGACTTGTTGCATTTCACTTACAAGACAGTACTGAGACACACTGGAGCTCTTGTACAATTACTGCCTCACCAGTTGAGTGTCGAGGTCATTTATCAGTGTCCCAAAGATTCATTTGGGCCTTACTGACATGATATAAAGTCTCACAGGTTGGGCCATTATGCTGTGTGAATCTAATGTCAAATGTGAAAGACGCCATGGCCCTATTTCAAAGGAAGAGAGGAGTTAGCCCTGGTGTCCTAGCCAATACTTATCCCTCAATCAACATCACAAAAACAGATTATGGGGTTGGTATCACATTGTTGTTTGTGGGTGTTTGTTTTGTGTAAATTGCCTGCCACACTTCCTACATTAGAACAGTGACTATGCATCAAAAGTGCTTCATTGGCTGTGAAGCAACCCGAGACATTCCTACAGTCGTGAAAATTCCACATCAATGCAAGTCCTTTTACTTTCTTCATGGACATAATAGAGACAATAAAATCCTTGTGTAAGTTTCACATCATGTTCCAAATTGCTTCATTTTTATGGGGGTTAGGAGGTAGTTTTTTTAATCTTAACCCCCACCCCTACCATTCCAGAAATGCCCAAAGAGTTTGTTAAATTATGATTGGAGGAACCCAAAAGTGTCAGCCTATTCAGTGTATACTTAAAGACTTGTCTGTGAATTGAGATAGCTGACTCCCAGCCACATGCTCTGTTACTGACTGTACCTCTATTGATATTAATCCAGCTCCCTCACACTGTCACTCAGTAACACCTCTCCCCCAGCACCCTGTGTTACTGACTGTACGTCTATTGATATTAATCCAGCTCCCTCACACTGTCACTCAGTAACCCCTCTCCCCCAGCACCCTGTGTTACTGACTGTACCTCTATTGATATTAATCCAGCTCCCTCACACTGTCACTCAGTAACCTCTCTCCCCCAGCACCCTGTGTTATTGACTGTACCTCTATTGATATTAATCCAGCTCCCTCACACTGTCACTCAGTAACCCCTCTCCCCCAGCACCCTGTGTTACTGACTGAGTCTCTACTGATGCTAATCCAGCTTCCTCACACTGTCACTCAGTAACCCCTCTCCCCCAGCACCCTGTGATACTGACCTGTGGTAATCTGAGGTGCAATACATCTTTATGAGAATGTGAGCAGATTGACCACTCGACTATATTACCAAATTGCTGTGTAGCGCGGGCTACAATGTTAATCAGTAGTTTAGAATAGGGTCTGGTTTGAGAAACACACATGTATTAGTGCTCCATTATTTTTGTTAATAAACAACATGGGCTTCATTTTACATTGGTCTCTGCATTTGCAGTATCTTGTTTACCAACTCACTCACTGGTAGATAGGCGTGCAAATTTGTTCACTGAGCTAAACGACCCAACAGAAGGAACATAATAACTGGCGATGAGGCAAAACATGACCAGTCGATGACAACAAAGAAAGCCGCGAAAATTCAACAAAAGCAAATCAGCCATACCTTGCAAGGTGATTGTAAGTACAGCCTTCATCATAGTCATCGAAGTTGTCTCCCTCCATATGCCACAGTTTGGCCATATCAAACCATTTGATCAGACCACCGATGACTATATGATTATATTGAATGCCTCTATGATTATATTGATTGTGTTATATTATTATACGTTCTTCTTTTTGGACAACAACACATCAGGGGAGGAGAAGAGGCGAGCAATCCTCTTATCGATGTGTGGCAGTAAAACATATGGCCTAATTCGTAGTCTAACGGCATCCAGTACCCCAAATTCCAAGAGCTTTGATGAGTTGGTAAATCTTGTGAAAAGTCACTTTCAGCTGAAACCCTCGGTAACAACACAATGTTTTAAATTTAATTTGAGGTGTCGCACCCCTGGAGAGACAGTCACTTGCTATATAGCAGCCTCAAAACAACTAACAGAGCACTGTGAGTTTGGGACGTCGATTAATGACAAGTTAAGAGACCGATTAGTATGTGGGATTAATGGATTAATGAAGGCAGCATTCAAAAAAGGTTGTTGTCAGAAACGAATTTAGACTTCAGCAAGACACTGGAATTGGTGCTCACAGTGGAAAGCGTAGTCAGGGATTCAGAAGCAATCAAGGGAGCACAAAATGGCGCCATCCTTCGCGTCGGGAGGAAAGCACCGGTTGGAAATGACGCAGAAACGCTGGTCTCTGTGGGAAGGCAGGAAACAGTCACCATTAACAGACCAGCAAAAAGCAATGGTTTAACAGAGAAAACCCACTATAATAAAGGCAGAAATGGAACCAGAGAGCCTGCAAGCGAACAGCAATTTAAAAGAATCAAATGTTTCTACTGCCATTGTAATGGGCACATTATGCAGTATTGTAAAGACAGATTAAGACAAAGCTTTAAGCAAAATGGTGGAAATCATGAAATCCACATAATAGAGGAACCAGAAGAAACAGAGTCAGATATTTGCACACTACACACTGAAAAATAGGTAAAACGGAGCCAATCTACTTGACAGTGGAAGTCAACAGGAAACTCATCCGAATGGAGGTGGATACAGGGGCATCCACGACAGTTATAGAGGAACATACATTCAAACACCTGAATGGAGGAGACCTCTCACTAAATTTGGAAAATTCAGATGCTAAATTAAAGACGTATACTGGTGAAGACATACAGTAAGAGGTATATGCAAGGTTCCAGCACAGTATGGAAATCAGTCTGTTAATCTACCCTTAATAGTGATAGCAGGCAGAGGATTGAGTCTCCTCAGGAGGAACTGGTTAAGAGAGATTAAAAACAGAAACAGAATTACCTGGAAAAACTCAGCAGGTCTGGCAGCATCGGTGGAGAAGAAAACAGTTGACGTTTCGAGTCCTCATGACCCTTCGGCAGAACTGACAGTGCCGAAGGGTCATGAGGACTCGAAACGTCAATTGTTTTCTTCTCCACCGATGCTGCCAGACCTGCTGAGTTTTTCCAGGTAATTCTGTTTTTGTTTTGGATTTCCAGCATCTGCAGTAGCTTTTAGCTTTTTGTTTTTATCTAAGAGAGATTAATCTTGAAAGACTCAAGAGATCTCAATCAGAAGCAGGAAATATTACTGTTTGGAAAAAAGAGTATGTAAAGACTCAACAAAAGGAACTCATAGAGGTGATGCTTCAGGACAGAGTTCGAGTTGAACCAGTAACCTCCAAAAGGAAAAAGAAAACCTGCTGAAGGACTTTCGCATATTGCAAGATTCCCTCAGATCCCTATTTGTACCACTAAAAAGATACAAGGAAGAACAGAAAGAATTCAGCACATCTCTCGCTGAGATGAAGAATAAATTAGCTGAGGAAAAACAACAATGCTTAATTCTCCAGGAAACAACTAACAAATATAAAAAAGAAATGGAAGAGCTGAGGAATCAGCTACATGGAAGCCAAGAAGCTTTAAAAATAGAGGCCCCTGAGTTTTCAAAGGAGCTGACAGATGAGGAAATGCTGGAAGGCTCAACCACTGAATTCACTCAGATTGAGTTTATACCTGAGCCTAGACTGGCCAATAGGGAAATTGAAAAGAAGGTCGAGATTAAGGTCAGTGCTACCAAGAAGAAAACTCATCAAAAGAAGACACAGAAAGAAAAAGCGGAATTACTAACAAGGCCTTGATTTGTTTTTTACACAGCGGGGAGCTGATCATACCGTGTTGAATTTAGCGTGATTTTGAGAACCTTCCTGACAGTTGACCTAATATTGTTGAACTTGGAATGGAGGGGCAGCAGGAGTGCATGCGATTGGGCCCGAAACAGGGTGAAAGCATTCCCGCTAGAGTCTACACCACTTGGTTTGGAAGCACCTGTAAGATCCGTTGAGCCTGAGAGAGTTAAAGAAACAAACTTACAGGTTCCTACTGGAGAGCCTAGTGGACAGATGACTCCTGGGAGGGAGGCCCCGGATAAACAATCTGAAGTCCTAGAACTACGACATTCGACACATTCTCCAGACAGACTGAATTTGTAAATAGTTTATTTATGTAAATAGTTGATATATTGTAAAGATTGTAAATTGTACTTTTGAGTAAAGGGAGAGGGATGGAGCAATCTGAGGTGCAATACATGTTTATGAGAATGTGAGCAGATTAACCATGTGACTGAATTACCTAACTGCTGTATAGTGCAGGCTACAATGTTAATCAGTAGTTTAGAATAGGTTCTGATTGGAAAAGCACACTTATGTTGGTACTCTGTTACTTGTATTAATAAACAACATGGGGTGCTTCATCTTATATTGGTCTCTGCATTTGCAGTATCTTAGATAAAAACAAAAAACTACTGCGGATGCTGGAAATCCAAAACAAAAACAGAATTACCTGGAAAAACTCAGCAGGTCTGGCAGCATCGGCGGAGAAGAAAAGAGTTGACGTTTCGAGTCCTCATGACCCTTCAACAGAACTGAGTAAAATTAGGAGTGGGGTGAAATATAAGCTGGTTTAAGGTGGGGGGGGGAAGGGTGGGGGGAGAGAAGTTGGGGGGAGGGTGTGGTTGTAGGGACAAGCAAGCAGTGATAGGAGCAGATAATCAAAAGATGTCACAGACAAAGGATCAAAGACGTGTTAAAGGTGGTGATATTATCTAAGAGAATGTGCTAATTAAGAATGGATGGCAGGACACTCAAGGTACAGCTCTAGTGGGGGTGGGGTGGAAAGACTGACAGGGCATTACAGGTATAGATTTAAAAATAATGGAAATAGGTGGGAAAAGAAAAATCTATATAAATTATTGGAAAAAACAAAAGGGAGGGGGAAGAAATGGAAAGGGGGTGGGGATGGAGGAGGGAGTTCAAGATCTAAAGTTGTTGAATTCAATATTCAGTCGGGAAGGCTGTAAAGTGACCCCACCCCTCACCCCACCTCCCCACCCACCCACCCCCCCCCTCACCCCCCACCCAAACCACCCCCCCTCCCACCTTAAACCATCTTATAATTCACCCCTCTCCTAATTTTACTCAGTTCTCTTTAAGGGTCATGAGGACTCGAAACGTCAACTCTTTTCTTCTCCGCCATTTGCAGTATCTTGTTTACCAACTCACTGACTAGTAGATAGGCGTGCAACTGTGTTCGCTAAGCTAAGCGACCTGACAGAAGGAACATAACACTGACTGCATCTCTACAAGCTCCCTCACACTGTCACACAGTAACCCCTACCCCCCAGCACTTTGCACACTGACTGTACCTCTATTGATGTTAATCCAGCTCCCTCACACTATGTTCTAAACAATCAGACAGGGAAAACTTTCATCTCCTGTCTAGATTGAAGACAGATTCTATTTCCAGAGCTGAAAGATGACTGCCTCAATTTGCCTTCAAACTTTTACTTTAAAGACACACTACCAAAAATTCAAACGAGCAGGAAAATAATAAGTCCTGGCCCCCCCCAAAGGATATTCAATCCGCCCATTGTGCCGAGTTAGCTGATGTCAGCCAGGAGATCAGTGAGATGGAATTGACCCTAAAACGCAGGTCTAGGGAACAGGGAGAAAAAAATCAACAGTGATCTTGCTCATGAGCACCGATGGGATACAACTGTTGGGTAAGTATGGATGTGTGCCTGTCCATGTGTGTATGTATGCATTTTTGTACACGCATGTGCGCATATGTATGAATGCACATGTACATGTGCGTTGGTGTGCACTTTTGCATATGTGGACATGCATGTGTATAGACATATGTACGCAATGTATGTGTGTGTACATATGTGTATATATTATTCAGGGAACTGACTTCTCTGTGGTTTTTGCAACACGCTTCATATAAGCAGAAGACAGTTGAGGATACAGAACAGACTTTATTCACACAGCATTGGTGATCAGTCCATACAGTACAAATGTAGCATTGGATTTCTCTTTCTCCATCTACCTATCACTGGAAACTCTCATAGATCTCCAAAAAAAAAACACACAGTTTGCAGCTAAGTAAACCTTCAGACCTGTATTCACAACTAAATCCTTCATGATCGACTGCCTGCAGATTTCATGATTTAGCTGTCATCGGACCTTCCCAAGTACCGCTCAATCACCCAAATCGTACAAGGCATCCATTCTCTACCAGGGTTAATTGATTTATTATGCTGATCACACAAGTTATGCATTGATCACTCGTCACCAATGTCTCAGCCAGATATTTCCTTGGGGGTAATGGGGAGACTTCTAGTGTGGAACAGAAATCACCCTGCCTTCACTGGTAGCCAGCCTATTGCTATTAATAACAGGACCTACACATCCTGCTGTCTCATCAAAAATAGTTACAGTTTATACAGATCAGTTTGATTATTAACTCTCAAACATTTGTGTGTGTGTGTGTTTGCATGCATTGGCATGCACATGTGGCAGTGTGTCTGTTTGCATGCCTGTGCCTGTGTGGATGCCTGTGTGTGCATGGGTGCCTGTGTATGCATGGATGCCTTTGTGCACATGCATGGATAACTGTGCATGGGTGCCTGTGTGCGCATGGGTGCCTTTGTGCACACGCATGAATAACTGTGCATGGGTGCCTGTGTGAGTGCCCAGGGTCAGGTCATTGCCGCAATTTGGAGTGGATGTCTTCAACATGAGCCAGCCCTACAGGACATAAGTGGAATTGAGCGGAAAGCAAAGCTGGCAAAGGGAATGTCAGCCCACAGCCTTCCAGCTCTCGAGCAGCCCTTTCCGCCAGTGCTCTTGCCCCCGTCAACCTTCCACAGCAACGCTCCCAAGAAACAAAACACAACGTGATATAGTTCGGAAACATTGGGAGCCTTACCTGTCCTGCATTGGTTGGCGCTCAGAAACAGAGCCACGTGATGGTGTAGAGGTAACGTCACTGGGCTAGTAATCCAGAGGCTCAGGATTTGAATTAAATTCAAATCGCACCATGGCAGCTCGCGGAATTTGAATTCAATTAATAAATCTGGAATTATAAAGCTAGTCTCGATAATGGTGACCATGACAACTATTATCAATTGTCACAAAAACCCATCTGGTTCACTAATGCCCTTTAGAGAAGCAATCTACAGGCCTACATGTAACTCCAAACCCACAGAAATGCGGCTGATTCTTAACTGCCTTCTGAAAATAGCCTAGCAAACCACTCACTTCAAGGGCAATTAGGGATGGGCAACAAATGCTGGCCTGGCCAGTGATGCCCACGTTCCAAAAAAGAGCAAAGGGGCTTTATCAACATTGTGTCAATCAGTGACTGGGTCAAGTAAAACCCGCCCCCTGCAGATGTCAGACAGATGCTAACTAAAGCTGAAGGTCAGGACCAACGCGATAAAGAGCTAGGGTGGAATTTTCCCTGAATTGCACTAAGTGCGGTGCCGGGCGTGGAAAAAAAAGGCGTTTCTCCTGCTGGACACAATGGTGGGTTTTCACGCCATATCATCCGTTTCCTGACGCGTCCCACCTCATTAATAATGTGTTCACAGGAAACACGGCGGATCGCTGATAGGCAGACTCAGATTTGCCCGCTACACCGTGACCTTAGCACTTCCACACTCCAGGCGCCATATTTGAAGCACACCAGAGCGGAGCCTACTTCATGTCCACAGGCCAGGACTGCTCCAGACAACAGATGGCCCAGAAATCCAGGAAGGCAGCAGCCCCCAAATATAGTGACACCTCATGGAGCACCTGTGGATGCCCGATGAGGCCCGCCACAATGTCCTCAACCCCTGCCGTGGCTGCAGGAGGTCCACCAGAGTCACCAATCCGGCCTGGGAGGCGGTGGCAGAGATGGTCAGCACTACCGGAGCACAGAGGAGGTCAGCCATCCAGTGAAGGAAGAGGGTGAGTGCTGTCATCTGTTCCGCCAAGGTAAATCAACCACCTCATCACCCTCAATTCACACACTCCCAAACCCATCACACATCCACAGGGATCTCACACCTCAAGGGGCAACACCACTAACTCTCATACACACCCTCACATCTCCATTAGGCTCATACCCTCTGGAGCTCGCATCCTCATCCCGTCCATGGCTCGACTCACCACACAAATATTCCACGCATCCTTATCATCTGCCGTGCCATGCATCCTGTTCACACTCTCTCCATCTGTTTTCACGCAAAAGAAGCTGGCTCACAACAGCAGGGAGACGTTCCAGACCAAGGGTGGAGTGGCCAATATTAGGTTTTTCACTCACAACAGCCATTGCGCTGACAGGTGAGAATAAGGGCTGTTCCTGCAGTGATGGTGAGGTTGGCGGTGAACACCCACATGAGGATCCTGCACCACATCATCTGTCTATCAACGCAACTGTGCAGTGCAGAGACACACACCTCAGTGGGACCTAAATGTAGAGCAGGCTCGGGTTCACAGTCTAGTGGTCACTGCACAGACACGTGTCCGCAGCAGGAGGAGGCAGGTTCAGCCGAGCTCCCTGGCACTCAGGAGTCATCTGGGAAAGAGGCATCTGTGGGGTCCGAGTCAGAAGACAAGCCTCTGGGTTTGGTCTTCCAACTCATCGTGGAGAGTCAGAAGAAGGTGGGCGAACATCACACAGAGCTGTTGGAAGCCCTCAACAGAGTGGCACATGAGCTGGAGGAGTGCGTCCGCCTGCTCTCTGATGAAGTGATGCCCACATATGTGCACATGGAAGTCTCCATGGGAATGATGACGGAAGCCATGTAGACCCTGATCCAGCAGAATGCGGAGATGCGCTTAAACCTGCACTTCATCGTGGTAGCCATAGGTGAGTTCCTACAGTGGCAACTCAAGAGGGAAACGGGGCATCTCGATGTCCCTCCAGGCACTCCTTCCCCTCAAGGAGTCAGGCTGGGGCCCCCGGGCACCCGAAGGGAGGAAAAGCAACAGCTGGGCACCCCTGGGTCATCCACTCAAGATTCTCAGAGGCTGTCCACTCCCTCCAGGTCCCCTTTTCGTGTGACCCCCTCAACCTCATCCTCTGTGACCGCGAAGGGAGCAGCTGGCCCACAGGAGGACAGACAAAGCAAACCAGGGCCCCCCAAGGCCTCAGCTCTCCAGTGGACCCATGCCAAAGTCATTTGAGGCAACAGGGCCAACCATTGCACAGGCTGTCTCCACCCCTGCTGCAGATGTCAGGGCAGCACCCAGAAGAAGTGATAGGCCTAGAAAAGTTAAGAATTTCTGATCACAAGTGGTTGCACAGGTGAACATATTTTATCACTTTATAATCTGAAAATCTATTCACTTTCACTGAATAATGTGTAATGTTGTCTTTCAGATTCATTGACAGGCTTCGCGTATCCTCCCCCTACATCCCCCCCACTAGCAGTTCAGCTGCACGCAGCCGGACCAGAAGTGAATCTGGAGGGCGTGGTGTGTGTATGTATGGCAGGGTCTTTCGGAGCCACATGCAGTCACTCTCCCATGCACGCAGAGCCTTCATCCATCACACCCAATCTCACTTTTCCAAGCATTCTCAATGCTGCCTGCTGGGGTTCGCTTTCAGTTGTCCATCTGAGCTGACCTGCATCTCCGCCCACCCACTGATCACACTCCCATGCAGCACCTGTGCCCGTCCAACACGAGGCTCCGCTCACTTTCAATTTCAACAGCCATGGTAATAGTGAAGTATATTGTTAGCTCCCCCATCCTTTCCCCTCCCCCAGTCAGCATGTCCTTTCCCCCATCACAGTGCACCCCCTGACATCACCTTCCACCTCTTCACTGTTACCTACAGCCCATACCCTTCTCCTTCAGGGATGTCCAGGTGAACATGCATGTTCCCTACCTTCCTGAAAATCCCACCACCATCCGCATTGACCTCCCCAGCCTCCTCCTTCCCACTCCCAGGGTCCGTTTCTGCCTCTGTGTCCCCACCAACCACCCTCATTGCCCCTTGTACTGGTACCGACGCACTCTCAGCCACCCACCCTACAGGCTCCCTCTGCTCCCTGTCATACTCACCATTCTATCCGACCTCACCTACCCTGAGTTCACTCCCCAGGAGGCAGGCATTGACTCCACAAATCCCTCCCTTGTACCTTCACTTGGACATGGAAAAAATGGAGAGGAGCCCAAACTAGGTTTTGGAGATGTGGATGCAACGGAATTATACCCCTGTGTAATGTTCTACAGCAGCAACCCTGGTGAAAAGTTAAAGGCTTTTTTTCCTATACCAGCACATCTTTGCTTTGGTAAAAATGGCAGGTATGTGTTCCCTGTTCATCCTCGAAAGAAGTTTCCATATGGCTGCTTGCAAATACTGCTCGTGTCACTGCAATATGTCCTGCCATCAGCGATGTAACCACATTTTAAATGGTGAGCTCAGCATTATTGCTCAGTTGCTACACTGACCAGCTGGGGACTTCCTTCACTATTGGGCAGGTTCAGAGATCAAATGGGAGAGCTTGAAGCTGTCCTACTAATTTAAAATGGTGAGGGAGGACAAACTAAGATGGCCAGATAAGTGTCTCTCTGCAATCGCCTATGATTTTTAGTAATTCTTTTCTACCAGTTCAGTTGCCCTAATTGTAGTCGATCTCCTGTATCTGCCTCACTAACATGTTTCACCATCTGGGTAAATTTTCTGACTCGCAAGATTATTCCCACTGGTGCAGTTCAGACATGTGGGTGACAGAAACCAGGATTGTGCCACATCTCAAACAAAAACAGAATTACCTGGAAAAACTCAGCAGGTCTGGCAGCATCGGTGGAGAAGAAATCGATGCTGCCAGACCTGCTGAGTTTTTCCAGGTAATTCTGTTTTTGTTTTGGATTTCCAGCATCCGCAGTAGCTTTTAGCTTTTTGTTTTTATCTTTGTGCCACATCTCAACGGCTTTCTGCTCAACTCATGAATTATACAGTTGTCAGGGGGCCTATTTTGCATCCGTTACCATATCCTGAACCAGCCATAAGAAACATTCTGAACAAAGTTGAAATAAAGTTTGACTGGTTTATTTCCCTAAAAGTGTACAATAGATGTGCACTCCATGTTTTATCTTACCTTGTTGTCCCCTAAGTGACAATTAAGTACTGTGTCTGCTAAAACTTGTTCTAGTTCTCCTTGGAGACAAAGTAGGTGAGATGGCTGATTGCTGTGTGTCTTTGGGAGCCTCTGGAATTGAGGGGGACCCTAAGTTCTTGTGCCAGATTGAGATGACTTCTCTTCCACGTTCTGCCACATCTACTGCTACAGTAGTTGGTCTGGCTAATTCCTGGCATGTTGCTTGTTGTAAAGCAATGGGCTGCATGATGCTTAGTGGTGGCTTCTTTAAGGGACTATCAGCTATGGCCGATTGCTGGGGACAGATGGGAAATCCCAATTCCTGCTGGGGACATTTGACTGTTCTCTTTGATGCTTCAGAGTGCCTTCCCCGAACAGCGGCAGTTCTTTTGCAGCTGAAGGTCTGAGATCTCTTCCTTGCTAATATTGCATCCCTTACCACTATTATCAATCTGCAGACTAAACAAAACCCAGGATATCTTTCTTTCAAAGGTTTTCTCTCTGTTTTACAATTTGTTCATTGCTAGGTCCTGCTGGGTTTCTAATTGCTATTTTATAAATTGGGAATTTCATGCAATGAACTTTAGGTATGAACAAGAAATCTGCATGTAGAAATATGCACTGTCTGAGGCTTAATGGACACGGGAGCTCCAGATGCTTGATTTATGTAGATATGAAAAATCTGTTACTGGAACTTACTTTTCCAGTAGCTTTTCCAATTTTAATTAATCTAAAAAAAAATCAGTAATATAAAATTTCATTTAAAATAAATATTTTAGTCACTTTTTAATTGAAGCCATGCCTTGTTTCTATTATAATTGAATCTGAACTTCTTTTGCTTCTAGGTTAAAATCTGCGAAATGCAGGTGCGAGGCACGCCAAGGGATCTACTACCTGGCGATCCGATCTGTAGTCCTGTTGCCACTCTGCTGGCAGAGGCCACTATCCAACTCATCCGTATCCTGCATCATACGGACAAGTGGGCCCACTGTATAAACAAAAATATGATGGATCGTTTGCAGAAAGTCAAATCTTGCATTAAAGAAGTCAGCCACAAATTAAAAAAGAGCCGCTCTGTGCAAAGCAGAGAGGAAGATGAAATAAAAGAGGAGGGTAAGGAGGAGGAGAAAGGAAAGCATAGCAAGCATGGTTTGGCAGAGCTCACGGAAATCCAGCTGAGAACCCCTGTGCGCTGAGGTGTGGCCTGTGCTGGCGGTAATCGGTGGTGTGGATACAGGTCTTCGAGTTGGAGGGAGGTGCATTCACAAGCAGACTGGCCACTCTTTTAGGTGTGGTCAAGGAAGGGAGCACTTCAGCAAAAGTGCAGTGGGACGATGCAGAAATAACAATAAGGCAGGTACTAATTAGCTAATTGGTTTTGGTTGCTAGCATTTATAGCGCGTGCGTTCATGCTCTCCTTCATTGGCAGAGGTATAGAATATAAAAGTAAGGATATAATGTTGGAATTGTATAAAACACTGGTGAGGCCACAACTGGAGTATTGTGTGCAGTTCTGGTCACCACATTACAGGAAGGACTTAATAGCTCTGGAGAGAATGCAGAGGAGGTTTACAAGAATGTTGCTAGGGTTAGAAAAGTGTAGCTACGAGGAGAGATTGGATAGGTTGGCGTTATTTTCCTTGGAATAAAGAAGGCTGAGAGGTGACTTGATTGAGGTGTACAAAATTATGAGGGGAATAGATAGAGTGGACAGGATAAAATTGTTTCCCTTGATGGAGAATTCTAGAACTAGAGGATATAGATTCAAGATAGGTGGCAGAAGGTGTAGGGGGTACATGAAGAAGAATCTTTTTACGCAGAGGGTAGTGGGTGTCTGGAATTCGCTGCCCAAGTTGGTGGTAGAGGCAGAAACTTTAAACTCTTTTAAAAAGTACCTGGATCTGCACCTTAAGTGCTGTAAGCTGCAGGGCTATGGGCCGGGTGCAGGAAGGTGGGATTAGAAAGGGCACCTGGGTGTCCTCGGGCTGGCATGGACAAGATGGGCCGAATGGACTCTTTCTGTGCTGTAACTTTTCTATGGTTCTATGGATTCCACCCCCAACTTCCTCCCCCATTACACCTTCCCACCTCCACACACCGTCCTCCCCACTTACACCCTCCTCCCTGCCTACCATCGTCCGCCCTCCGTATACCTTCTGTCCCACTTACACCTTCGCCCCCCCCGCCCCCATCCATACTTCACCCTCCCCAACTCCTCCCCCCCCTCCAAACTTCACCCCCCCTCAACACCTTCAGCCTCCCCAACCTCACCACCATCCCCCAACCTCCCCCCCTCCCCCACCCCGGCACACCTTCCTCTCCCACACACACCTGCACCTTCCTCTCCATCCCAGCCCCCCCTTCACCTCACCCGTACCTGCTCTTGGTGAAGTTCCTGAAATTCGGAAGCATCAGCGAAGTCCATGGAGATCCAGAGCCTCAGCGGAGCTGAATCTGCTGCATGGAGACCTCCTGCCTTCCACAGGCTGCTTCACAGCAGAGCCATGCCCATGAGAGTCCACCCAGCACGCGGTGCACGTCTTCCTCCAGGGTCCCGTTGGCTGCAGGACTCCAGCATCTTCTTCTCCTCGGACCTCTGCGATCTCAGCTAGGCCCTGAAGATAAGCCTTGATTTTTGCACCTCGCGCTCGTCAAGATGTGCTCCGGGCCGGCGTGTTTTCCCACCGGCGTAACAGTAAACCTGACGCGGGGAGACGATTCCGGTCGGGCCTTACTTTGCATCCCGTTAGTGGGATACAAATTGGGTTTCACGCCGGCCTCCAGCGGGATTCGGGATCCGCCATGGCGAAAACCATCGGACGCTCCCGCCGTGATTTCACTCCAGCATGAAACCAATTTCTGCCCCTCCTGCCGAATTTTCCTAGCCCGCCCGCCATGCCACCCACCACAAGCCAGAAGCAGAAAACCCCAGCTACCGATTTTAAGGAATAGATCATCTCTGACCAAGTTTTAAAATGTTTCTAAAGTGCCAACCATCGGTAGACAGAGGCAATGATAAACCAACAGGTTGACATGTGCCGATTTCTGGCACACAACCTCTGACAGCTCGTTTATTTTCGGCTGCTCTGGCCACTGAGTGATTGCTTTGCGAACGGAAATCGGCTCTGAGGAAATGAACTGAGTTAATTCTGCAATCCATAGCAATTAGTGGGGAAACGGAGAGTTCAGCAAGTGTGCTAAATCATTTTTATGGGGTTAATGGATGGTCGGGTGACGGGGGGTGGGGTGGGGTTGTTGGTAGAAAGATTGGATTCCTTGTTATGTGTCGACATATAGATGGGGACGTGTCTCAGTGTTGCTGCCTGATGCTTTAGCTGTGTGGAAACAGAATATGCCCAACGGACAGGAGGACTGAGCTGTACCAATAACTGATTGCTTTATCAGGTACTCTTGAGAATGAACATTCTAAGCAAATCCTCGTTCCTCATCCTGAAAGGCAGGTTCTTTCTTCCTTGCTACAGGGACTGAGTGCCCCCAGAACCCAATAAGGACTCCGGTCGATGGAGAGGATAGCAGACCAATGAATAACTTGGCTGACACGCAGGCTGCAACTACTTTCTGCAAACTTGAATGGTGGTGATATAATTCGGAGGCCTATTCCCGCAGGTCCCTGGCAGAGGCCTCCTGCTGCCGATTTTAACTGGTCCCACCAGCTTCTCAGCTTAAAAGGGTGGAATTTAATACCCTTCCCCCTCCCCGAGGCAGGTTTGATGACAGGAGGGCATTTAATCGAGTGGGAGGCTGCTTCGTGATCCCCCTGCCACTTTCCCACCCCTGCCCCGATTAATCCTGGGGCCTGTGGGTGGCTTTCCAGGCCCTGCCGTCAACTGAATCGCTTCAGTGGGCAATTAATACCCACTTAAGGGCCTCACCTGCCATCGCTGGCATTCAACCAGCAGCAGGCAGGGCAGTTGCCACATGGGAAGACCAAGAAGTAAACCCTGTGGAGATTGTTTGCGGGCTCCCAGGGTAGTGCCTCGTACAAAGGATGAGTGGCTGCTCAGGGGGCCTGGCATTGGGAAGGTGGTGGGGGGCCGCAATGAACCATTCCCTTGCCCTTGCTGCTGACCACTCTCACCCCTTCCCCTGCAACCCCCATCCTGTCCTCACTCACCTCTGGCCTGGGTCCATCCACAATCCTCGTCCTCTCCCCGGATTGGTCGCCGGCAGCAGCCACGGCTCCCGCTGGTGCTGCCAGTAGTGGGCAGCTGCCAGCTTTGATTGGCCAGCAGCTCTCAGAGGGCGGGAGTTCCACCTCTCGGAATCCTCGATCCTGACTGCTGGCGGGTACTTAATACTGGCGGGCCTTCTCCAAAGGAGGGGACGCAGGGCTCCCGCTGGCTCTCCGGCTGGCAGGTGAAGCCCCTGCCACCTGCATTCAATGCCACCACAAGTCCTGTTCACCCATCTTCACTGGCCCCATGCTCGCTGACCCACATTGGCACACAGTCCAGCAAAATTCTCATTCCCTCCATTGCCTTGCCCTTCCCTATCTCTGTAACCTCCTCCAGCCCTCCACAATATCTCCACTCCTCCAATTTTGCCCTCTTGTGCACCCCCGATTTCCTCTGCTCCGCCATTGTTGACTGTGTCTTCAGCTGATGAGGCCTGAAACGATGGAAGTTCCTCCTCTCCAACTCTCTCTCCTCCTTTAAAACGCTCCTTAAAATCTCCTTTCTTGGTCAAACTTTTGGTCACCTGCCCTAATATCCCCTTATGTGGTTTGGTGTCAAACGTTGTCTGCACACACTCTTGTGAAGCACCTTAACACATTTTACCGTGTTAAAGGTGCTACATAAATCCAAGTTGTTGTTTTAGTCAGGAATTTGGCAAATGACATTTTAATGAGGTCTGGCAGTTAAAATTGGCCAAACCTCCTTCTTACTGCCACCGACTAGGCTCACCGTTCACAACTCACGTTCCTCGCTGGGAGTTAAAATCCAGCCCTTTGCTTCCCCAACAAATTACAATTGTGTGTAAGTATTTAACCTCATTAGAGGTATGAGCACTTTCAATCGATGATGCAAAGTTACTGCTACCATCCTGCTTGCATTTTTCACTTTCTCACTCTGCATGGTGTGAGTCTAAGTGCTGTGCCCCTACCTCAAATCCCTGCTGATTCCCTGGAGTAGACATAGCTAGGTCCAGGACTGAATTGTTCACCCCCAGCACACACAGGAGCAGGTCTGATAGGCCTGGGTAGAGGCGGCTGATAGGGTTAATGCCACCAGGATCTCAGATTCTGATAGAAAGAAGCTGTCTTACCGTCATTCAATGTATTTGTAGAAATAGTCTCTCCTTTCCCCTATCCCACAGTCTCCCATCAGCCCCAGTCTCCCGTCTCCCCCATCCTCCACTCTCCCCTTTCTCCCAGCCTCCCCTTTCCCCTTTTTCCCAGCCTCCCCTCACCCCTTTTTCCCAGCCTCCCCTCTCCCCTTACCCCTCTCCCCCAGTCTCCCTTCTACCCTCTCCCCTTCCCTTCACCCTCAGCCTCCCGAAGCCCCAAGTCTCCCATCTCTCCTCCTACCAAATCTCCCCTCTCCCTCAAACCTCCCTCTCTGTTAGTCTCTCCTCTCCTCAGTCTCTTGTCTCCCCTTTTCCCTCTCCCCCAGTCTCGCTTCTCCCCAAGTCTTCGCTCCCCTGCTCTCCCCAAGTCTCCTTTCTCCCCCAGTCTCCCCTCTCACCCAGTCTCCCCTCTCCCCCAGTCTCTCCAGTCTCCCCTCTCCCTCAGTCTCTCCTCTCTCCACCACCCCCCCAGTCTCCCCTCTCCCCTTCCCTCCAGTCTCTCCTCTCCCTTCTCCCCCAGTCATCCCAGTTTCCCCTCTCCCTCAGTCTCTCCTCCCTCCTCACCACTAGTCTCCCCTCTCCCCAAGTCTCCACTCTTCCCCAGGCTCCCTTCTCCCCAGTCTCCCTAGTCTCCCCTCTACCCCAGTTTCCTCTCTGCCCGAGTCTCCTCTCTCCCCAATTTCCCTTCCGCCCAGTCTCTTCTCTCCCTTCTCCCCCAGTCTGCCCTCTCCCCCAGCCTCCCTCCTCCCCCAGTCTCCCCTTTAACCATCACCTAGTCTCCCCTCCCCCTGAGACTCCCCTCTACCCAGTCACCCCTCTCCCCAAGTCTCCCCCATCCCCAAGTTCTGCCCTCCTCAGTCTCCCCTCTCTCCGTCACCTCTCACCCCACTTCCCTTCTCCCCCAGTCTCCCCTCTCTCCCAGTCTCCCCTCTCTCCCAGTCTCCCCTCTCCCTCAGTCTCCCCTCTCCCTAAGTCTTCCCTCTCCCTGAGTCTCCCCAGTCTCCCTTCCCCTTTCCCCAAATCTCCCCTCCCTCCAGTTTCCCCTCTTCCTGAGTGTCCCCTCCCCCACACTCCCCGTGTCACTCCTCTCCCCAGCCTCCCCTCTCCCCCAGTCTCCCCTCTCTCCCAGTCTTCCCTCTCCCATCTCCCCTAATCTCCCCTCTCCCTCCGAGTCTCCCCTCTCCCCCCTCCCCAAGCCGCCACTCTCCCCATCTCCCCTCTCCCCCAGCCTCCCCTTCCCCCAGTCTCCACTGTCTCCAAGTTACCCCTCTCCCACAGTTACCTCTCCCCCCTAGTCTCCCCTCTCTCTCAGTCTCTCCTCTCTCCCAGTCTCCCCTCTCCCCAAGCCTCCCCTCATCTCCCCTCTCCTCCTCCCCAAGTCACCCCTCTCTCCCCTCCCCCAAGTCTCCCATCTCTCCCCTCCCTGAGTCTCCCCTCCCCCCCCTCCCCGAGCATCCCCTCTCCTCAATCCTCTTCTTCCACCTTTTTGCATATGGACATTTGAAGAATTATTTTTTAAACAAAACAAACTGTTTTAGGCATTAGTCTTTAAGAGAAGATATGCTGAATGTAAATGCTAAAGTGAAATTCATGGACAGTCCCTGAAAGACAGAAGTAAACTGTATTACAAAGCAATAGTGTTGTACGATGAAAGAGCTCCCTCTAGCTCTGAGTTGGACTCTTTATAATGGTCTGACCAACTGATCACCTACACTCACATTTCATAGGGATAGGAGGATGTTGGGAGGTCTTGTGGCACAGTGGGTTGTGTCCCTACCTCTGGACTGGAAGTTTTGTGTTCAAGTCCCACTTCGGGATTTGATGGCCATGGAAGGTGTGTTCAAAAAAGGCCAAACAGGTTGATTATCAGACTGTAAATATTCCCAATGTACCTTATGGCAGATGGTAAAAGGGGGAGAGTTTCCTGGTCAGCCATGCTCCAGAAGGCAACGGCAAACCACTGCAGTACTTTGCCAAGCGTAACCATGGACTAACCTATGTTTGTTAATACCTTCCTAGGGCATGGTACCTGAAGGAGGGGGATACTATACTATTAGCCTTTTATTCACTTTTGCACCTTTCCAACAATCTTTAGTGATCACTCTGCTTGGACACCCTCTGCTCCTTCACATTTCTTTCACTTCTTACCATTTAGCCATTACTCTGATCTATCTTGTGGATGGTTCACACTGAGCTCCATCTGCCACAGATGTGCCCACTCACTGTCTGAGATCAGAGGGTTCCCAACACACTTCAAACTTGATATGGATGCAGGGGTATCTGTACTAGCTGATCACCCAGCATGGCTCCGCACTGTTCCTCTTCAACCTTCCACTATGAAACTCCAGGGGCCAGGTCAAATGGACCTGTGTGTTAAAGACCAGCTTACCACCACACTCCGCCATAAGCACTGACAGATCACGGAAACCCTTTATATCATCCACAGGCAAGCCATTTCCCTACTTAGCAGGAATACATGTATACAGTTAGGCATCATACAAAAAGTTGATGAGATTCTTCCATCCGATACCAGGGTCACCTTCCATTAGGAATTTCAATAACTTTTTCGCGGGCTGGGAAAGCTGAAGACCAAATATAATATTTCTCTGCTTCCAGGCCCCATGCCAATCTATCTGTTCACCCCTAGGAGGGTACTGCACCACCTATTGTCAAAGTTTAAGGAGGAACTTGACCACATGTTACATGTTATTTCCCCAGTCACACAAACAATCCACTGGTGTTCTGGTCTTGTCACTGTTCCCAAGCCTAATGGCCGCCTCTAGTTTTACGTGGATCTCATGCAGCTAAATAAAGGGGTACAGCGGGAAGTCCACCAGATGGCATCAGCCAAAAGCGTCCTTTTTACAAAGCTCGATGCAAACAGCAGCTTCTGGCAAATACCCCTTGACAAGGAACCTAGTCTCTTTATGCCCTTTGTCACACCTTTCGGTCGATTTTGCTTTAACCACCCTTTCGACATTTCGTCTGCCCCTGGGATATTTCAAGTTACCATGTCAACGATTCTCGAGGGCAAACAAGGTGTTATCTGCCATATGGACGTTATGCTTATACATGGTTCCACAAGTGCTGAACACGACCTTCGAGTGTGAGAGGTCCTCAAAGCGCTCCAAGAAATAGGTCTCACGCTGAACGACAAGTGTGAGTTCGCCAGAGCCAACATGAAGTTCCTAGGACACATCATCCAACGGAATGGCATGACAGTCGATCCTCAAAAAAACAAAGGCCATTATGGAGTTTCCCCAAATGACATGCACCACCAACATTCGACGTGTCCAGGGGATGGTAAACCAGGTGGGAAAGTTTATCCCTAACTCGGTTACACTCACGGAGCACTTGAGCGGTCTCCTGGTTCTGGGGCACAGAACAAATTAAGACCTTTCAGTCCATCAAAGCTTGCCTAGTCTCCCTGGATGTCCTGGCACACCACGACCCCACATTGCTTACGGTGTTGCTGCAAATGCTTCCTCTATGGGCCTTAGCAGCGTTCTCAAACCGCTGCAAAAGAATGGCAGTACAAACCAAGTGCCTTCTGCTTCGAGAGTGCTCATGGAAACTGAACGAAGATGAGTTACTGTTTAGAAAGAGGCACTGGCGGTCACCATGGGCAGTTGAACACTTTTCTAATTATATGACAGGGCTACCCTTCCAGGTGGAAACGGACCACAAACCCTTCATAACGTTCCTCAGTTCCATGGAGACTGTTAAGATGCCCATCTGTATTCAACGATTTCACCTCCGGTTGATGCAGTATCAATATAAAGCCATCTATGTCCCAGACAAGTCACAAACCACGGCTAATGCACTTTCCAGAGACCCAGTTGACCGTGCTCTCGCCCTCGATTCTACACTGGTGTCAGAAGTGGAAGCATTACCCTCCATCTTCATGAGCCTTCTGCCCATATTCGCCACAAATCTCCAGGATGTTCGGTATGCTCAACAAGAGGATGCTGAATGCGTTCAAGTGTGGGGGTTCTGTCTCCTTGGGTGGTCTAGATACAACCCTACCAATCATCTTATCCACAAATACTGTGAGCAATGAGCTCACTTGACCATTGTGGACGACCTTCTAGCTAATGGCCATCGTTTGGTTATCCCATGCGCCACACTACAAGATATTCTTTACTGTCTCCACAGAGGTCACCTCGGCATCACTAAATGCAGAGCAAAAGCCCAATAATCAGTGTGGCGGTCCAGGGTTTTGTCCTATCCTGCCACACCTGCCTCATTCATACTCCAACACCAATGGAACCCGTGGTGCCATCAGTCTTTCCTCACCACCCATGGCAGATGTTAGGCCTCAACCTCTTTGACTTCCATGGCAAGACATACCTCATGGTTACTGATTATTATTCTCAATGGTTAGAGATAATCAGGCTTCATACAACCACAGCAGAGGTTGTCACCAAAGCTCTAAGGACCATTTTCTACACCAGCATGCTCTGGGATGCAATTATTTCAGATAATGGGACCCAATCCACCAATGGCCATTTTCTGCAGTTCACCTTTGATAATGGGATCTCACATGTCACCCCGCTGTCCTCTTCACCTCCAGGCCAACAAGGAAGTGGAACAAGCAGTCTGCACTATTAAGGACCTGATGTCCAAGAATTCAGATTGGCATGCAGTTCTCATGCATGGGCTATTCCCCTGACCAATGGCTTCCCTCTGGCCAAACTCCTTATGGGCCATCATTTTGAAAACATAGGTTACCCAATTGCCTGAAAACCTTAAGCTACATATCACCTCCGCTGACCATACAAAATGAGAGTGAAGGAGTTGAACCTCTGAGGGAAACAACATCAATGGTACAATGCCAGACACAGAGCGAAGGCTTTGGCACCTTTGATGCCAGGCCAGGAAGTCTGGATCCCGGACCGAAATGCTGAAGGTCTCATTCTCACTAACACGGAACACCCGAGCTCATATTTGATCCAGACACCATCTAGTGCTATTCAAAGAAACAGACAAGCCCTCTTTGCACTCTCTCCCACCAAACCACAGGGATCCAACTACCAAGAGATGTGGCCAGACAGCCCCCGCAACATTGCCAATGCTACAGGGGATGTTGACTCACCCCATGGCCCTTTCCCTGTCCTCCAGCCCAGTGGAGCAATCACTGGGACACCCTCGAGCAGAGTGATGGAGGCTCCTCAGAGACTCAATCTGTAATGGGGGGACTTGGGGGCAGGGGGTGGGTGGGGGTAGCAGTGAGTAGGAGACAGCCATGTACATAATTTAAAAGCAAAGGTTATGTAAATGGTTAAAGAGATAGTTTCATATTGTTGTTAAAAAAAATAAGGTGTGCTTGGGGGTAGGTGTAATATAAAAGGTTAACAAAGTAGATAAGCTAATCTATGGGGCAGATGATTATGTGGCACTAACATCAGACACTCGTATACTGGGTACTGCAGGGGGAAGATGGCCAGCCTGAGAGACGGGGTGCCTTCCTGATAACTAATTATGAACATACGTCAATAGTGTAAATAAGCAATTTTCAAATAGATACCCTGATTTGCCTCTGACTCCACCTTGCGAGAATCCAGGCCTAGCACCTTCTCCAATGTACCCAACAATGTGCCCAGTTATGTCCTGTCTGGAAAAATCAGGACAAATCCAATCTAACCAATTAACGCCCATCAGTCTGCTCTTCATCATCAGCAAAGGATGGAAGGCGTTGTCACAGTACGATCAAGTCGCTCTTATGCAGCAATAAGCTGCCCACCGATGCTCAGTTTGGGTTCTGCCAGAGCTGCCAGACCTCATTCCAGCATTGGTCCAAACCTGCACTAAAGAGCTGAATTCGAAAGGTGTGGTGAGAGTGACTGCCCTTCACATCAATGTAGCATTTGACCAAGTGTGGCATCAAGAATCCTAGCAAAACTGGAGTCAATGGGAATCAAGGGGAAAACCCTTTGCTGGTTAGAGTCATACCCAGCACAAAGGAAGATGATTGTGGTTGTTGGAAGTCAATCATCTTACTTCCAGGACATCACTGCAGGAGTTCCTCCGACTAGTGTGCTAGGCCCAACCATCTTCAGCTGCTTCATCAATGACCCTCCTTCCATCATAAGGTCAGAAGTGTGAATGTTTGCTGATGATTGCACAATGTTCAGCACCATTCGGACTCCTCAGATACTGAAGCAGTCCATGCCTGCATGCAGCAAGACCCGGACTACTAAGCAAATAAGCTTATTTAAGCTAAGTTAATAAGTGGTAAGTAACATTTGTGCCACACAAGTGCCAGGCATTGGCCATCGCCAATGAGAGAGAACTTCACCATCTCCCCTTGACATTCAATGGCATTACCATCACTGAATCCCCCACTATCAACACCCTGGGTGTTACCATTGAACAGAAACTGGACCGGACCAGCCATATATATACTGTGGCTACAATGGCAGGTCAGAGGTTGGGAATTCTGTCAGCAAGCAACTTAACTCCTGACTCCCCAAAGCCTGTCCACCATCTACAAGGCAAGGTTCAGAAGTGTGATGGAATAATCTCCACTTGCCTGGATGAGTGCAGCTCCAACAACACTCAAGAGGTTCAACACCATCCAGGAAAAAGCAGCCCACTTGATTGGCACCCCATCCACCACCTTAAACATTCATTCCCTCCATCACCGACGCAGAGTGGCAGCAGTGTGTACCATCTACAAGATGCACTGCAGCAACTCATTAAAGCACCTTTCAAACCCATGACCTCTGCCACCTAGTAGCACAAGGGCAGCAGATGCATGGGAACACCACCACCTGCAAGTTCCCCTCCAAGTCACACACTATCCTGACTTGAAACTATAATGTTGTTCCTTCACTGCCACTTGGTCAAAATCCTGGAACTGCCTCCCTAACAGCACTGTGGGCGTAAATACACCAGATGCACTGCAGCTGTTCAAGAAGGCAGCTCATCACCATGATTAGGGATGGGGAATAAACGCCAACAATGCTCAAATCCCATGAACAAATAAAGAAAATGTCAAATATTGATCTGACTATATTTATGAGCAGCCTATCAATGTTCTAAATCTTAGCTTCCAATTAGCTGAAAATTGTACTTTATAAGTCAATTTTCTGCCAATATTCACCTCAGCACACAATGTCAAGGATAATTTTTTTATTGACAAGCCATATATAAACCCAAGAAGCAGGCAGGAATACTAAGTTTTCACGGCGGATGCATCAAGCCTATTGAGATGTGTTGACTTTTGCGGCAATTCTGGGAAGCACATAGCCAGGAATTCCTTGGTGTACGTGGTAAAGTGTAGTGATGTTCTCTCAGGCAGATTCACTAGGCTTGTCCCATGACTGTTGTTGGGGGCGCAGAGGACAAAAAAATATCCTTATCATTTATAACAGATATCAGATGGACTTTCTGACCATTGGTGCTTGGAGTTGCCAACCTTGGTTAGATGTATTCCTGGAATTGTCATCACACGACCTCCCTTATGACCAGCCCACCCCCGCACTCCCGCCATTGATCACCTTACCCGCTTATCCTCCTAACACAACGCCTTTTAACTCCAATTGGAAAGCAAACAGACTCCTCCATTTCTGATCGGATGGATCTTGATAGTTGGTCAAACAGCTGTTTTTTTCCCCCACACCTCCTATATTTTTGCAACTAACCATTGAAAGCATTCAAAGAAAATGAATGAAAATGCAGAGTTATTTTCAATGCCCCTGTGCTTATTCTCCCAGGGTTGGTGTGCTGGCAATTACTTGTTAATACCTGAAGGCTCCAGGACAATCTGGGAGCATGGGAACTAGTTAAATGGGGGACAAGCATTTCTGCCCAGTGTCTGCTGAGAATACACATCTCCTTAACTCCCACTCAGGCTGTTTATCTTAATAATTCACACCCGTGCACTGAGAGCTCCCAAGTGTTCATAGGCTCAGCATGTTAACAAGGGCCTTCAGATTTTGGCATTTCCAGCAAGCCATTCTAAACATGTATTAAAGTAAAAGCATTTGCTTTTTTCCACTACGCCTTTCATCACCTGAGGACCAGCCCAAAGCTAGTTACCGGTTAGTTAGATACCAGTTAGTTTTTGAAGTGTAGACGTTGGCCCAGATCTCCCAGTCTCCAAATCGTTGGGGACTGGATGCATGACCCAAGGTTCACGTCGAGATCCTGCGGTAGTCCCAATGTGCTAACCTCCATGGGAATTTCCAGCAAAATTTGAACTTTCGATGGGCAATGCCCCTGCTCCTCAGGGTCCTCCATGGATGTCGCTGACTCTGAGTTAGAGTCGGGGACTTCGGACAGTTCCGATGTACTTACCTGGATAGCTACCCAGGAAATGTTAGACAGAAGAAGTCTAACTCCTGCGTGACTATACAACTGACCCTCAAATCAGTCACACTAACCCCTCCCCCGCCCCATCCGACTTCTCTTCAACAATCCAACTCCCCCCCAACCCTTCCCAACCTAACTAGCCTCCGACCTGAAAAACCTTCCTGATCTGACCTATCCCCCGACTCACCTACTCACTCACCAACCTATCCATCTCACCCACCTGCCACCCTACCCCTGCCACCGTACTACCGTACCCCCCTGCCACTCACCCTACCCATCCACCATCCAATCACCTGCCTCCCTACCCACCTGCTGCCATACCACCCTCCCCACCTGTCACCCTACCCACCACCAACCTATCACACTATCCACTTTCTACCCTTCCCGCCTGCCACCCTTCCACCCTACCCACCTACCACCTTACCCACCTACTACCCTACCCATCTACCACCCTACCCACCTACCACCCTGCCCACTTACCATCATTACCACCTACTATCCACCCACCTGCCGTCATACCCACCTACCACTCCACCCACCTCACCCATGTGCCCGCCCTACCCACTTCCCCAAATATCTCATCCATCCACCCATTCACTCATTCACCCTTTCACCCATCCAGTAACATTTACACTGGATATTTAAACTTATATTATGGCAGCTAATGCTGTAAAAAGGGCCATAGCTTGTCTTCTCCCCCCAACGCTACTTCACTATGATAAATTTCTTCTTGGGACTGCACACTCCTCATTTCTGAAGAAGCCGGTCTTGGAAGACCCAGTTAGAAATGGGGAACAGTGTTGGTGGAGGGAGGCAGGTGGGGGGAGGGCAGAAAATTAGGAGTGGAGCGGCAATCTGAAGGTGATTGCTGCTTCGCCAAAGTCCTGGGCCATTGTTGCACTGAAGGAAATGCAGCAGCCAATTTGCACACATGAAGATCCCAAAAATAACAATGATAATGATCAAATAAACTGTTTAAGTCTCCTCATCCCTGTTCTTCAAATTTTGCTATGGGATCTTTCTGTCTACCTGAGAGGGCAGATGGGTCGTGCTTTTAACATCTCATCCGACAAGTGGCACGTCTGACAATGCATCACGTCCTCACTGCTGCACTGAAACATCACCCGAGATTATTTGTTCAAGGCTTAAGGATGGGAACATCTAATTCAAAGATGAGAGTGGTATCACTGAGCCAGCTAAACTGAGTGATCCCTGTGCTTTAAACTTAAGTTAATAACCAGATTCTCTACCTTTCACATTAGATTCGCTTCCAATGCAAAGATCAAAACTGCAGTTGGCTAATTATTTGAATAAGCTGATCCCAAACAATTGCAGGCAGTCAGCTCAATGCACTGTTGGCTCATTCTTCACTGGCAGCAACTTGCATTTACATAGCACCGTTAATGTGGCAAGCCATTCCAAGGTGCTTCACGGAAACAATGGTCTGGGTTTGCCCTTTGGGACTTCGACATCTTGGGGTCCTGAGCTCTCACTTGCCCGCAGCGTGCTAGGAACTCCTTCCTGATTGGCCTCCACGTTCGCTGTCCTATAAAGGGCAGCGGTCAGGCTCTTGATGCTGCTGGTCCAATCAGAGAGCTGGCAGTGCTAGAGCCTTGCAGCTCTGCCCGGAGAGGTGGGCATTGCCGAGTCAGGTTGGAGGCTGAGACACCCTCTGAAGTGTAAATACAAATAGAAAATTATGAAGGCCAAGGCCATTAGGCCTCTCCGGGGGCATTGTTTGCAGCCTCTCATGTCTGCAGCTTTGTCACTGGGAGATGGAGCCTCTGGCTCCAGTGGCTCCCTGGACTGTCGCAGGAAAGCAGCATCCTTAGGCTTGCAGCTTCCACACATGTGGGAAGCCACTCCGCTGGTGGCAAAACGCTGGTGAAATCGCAAAATCATCGCTAATCAGAGCCTTCATGTTGTTAGTTGGTTACCAGGGCGTTGGATTACAATGGCTCACCAGCACGTGGATGCCTGAGGTTGCAATAAAGAATGGAAATGGAGAGGAGACCTGAGAAGGCCGTGCCCTGCCCTGGATCTCTCACTCTTAACTGAAGGTCCTACTGAGGGTTCTGAGGGACTGCAGTGAGGTGAGCTCTCCCAAGGGCAGGAGGATGAGGTCAACCTCTCCAATTAAACAGATGTGGATGGGTGTGGGCAAGGAACTCAGCAGCAGGAGCGTGATCCCTCAAACCTGGAGGCAGTGCACCAAGAGGACTTTGGAAGGGTGAGAAAGGTGAGTGACATAACACAGCCAGGTTCCAACCCCCACATCCTGACTTCCCAGCATTCCCCTGCAGGCCACAGCTCAGCACACCTTGTGGGTCCTCTCATTCCTCTCTCTCCAGGCATCTCCACACATCCACATCCGAGCTGCCAACACTCACACTCCCCCTCATCCTATTGCCCTCTGGCAGCTATATCTCACAGTCAGCTTGCACAAATGGTGCCTTTCACTCCTCAGAACAAAAGCCTAACATTCCCACCTCTCTGCTTTCCCCCCTTGCAGGAGAAGAGAGCACGCAGCTTGGCGAGAAGCAGAGATGTGTGGTTGTGGGGGGATGGGGACGAGACTCCAGTGGCAGACACCTTGTCGCACTCTGGTAACGCATGCCCATCTGGTCCACTCTGAAGATGGCCTGGCACCATAGGGATGTAGGCATCAGCAGTAACCTGCCTCACCAGCCTGAGCCTCCTGAGGCACTGATGCTCATCCCTTACTCCGAGACTGTGGCCCCTGGTTTTAGACTCCCCAGCCAGGGAAAACATTTTCTATGCATCTATTCAAGTTCCTCTCCAAGTCGCACACCATCCTGACTTGGAAACATATCACCGTTCCTTCACTGTCGCTGGGTCAAAACCCTGGAACTCCCTCCCTAACAGCACTGTGGATGTACCTACAGCACATGGATTGCAGTGGTTCAAGATGTTGTCACCACCACCTTCTCAAGGGCAAGTAGGGATGGGCAATAAATGCTGGCGAAGCCGGCAACACCCACAGCCTATGAATGAATAACAAAATGCTATCGAACCCCTTAAGAATTTTACATGTTTCAATGAGTTCGCCTCTCATTTTTCCAAGTTCTAGGGAATAAAGGCCTAGCCTACTCAATCTGTCCCTCTTAGGGCAATCCTCTCATTCCAGGAATCAGTCTAGAGAACATTTGTTGCACACCCTCCAATCCAAGTATAGCTGACAGCAGGTCCTACAGTGCAGCACTCCCTCAGTGATGCAGTGGGACGTGGGTTCAGAAATGAGGACAAAAATTGCTGGAAATACTCAACAGGTCAGGCAGCATCTGTGGAAAGAGGAACAGAGTTAACGTTTCAACGGTAGCTCTGGCCGGAATTTCCCAGCACCCCTGCTGTAGGTTCCCCTACACGGGGCAGGCGAGCCATTGAAATCTCCGTTCACATCGACGGGCCAGGAGGATCCCGTCGGCGCGAGGGGCTGGAAAACACAGGCCCCTGTTTCTCTCTCCGCGGATGCCGCCTGGCCTGCTGAGTATTTCCAGCATTTTCTCAGATTTCCAACATCTGTAGTATTGTGATTTTGTGTCAGCTAGATTATGTATTCGAGTCCCTAGAGAGTGATTTGAAATAACAATCTTCTGACTGCGTAGAAAGAGCTATACTTGAACCATCTGAGTCCACAAGATGTCAAAACACATCACAAAATGGAACACAACTGTTGGCAGAGAGAGTTCGAGAGAATTATAAAAGCTTGTTCTCACAGCCATGTAGCTCGAATGAAGTCAGTTTGTTGCTGAGCAATAATGGAGTTCCCATTTCAGCAATTTCAAAACTCCACAATAGATTTGAAAGCATTTGGATAATTAAAGGTTAATTTAAGCAGTTAAATCTGGAATGATATAAAAAACACTTCCAAAAAGCAATCAGTACATTTTAATAGTTGCTATAGAAGCTATTAACAAGCTGCAATTTAAACTGAACAGCGTAATTCATTTATTTTTGCAGCTGAATTCTAAACAATGATCAGCACAGAAATTAGTATTGCAAAAATGCAATAAATTCAACGAAGGGGACATCAATACAGAGACATTCGCAAAACATTTATCAACTTTAATTTTTAAATGGCTTCTCATTATATCTAGGGAACCTCATTGAGGGAAAAAATAGAACGTGTGTTTATAAAAAGAACAATAAACGTGTATTTCTATCGGTCTTTTCACAGCCTTAGGGAGTCCCAAAGCACTGTACAGCCAATGGAGTACTTTTGAAGTGTCGTCATTATTAGAACAACAATTTGCAGACCGCAAAGTGATAACTGGCTTTTAGTGACGTTGATTGAGGGATAAATATTGGGCAGGATACTAGGGGGAACTCATCTGCCCTTCTTCAATACTATTGTGGGTGAGGCAACTAGGGCCTCGGCTTCATGAGCAATAGCTTCTATTTGCACTTCACTTCCACATATTCTGTACCTTTTATGTTGAGTCATAGGCCCGGATTTTCGCAGAGTTGCCAACTTCAGGAGCCTTTAAAAGTGGCGGACAGGACCCAGTTCCAGGATTCCAGCTCACATGCCTAGCACCAGCAATTTTCGTTGACGCAGGATATGGGTGCGGGTAGCGAGCCCGCACCCTGCACTCCCAACCTGGTCAGTTGCATTGTATGGGTAGGCATCTCATACCCGCCCCCACCACACCCCACCCTGGCAAGTTTCGTGGAGTCCGACCAATTTCTGAAGAGCTTAATGGTTCATAGCGCCTCAGAGCAGTCGTGATCCATGCTCTGGATTTGAAAACCTTTTGAAAAGTAAGTTTCAGAGCTCTTACCCATGGCCACTCATATCCCCCATGCCACCACCCACCCCACCCCCCCCCCCCCCCCATATAATAACAATAGCAAGTCTTGAAAAGCACATGAGAAAACACCCATGCATAAATCTTCGAGCTCTACCTGTCCCACCCTCTTCGACCAGCTTTTTTTCATCTTATTTCTATATTTCTTAGTTCTGATGAAGGGTCATACGGACTCGAAATGTCAACTGTACCCCTATCCGCGGGTGCTGTCAGACCTGCTGAGTTTTTCCAGGTATTTTTGTTTTTGTTCTAGATTTCTAGCATCTGCAGTATTTTGCTTTTACATTCATAAATCTACTTTGAAAAAGTACTGCTGCTCTTACAATCTTGTAACCGTATCATTCAGACACTTCTAATCATATCTTAAATAACAGAAGCTTTACTCCACTTTACTTCACACCTCTTAATTTTGACCAAATAAACATGCAGATATTGAAAAAAACAAATCAATGAAAGAGTAACATTATATCCTCATAAAGATGTCAATAAATCAAAGCTAACACTCCACTTCAGCCTGTGTAAACAGACCCCTGCCGAGCTGATCCATTAGTGAATCTTGAAGCTCAGCCAAACATTCATAATGAAGCCATCTGCATTTTTTATCTACTTTATATAAAGCTGTCATAATTTTGTACAACTCTATAAAATCCCCCTCAATATCTTTTAGGAAAACAATCTCAACTTCTCCAACCTAACCTTGTAGCTAAAATCCCTAGAACCATTCTGGTAAATCTCTTCTACACCCCCTCAAGGACCCATATATCATTCCTAAAATGTGGTGATCAAAACTGGATGCAGTACTCTAGTTGTGGCCTAATCAGAGGCTTATAAATCTATATTGCCTCTCCCTACTGCTTCTGCCAAAATGCATCACCTCACAACTTCTCTATATTAAATTCTACCTGCTACCTGTGTACTTTATTTTCTTCATAGAGTTTACCTTCTGCACAAGTTTTCTGAATGCGTTATTCCCTCTGCATATGCTGTACCTTTTTAATATACTATAGATTCTCTGCTCACTGCAGCTGCTCTACTCTCTCCACCTGCTCCGACACTTGGTCTTTTACATTCACACGCAAACTTTTCACTATTTAGGGTTTCTCCATTCCTTTATCTTCTGCACCTTCTTCATTTTCTTCACCTAGCGAAGTGGTGATACCTACTACACCTTCTCCTATCACTGCCCCATTCCAGCCTCGTCTATCTTCTTCACCTTCTCCAACTGTTCTCCAACCTAAAGCAAAGAACCAAATTTCTCTACAATCTGTTCAGAACTAAAGCCTCAGATTTGGGTGAATTTCTTCTGATCTTCCCAATGCCTTCAACGGCTTTCCTAAAGTAAAGGAAAACTGGGCCAGATTGTTCCAATATTCCTACCTTCCCTGCTTTTGTTGGGTGCAATGTCCTGGGAGATTGTTTTCCCAGCCTGACCATACCAGGCTTGAATTTGGTGCATCAGTGATCAAGAAAAGGCTGATGGAATGTTGACCCTTCTCTCAAGGGAACTGGATTACAAGGGGGAGGAGCGTTGCTTCTGGTGTACAGAGCCTTTGTCTGACCCTATCTGGAATACTGCATTCAGTTTTGGGCACCGCACCATAGCAAGGATATACTGTAGATGTCGCCGTATAAGTTGACCTTTGAAGCCTCCAAAAATAATTCCAAAAATGGTGTTCGACTTATACGCTGAATATAAAATGTAAATTGACAGGAGGATGTGACTGTCAATAAAGCAGGTAATGAGACCGAGCAGACAATAGTGGAGGAGCCTCAGACTTTGCAACTGTCAAACAGGTTTGAGACGCTCACATCCTGTGTGAATGAAAGCGAAGTCTGCAGGGTGGATGAGCTGGCTGGCCATAGCCCTGTGGTACAGAGAGCCATTCAAGTTGGGGGAGCAAAAAGGAATGTAGTGGTAGTAGGGGATAGTGTAGTGAGGGGGATTAACACTGTTCTCTGCAGCAAAGAGCAGGAGTCCAGGCGGCTGTGTTGCCTGCCCGGTGCCAGGGTTCGGGACATCTGCTCAGGGCTGGAGAGGAACTTGCAGTGTGAGGGGGTGGATTCAATTGTCATGGTCCATATAGGTACCAATGACATAGGTAGAACTAGAGAAGAGCTTCTGCAAAGTCAGTACAAGGAGCTAGGTACCAAATTAAGAAGCAGAACCTCAAAGGTAATAAAAGCAAAATACTGCGAATGCTGGAAATCTGAAACAAAAACAGAAAATGCTGGAAAAACTCAGCAGGTCTGGCAGCATCTGTGGAGAGAGGAACAGAGTTAACATTTCACGTCCGTATGACCCTTCTTCTGAGCTACACAGAGCTGTGGTCATACGGATCGAAACATTAACTCTGTTTCTCTCTCCACAGATGCTGCCAGACCTGCTGAGTTTTTCCAGCCTTTTCTGTTTTTGTCTCAAAAGTAATAATCTCTGGGTTATTACCTGAGCCATGTGCAAATTAGCAGAGGGAAAATAAGATTAGAGAGACGAATATGTGGTTCAAAGACTGGTGTGGGAGAAGTGGTCCTGGTTTGTGGGGTACTGGCATCAGTACTGGGGAAAGTGGGGGCTGTACCGTTGGAACGGTTTACACCTGAACTGCACTGGGACGAATGGCCTCACAAATCGCACAACTAGGGTAGTAGAGAGAGATTTAAACTAACCAAGAGGGGTGAGGGGTCAAGTTTGGGTAGAGGTAGCAATTCAAGGTGTAGAGTCAAGACAGGAGAGCAAAATAATAATATGAGAAATGAGGGTCAGAGAATGACAGGAAGGGACAGAGAGAAAAAAAACCTTAGAATACATCAACAGTCAAGACTAGATGTTACAAAGGTCACAAAAAGTCAAAACTGAGGGCTCTCTATCTGAATGCACCTTGCATTCATAACATAGTAAATGAATTGATGGCTAGGGAAATGGTACTGAGCAAATTGATGGAGCTGCAGGTTGGCAAGTCTTCAGGTCCCAATGGACTACATCCTAGGGTCTTTAAAGAGGTGACTAATGAGGTTGCTGATGCGCTGGTGTTAATTTTCCAAAATTCACTAGATTCTGGAAAGATTCCATCAGATTGGAAAGTAGCAAATATAACCCTTCTATTCAAGAAGGAAGGGAGGCAGAAAACAGGAAACTATAGGTGTTAGCTTGTCGTGGGGAAGTTATTACAGCCATTCATTAAGGAGGTTATAGCTGGGCACTTAGAAGAGCTCAAGGCAATAGGGAAGAGTCAACCTGGTTTTGTAAAAGGAAAATCACGTTTAACCAATTTATTGGAGTTTTTTGAAGGAGTAACATGCGCAGTGGATAAAGGGGAGCCTGTAGACGTACTGTACTTGGATTTCCACAAGGCATTTGATAAGATGCCACGCCAAAGATTATTACGGAAAATAAAAATGCATGGCATAGTGAGTAACATATTAGCATGGATAGAAGATTGGCTGGCTGGCTGGCAGAAAGCAGAGAGTATGCATAAATGCGTCTTTTTCTGATTGGCAGGATGTGACGAGTGGCGTCCCACAGGGGTCTGTACTGGGGCCTCAACTTTTTGTAATTTACATCAATGACTTAGATGAGGGGAGTGAAGACATGGTAGCTAAATTTGCAGATGACACAAAGATAGGTAGGAAAGTATGTTGTGAAGAGGACAGGAGGAGGTTGCAGATGGATATAGATAGGTTGAGTGAGGGGGCAAAGATCTGGCAAATGGAGTTTAATGTGAGAAAATGTGAAGTTATTCACTTTGCCAGGAAGAACAAAAAAGCAGAGTATTACTTAAATGGAGAACGGCTGCACAATTCTGAGGTGCAGAGGGATCTAGGTGTTCTAGTACATGGGTCATAAAAAGTTAGTATGCAAGTACAGCAAGCAATTAAGAAGACTAATGGAATGCTATCCTTTATTACGAGAGGGATTGAACATAAAAGTAAGGATTTTATGCTTCAGTTATACATGGCACTGGGTGAGACCGCACCTTGAATATTGTGTGCAGTTTTGGTCTCCTTATTTAAGGAAGGATGTAAATGCATTGGAGGTGGTTCAAAGGAGGTTTAATAGATTGATACCTGGAATGAGTGGGTTGGCTTATGAGGAAAGGTTGGACAGACTGGACTTGTTTCCACTGGAGTTTAGAAGAGTGAGGAGTGATTTGATTGAAGTGTACATGATCCTGAACGACCTTGACAAAATGGACGTCAAAAGGGTGTTTGTGGCTGAGTCCAGAATAAGAGGGCACTGTTTTAAAATTAGATGTCACCCTTTTAGGACAGAGATGAGGAGAATTTTTTTCTCTCAGAGGGTTTTGCGACTTTGGAATTCTCTACCTCAGAAGGTGGTGGAGGTGGGGTCATTGAATATTTTTAAGGCAGAGGTGACCAGATATATCTGCCTCCCCAAATACCTGGAACCAGGTGTGTCTGCCTCTCTCCAATACCTGTAACCAGGTGTCTCTTCCTCCCTCCAATACTTGTAACCAGGTGTATCTTCCTCCCTCTAATACCTGTAACCAGGTGTATCAGCTTCTCTCCAATACCCGTAACCAGGTGTATCAGCCTCTCTCCAATACCTGTAGCCAGATGTATCTTCCTCCCTCCAATACCTGTAACTAGGTGTATCTTCCTCTCTCCAACACCTGTAACCAGGTGTATCTTCCTCCCTCCAAAGCCTGTAATCAGGTGTATCTGCCTCTCTACAATACCTGTAACTAGGTGTATCTACCCCCTCCATTACCTGTAACCCAGTAATCCCTTTAATACCTGCAGCCAAGAGTATTTACCTCCCTTCAGTATCTGTAGTTGCCATCACTGGACAGGTAATATCTAAATGGTTGTGACACCCACTCCTGTTATTTTTCATCAATGTCCAGATTTTCCAAACTCTGAACATCTATCCTAGAAATTCACCATCTTTATCTCTGTCTCCCTTCACTCCCTGAAATCCCCCAAAGATGCTCTCCTCACTATGACCCACTTGTTCTCATCCGGAGCACCCTGAGAGGAGTTCGCAGAGACAACAGGCAGCTGCTGTGCCGATGTGAGGTCGCTTCGGACCTCCCTGCTTACCATGGATGGTTGGGCACCGAGCTGGGAAACTTGATGCCCACACCATCTCCCACACTGGCACTGACCAGCTGAGGTCAATGCTGATGTGAGGGCTTGCTGGTCAGAGTGCATCCCCATGAAGACCTGGCAGGTCTCCTGGATTAGGCTCTCCACAAGAGTCGCCACTCTCTCCATGGAGGACGTGTGGCGCTCGGACATGTGGCTCATTGATTCAGCTAGAGTCCGCATAGACTCCTCCATCATGGGGACCAAGCCAAGCATAGCCTCATGTATCTCCCCAGGTTCTCTCACACACCCTGCTGCATTTCATGCACCTGCTGCATTGCGGACGACTCCAGAGGCTCATCATCAGGCACCGACTGAACATGTGCCTGGTCCCCTGCAGTCCTCCGACTGCTGGCGTCATAGACACTCTCAGTCTCTGCCAGCTTCTCCAGTGACTGTGAAGTGCCCTCACCGCTGTGCCCCAGGACACTAGCCGATGTTCTAATTCCCACCGTGGTGCTAGTATCTGCGCTGGTGCCCACCTGGCAGAGATGGTGTGACGCTGGTGAGACTCCAGGCCCCCCAGGTGTGAGAGGGGGCCTCTGCTGCTCCTCCTCCCGGCCCTGCTCTGATGATGCTGAAAGGAAGAACAAGGACATTGGATCAGTTAACGTGGAGACAATGACAAAGTTCATCCCTGTCCCCTGGATCATTATGCACTCATCCTTCCATAACCAATGGTCAAGCCATGTTGCAAAATTAAACCATTTAACATTCAGCACTGCTCTGGCTGTTGGGAGGACAATGCTGACCTCACTGCTGGGCATAAATACCTGGCTGTGGCACCCCAGTCTCAGCGACACCAGTGGACCTGGGTTCATGGCGCCTCTCCAGATCCAGGGCCTCCTGCTCGAAGCGGCTAAGAATGGCGATCTGCCGCGTTATGAGCATTCTTCTTCCAAAGAAGAGAAAAGAGCATTGATTAGTGCAAATTGTACATTGGACTCTGTTCATGTATGGCCCACCCCAACCAGAATGGGACATATCAGGGCTCCAGAGCCTCCTCACCTCGCTGCTGCTGATCACTCACACAAAGATGCTAGGCCGGCTCCACACCACCCCCAACCCCCCTTGGCCACATGCTGCCTACATCACATTAGGCACCACATGGTATATCCTTCCATAGCAAGGAGGCGCAAGCACGTGGAGCGCAGAGGGCAGCAGATGGTTCGTTGCCACGCCATCTTGAAGCTCCCCTCCCAGCAACTCATCACCCTGACTTTGACATGTCTTGGAGTTCCAGCACTGTGCCTGGGTGCAGCTCTTCCAGGTTGCCCCCACACCAGTCATGTGGGACTCAGTGTAACACATGCTGCGGGGGCAAAACACATCTCCTCATGCTGACCTCAGCATGGGCAATGTCTGCTGGCCCATCCAGCAAAGGACAAATGCTGTCAATGATTCAATGTAGTTATGACACTCAGGCATTGGGATGGGGGGCAGCAGGGGGGAAAGCTGACCAGCTGGGTTAAGTGACCAATGCCAACATTGTCCTCACCCTGCCAGAGCACAACAAGTCGTTGAAGCGCTTGCGACACTGGATCCAGGTGCACCGCACCACATCGCGGGAGCTCACCACCTCCGCCACCTCCTCCCAGGCACATTTCGTCATGTGGGGGGGCCTCTTCCTCCCATCCTGGGGAACCAGCACCTCCTGCCGTGCTGCCACCCCCTCGAGGAGGGCAGCAAGGCAATCATCAGAAAAACGAGGGGCACACTGGCCCCTCCCTGCTGGCCTACCCTCCAGCCTGGCCTGCTTACCCGAACCCCTCTGCTGCGGCCTAGCACTGGCCATTGTGAGCAGCCTACAGGAGGCTGCCAGGCCTTCATTTAAACAGGCTGCCAGGTCGCCATTGGACCCGGCAGTCTGTGCACACCCGCCACAGCCCGCACACTCCCGCTGTCCTCGGGGGTTGGGATACGCTGGGTGGGCCTTAATTGGCCCGCCCAGCGTAAAATGGCGGTGCGGACCCGATTGCAGGCGGTGATGAGGTCCGTGCCCGCCCACGCCCACCCATGCCCGCCCACGCCCACTCCTGCTCTGCCCCCCACCCCCTACCAGCCATAAAATTCAGGCCCTGGTTACTGGTATTGGAGGGAGGCAGGTACACATGATTCCAGGTATTGGGGGGAGGCAGATATATCTGGTTCAGGTTTTGGAGGGAGGTAGATACACCTGGGCCAGGATTTTGCCCTCGTCGGGGGGCTCGGCATGGGTGAGCAGGAGTGGTCGGGTAGCCGACCGCCGCCCGCGATCGGGGCCTGACGCGATTTCACGCTGGGGGGGCAATTAGGGTCCACCCAGTGTGGAACACAAGCTGCAGTGCTCAGCGCTGCCTGTACGGGGCGGGAGGGGGGCGAGAGTGCAAGTTTGCGCATGTGGGCTAGTGCCCGCAGGAAATATTCCCAGGGGCACAGAGCTGCCTCAGGGAGATGAAGAGTTTAAAAATGAAAAAGAAAGATTTAAAAAATGTTAGCGACATGTCCCCTCATGCGACTCCGTCCAATGAGCAAGGACATTTTAGAAATTAATTCGAAAATTTTTAATTTTTTTTAAATGGTGGATTGAAACCTCAGCCCGCCCATCGATGAGGTTTCGCAAAAAAATCCAAAGGCCGCTTGGCCTTTTCGCCTGTCCACCTAGCCGTAAGGTTGGACAGGCAGTGAAAAATTTCATTCCATTAGATCTTTAGTGGCCTTAATAGGCCTGTTAATTGTTGGCGGGCGCGCTGCTGACTCCCGCGCGCGCCCGCCGACCGAAATATCGCATGAGTGCACGATGGCGTCGGGACACTCACCAGACGTCAGCGCGCGTCATTTTACACTCATTCGGGTCGGGCGCATGCCCACCCAACGAGCAGAAAACTCTGCCCCTGGTTACGGGTATTGGGGGGAGGTGGAAACACATGGTTACGGGTATTGGAGATGGGCTGACACTCCTAGGGTGAAGGTATTGGAGAGGGGCAGTGACCTGAGTAAAGGTTAACATAAGGGAAAACTAGTCCTGATGCATGAATGGGGTTAGGATTAATCTGTTGTGGGAGCAATGGGGTAAGAAATTCACTGGAAAGAGGTAAGGATTTGGGGTGGGCTGCAGTGATACCTGAGGATCCAGTGAAAAATGTTGGACAGGGTGTTGTTTCAGTGAGTTGTTTGATGGAGGAAGCCAGATAGGCTGAGGTAGGAGTGTTCCGCAATGATGAGGGTGTCATTATTTTAAAAACTAACATTAAAAAATGGAGGTGATCCTTGCATTGTGTCAGTAATGTCAATCTCACCTTTGAGCCAGAACGTTGTGGATTCAAGGCCAAATTCCAGAGACTTGAGCCCATAACCTAGGCTGACACTCCAGTGCAGTGCTGAGGGAGTGCTGCATTGTTGGCAGGAGTGCTGTATTTCAGACAAGGCAAATTGAGCCTTCGCCTGTCCTCTAAGGTCAAAGATCCTGTAGCACTATATTGAAGAAGATCGGGGGGGGATCTCCCTGGTGTCCTGGCCAATATTTATCCTGCAACCAACATCAGTTAAAAAAAGATTGTGGTCATAATCACATTGCTGTTAGTGGGAATTTACTGTGTGCAACTGGTTGCTGTACTTCCTACATTACAACAGTGGCTACACTTCAAATGTATTTTATTGGGTGGGGATCCTGAGACTGTAAAAGGCGCTATAGAAATGTAATCTTTCCTTTCTATTTTTTATCATTTGTAAGATGCTATTCTCTAGCCAATCTCTTCCCTTGTCAGAATACTTTGCTGCACTGTTACTACCCTGTTTACAAAACGAACACCAAGGCATGCACTGACCTTTAATAGTTTTAGTTCTGAGCTTTCTATAATTCATATGAAGATGTCTGTTGTGCCCTTTCTTGGTAATGAACTGTGAGGGTTGAGAAAAATTTATTTTCTGGGCGGTTTAATGCTCAGCTCCACCAGTGACACACTTTGGATACAGTTCAAACATCGCTGACAGGCAACTTGGAGTGAAGAAGATGGTAATCGGAAGAATAGGGCTGTACAAAGATCAGACCCTCTGGGGATGATGACGTGTAGCTGGGTCACACAAGTCTAGGCACGAACAATCCGGGAGCATTCCCCAAACACGTGATATCCTCAAAGCCCCAGCAAGTGCTTAGAGCATCTTTAATTCATTTCGGTGTCAGCTGCATGTATTTCTCTAGCATCTGAGTCAGAAGGCTCAAATCCCATTCCTGTGAGTGAGCACAAAATTCAGGCTGCCAATCCCAGTACAGACAGAGGTGCCATCTTACAATCATAGAATTGGAGGATGATACTGCATAGGAGGGATGCCTCTTGACTCATTTTGCCTTTACCAGCTCTTTGAGCTACACAATTATACCCAACACCCGGCTTGCTCCCCAAAGTCCTCTAAATGCATTCCCTTCAAGTATTTATTTAAATGTCACTATTGAATCTGCTTCCATCACCTTTTCTGACAGTGAATTTCAGATCGCAACTCATTCTGTTAAAATATTTCCTCATGTCACCCCTGGTTCTTATGCCAATTCCTTTAAATCTGTGTCCTCTAGTAAACGACCCCTTCTGCTACTAGAAACAGTTTCTCCTTATTTACTCTACCAAAACCATTCATGAGCTGAACATCTCTAGCAAATCTCCTCTTAACCTTCCACATTCTAAGTAGCAGCACACTAGACGGTACACATAACTGAAGTTCCTCATCCCTGCTATGATTCTGTCGAAAGGCATTGGGCAGGATTTTGGTGGAACCAAAAATTTCCATCCAAAGTCAAAGAATTTTTGGCTGATCTCCAAATTTTCTGGTCCTGCGTGTGCCAATTCCCGCTGCAGGCAGGACCAGAAAATCCCGGCTATTGTGCATAATTCAGTAGGTCTCACAAAGACTTCTGTGTCTTATATAATTAACAGTAAGTGTTTATGAACTACTAGTAACTAAATACATATATTCAGAATGAGGTCTAAGCTAAGAGCTGTCTCCATGCTTGCTTCTACGCACGTTTCTGTCCAGTCCAAGATTGCCCTCAAAACTCGGGTCATGTGATCATTTACATCACAATGTGGGCAGTACTGAATCCAGTCCCACGTTAACCCTTTCAATTATTACAGTAAATCTCTTCCGCACCTCTCCAAGGTCTTGACATCTTTCCTAAAATGTGATGCCCAAAATTGAACACAATGCTGCAGTTGGTGCCTAATCAGTGTTTCATAAAGATTTAGCATAACATCATTGCTTTTTTACTCTATTTCTCTATTAGTAAAGCCAGGGATCCTACTTTAATAAGAATGCTATTTTTATAGCCTTTTCAACTTGGCTTGCAATCTTAAAAGTTATGGGAAGTGAACCCACCAGGTCTCTCTCTTCCTGCATGTCCATTAAAATTGTACTATTTACTTCACATTGTCTCAGCCTTCATATGAGTTTTTAAACTGAGACAACGGCCGGGATTTTCCAGCCCTGTCGTGGGCGGGACCCGCCACAGGTGAGGCGGTGCCACAGCCAGACGTCCGTTGACTTGTGGCGGGACCGGAAGATCACAGCGGTGGGCGGGGGCGGAAAATCCCACCGATCGTCTATCCTTTCAGGTGGACGGAAAGGATCCCATTCGGCTATTTTGAAAAAGAGCAGGAGAGCTCTTCCCACTGTTGTGAGCATTATTTGTGCCTCAAACGACATCACTGATAAAGATTACCTGGTCATTGTCACGTTGCTGTTTGTGGGATCTTGCTCTGCACAAATTGGCTACCACATTTCCAGCATTACAACAATGACTACACTTCAAAAGGCACTTCACTGTCTGTAATGCACTTTGGGACATCCTGAGACTATGAAAAGGATGTAGCGATTTAAGGACTTCTTTTTCAAATGCTGAAACATTAAAACAAGGTTTCTGAGGGCTCAGTAGTTAAATGCATGCATTGATGCACAACAACTTGAATTTATTTAGTGCCTTTAACAGAGAGAAAGGAGAGTAACAGAGACCCGAACCAAAGGAGATACTAGCAGAGTATGGCCAAAAGTTTGGGTAAGGAGCGTGGACTGGTTGGGCCAAATGGCCTGTTTGAGTGCTATGAATCTCTGTGTAATTCTACACGCTGGGCAGTTTAAAAATAGGCCATCAGTAAATGGCATCAGTCACAGTACATTAACTAAGGCAATAAATGTATCCTGGCATTAAATCAGGAGGAATGGCTGCACACACTCCAGGGAATAATGGTTGCTGCAGCTTGGCCAGACCATAAAAGATAACACCATAAAGCTGGATTACACTGCGCACAGAGATATAAACATTCATATTTGTATCAGAGTCGAAACTAATCCTTGAATCTCATAATGCATATTGAACTCTGAAGGGCTCCTGAAGCTCGCAGTGTGAATATTGCTAACCACATTTGCCATTCCAGTGACCTAGACAGTGCATCAGCACTTACTGGCAAAAGTAAATATGGGCTAAACTCCTGCCCCTCCGGACCCACTGAGCGGGATTTTCCGGTCCCTCCATATTTAATGGACTTTTGAACAGCTCGCTGCATTTTACAGCCCAACTTGCTGTGACAGGGCTGTGAAATTCCACCCACTCTTACCCAAGTCTTGCTGCCAATGCACTGACCAGATGGACACGTAATCTGGGCTGACACTTCAGTGCAGAACTGAGAGAATGCTGGGGGGAGCTCTCCCACTCTTCTCCAACTAGTGCTGTGGGATCTTCTATAGTCACCTGACAGGGCAGAGTGGGCCACAGTTTAATGTCTCAGCCAAAAGACGACACCTCTGACAATGCATCACTCCCTCAGTACTGCGCCAAGAGGGACGCCCTGGATTACGTGCTCAAGTCTCTGGACAGGGACTTAAAACCATAAGCTTCAAATTCAGAGGTGAGACTGCTTCCCACTGGGTATGGTTGGCGAAAGCAAGTGTTTATTCAGCCCCAGATCCCTGCAGCTGATTGTGACTCCACTCTATGAATCCTCCCAGTCAGACAAAGAACGTTGGACAACAATTGGGATGGGTGCCAATAATTTCATATGATTAAGTGTTTGTGTCTTAATATCATGTGGCATAATTTCAGACAGTCATATTTAATCCAGTTATCTCCAAGGGAGATGTATTTGTAAAATATGAGTGTTTATATCTCCGTGCACAGTGTAATCCAGCTTTATGGTGTTATCTTTTATGGTCTGGCCAAGCTGCAGCAACCATTATTCCCTGGAGTGTGTGCAGTCATTCCCCCTGATTTAATGCCAGGATACATTTATTGCGTTAGTTAATGTACTATGACTGATGCCGTTCACTGATGGTCTATTTCTAAACCACCCAGCATGTAGAATTACACTGAAATTTATAGTATTCAAGCAGGCCATTCATCCCAACCAGTCCACACTTTAAAGCCTACCCCCTTGGCCAAGCTTTTGGTCATGCACTGCTAATATCCCCCTCTTTGGTACGATGTCTGGTGGTACTCCTGATTCTTTCCTCCATTAAATTAATACAAGTCACTGTGTGCCATTGCATGCGTTGGCCCACTAGACCCTCAGAAACTTTGTGATGCCAAATGCTGAAGCGTGAAAGCTAGTAAAGGGGAAAAGGCATTTCTATAATGCCTTTCGTGATCCCAGGACATCCCAAACATTCTACAGGCAAATCGATATTTTTTGAAGTGTCACTGTTGTAATGTAAGAAATGCAGCAGTCAAATTGCACACAGTAAGTCCCATAAGCTGTAATAGTCGTTTGGCAGTACAGAGGCTGAATATTGCTGCAAAAAAAGACATGTTGAAGCTATTCTTCTCAGGACACTGCGCAAGAATACCAATATAAGGGGAAAACAACAATTTATACTGTCTGAGGAAAGAGTGCTGATTGGTTGGCAATTGGCTCTGATTAGTAGAGGCATAGCCATGGAGAATGCACCAATTGATGGTGACTGATGGTTAACTGCCAAGCATTGCTTGAAATTTAAATCAGGTAGCTTGACACTGATTGGTTAAGGCATTGCCCTGAGGAATGCGTCAGCGAATGGTTGTCACTTATTTTGTTCAGCTGAAACAGGCGCAATGTGTGCACATGTCCTTTCCGTCCGCAAAGAACAGGGCCCTGTGTGTTCATGTATGTAGCTTCCGGTACATGCAAATGCGCCACACTGACAATTTTAAATTAGCTGTCAGCGTAATTCTTAGCACACTGAGGATTACTTAGCAAACTTTTTTCAGCAATAAACAGTAATGTGAAAGTGACTAGATATCTGCTTCAGTGAGGTTGGTTGAGAGATAAATATTAGCCAAGACAACAGGGAGGACTCTGCTGCCCCTGTCCATCCAGTCCCACGCCTACCCAAGCCTTGAGGCCAACGCGCCGACCAAACCAGGCGCATAGGGCAGGGTTTTCAGGTTGTTGGGCAGGCACGGCGGGCGGGCCTGGGAGCAGCCAGGAAACGGTCAGCCACCCATGATTGGGCCCTGACCGCAATTTCACACTGGCTGCCCAATTAACGGCCAGCCAGTGTGAAACCGCGCGCAGGAAAGCTCAGCAGGCTGGGGTGGGGGGCGCGGGAGGAGGGCGAGCATTGAAGTCAGCCCAGGTACCGGGGAGCATGCAATGAAAGCTCCCTGAAGGCAGAGAGCCACCTCAGGGAGCTGAAGAATTTTCAAATCAAAACTAAAGGTTTGGAAATCCTGAAAAAAATGTCCCCACATGGGACTCACTCGCATGAACATATGCATAATAAAAATTACGTCAAAAACAATTTTTTTAATTGAGGTTGGAAACCTCATCCCGCCCGTGGATGAAGTTTGATCAAAAATGCAAAGGCTGTCTGGCCGATTCGCCTGACCGTCAACAGTAAGGCTGGACAGGCAGTGAGAAATCTCTCTTAATTAATACTTTAATGGCCTTAATAGGCCTCTTAATTGTCGGCGGGCGCGCTGCTGGGTCTTGCGCGTGCCCGCCAACCGAAATACTGCACGAGTGCGTGATGATCGCCTGACGTCATCGCGCACTATTTTACGCCCAATCAGGTCAGACGCGCGCCCACCCGCAGGATGTAAAACTCTGCCCATACTCTGGGTGGAGGACTGAGGGTTTTTTTCACAGAACTCCCTGCTCTTGTTCGAATAGTGCAGCGGTATCTTTTACCTTCTCCTGAGTGGACAGATGGGAACTGGGTTTAGCGTTTCATCTGAAAGATGACACTTCTGACAGTGCAGCACTCACTCAGTACTGCACCGGAGTGTCAGCCTGGATTATGTGCTCAATTAACTGGAGTGGGGCTTGAACCCATGGTATTCTGACGCAGAGGTGAGAGAGTTATCACTGAGCCGTGGCTGACACTGTTACCAAAGAGCTGCAGACATCTTATCTGCAGGCAGATCATAATCCAAAACCAATGTATGTGCTTGTCAGAGACAAGCGGCGGTGACACAATCAATTAATTTGCCTCCCACATGAGCTAATCTGCAATGTTATGAGTTATCAAGAGGAACGCAACACCTGGAGGTTGCTCTAACATTTGTGTGTTCTCTGTTCCACTTGCCAAAGAGCTTATTGATTTGTACAGAAATTTAATCTGCAACTGCAGGCAGACGAGTTAAATATTATAATTATTTTTGGTGGTGGAGAGGGATGGGGTGAGGATTAATGAGAAGCCCTGACTCATCACTGCTTTAGTTACAGGATACAGATGATCTTTGGAACCTTCAAATTTGAAAAGGATGTGGATTTGGATTGAATTAATCCCACTCGAGCAACTCAAGAGATGGTCACATTGCTGAGTGAGTGGGTCCATCCCCGTTGATGTCAGGCGTGTTCGGCGGCGTGAGCTGGCAATATGGGCGAGAAGGCCAAAAATTGGTTTCACGACGTCACAAAAACAGTTTGCGATCGTCCGCGGGGCTGCGCTCCCTGCCATCGGACATCGGGAACCGCAGTGCAATACATCAGCACATCATTATAAGGCCAGCCCACCAGACTCATCCCCCCCCTGTTAAATCATCCACCCATGTTGGCGGGAAAACACGTCGGTGCAGAGCACATCTTGACAAGTGTGGCGTTCAGGAGGCAGGGCTTACCGCCAGGGCCTTGCTCACATCACGGACATCCGGGCAGCAGAAGGCACTGGAGCCTGACCCTAGGGGAATGTCCAGGGCATGCTGGGTGGATCCTCATGGCATGGCTCTGCCGCGGAGCAGCGCACTGAAGTTGGAAAGTCGCCGTTGATGCTCACAGTGAATGATGTTCGAGGGGGTGGGAGAGGAAGGTTTAGGATCGACTGGGAGAGGAAGAGGTACTGGGGGGTTGAGATTGGGAGGGGGGGAATGAAGGTGTCAGGCGGGTGAGGTTGGGAGGGGGGAATGAGCGCATAAGGGAGGAGGGAGTGCGGGGTCGGAGGAGGTAATGGGGAAAAGATTGCAACTGGGGAGGTAGGTGTAAGGGGTTAGAAGGTGTAAGGGAAAGGGATTGGAGGGGGCAGGAGTGAGGAAAGGGGGTGAATAAGGGTGGAGGAAGGAGCACGGAGAGATGAGGGAGTCCAAGGGGGGAAGGAGGGCAGAGAGGGGAGGGAGTAAGGGTGGAGGAAGGAGTGCAGAGAGGGGAGGGAGCAACGGTAGAGGAAGAAGTAAGGGTGAAGGAAGGAGTCAGAAAAGGGGAAGGAATAAAGCTGGAGGGAGAAGTAAGGGGGTCTGAGGGATTCAGGAAGGGAAATGGACTAGTCGGGGACGGGGAATGGAGTCCAGTGGGTGGTGGGAGGACTAATGGGGGGAAGGGGTTCTGGAGGGGAGGGGTCTGCAGGGGTGAAGGTGTTCCGGGTGGGGGAAGGCAGTCCGGGGGGGAAGGGCTTCCAGGGGCAAGGGGTTCCAGGGATGAAGGGGTCCGGGGGGCAGGGGGAGGTTCTGGGTGGGAAGGAGTCTGGAGTGGGGTGTCCAGATGAATGTGCAAGGGAGGGTTCTGTTGAGTCCATGACTGCCTCCTGGGGAGCGAACTGAGGGTGGGCGTGGTATGAGGGAATGGTGAGAATGACCGAGGGCAGAGTGAGGCAGTAGAGTGGGAGGGTGAGGGTTCAATGGTAATGGTAGAAGGGACGGTGAGGGTGGTTGGCGGGAACTCGGAGGCAGACACAGACACTGGGGGTGGGAAGGAGGAGGTGGGGGAGGTGAATGTGGATGGGGGTGGGATTTTCAGGAAGGAAGGGAATGTACACATTCACCTGAACATCCCCGAAGGGAAAGGGTTGTGGCTGGTAGGTCACAGAGGAGAGGTGAAAGGTGATGCCAGTATGTGGTCAACTGTGATGGGGGAAAGGAAATGGATGACTGGCGGAGGGTAGAGGATGGGGGAGCAAAAATAAAACCAAATTAGCACCATGCTGTCCAAATCGAAAGTGAAACGAGAGTCGTGGTGGGCGAGATCAGGTGCTGCATGGGAGTGTGATCAGTGGGTGGGCGGAGATACAGATCAGCTCAGATGGACAACTGAAAGTGAACCCCAGCAGGGAACATTGAAAATGCTCAGGACATTGAGATGAATGTGATATGGGAAGGATCCACGTGCATGGGAGAATTCTTAGCACAAGACTCCAAAAGGTCCTGCCGCACACATACTTCCCCTCCAGAATCGCTCGTGGGCCAGCTGCTCCCTCTGCACTGACAGAGGAGGAGGTTGAGGGGGTCACAGGCAAAGGGGATTTGGAGGAAGTGGACAGCCTCTGAGATTCCTGAATGGATGACCCAGGTGTGTCCAGCTGCCCCTCCTCCTCCCTTCAGGTGCCCGGGTCCCCGGCCTGATTCCTTGAGGGGAAGGAGCACCTGGAGGAACGTTGAGGTGCCCTATTTCCCTCTCACGTTGCCACTACAGGAACTCACCCATGGTTCCTGTGATGGAGAGCAGGTCTGCACACATCTCCGCATTTCTGCTGGGCCAGGGTCTCTATGGCATCCGCCATCCTCCCCACGACACCTCTATACACGCACATGTGGGCACCACTACATCAGAGAGCAGGTGGAGACACTCCTCCGACTCGCGAGCCACTCTGCTGAGGGTTTCCAACAGCTCTGCGTGATGTCTCCTGCCTTCTGCTGACTCTCCACGATGAGTTGGAAGGCCAAATCCAGAGGCTCGTCATCTGACTCAGACCCCACAGATGCCTCTTTCCCAGATGACCTCTGAGTGCCGGGGAGCTCGGCTGAACCTGCCTCCTCCTGCTGTGGACACGTGTGGTGACCACCAGATTGTGAACCGAACCCTGCTCTAGATCTAGGTCCCACCGAGATATGTGTCTCTGCGCTGGTGGAGGGTGCGGGTAAGCGCTGTGACGGGTCTTCCAGGCTGCTCATTTCCAGCTCTTCAATGGAGGAGGTGTCCTCTTGGTTGGAGGTGTGACCTGGATGGAGCTGAGGGATTGGCTGGCTGAGGGTGTCAGTCACTTGACAGAGCTCCCTGTGAACTGAAGTAGAGATAGTTAGTGCAGCGCAGCAGAGTCAAAAGCAGGAGAGAGAGCACTCACAACTGCGTTGAGGGAGGGATGATGTGGCGCAGGATCCTCAGGTGTGTACCATCACTGTCAGGGTCCACGTCCTCACCAGTCAGGGCAATGGCACGCTCCTCAAAGTGAGTGAGGAACTGAATGGGGGCCACTCCACCCCCCCAGCCTGGGACCTCTCCCTGCTGATGTGAGGAAGCTTCTCCTGGATGGAAACAGATGGAGCAGGGCGCATGGCACTGCATGGAATGTTTGTGTGGTGAGTGGAGCCATGGATGGGATGAGGGTGTGAGCTCCAGAGGATAAAGTCTGAAGGGGATGTGAGGATGTGTGTGAGAGTTAGTGGTGTTATCCCTTGAGCTGTGAGATCCCTGTGGATGTGTGATGGGTTTGTGAGTGTGTGAGTTGAGAGTGATGAGAAGAGTGACTTACCCTGGCGGAGCAGATGAGAGCATTCATCCTGTTGCGGCACTAGGTGGCTGCCCTCTTTAGCAGGGCGTTGGCACTGACCACCACTGCCACCACCTCCCATGCTGGATTGATGATGCTTCTGCCCCTCCTGAGGCCCGAGTGGGGGTAGACGACATCACAGTGGGCCTCCATGGCGTCCAAAAGGCACTCGAGGGATGCGTCACTAAACCTGGGAGCTGCAGTCTTTTTGCTTTTGGTGGCCATGTCTTCCATGCAGCAGTCATGGGCTGGCAGCACTGAGAGGTGTGAGCGCAGCTGGACATTAAATATGGCGTCCGGCATGATGAAGCAGTGAGGTGATGGCGTGACGGGTGAATGAAAGCCCTCCCACCATCGAAACGCCGTGTTTCCCGGGAATGCATAATTAATGTAGCAGGTTTGGGATGATGTGGTGAGAAAAACCTCCATTGTGGACACTACTGCACATATTGCAAATCTGGAACGGTTCTGCCCATAGATTCTTACCGTATAGTAGAAGGCCTGTCATCCCACTGTGCTTGTGAAAAATCTGTCCAATTAGGCCCACTCCTGCATTTCTCCATAGCCCTGTAATTTTTTTATCCTTTCCAAACATATATCCAATTCCCTTTTGGAAGTTACTAATGAATCTGCCTCCACCACACTTTCAACTAAGTCATAAAAACTCACCGCGTAAAAAAATTCTTCTCATCTCTCCCTTCCGACTCCTTTGCCAATTATCCATACTTTGTGAGCTAGTCATTCATTAATGCCCAGTTTATGGCTGAGGGGAGACAATTTGCGTCATTCAGGGATGGAAGTCTGGTCTGGTGGGCATATGATTCCAACCCCATACAGGGACACAGGTTTTCATGCCCCCGCCCACGTCGGAATGGAGGTGGGGGCTTTCTCAAACTGACACCCAATTCCGGGATTCCTGCCCCCATTCACATCGTGTGGGATTGTTATGGCCCCGGGATAAGGGCACAGATAGCAAGCCCGCAGCAATCCTGCCCTTGCCTACTGCATCCCTGAGCGAACATTTCAGACCCCCGCTACTTTCATGGAATTGGGCCTGTTTTGTTAGGAGGCATGGTTCATGGAGCCCCAGAGAAGTCGTGAACCATCGGGGAGCCCCAGTCCCAAGTGGGGAACCAAAATAAACCAGTCACCTGATCCTGGGATTCCTTCATTGACAGTCTTCGAAATGCAGAAATAAACATCTGTTCTTTCAGCTTCAATAGGTGGGTGTTGTATTATAAGTTAGATGTGTTTTTACTGCAGTGATTAATTATAGGGCTCCATCCTGCAAAAATAAGTCAGCCATTACATTGATCAGTATTGCGTAAGTGTTGACATGCATTAGAACTCTTTTCCCATTTGTAAAAGCGCTCTTATTCATTCAAAACTGCTTGGTAACTGCACTGTAATGATCTGAAGAGATTTAAATGCCCAGAACGCTTTAAAAGTAAAAACAAATCCTTCAGCAGCTGTCAGCGAAAGAAAACACCAGATCAGCTGCTGGAGTGCATTGATTGACAGGCCATCTGGAGTAACTCAAGAAAAACTTAGCCATCTTTTTTTTGCAACTTTAATAGGCTCCATTTCCTGTGAGCTGAAATGGTTTGTTTTGATAGTTAAGCCAGTTATGAACGTTTGGCTGAGTGTCAAAAGGTCCAGAATCACTTGTCTCAGTGGGGGGGGGGGCAGTTTTAAAAGGGTATTAAAGGATTAGCTGTCTTTAAATGATAATGAAATAGAAGTTTGTTTACTTTTACAGCAAAATGCCCACTTGAAAGGATTTAATTTTTCTGGAATGGCATTTTTAAAGAGAGTTTTTTTTCTGTATCTTGTTTTAATTAGAAGTTTATTTTTTTAATATCCATTTTAAAGGCACCCTGAGGTATGCCCATGGTGGATACTGGGTGGGTGGCTATGAAGGATACATGGAAGGGGTCATGGAGGTCATGAGAACATGAGGGAGAATGGAGGGAACATGGGACTATGAACAGGTAAGGAGTGGGTATGGGGGATATGAGAATGCATGAAGGGCACATGGGGATTTAAGTGGGCAGGGGAATGGTTAGTGGCTGGGGGTGAGGGGGTGTGAGTGATGAGGACTAGAAGATCTAACAGCCTTTAATACAACTGGGCTGAAGTCCTAGAGAGCCAAGGCAAGCCTCCTAACCAGCCTGCCTCAGTACTCGCTCCCCTCCATGGCCACTTCCAAACTGCCTCCAGTGGTAGTGGGCTCGACTCCATCCCACACCCACCTCCCCAGAATGAAAATATGGTGGACAGGGGCCCTTTTAAAGGAGAAGGCTCTGCCAGACCGGGAAGTTTCTCAACTCAAACTTCCCGCCTCTTCCCTGGGACTCCACACGGAGCCCTGATTTTAATTCTGCGTTAGTGAATGGGTTAAATTCAGGCCCAATGTGGCTGACTCTTAGACCCAAAAAACTTGTGTGCACCTGTTTTCGGGCATGGGGGTCACAATTTAAGACCTGCCCATGCCCGCTCCCATTGGTATAGGTAGCATGCAAATTTGTTGCTACCTCATTTGAATGACTGTCCAAATGTGTCCTGCACTGCTTGCTGCCTGAGTGCTCAGTGCAGGGTCCAGCAGCCTGAGCTGATATCACATGGTGTAGACAGCCTGCTCCTCTTAAAGGTAGTCTGTCCCTATTAAAGGGGAACCGCACCTGGTCGAAGAGAGCTGCTGCTCTCTGTACTTCTCCACACTGGCAAGGCTTGCATGCAGGAGCCACGTAAATGGGGCACCAGGGAAGTGAGAGGGCTCCTTGGTTCACAGATGTAGCGCTGTAGGGCACAGTGATGGAGGTGGGCAGGAGGTGAGGCGCCTTGTTTCCATGGGGGCGACAGAAGGTCCTCAAGGAGCAGCCTCTGAAGGGAATGGGAACAGGCAGCCAGTAAGGTCAATACAAGGAGCCTGGTGCCAAGAACCTGGCAGCAATCCCACAAGAAGTTCAATAGCTGCATGAGGGTGCTCAAGGTCAGTGAATGCATCTCCACATCACATCACCTACCCACCACACCATCAACATCTCATGTTACTCAGGGCACCACAGCCACATCACTCACCCATTAGCAGTCCCCAGTGCTCAAGACTCAAGCCTAACATCCAGATACTCCACCTCACCCTCACGCAACTACCAAAGCTGACCACCTAGTTCCCCCTGATCTGACATAGCTCCAGCTTTACAACCTGTGGCAGGCACTTCACTGAAGCAAATGGCAGCGCAATGGCTGATCACACTTGCTGGGCAAGGTCACCAATAAGATCCGGGGAGTAAAGCAGAAACGGTGAGGGGAAAGGATGCCTGCACCTCCTGAATCCTATGGAAGAGACCGCTCCCTGCATCATGCAGCCAGTTGCGACAGAGCCCGTGACATACAACATCCCTAAGAACTTTGAGGATGATGATATATTTATACCTTAAGCCCCTTCTCAACTCCTGTCACACCCTCATCCTGTTGCATGGTATGATATTCAAACTTCTGATGGCGTGACCATGGACCTCTTGATCTCCACTCCACTCACTGCCCCCCACTGCCCCACCAACCCCCCTCCCCCCAACCCCACCTCCCCAGCCACCTCTTCTTTCCTCATCCCAACCTTTCCCTTGCAATTTCTGCTCTCAAACATCCAGGAACCATACCCAGCCACAACAGCCTCAGGATGGGGCAGGGAGAGAGCAACATCACAGAACTGATGAAGCACTGTCCCTTGATCTGACGCTCAAAGTCACCAGCTCAGATACTGGCATTCTGTGACTTTGAGAGAGTGGCGTAGGATTGGGCTCAGTGGGTATGAGAGGGCAGCAGAGGGAGAAGGGGAAAGGACAGTTCTTGTGCCAGTTCGCTGCAGAGGGAGGTCACAGATGTTTGCTAAAGGGGACTCAGAGGTGATTTCAATAGGATTACTTACAGGAGAACTGATTAAAATGGACACTGGGATGCTTATGGCATTGACAGGCTTGCCAGACAGCCTGTGTCATTGTCAAGGTGCATGGAAGCACAGGGCATCTCACAAAGCTTGAAGCGCATTCTCTGCACCAAGGCAAACCTCCAGAGCCCCCCACCCCGGGATGCAGTGCCCGTGACCCAGCTTCCACTGCAGCACACGAGGAAACCACCCAGTGCCTCTGTTTTGAAACGATGAGATCCATGTTTGCTGCCATTCAGGCTCATTCTGCTGCCATCATGGCTGTGGATCTCAGACTCTCACAGCAGCCCAGCCATCTGTCCTCCAGCAGACAGCTAGGATTGCTGAGACGCAGCCCCGAAGGGGAGTGGCAGCGGCTCCTTGGGGCACAAACCTGCTGTCCTCTCTCCGGATGGCAGCATTCGTGCTCCCACCACTCCACCAGTGCCTCTGCTGTTGCCTGTCAGTCAGCCAAGCTTATTACAACAGTGACAAAAAAAAGTACTCCGTTGGCTATTTGAAAATATGGTGGTCGTAAAAGGCACTATATAAATGTAAATCTTTATCACCACTTTGATATTTTTGGGCACTTAATGTATGCAAATCACCTGCAGCACATCCTGCATTACTACACTTCAAAAAGTACATTATTGAACGTCCTGAGGTTATGAAAGGCACCATATTAATGCAAGCTCTTTTGTTTGTTTGTAAGTTATTATTAAAGAGGCAGTGTATGATTTTTCTAGGACAAGCGCAGGTTATTAGGGTGCCCGAGCATGGCCTCTGGAAAAGGGAGTTCCTGTTTGTCCAAACTTATTGAACTGTTTGTAGAGATAAATCAATGGATGGTTAATGGAAGATGGGAGATAATGTGTATCTTGACATTTTTTGAGAGGTCTTTAATGAAGGTGCCACATGGAAATCTGCTAAGTAATTACTAAATAAAGGGCATCTTGTGTGAGCTCTGAAGAAGGGTCATACAGACTCAAAACATTAACTCTGTTTCTCTCTCCCCAGATGCTGTCAGGCCTGCTGAGGTTTTCCAGCATTTTCTGTTTATATTTCAGATTTCCAGCATCCGCAAACTTAGGTGGCATCTTGTGGAATTCTCAGATCAGTATTCTCAGATCAGGATATCAAATGGGTTGCATTCACATAGACTAAGGTGGGTTACTGATAGCAGCTCTGAATGTGGACTGGTCACTAATGGGGCCCCAACCTTAGAGTGTTTTGCTGGAGCAATATAAGGAAACTTTACAATGCATTTACCCGAAGCTGCACCTGTCCTAGGAGTGCTTGATGCTGACTGTGAGTGACAACATAGGAAAGTTATTCCTTTCTCATTGATAACATGCTACCACTTGATAAAGACGGGTCGGTAAAAAAGTTAAATATTTAACAATATTTAGATAGATTTCCTTTCTGATGCTGTCCAATTCATTAATGGTGATTGATTAGTAATCCTGCTCTCCAGGAGCATAGCCAATAATGGTGTTTGTCCTCGAGATGTATGATACTGATTATCTCAGGTCAATTATCAATTAAAACAACTGTCCTTGATTTAAACTACAAGGACAATTTTCGGTAATGGGGTTGTTCCAGTTACTGCCAAGTAACTCAAGCTTTATCTAGGACCCAGGCTTCTCTGTAAGTAACATTTAGCTTCTGTCTACTGTCCATATGGTTAGTGAATCTGACAGCAGTTGTGTATATGAGGGCAATTTACTTACAGCATTCTAAAGTAGCTGAAGTGTACAATAATGGAAGTGGTGAGGTAGATTGGTCACTGACCTCTCACCTTTGGGGCCTTAGGTTAGCTCCAGCTCATGCCTGACGAGACAAAGGTCTTCTCCAATTGTTGGCTGGAGATCACTTACATAGAATGTATGTGGACCGATCAGATTCCTCCAATTCTGGCCTCTTGTGCATCCCTTCTTCACTTTGCCACTAGCCGCGCCTCATACCATCTAAATCTTAAATTCAGGAGTTCCCTCCCTAAACCTCTCGGCCTCTCTACCCCTTTAAGATATTCCTTAAAAGCTACTACTTTGACCCAGGTTTTTGCCACCTGTCCTCATCTCTCTTTATGTGACTCAGTGTCTTATTACGTGTTATTATGTAAATGGCGCTGTATAAATGCAAACTGTTGTCAGCCAATTCACCCCGGTTCCATGAACTTTGCTACACAAAACTGCCCAACTTCTGCACTAATTGGTATTACATTGGAACACTCAGTCAGAGAGGCCACAGGATATGTAACACTGGGAAGTGAAAAGTTGTAATGCTAGTGCAGTAAGGATCGATTTTTTTGATAAAAATTCATTATAAATCTATTAGAAACAATCAAGAAACTTAAAGTGCAAAAACATTAATTGGCTAAATAATTACGTCTTTGAGGCATTCATTGAAGAAAAGCCTAGGAAGAAGTCCTTAATTTCTGATCATAGATAATGTAAGTAGATTTAATATTTTTGCCGTTAATGAGATACAGTGCCTAAATGTGGGTGTCAGTTAGTAGCACACTCACCACTGAGTTAGAAGGTCATAGGTCAGATCCCACTCCAGGGACCTGAGCTCATAATCCAGGCTAACACCCCCAGTGGAGGGATGGTGGGATACTTTCTGGTGAGCCATTAACCTGTCTTTCCTCTCAGATGGACGTGGAGGTCTCAGAAGCTCCATAAATAGTGACACACTTCAAGACCTGCCCCCACAACAAATAGGGACACACCCCAATTCCGACCCAACATATGGTGACACGCTCCAAGAACCCGCCGCAAACAATAGACACCCACTCTCAGAAACCCTCACAAATGGTGACACACTCCAAGTCCCATCCAACAAACAGTGACGTACTCCAAGAACCACCCCACCCCCACCCAACAAATAGTGACACAGCTCAAGGCCTGAGGCTCCCCTGTCTTAACATTTGACAGGCCATGTCAAAAGGGTAAAGGAAGGGATCATTGACCCAGAGATGCCAAGCGTAAATTGAAAGGAGAGAGCAAATTCCCAGAAACCTGGTGCTTTAGCATCGCAGTCAGGAATTGAATATTGTACTGAGATCTACACTGAGAACTTCCTGCAGACTAAATAACTGACGCACAAAGTTTAACATCCACACTTCCAGCTCCCAAACCTACAGAATTCCCTAGGATTGCTAACTCTGATTGGACCTATTTCCAGAGGTTTCATCACATGACCTCCTAAGTCCAACCATCCAGCCCCACTATTGGTCACCAGACACTGTTGTCCCCTGCTGCATCCTGTTTTCCCAGGCCAACTGGAAAGCAAGGAGGCTCTCCATTCCTGATTGTCAATTGCCCTTTCTCTAATACTTCTGTAGCCAACAAACAGGTGAGTTCAAAGAAAATGAAAAAAAAAAACGATGCCCCCTAAAATTGCTCTCCTGTGTTTGTTTGCAGCAGTGACCTGGAGAATAATCTGTAACTCTCGGAGATTCCAGGACAGTCCTGGAGGTTTAGTGCATCTGTCCATGGTGCATCAAAGATGAACAGTAATCCACATGATGGCGTAAGGGGAAAACTGCAGTACCCTTTAAAATTCTCACTGTGCTTATGCCATCAGATTGATTTAGAGGTTTGTAGGAGAGAAGGTAATCGCTCAAAAATTAGTGGCTTCAGCCAGTTAATTGATTTTAAAATGAATTGTATGGCTGATTACCTTTTATCAGCCACTGACTCAAGACCTATTATGTGAAATTTATTCAAGGCTCAAATTAATGACTCAACTTTGGTACAAAGAATGTGACCTGCTCCCAGTTTGAACCTTCTAGACTCAACTGAGGAGAAATGGTTACTAGGAAACAGAGGCCTACAACAGACTCCAACAGGATCAGCTCAAGTACGTAGGCCGCAAGTATCTTTTACTCACTAACATATTATATAAGTCTGTTTAGGAATGGGATTGAAGGTCGTCCAAATGAATAAAGGGCATGGTAATGAAATATCGACGTGCAGCGATTGTCATTTTCAGAGAACTCCCAACCAAGGTCGAATATTGACGGGATCCCAGCCATCCCTCACTTTGGCAGGAAGAATAGAAAAGCAGTATGCTATTTAATTAGAGAGGGATTGCAGAACTCGGTGATACAGAGGGATCTGGGTGTCCTGTCATGTGAATCACAAAAAGTGTGCAGGTACAGCAACCAATTAGGGAGGCAAATTGAATGTTGCTGTTTATTCTGAGGGAAATGAAAGTAGGGAGGTTTCACTGCAGCTGTGCAGGGCTTTGGTGAGACCACATCAAGAGTACTGTATACAGTTTTGGTCTCCTTATTACCGGATGTTTCCTCTTGTGGGGGAGACTAGAACCTGGGGACAAAATTTAAGGATAAGAGGTCTCCCTTTTAAAACAGAGATGAGGGGAACTTTTTTCTCTCAGAGGGTTGTTAGTCTGTGGAACTCTCTTCCCCAGAGAGGAGTGGAGGCAGGATCATTGAATTTATTCAAAGCTGAGTTAAATAGATTTTTAACAGACAAGGGAGTCAAGGATTATGAGGACCACACAGGGAAGTGCAGTTGAGACCACAACCAGATCAGCCATGATCTGAATTATTGAATGGCGGAGCAGGCTTGAAGACCAAATAGCCTACTCCTGCTCGTAAGTCCAATGTCCCCATGAAACAGCTCAACATAAAGTAAGAGACAAAAGCTTGCATTCCTATAGCATCTTTCTTGACCTCAGGGTGCCCCATTGTGTTTTATAGCCAATTAAATACTTTTTGAAGTGTGGACACTTGTAAGAAATGCAGCAGCTTATTTGAGAACAGCAAGGTCCCACAAACAACCATAAGATAATGACAAGATCATGCCTTTAGGTGTTGGCAGTGGGTTAAATATTGGACAGAACACCCCGGAAAACTTGCCTGCTCTTCTTTGAAATAGTGCCATGACAACTTTTACCACCTAAAAGGGCAGACAAAGCCTCTGTTTAATGTCTCATCCAAAAGACCACACGTCCAACAGTGCAGCACTGCCTCAGCTCTGCGTGGTAAGTGTCGGTCTAAATTGTGTGTTTAAGTCCCTAAAGTAGGGCGTCAACCAACAACTTTCTTTCTCAGAAGTGAGTGCTCTGCAATTGAGCACCATGTGTCAGAGAGGGCAACCTGATCTCCGATATGTAGGCAGGAGTATCCAGGGGTTATGCTCTCCTTCTCTGTGGGCAGTGTGCCTGACTGCAATCGTGAGGTCAGAGTGATATTCTACCACTACCAGAGGAGTGCTGGGTGTTCCAGCTCTAACACACATTCCCCTAATAAATATGATGTGGTGGTCAGGGGGCGCATGGGCAGGGCAGGAGAGAGGGATGCCTGTAAGGTTGTGAAAAAACCCAATGTGAAATCTTTTAATAATGTTTATATCAAGTGTTACCAGTTTACAATCAGTAATCGCATTGTGCGGTGCAACTTGGTGACTTCCTGTAAAGGCCAGTTATGAAATATTAATGAATCTTTTATTGCACAAATCCCACTGGCTGAAGTTCATCTTCTGATTTTGATACGATGAAATGTCAATTGGCGACTCCTGGAGGAAAGCAAGAATCACAGATTAAAAGGTGAATGAGCTTCAATCCATTCATACCATTAAATAAATATTAAAGCAGAAAGAGATGATTATTGGGCCCATCTGATCATCAGATCCATTGGCATCAACACAACTGATCATTGGACTGGTCATATAATGGGTGTTTGATTCGACATTGCGCGTTTCACTCGACTGCCCAGGAAGAGCCTCTACCCTTTTTGTGCTTGTGCTGGTGCCAACTCTTCAAGTGGTACAATCATTTCTAATCCCATTTCCCTAACCCTCCCCTATTCCCTTTAACATTTCTCTTATCCAAGTATTTGTCTGACTCTCTTTGGAATATTCTGGGCCCTGAAACTCCTGGGAGAGGTGAGAGGAATGAGGCGAACAGATCACAGGCAAAGCAGTGGATAGAACCGCCGAGTGGTTACAGCACAGGAGGAGGCTATTCGGCCCATCACGAATCTCTGCATGAGCAACTCAGCCAGTCCCACTCCGTCCACATTTTCCCTGTAGTCCTGCATTTTTATTTTCTCTTCAGATGCTTACCCAATTCCCTTTGGAAAGCCATGATTGAAACTGCCTTCACCTCACTCTCGGGCAGTGCATTCTTTCTTTTAGTGCACCACTTTCTCTTTTTCAATCATTCACAGGATGTGGGTGTTGCTGGCTAGGCCAGCATTTTTATTTTCCTTCCCTAATTGCCCTTGAGAAGGTGGTGGTGAGCTGCCTTCTTCAACCGCTGCAGTCCCTGTGGTGTAGGTACACCCACAGCGCTGTTAGGGAGGGAGTTCCAGGATTTTGATCTAGCAACAGTAAACGAACAGCTGCATAAAAATATTTTTCCCTCATGTCACCATTGCTACTATTGCCAATCACCTTAAATTGGAGGGAAAGATCTGAATGGTTTTCCCGACCCATCTTGTATTTAAGTATTTCCTACTCATCCTCCCTCTGGTAGCTTTTCCTTCCGTTTAGTCCTTGTTCAACCCTCTTTCCCAATCCAACACATTTATTTCTGATCCTGTTGATTGATTCCAAAGGTTTCCCTACTGTAGGTCATTTGCTTCTCCTGGTTAGCTAACCAGGACTAGATCATCTAGTACAATAAAAGCAAAAAACTGCGGATGCTGGAAATCCAAAATAAAAACAAAAATACCTGGAAAAACTTAGCAGGTCTGACAGCATCTGCAGAGAGGAATACAGTTAACGTTTCGAGTCCGTATGACTCTTCAACAGAACTAAGGAAAAATATATAAGAGGTGAAATATAAGCTGGTTTAAGGGGGGGTGGGACAGGTAGAGCTGGATAGCGGGCCAGTGATAGGTGGAGATTGCCAAAAGATGTCATAGACAAAAGAACAAAGAGGTGTTGAAGGTGGTGATATTATCTAAGGAATGTGATAATAGGTGACATTAAGGGTAGAAAGCAGGACGAGCAAGGTACAGATAGCCCTAGTTGGGGTGGGGTGGGGGGAAGGGATCAAAATAGGCTAAAAGGTAGAGATAAAACAATGGATGGAAATACATTTAAAAATAATGGAATTGGTGGGAAAAGAAAAATCAATATAAATTATTGGAAAAAAGGGGGATTGGAAAGGGGGTGGGGATGGAGGAGAGGGTTCATGATCTAAAATTGTTAAACTCAATATTCAGTCCGGAAGGCTGTAAAGTGCCTAGTTGGAAGATGAGGTGCTGTTCCTCCAGTTTGCGTTGAGCTTCACTGGAACATTGCAGCAGGCCAAGGATGGACATGTGGGCATGAGAGCAGGGTGGAGTGTTGAAATGGCAAGCGACAGGGAGGTCTGGGTCATGCTTGCGGACAGACCGAAGGTGTTCCGCAAAGTGGTCACCCAGTCTGCGTTTGTTCTCTCCAATGTAGAGGAGACCACATTGGGAGCAGCGAATGCAGTAGACTAAATTGAAGGAAGTGCAAGTGAAATGCTGCTTCACTTGAAAGGAGTGTTTGGGCCCTTGATCAGTGAGGAGAGGGGAAGTAAACGGGCAGGTGTTGCACCTTCTGTTGTTGCATGAGAAGGTGCCATAGAAGGGGATTGAGGTGCAGGGAGTGATGGAGGAGTGGACCAGGGTGTCCCGGAGGGAACGATCCCTGCGGAATGCCGCCTGGGGGGGTGAAGGGAAGATGTGTTTGGTGGTGGCATCATGCTGGAGTTGGCAGAAATGGTGGAGGATGATCCTTTGAATGCGGAGGCTGGTGGGGTGATAAGTGAGGACAAGGGGTCCTTATCATGGTTCTGGGAGGGAGAGGAAGGTGTGAGGGCGGATGCGCGGGAGATGGGCTGGACACGGTTGAGGGCCCTGTCAACCACCGTAGGTGGAAAATCTCGGTTAAGGAAGAAGGAAGACATGTCAGAGGAACTGTTTTTGAAGGTAGCGTCATCAGAACAGATGCGATGGAGGCGAAGGAACTGAGAGAATGGGATGGAGTCCTTACAGGAAGCGGGGTGTGAGGAACTGTAGTCGAAGTAGCTGTGGGAGCCGGTAGGCTTGTAATGAATATTGGTGGACAGTCTATGATCAGAAATTAAGACTGAGAGGTCAAGGAAGGGAAGGGAAGTGTCAGAGATGGACCAGGTGAAAATGATGGAGGGATGGAAATTGGAAGCAAAATTAATAAATTTTTCCAGGTCCAGACGAGAGCATGAAGCAGAACCAAAGCAATCATCGATGTACCGGAGAAAGAGTTGTGGGTGGGGGCCGGAGTAGGACTGGAACATGGAATGTTCCACATACCCCATAAAGAGACAGGCATAACTGGGGCCCATGTGGGTACCCATAGCCACACCTTTTATCTCAATGAAGTGAGAGGAGTTTAAGGAGAAATTGTTCAGTGAGAGAACAAGTTCAGGCAGACAGAGGAGAGTAGTGGTGGATGGGGATTGTTTAGGCCTCTGTTCGAGGAAGAAGCGGAGAGCCATCAGACCATCCCGGTGGGGGATGCAGGTGTAGAGGGAATGGACATCCATGGTGAAGATGAGGCGGTTGGGGCCAGGGAACTGGAAATTGTTGATATGATGTAGGGCGTGAGAGGAATCACGGATGTAGGTGGGAAGGGCCTGGACAAGGGGAGAGAGAATGGAGTCAAGATAGCAAGAAATGAGTTCCGTGGGGCAGGAACAGGCTAACACGATTGGTCTGCCGGGACAGTTCTGTTTGTGGATTTTGGGTCGGAGGTAGAAGCGGGCCATCTGAGGTTGGGAGACTATGAGGTTGGAAGCTGTGGAAGGGAGATCTCCAGAGGAGATGAGGTCAGTAACGGTCCTGGAAACAATAGCTTGATGTTCAGTGGTGGGGTCATGATCCAGGGGGAGGTAGGAGGAAGTGTCTGCGAGTTGACACTCAGCCTCTGCGAGGTAGAGGTCAGTGCGCCAGACAACAGCAGCACCACCCTTGTCAGCAGGTTTGTTGCCAATGTCAGGGTTGGACCTAAAAGAACGGAGTGCAGCAAGTTCAGAGTGAGACAGGTTAGAGTGGGTGAGGGGAGCAGAGAAATTGAGACGACTGATGTCACACCGACAGTTCTCAATGAAAAGATCAAGAGCAGGTGAGAATCCAGAGGGAGAGGTCCAGGTGGAGGGAGAATATTGGAGGTGGGTAAAAGGATACGTTGAACGGGGAGAGGACTCCTGCCCAAAGAAGTGAGCACGGAGACGAAGGCGGCGGAAGAAGAGTTCAGCATCGTGCTAAGCCCGAAATTCATTGAGATGAGGGCGCAAGGGTATGAAACTAAGTCCTTTGCTGAGCACTGAACGTTCAGCGTCGGAGAGGGGAAGGTCAGGGGGTATGGTGAATACACAGCAGGGGCTGGGATTGGAAGACGGGATGGGGACAGAGGGACAGGCAGGGGTGGAGGGTCCTGGATGGGCGTTGGTGTCGATGGGTTGTTGGAGCTTGCGTTCCTTTGCACCTGAAAGAAAGAGACAAAGTTTCTTGTTGAGGTGTCGAATGAGCCGAATAAAATGAAACTGGGGGCAACGACAGTTTAGAAATAGGGTGCGTCGGTGCTGCTGGAGGGAGAGGTCGAGTGTGTTCATATGGCGGCGCATGGCACTGAGTGTGGATCTCAGGATGCAACGAGAACAGCAGTCTGAGGTGCGTTGTATGTCCCTATATCTAGTACAACTTCCTCATCATCACTTCCTTAGAGACATGCCTGAATGTATTCCCCAAAGCCTTCCTCATTTTCAGCACCACTGTTACCTTTGACCTTTAGATAGTTGGTATCTTGTTATTACATCCCATCACTCCAACATAAAAAGAAACTCTTGCATTTCTAGACTACCCTTCACAAACTTAGGATGCCCCAAAGCATTTTACAAGCAATGAAGCACTTTTGAAGTTTAATCACAGTTGTAATGAGGAATGAGGTGACAACCAATTTACAGGCAGCAAATTCCCACAAAGAGTGGGGGTCCTGTCACATCCAGTTGCAAATGATGGTGGACAATTAAACAATTAAACAACTCATTGGAGGAGGGGGGCTCCAAAAATATTCCCATCCTCAATGATGGGGGAGCCCAGTACTTCAGTGCAAAAGGTAAGGCTGAATCATTTGCAACAATCTTCAGCCAGAAGTGCCCAGTGGATGATCCAACTCAGATTCCTCTGGAGGTCCCCAATGCCAGTCTTCAACCAATTCGATTCGCTTCCTGTGATATCAAGAAACGGCTGAAGGTACTTGATAATGCAAAGGCTATGGGCCCTGACAATATTCCAGCAATGGTACTGAAAGACTTGGGCTCCAGAATCTGCCATGCCCTAGCCAAGCTGTTCCAGTGTTGCTACAACACTTGGCATCTACCTGGCAATGTAGAAAATTGCCCAGGTATGTCCTGTCCACAAAAAGCAGGACAAATCCAACCAAGCCAATTATTGCCCCGTCAGTCTACTCTCAATCATTAGTAAAGTAATGGAAGGGGTCATCAACAGCGCTATCAAGTAGCACTTGCTTAGCAATAACCTGCTCACTGACACCCAGTTTGGATTCCGCCAGGGCCACTCAGCTCCTGATCTCATTACAGCCTTGGTTCAAACATAAACAAAAGAGCTGAACTCCTGAGGTGAAGTGAGAGTGACTGCCCTTGACATCAAGGTCAAATTTGACCGAGTGTGGCATCAAGGAGCCCTAGCAGAACTGGAGTCAATGGGAATCAGGGGAAAACTCTCTGCTGGTTGGAGTCATACCTAGAACAAAGGGAGACGATTGTGGTTGTTGGAGATCAGTCATCTCAGCTCCAGGACATCGCTGCAGGAGTTCCTCAGGGTAGCGTCCTAGGCCCAACCATGTTCAGCTGCTTCATCAATGACCTTCCTTCCATCATAAGGTCAGAAGTGGGGATCTTCACTGATGATTGCATAATGTTCAGCGTCATTCGCGGCTCCTCAGATACTGAAGCAGTCCATGTCCAAATGCAACAAGACCTGGACACTATCCAGGCTTGGGCTGACAAGCGGCACATAATATTCATGCTTCACAAAAGCCAGACAATCACCATTTCCAACAAGAGAGTATCTAACCATCAGCCCTTGACATTCAATGGTATTACCATCACTAAATCCACCATTATCAACATCCTGGGGGTTACCATTGACCAGAAACTGAACTGCACGAGTCATATATAATACTGGGGCTACAGGAGCAGAGCAGAGGCTAGGAATCCCTGTGGCGAGTAACTCACCCCCTGCCTCTCCAAAGCCTGTCCACCATCTACAAAGCACAAGTCAGGAGTTTGATGGAATACTTTCCACTTGCCTGGATGAGTGCAGCCCCAAATACACTCAAGAAGCTTGACACCATCCAGGACAAAGTAGCCTGCCTGATTGGCACCCCATCCACAAACATTCATTCCCTCCACCACCAATGTACAGTGGCAGCAGTGTGTATCATCTACAAGATGCAGGAACTCACCAAGGCTCCTTAGGCAGCAACTTCCAAACCCACGACCACTACCATCTGGAAGGACAAGGGCAGCAGACACATGGAAACACCACCACCTGCAAGTTCCCCTCCAAGTGACTCACCATCCTGACTTGGAAATATATCACTGTTCCTTCACTGTCACTGGGTCAAAATCCTGGAACTCCCTCCCTAACAGCACTGTGGTTGTACCTACACCACATGGACTGCAGCAGTTCAAGAAGGCAGCTCAACATCACCTTCGCAAGGGCAATTAGGGATGGGCAATAAATTCTGGCCTAGCCACATTCCATGAATGAATAAAAAAAATAAAATAAATGACCAGATGATTTAGTGATGTTAGTTGAGGGATGAATATTGGCCAGGGCAACGAGGAGAAGTCCCTTGTCTCCATCGAAATGGTGCTGCAGGATATTTCACATTCACCTGTGAGTGCAGACAGAGTCTTGATTTAAGATCTCCCAAAGACAGCATCTTAGTGCAGAATTCATTCAGCACTGCCCTGGAGTATCAGCCTAGATCATACTGCATCGGTGAAATCCCTAATTAATGGTACAACATGAGGTTGGGAATAAAACAGCTTTGAGCATTGTGTCTCTTCATTCTATTGTGTTACAAATTGTGAAGCATCAACTGTACCCTTGAGTGTAACAGAGCAGCTGTAAAGAGCTGCCCATCGTTCAACCCCTACAGGTGGGATTGTTACTGGAGGAAAGCCGTGGCAGGTCATTCCCATGACACTAGCTGCAAAGATCAGGACATTTTATATCTGCTCAGCGAGCACACGGTATATCCAAAGCAATGAGGTTGATCCATTGGGACAGCGCTGATTGATGTTGGAAATAATATCTACTGACAGTCAAATCCCATATGCGGCTGATAGTAAATGATGTTTAAAAGGTGCATTGATTAAACCTTCTGAGCAAAGCAACTGTAAGCACGTCTATCTACATTCCCTAAGCATTACTGAGGAATCACCCGTTCTGAGAGAGAGATGCATACAGTTGAGCAAAAGGATGGTTAGAAAAGTTAATCGATGAGGAGGTGGGAGAATGGAATTCATAATGCAGTCAGAAAAAGTAAAAAGGCTTTAGGGCCCAGTAGAAAACGAAGTTAGATGAGTTCATTAAGTCTGAAAGTAACATGACTAGCCTGGGATCTGACTGTTTACAACACTGCTGAGGAGATGAGCAGGTTTGTGATCCAGGCAAAAGAAGGAACAATGTTGCAGAGACTTTACATTCTGTAGCACATCAGCTGTGGCTCGGTGGGTAGCTCTCTCTCCCATGAGTCAGGAGGCTGTGGGTTCAAGTTTCGCTCCAGAGACTTGAGCACATAAGGTGTGCTCCCTCAATACTGCATTAACAGTGTCACCCTGGACCATAGGCCTGTGGAGCGGGATTCAAACATGCAGCCTTCTGACAGAGGCCACGGCGGGAATACTTTGGGCTGTGCAACGTGGGAAGGATGGTCAGGCAATAGAGTGGGGACAGCACAGATTCACTAGGATTCTGCCTGGTGTAAGGAAATATCAGCATGAAGAAAGACTCCGAAGAATTGGAGCTGTTTGCAACAGAACAGAGAAAATAATGGGTTGATGTGATAGAGGTGTTTAAAATTCTCAAGGGGTGGGAACAGCTAGAAACAGACTGTTTCCATTGATTGAAGGATTTAGAATGCGCAGATGTAGGTATAAGATTAAATGTAAGAGATTTAGAATAGGGATTAAAAAGTGACTAGCATTGCCAATTTGCAATTAAATGTATCTCTGGAAGTTCCATCACATAACTTGCCCCCAAGGTCCAGCCATTAGTCGGCCAAGACATCCATTCTTGTGACGTACTGCCTTCCTACACTAATTGGAAAGCAAAAAGACTCTACACCCAATTCAATGATGCTTGTCTGTCAACCAAACAGACTTTTTTCCCCATTTTCAATATTTTTATATCTGGCAAAGAGAAAAGTTGAAAGAAAATGACAAAAAAAAGTATTTTTTAACGTCCCAATGACTTTCCTCCACAGTTGCACACATCACTGTCCTGGGTAGTTTGATCTTTAATTCCTGGAGACTCCAGGCAAATCCTGGAGGGTTGGCAACACTAAGGCCGACGAGATAAGTTAAAAAAGTGTGGAAGATCCTGGACTGGATGGAGTACAAAAGTAAGGAAGCCATGCTAAACATTGCTAGATTGCCAAACAGTCAGAGAGAGATAGAAGGGCAGATGTGTAGGCAAATCTCAGAGAATTGTAAAAATAATAGGGTAATAAAAGTTGGGTATTTCAACTTCCCCAGTATTAACTGGGGTAGACAAAGTGTGAAAGGCTTAGAGGAAGCAGAATTCTTAAAATGTATCCAGGAGAGCTTTATAAGCCAGCACATAGAAAGTCCTACAAGAGATGGGGTGGTGCTGGATCTAGTTTTAGGGAACAAAGCCAGGCAATTGATAGAATGTCAGTGGGGGAGCATTTCGATGATAGTGACCACAACTCAGTAAGGTTTAAGGTAGTTATGGAAAAGGACAAGGATGGACCGGAAATAAAGGTCCTCAATTGAGGGAAGACCAATTTCAATATGATAAGACAGGATCTGGCCAAAGTGGACTGGGAGCAGCTACTTGTAGGAAAATCTACATCACAGCAGTGGGTGTCATTCAGAAAGGAAACAGAGAGAGTGCAGGGCCAACATGTTTCCGTAAAGGTGAAGATTGGGACCGACAAGCCCAGAGAACCCTGGATGTCAAGGAATGTAAAAGATTGGATAAGGATAAAAAGGGAAGCTAAAGGTAGATACCAAGGGCTCAAAACAGCGGAAGCCCTAGAGGAATACAGAAAGTGAAGGGGGTTACTTAAAAAAGAAATTAGGAGAGCGAAGAGGGGGCATGAGAAAACACTGGTGGGTAAAATAAAGGAAAATCTAAAGGTGTTTTATAAGTATATTAGGGGCAAGAGGGTAACCAGGGAAAGAGTAGGGCTCATTAGGGACCAAAGAGGCAATCTGCGTGAGGAGCCAGAAGACGTCTGTGAGGTTTCAAATGAGTACTTTGCATCTGTATTCACTATAGAGAAGGACGATGTAGGTATAGAAATCAGAGAGGGGGACTGTGATATATTTGAACAAATTAGCATTGAGAGGGTGGAGGTATTAGCAGTTTTAGTGGGCTTAAAGGTGGGAGGCAAGGACCCTGACATTAATTTTCAAATCTCCTCTGGCCACAGGGGTGGTGCCAGAGGACTGGAGGACAGCGAATGTAGTACCATTATTCAAGAAGGGTGATAGGGATAAACCAGGGAACTATAGGCCAGTGAGTCTAACATCAATGGTAGGGAAACTTTTGGAAAAGATTCTGAGGGACAGAATTAATCTCCACTTGGTGAGGCAAGGATTAATCAAGGATAGTCAGCATGGCTTTGTCAGGGGGAGTTCATGTCTGCTAAATCTGATTGAATTTTTCGAGGAGGTGACTAGATGTGTTGATGAGGGTAGTGCAGTTGATGTAGACTACATGGACTTCAGTAAGGCTTTTGACAAGGTCTCACATGGGAGACTGGTCAAAAAGGTAAGAGCCCATGGGATCCAGGGCAATTTGGCAAATTGGATCCAAAATTGGCTTAGTGACAGGAGGAAAAGGGTGATGGTCGAAGGTTATTTTTGTGACTGGAAGCCTGTGTCCAGTGGTGTACTGCATAGCTCGGTGTTGGGTCCCTTGCTGTTTGTAGTGTACATTAATGACCTAGACATGAATGTAGGAGGTATGATCAGTAAGTTTGCAGATGACACGAAAATTGGTGGTACGGTAAATAACGAGGAGGAAAGCCATAGACTGCAGGATGTTGTAGACGGGCTGGTCAGATGGGCAGGGCAGTGGCAAATGGAATTTAATCCTGAAAAGTGTGAGGTGGTGTATTTTGGAAGGACTAACAAGGCAAGTGGGTACACGGTGAATGGTAGGATCCTAGGGAGTACAGAGGATCAGAGGTGCGCATGTCCATTGATCCTTGAAGGCAGCAGGACAGATGGATAAGGTGGTTAAGAAGGCATGTGGGATACCTACCTTTATTAGTTGAGGCATTGAATACAAGAGCAGGGAGGTTTAATGGAGCTATATAAAGCATTAGTTAAGCCACATATGGAGTACTGTGTGCAGTTCTGGTCGCCACACTATAGGAAGGATGTGATTGCACTGGAGAGGGTGCAGAGGAGATCCACCAGGATGTTGCCTGGGCTGGAGCGTTTCAGCTATGAAGAGAGACTGGATAGGCTGGGGTTATTTACCTTAGAGCAGAGAAGGCTGAGGGGGAACCTGATTGAAGTGTACAAAATTATGAGGGGGGTAGATAGTGTAGATAAGAAGAAACTCTTCCCCTTAGTGGAGGGGTCAATAACCAGGGGGCGTAGATTTAAGGTAAGGGGCAGGAGGTTTAAACGGGGTTTGAGGAAAGCTATTTTCACCTAGAGGGTGGGGGGTATCTGGAACTCACCGCCTGAAAGGGTGGTAGAGACGGGAATCCTCACAACATTTAAGAAGTATTTAGATAAACACTTGAAATACCATAGCATGCAAGGTTACAGGCCAAGTGCTGGAAAATGGAATTTGAGTAGATAGGGGCTTGATGACCGGCGCGGACACAATGGGCCAAAGGGCCTCTTTCCGTGCTGTAAAACTCTATCACTCTATGATATGTATAGATCACTGCATAGGCCTCAGCTGGACTATTGTGTCCAATTCTGCTGACCACACTTTAGGAGAGATGTCAAGGCCTTGGAAAGGGTGCCGAGGAGATTTACCAGAATTGTACCATGGATGAAGAATTTCAGTTATGTGGAAACTATGCAGAAACTAGGGTTGTTCTCCATAGAGCACAGGTTATGAGGAGATTTGATAGAGTTGTTCCAAATTATGAGGGGTTTTGATCCAGTAGATCGTGGTGGCAGGCATGGGGTGCAGGGGGGGTGGGGGGTGGTGGAGGGGTTAGCTTAGTTGGCTAGACATCTAAGTTGTGGTTCAGGTTAATGGCAACAGCATGGGGTTTGATCCCTGTTCTGCCTGAGATAGACTTGGGGCCTACTTCCTCACCTGCCCCATAGTAAACCCAAGGCATAAGCCATGGCTCAGCAACCCTTGAATAATCAATAATGCTAGTCGGAGAGGAAGCAGATATTCGAAGATATATGAAAGTATTTCCACTGTAAGGATGATTGATAACCAGAAGACACAGTTTTAAGATAAATGGCAAAAAGATTCAGAGGGAAATGAGAAAACTATTTTTATATAACTAAGTTTTTATATAATGTCGTGAAACTACCATATTTTTCATAATATTATTGTGGGGTATGGTGAAGTAGACTTATGTTTGTGTGTGCATGGAAGGTTCTGTCTGTCTGGCTGATCTAATTGAGTTAGAGTCGGATAGACCACATAGCTGAAATTATCAAAAGCATTATGTGTAAAAAGGGTATTTGAAATGCTGATGAGTGAGCTAGGGTAGAAGTCTCAGCAGACAGGGTGTGAATGAAATTTGCTTTTTAAGTTAAGTGGAGAGGCATTTGGTTCTCAAAGAAACATGATAAAGTTTTACAACTGACAGGATAAATAGGGCAAGTTTATTATGTTTATTTTTCCCAAAAAGAAAATGCCATTTTGACAACATGAAAGATTTTTATAGCATGAGAAAAGTAAATTTCAAAGACATATGGAAACAATGGGATTTACAGATTAAAGATGAGAGAAATATATTTAAAGAAGGATGGAATGTTGTATCCCGGATGGCCGTGTAAGGTCTAAAAGATACACTGTAAAACAGACTTGGGGAAACAGTCTCTAGCCACTTTGCAGAAGCCTGCTGTTCCAGTAACCAAAGTTGTGTTCGAAGCCTTTAGAATTCCACTGTTGAGTGGGTGCTGCGGTAACCTTGCTGGATTGCCTCTCTACATTGAAATCCATTTTGGACTGTTGCCTTAAAGAGGGTGTGTAGTTGGGAGTCAGGTTAATTAGGAATTTTGGGATTTGTTATAATATTAAGTAATGGTGTAACTGTAATCTTGTGTAGATATTTTATTTCTTTCTTTTGTTAATAATTGTTTTAATTTAATTTTTAAAACCTCTAAAGGTGTTAGTGGACTCATTACTTCTGCATTCAATGCATAAACCTTCTCGTAATAAATACAAATTGCAAAACTGTTGTGATTTTGTGGTAATCTGAGGAGTAATACACCTTTAAGAGAATGTGAGCAGATTGACCACGTGACTGTATGACCCAATAGCTGTGTAGTATGGTCTACAATGTTTAGCAGTAGTTTAGAGTAGGGTCTGGTTGGAGAAGCACACATCATATTAGTGCTCTGTTATCTGTGTAAATAAATAGCATGCGCTTCATCTTCCATTGGTCTCTGTGGCTGCAGTAAATTGCTGTCAACTCACCAGCCATTAGATAAACGTGCAACCACATTCATGTGCAAAGCGACACAACCGTAGAACATAACAGATAGTGCGGCCAAGTTTCCCTTGTGGTCAGCCTGGCAACTCCTACCTACCATATCATAATAATAACTAATTGTTATGATCTGCAATGCACTGACTGAAAGTGCGGTGGATGCAGATTTAATCATAACTTTCAAAAGAGAATTGGATAAATACTTGAAAAGGAAAATATTTGCAGGACTATAGGGAAAGACAAACCTTTCAATGAGCTGGCACAGGCATTCACAGACTGAATAGCCTCCTTCAATGCTGTATGATTCTATGGTAAAAGGCTAAGTTCACCTCAGTATAATACAGCAGCAATTTCTTTCTAAAGTATTTCTAAGGTGGTGCATCATATGTGTGACATTTTCAAGCTGTTTTCAATTGAAAGCTCGCAATGAGGTCCATCAACTAAATGGGCCATTGATAGATTGGTAGAATTCAAATGTATTGTCGTGGAATTACTTCAAGTTTCTATGAAATGATGAATGTTCCCCAGTCTCCTGAGGTTTTTTCAGATTCAGTATTAGTGGTGAGCCATCTGTAGAGCCAAAGAAACATTTTGAAAAATCACAGCGAGAGCTGTCCCTGCTGCCAACCCATCGTTGATGCATGTTGACTGCAAATGATCCAACTGAAAAAATAAAACATTTTGTCAGCGCAATTGTTTTCACAATAACTTTTTCTTTAAGGCAGGCAGGAGTTTCACTGGGCCAGAAGCAAACAAATGAGCACCTAATTGAGATGTCATCACGGTGACGTATAGAAGTCTAGGCCAAAGAACATCAGCGAGGTCAAGAAGAGTTAGTGGACAGATACAGAGAGGAATCAAGGAGGTGAATAGGAAGTTGGCCTATTCCTGAGGGGGCTGAAATACACGGGGAAGCGATGCTTCAGTTGCATGGAGTCCTGGTCATTTCCCATCTGGAGTATTGGATACCACATCTCAGGGATGATGTTGGTCTTGGAAAGAGTGCAGCATAGATTCAGCAGACTGGGTTCAGAACTGGGGTTCAGAGGGTTACATTATGAGGACAGGTTGCATAAACTTGGCTTATATTCCCTTGAATAATAAAGATGGAGGGGTGACATGATCAAAAAGTTAAAAATGTTAAATGATAGGGTAGATAGGAACTATTTTCTCGGGGAGTGGAATTGAGATTAAGGGGATAAAATCTTAAAATTAGAGCTACCCATTTAGGACTGAAGTCAGGAAGGACTTTTGCACACAAAGGGTAGTAGACATCTGGAATTCGCTCCCCAAAAGTCTGTGGATGCTGGAATAATTGAAGCTTTCAAGACCGAGAGTGGGATTTTGATTGGTAAGGGTGTCAGGAATATTAAACCGTGGCTGAATATAGAGCAGAGATGCCAATCAGCCATGATCTAATTGAATGATGGAGTAGGTTTGAAGGACTGCATGGTCTTCTCCTGTTCCTACTGTACCAATATTCCTAGAAGTGGGAGTGAAGTCAAGGTAAATCAGGCATCTCCGCCCAAGCTTAGATTTTAAAGGCTTGTAGTTTGGAAGATGAAGAGAAAAGTGAGGGAGTAAAGGAAGTTAACTAGTGTTATTGCCTAGCAACAAGCAGCATTGATAGTGATACCTTACACTCCTAGGTTAATCTGCCCCTGTGCCATCTAAGACAGTGAGAACAGGGCTTCCTAAGTAGGGTACACTGCAGTACTTGAACAGTGTTGAAAATTCCCACTTAAATATCTGCCTCTTGGCATCCAGGACAACAAAGAATGAGAAACGTTGGAGCTTCTGCAGATTTGATGGGACCCGTAACTGGCATCAGCAGAACATCTCCTTTCAGGTTTTCAAGGTCCCAAAATAGTGGGTCTGTGCAGGTGGGGTCCAGTAACCCACCTGATGAGTCTGTCCAGCAACTGTTAAAAGAAGAGCACAGACAGTCTGCCGCCTGCCTCCTCCTCCTCCAGGCACCATGTCCTGGGAGGGCATTAGCAGCCATGGACTTCCATTGCATTGGTCCATGACTGTGCTTGGCAAAGTACTGCAGTGATTTGCCACTGCTTTCTGTAGTGTGGATGACCAAGAAACTCTCCCGCTCTTACCGCCTGCCATATTGGAAGGATTTACAGGCTGATGATTAACCTTTTTGGCCACATTATGATCGCACCTTCCATGGCCATCAAGTCCTGAAGTGGGATTTGAACCTGGAGTTCTGGCCCAGAGGTAGTGATGCTACCATTGCGCCACAAGACCTCCCACCTATGCACGTTGGCCAATATTCATCCCTCAGTCAACAAGTGGGATTTTGCAGCCCCGACACCGGTGAGCATCATCACGGGTGGGATGGGAAAATTGGGTGAGCCATTGCGACTCTCCAAATTTTCCCGTCCTGCCCACAATGATATTCGTCAGTGCTGGGGCCAGAAAATCCTGCCCAACCTCACTGAAATAGATTGCCTGGTTATTACTTCAATTCTGTTTGTGGGAGTTTGCTGTGCATTTTGGCTATTGGTTTCTTATATTACAGCAGAGACTATACTTCACAATTACTGTGTTGGCTGTAAAAGTGCATTGGGATAGTTTTAGGTTATAAAAGGCACTGTACAAATGAAATTCTTGCTTTCCTCACAGCTTCCTCCAAATGATGTTCAATATGATTTGCCAGTTGAGGAGAGATGGCAAGTGGTGATCAATAGGACACTTATGGATTGACAGATAGACAGATAATCATTATAGTTTATCACTAAAAATTAAACTTTACGCTGTAAGCATTTATCAAAATGAATGGTTCATGTCCTACGTGCATATAACTTGCATTTCTAATTTAATTTGCTCTGCAATATTACAAGTATAAAATGACTGGTCATTAATGGAAGTTCCCCTCCAAGCCATTCAGAATCCTGACTTGGAACCGTACCCCTGTTCTTTCACTGTCGCTGGGTCATAATCCTGGAACTCTCTCCCTAACCGCACTGTGGGTGTTCCTACACTACATGGACCGCAGCAGTTCAAGAAGGTGACTCACCACCACCTTCTCAAGGGCAATTAGGGATGGGCAATAAATTCTGGCCTAGTCAGCATCGCCCACATCCCATGAACGAATAAAAAAAAATGCAGGAAATTTTTTTAAACACTTTGTTGCTGGCCCTGGTAACAGCCCAACGACCAGTGCTCAGAATGAATAAGCTCTGCTGTGACAGTGCAGATGGACAAGCTTTAATAAACCTTTTCTTGAAAGTGTTTCACTGTTTATGCAGTGATATTTTTTTCCCGTGGTCGCTGTCTTCACCACTCAATCGTCATTTGAAGCAAGGAGACTGGACGTGTCAACATATGGATTCCAATTATTTATGCTGCGAGGCTTTCTGCTTGGTACCCTGGCAGACTGAATTGCTCCAGTAATAAAGTTTGTCATGCAGAATACTTCATTCAGCACCAGTTTTCTGTCAAAGGAGGCGGTTTGCGTTTGCAGCCTGTACCTCTGCTGAACCCGCTCACCGTTGATCCATTAGGGCCGACTGTAAAAGCGGCCATTTTGCAATCGCGAGCCTCCGTGTGGTCAGTCCCACATCTTTGGCTGGAAGCTGGAGGTCAAGTGTGCAGCAGTTACCCTACCCTACCTAAACATTGAGGCTCTGCAAGGGACCCTCTCACCTCTGAGTCAGAAGATCATGAGTTTAAGTCCCACTCCAAGGCGGGAGCAAAAAACCTACTCTGACACTCAGTCCAGTACTGAGGGACGACTGCACAGCCACAGCTATGCCAACTCCTGCAGATTTTGCAAGAGATGCAATTTCTGAGTAAGTGAGTAACTAAGTGCGGAATCTTGAGCCCTTCCCTGTGGTGAGTTTGGTAGTGGAGGGGGCATTTAATCCGGAGGGAGGATAGGGGGTAGAGACCCTGCCACCTTCCTGTCTCCACCCTGATTAAGGCCTATTGATGGCCTTCCTCCCCCGCCACCAATTGAAGCCATTAATTGGACAATTAATGACCACTTAGAGGCCTCATCTCACCACCTCTGGTATTAACACAGCAGTAACCCAGGGGCTGGCCATGTGGGGAGCATGACAAGCTAGTCCTGGTGCGTTTGCCTTTGGCTACCAGGAAGGTCCCTTGTTCAGACACTCAGTGCCTGATCTATGGATCTGGCATTGAGAAGGGAGAGGCCTGCTGAGAGTCAACCCCCCCACCGCCCCCTGCTTGCTGCCGACTTCCCTACATCCCCCTCCCCCACGATTCCCACCCTGCCAACCCTCTCTTGCCATCACTTGCCTGTAGCCTGGGTCCTGGGCATCGAGTGGGTGTTCCGGCAGCAGACACCGTCTCCCCAATGGTGCTGCCATTCGATAGAGCTGCCGTCTCTAATTGGCTAGCAACTCTCGGTAGGCGGGACTTCCATCCTGGGGTCACGATACAGGGGAAAGGCCTGTCTCTGGCCTGTCAACTGTCCAAACAGCATGTAGTACAGGCGGGCCTTCCCGGAAAGACAGGACATGGGGGTCTCGCCAGGTCTCCAGGCAGCGGCCAATACCCCCGTCGCTAAGTGAAGCCTCACTCGTGATCTCATGATTGAACCCTCAAATCTCAGGATTTTTTTTTCCCAGATGGGGAGAGCCTAATGAAACCCAGTGAGTGAGTGTGGAATCAGCCTGAGTTCAACACTTTCGAGTAGCAACTTATTACTTGTAGGGTGAAAGTCTAGGCAAGGTTGAGGAACAAAGAGATCTGAGCACAAATACACCAATCACTAAAAGTTGCGCCACAGGTTAGCAAGGTCATAAAAAAGACAAACCAAGTACTAGGATAGAATTGAAAAGTAGGGAAGTTATGCTAAACCTGTATTGAAGCTTGAACACAGAGCACTGGGTGCAATTTTGTTTGACATATTGTAAGAAGGACATGGAGGGACTGGAGAGGGTGCAGAGAGGATTTACAAACATAATACCAGAAATGTGTGGGTATAAATATGAGGAGAGAATTGAAAGGCTGGGTCTCTTTTCTCATGAAAAAGGAAGACTGAGAGAAACATAGAAACATAGAAAATAGGAGCAGGAAAAGGTCATTCAGCCCTTCGAGCCTGCTCCACCATTCAGTATGATCATGGCTGATCTTCTATCTCAATACCACACTCCCACTCTCTCCCCATTCCCCTTGATGTCCTTAAGTTTAGAAATCTATCTATTTCCTTCTTTAAATATATTCAGTGACTTGGCCTCTGCAGCCTCTGTGGTAGAGAACTCCACAGGTTCACCACCCTCTGAGTGAAGAGGTTTCTCCTCATCTCAGTCTAAAATGGTCTACCCGTATCCTGAGACTGTGACTCCTTGCTCTAGATTCTGCAGCCAGAGGGAACATCATCCCTGTATCCAGTCTGTCCAGCCCTGTCAGGATTTTATATGTTTCAATGAGATCCCCTCTCATTCTTCTAAATTCCAGTGAGTACAGGCCTAGTTGGCCCAATCTCTTCTCATACGACAATCCTACAATCAAAGGAATCAGTCTGGTGAACCTTTGCTGCATTTCCTCTATGGCAAGTATATCCTTTCTTAGGTAAGGAGACCAAAACTGCACACAATACTCAAGTGTGGTTTCACCAAGGCCCTGTACAGTTGCAGTAAGACATCCTTCCTCCTGTAATCAAGCCCTCTCACAATGAAGGCCAACATACCATTTACCTTCTTAACTGCTTGCTGCACCTGCATGCTTTCTTTCAGTGATTGATGTATAAGGACACCCAGGTCCCTTTGTACGTCAACATTTCCCAATCTATTTAAATAATACTCTGCTATTCTGTTTTCTCTACCAAAGTGGATAACTTCACATTTATCCAAGTAATACTGCATCTGCCATGTATTTGCCCATTCACTCAACTTGTCTAAATCGCCTTGAAGCCTCTTAACATCCTCCTCACCACTCACATTCCCACCTAGTTTTGTGTCATCAGCAAACTTGGAAATTTTAAATTTGATTCCCTCATCCAAGTCATTGATATATATTGTGAACAGCTGGTCAAGCACTGATCCCTGCGGTACCCCACTAGTCACCACCTGCCACTCTGAAAAAGCCCCATTTATTCCTACTCTCTGTTTCCTGTCTGCTAACCAATTTTCAATCCTTGCCAATATATTACCTCCAATCCCATGTGCTTTAATTTTGCACACTAACCTCTTATGTGGAACTTTATCAAAAGCTTTCTGAAAATCCAAATACACCACATCCACTGGCTCTCCCCTATCTATTCTGCTAGTTGCATCCTCAAAAAACTCCATTAGGTTTGTAAAATATGATTTCCCTTCCATAAATCCATGTTGGCTTTGTCTAATCCTGTCGATATTTTCTAAGTGTCCTGTTATCATGCACCTTATAATAGGCTCTAGCATTTTCTCTACCACTGATCTTAGGCTAACTGGTCTGTAATTCCCTGTTTTCTCCCTCTCTCCTTTTTTAAATCGTGGGGTTACATTCACAACCTTCCAATCTGCTGGGACTGTTCCAGAATCTACAGAATTGTGGAAGATGATAAGCATCACATCCATTATTTCCATGGCCCCCTCCTGTAATATCCTGGGATGTAGACTATCAGGCCCTGGGGATTTATCGGCTTTCAGTCCCATTAATTTCTCCAGCACTGTTTTTCTGATATTAATATTAATTTCCTAATAAAGGTCGTTAGAATAGAGGTCATTAAAGTTCTGAAAGGTTTTTGTAGAGTGGATGCAGTGCAAATATTTCCCCTTGTGGGTAAGAGCACAACTAAAGGCATTAATATGAGATAGTTTCCAAGAAATCCAATAGGGAATTCGGGAGAAACGTCTTTACCCAGAGAGTGGTGAGAATGTGGAACTCACTGCCATAGGGAGCGGTTAAAGCGAACAGTATGGATGCATTTAAGGGGAAACTAGACAAGAATTTGAGGGAGAAGAGAATAGGGATATTACGATAGTTTAGATGAGGAAAGATGGGAGGGGTCGCGAGTGGAACATAGACACCAGCAAGGACTGGCTGGGCCGAATGGCCTGTTTCTTTGCTGTATATTCTATGCAATCCTATGTCACTAGGATCGTTCCAGTCTGCACTGATTCAGCACTCCAACAAAAGCTCCTTATGGGCAGAATTTTATGCCTCGTGGGCGGGCACGTGCCTGAGCTGAACGGACATGAAATAGCGCGCGATGACGTTGGGCGAGCATTCCAATGTCATCCCGCACGTGAGCAATCGTCAGGTCAGCGGCTGCGGGCGGGCGGCGATCGGACACGCGCCCACTGACAATTAAGCCCCAGGTGGCAATTGAGAGCAACTTTTCGTGGCCCGTCCACTTTTACAGTCCCAGGCGACCTTCACATGTTTGCTCAAACCTCAATCCAGGACGGGATGAAATCTCCGTGGGGAAATAAAATAAAAAGAGATATCTGGGGATCGTTTTTTTTATGAGGTATGATTGCAGGTGCTTGATTGTGCTGCATGGTCATATTTTGCATTGTTTTTGTTGTTTGTTTATTCTGTGGAGGTCTGCAGCTCCCTGGGGTAGCTGTCTGCCTTCGGGGAGCTCAGTGGAAGCGCTCACCAGCGCCCACAGTAACGTCAGTGCCCGGCCTCTTCCCACCCCCACCGGCAGCGCTGAGCCTTTCTCAGCGCGCGTTTCACGTTGGTTAATTGACCAGCCAGTGTGAAATCGCGGCCGGGGGCCGGTCAGGGGGGCTGTTTCCTGTCTGCTCCCAGGACCTGCCGATCGCGGACGCCTAATGGGCGAGAAGCTCAGGCCCATGTGTCACAGTCAGAGCTACAAGTTGTGAGGTATCGGATATCAATCTGGTGCGGGGAGTTGCTGCTCAGAGACTTGGGCGCAATTTTAGCGCTTAAGTCGAAAGACTCCTTTCTTAACTTTATCTGTTTATAATGAATGTACTATGTACACACTGTCACACACGCATACACAGATAGGAGAATTGAGTTTAGTTTTATTAAAAGGAGAAATAAGAGCAAAATGCCCTGCTTGCTACTGGCTACTAGGTTATTTTGCTGACAGGAAACACTGTACAGATAATTTTCACCAAGAAAAATGTAGTCAATGGACAAAAGCTGGAAATACATTGTTTCGCAAGAAACAGCACAGTAATGTGTGTCTTTGTGGAGATGTGTGTCTGTTTAAATGTGTACCGGCTACGAGCGCCTCTATAATGTTCAGGCCTTTTGTTTTCTCAGTTGCTGTCCCTGTCTTCACTTTTATCAGCACACCTCACCTTTACTTTTTGGCAGGATGGGAATCCATAGATCACTCGAGAAAGTCACCGGTTCCTCACGTTAAGATGTTGAACCCGCTTGTAGACTTCCGCACGGAGTGGGAGCACTGTGACACGCTGCACCTGTTGCATTTCTTGGCCTTTTATGAACTGGAACCTTCCCAACAACCAATAGGAATTGCTAAGTGTCCAACGCTCCACCAAATGTCATCGTAACCTTCAGCTGAGATGCGTACATGCTGGTAACAGGTCGGACTTTTGAAAAGTTTTTTGTAAGGTGCAGTACCACGGGGTGGAGCCTTGTGGAAGGGATGGGGTTCTGGGCCACCGCTGGAGAGCTGGTGGGGTCCCTGCATCGCCTCTCTTAGGGAAGGCCCCACCACATCTTCTTCCACTCAGGCACTTGGCAAGCCAGTGGCGGGCGTTCCCCTGGGGTCAAGAACGCAGGAGCTGGGTGCCAATCAGAGGCCGGCAGCTCTATTTAACAGCAGATCGACTGAGGTGGTGGCTGCTGTGCGGTACAACACCCACCCACGGCCTAGGATCGTTACTGGATACCAGGCCAGAGGTGAGTGACGGCGGGGTGGTGGGGGGAGGGGGAAAGTTGGGGGATGGGGGAAGGGATGGAGACGGGTCAGTGGCAAGGCCAGGGTGGTAGCTCTCACCAGACCTCCCCCCCTCATGATGCCAGGCTCCTCAATCAGGCTTGTCATGCTCCCCTCATGGTGAGCCCCCTACCCACCACTGAGTTAATACTAGTGGAGGCGGAATGAGGCCATCCAGTGGGTATTAATTGCCCATTTAAGGGCCTCAACTGGCAATAGGAGCGGGAAGGCCATCCACAGAGCTTCCCACCCGGAATGCCCACGCCAATCTTCTACTTGACTAAATGCCACCTCAGCCACCAAGCTCGCCGGGGGTGGGGGTGGCGGGAAACACAAGATTCTGTCTTTTGGTGAAGAGTGCTGACCTGTTAGATGTTAAATAAACCACTGATGAGATTTATAAACAAACTGTAAATCTATATTGGTTTATGTTTGTAAAATTACTCATCATTCATATCTAAAATCTCCTGATTTTTAAGAGTTTATTTCTTGATTTATAAGAGAGTGGAGTTGGTGTTAATGCCACCCTGGGGGTGCCAGTTTTCAGATGGAATGTTAAACTGAGCTACTAACGCAGGTGAATATAAAAGAAAGATCCTGTGGCACTATGAGAAGAGCAGGGGAGTTCCCCCTGGTGTCCTGGTCACTCTCACAAGGCTGCTCGTGTGATCTTCTCTCTTTCTTTGGCTGGGGTGGTTTCCAGAGTCCAGCAGTGACCCGCGTGGCCTGAATTTTGCGCTCGCCGTGCGTGTGCAATCGATGGGCCCGGAAGCGGATGTGATCTGCATTTCTGGCCGCAATTGCAACTGACACATGATTTCCCGCTGGTTGACCAATGAGCTGGCGTCCAGCATGAAACGCGCGCTGAGAGAGGCTCAGCGATACCGGTTCGGGCAGGTACAAAGAGGGCAGGCGCTGAGACAAGCGAGGGTGCGGGCAGGCGGGTTGCAACGAGCTACCTGAAGGCTGACAACTGCTGCGGAGCTGCCTCAGGGAGCTGCAGTATTGTCCGAAGGATATTTGCACCCAGAAAATGCCACAAACTCTCTCTAATGCAACTACAAAAAACTGACACCACCACTCATAACCCCTCAACCTCCAATCATCTTCTGAACCTTTTCATCCCGCCCTGGATCGAGGGTGGTGCGAAAACGTGAAGGCCGCCTGACCAATTGGCCAATGCGCCAAGCGGAAAAGCACACGGGCCACTAATTTCCCGATCGATTGGGGCTTTAATTGGTTTAATTCGAGTCGGAAGTGCGCCCTTCAACCGTGATATGGCGCGACATCGCTATGATGGCGGGACGCCCGCCCCACATTTTTTTGCATGATTTCGTGCTCGGTCAGATCAGCCCCACGTTCGATCGCAGCATGTAAAATTCTGGCCCACGTTTCAAAAGGGCTCTATTGGCTGTAAGAGCACTTTGGGTTGTTCGGGAGCCATGAAAGGTGTCATAGAAATGAAAGTCTTTACTTCTTGTAGTAATTATGGTTTTATGTCATGTGCAATGTACCTTTAAGAATAATACTTGTTAAAGAGGATCACATGATCGGTAGTAACCAATAGGAGAGTAGCGCGGGCTACCTCAGCAGTCAGTGTGGAGGTAGAGTTGGAGTTGAAAGCACATGTTCTGTTGCTGCTGAGTATATTGTAAATAAACTTAATGGCTCCACCCAAGAAGTGTCTGCAGATCAACTCTTATCACGTGTAGTACAACTGGACCACCCTACAACACTTCTGTATGTAACTTAACTTTAATTGTTATCAAATGCCAGTGAATTGGTTTATCACTTTCAAGAACAGTGCGTGCCAGCAAAGTTGGAGGCTTATTACCTTCATAAAGTAATAAAAGCAAATGTGTGTTTAAAATTCTCTTTCACTATTTACATTTGCTAAGAGTCCATTGCTCTGACATCTTATGTAATTGTACCACACACAGCACTAAACCCTCTTCCTGAGGACAGGATAGTGCAAGGCCACCATCTACTGGTGACTGGAACAAATTGCAGATGCTGGAAAGCTGCAAACACTTGGCACGCCAGTCAGGCAGGGGAAAAGAGTTTGCGTTTCAGGTCCATGATGAAGGAACACAGGAGCTTAAAGGCTCCTCACAGATATTGCTGAGCATTTCCAGTATTTCTGCTCTTAGTTTTTCCTGTCCTGCTGACAGCTATAAATACAGGCTTGCTCTGTTCTCTCCAAATGGAGCCTCAGGGTAAGTTAGGCAGTAACAGAGACTGTGTCCCGAGTATTTATTCGAGAGCAGAAGGAGGCAGTAAGAAGCATTAATACATGAGCCTATTCCATTCACACTGTGCAAAGGAAAATCACCTGCATTTATGCTGCACCTTTCACACCCTCAGAATGTCCCAAAGCTCATCACAGCCAATGAAGCACTATTGAAGTGGAGTCACTGTTCTAATATAAGAACTGCAGCAGCAAGATCCCACAAGAGCAATGTGATAAATAACCAGATCGATAATCAGCTTGTGTCTTGTTGGTCGTGGGATAAAAATTGATCAGGACACCAGGGACAAGTGCACTTTGAAATAGGGATCATTTCACCCACCCGGGGGCCAAGGCAGGGCCTCGGTTTGACGTGTTGTCGGAAAGATGACACCTCTGACAGTGCAGCACTCCCTCACGACTGCACAAGAGTGTCAGCCTAGATCATGTGCTCAAGCCCCTGGAGTGGGATTATGAGCCCACAGCCCTCTGACTCAGAGGTGAGAGTGTCACCACCTGAGCCATAGCTGTCACCAAGATTGTCCTTAAAATATTCCTACATGGGAGACAGTCGTCTCTAATATTGGAGAACTACCCAAGCTAGACTGGGATTTTAATCTTGTCACATCAGGTTTTAGACCTTCCTGGAGGAAGGGATCGTATGAAGGTCTCTTTGGAGTTTCGAAATGAATAGGATCTGGTGGGCCTATGTCCCACTGCTAGTAAACATCAGCTCAGCAGCAACAATCAGTTCTGAAGTAGCCTGACCGCCTTGGTCATCGGTGTCCCTATCGGTATCTGTGATAATCCCTCTTGGCTTTGGCTATTTAGAGCTTCCCTGCTTTCCCTCAGCTTCTTGTCCCATGTGCAGGACTATGAAAGAGATTCTAGCTGCTTCCATTAATGAAACATCATCGAATCATTATGGCACAGAGGGAGGCCATTCAGCTCATCGATAAAGCAACCCAATCAATTCCTCTTGCCCATTTTAGCCCCGGCAAGCTTACTGTCCTCGAGCACCTGGCCCATTTCTTTCTGAAATCATTGATTGTCTCCATTTCCACCACCTTGTAGGCAGCGGATTCCAGGTCATTCCCACGTACAGTGTGATAAACATAGAAACATAGAAACTAGGAGCAGGAGTAGGTCATTCAGCCCTTCGAGCCTGCTCTGTTCCTCTACCTCAACGCCCTACCCCAGCTCTCTCCCCATACCCCTTGATGCCTTTAGAGACTAGAATTCTAGCTATTTCCTTGTTAACTATATTCAGTGACTTGGCCTCCACAGCCTTTTGTGGTAGAGAATTCCACAGGTTTACCGCCCTCTGAGTGAAGAAGTTTCTCCTCATCTCAGTCCTAAATGGCCTACTCATATCCTAAGATCCCTTGTGTTCTAGACACCGCCCCCTGCCCCCCTCCCCACCCCCCCTCCACGTCCAGCCAGAGGAAACATCTTCCCTGCATCCAGTCTGTCCATCCCTGTCAGAATTTTATACACTTCAATGAGCTCCCCTCTCATTCTTCTAAACTCCTAGTACAGGCCTAGTTGACCCAATCTCTCTGCGACAATCCTGTCATCCCAGGTATCAGCCTGGTGAACCTTCGCTGCACTCCCTCTATGACAAGTATATCCTTTCTTAGGTGAGGAGACCAAAACCGCACACAATATTCCAGGTGTGGTCTCATTGGGGCCCTGTACAGCTCCAGTCAGACATCTTTGCTCCTGTACTCAAATCCTGTTGCAATGAAGGTCAACATACCATTTGTCTCCCTAACTGCTTGCTGCATCTGTATGCTTGCTTTCAGTGACTGGTGTGTAAGGACACCCAAGTCCCTTTGTATAGCAACATTTCCCAATCTATCACCATTTAATTAATACTCTGCCATTCTGTTTTTGCTACTAAAGTGGATAACTTCACACTTATCCAGGTTATAATGCATCTGCCGTGTATTTGCCCATTCACTCAACTTGTCTAAATCACCTTGAAGCCTCTTAACATCCTCCTCACCGCTCACATTCCCACCTGGTTTGGTGTCATCAACAAACTTGGAAATATTACATTTTGTTCTCTCATCCAAATCATGGATATATATTGTGAATCGCTGGGGCCCAAGCTCTGATCCCTGCGGTACCCCACTAGTCACCGCCTGCCACTCTGAAAAAGACCCATTTATTCCTACTCTCTGTTTCCTGTCTGCTAACCAATTCTCAATCCATGCTGATATATTACCACAATCCCATGTGCTTTAATTTTGCACACTAGCCTCTTACGTGGGACATATCAAATGCTTTCTGAAAACCCAAAAAAAATCACATCCACTGGTTCTCCCTTATCTATTCTGCTAGTTACATCCTCAAAAAGCTCCAGTAGGTTTGTCAAACATGATTTTCTTTTCATAAATCCATGTTGACTTTGACTAATTCCGTTGATATTTTCTAAGTGTCCTGTTATCACATCCGTTATAATAGACTCTAGTATTTTCTCTATTACTGATGTTAGACTAACCAGTCTGTCATTCCTAGAGTGTGTATGAGATGGTTTTTTTGGGCCAGTATGTCAAGGGACCAACTAGGGAACAAGCTATCCTAGATTTGGTATTGTTCCCTAGTATTTCTGGGAAGTTATTTGTGTCTTCCTCTGGGAAGACAGAGCTGAAGTAGTTATTTAATTGCTCTGCCATTTCCATGTTCTCTATTATAAATTCTCCCATTTCAGACTGTAAGGGACCTAAATATGTCTTCATTAATCTTTTTCTTTTACATACTTATAGTAGTTTTAACAGTCTGGTTCTATGTTCCTTGCAAGTTTACTCTCATGCTCTATTTTCCCCTCTTAAATCAGTCTCTTCGCCCTCCTTTGCTGAATTCTAAACTGCTCCCAATCCTCAGGCTTGCTACTTTTTCTAGCAACTTTATATCACAGAATCACAGTGCAGAAGAGGCCCTTCGGCCCATCAAGTCTGCACCGACATGTGAGAAACACCTGACCTACTTACCTAATCTCATTTACCAGCACTTGGCCCATAGCCTTGAGTGTTATGACATGCCAAGTGTTCATCCAGGTACTTTTTAATGGGTGTGAGGCAACCCGCCTCCACCACCCTCCCAGGCAGTGCATTCCAGACCGTCACCACCCTCTGGGTAAAAAAGTTTTTCCTCACATCCCCCCTAAACCTCCTGCCCCTCACCTTGAACTTATGTCCCCTCGTGACTGACCCTTCAACTAAGGGGAACAGCTGCTCCCTATCCACCCTGTCCATGCCCCTCATAATCTTGTACACCTCGATCAGGTCGCCCCTCAGTCTTCTCTACTCCAACGAAAACAACCCAAGTCTAAACAACTTCTCTTCATAACTTAAATGTTTCATCCCAGGCAACATCCTGGTGAATCTCCTCTGCACCCCCTCCAGTGTAATCACATCTTTCCTATAATGTGGCAACCAGAACTGCACACAGTACTCCAGCTGTGGCCTCACCAAGGCTGTATACAACTCCAACATGACCTCCCTACTTTTGTAATCTATGCCTCGATTGATAAAGGCAAGTGTCCCATATGCCTTTTTCACCACCCCACTAACATGCCCCTCCGCTTTCAGAGATCTATGGACACACACGCCAAGGTCCCTTTGTTCCTCAGAACTTCCTAGTGTCATGCTGTTCATTGAATACTTCCTTGTCAAATTACTCCTTCCAAAGTGTATCACCTCACACTTTACAGGGTTAAATTCCATCTGCCACTTATCTGCCCATTTGACCATCCCATGTATATCTTCCTGTAGCCCAAGACACTCAACCTCACTGTTAACCACCCAGCCAATCTTTGTATCATCCACAAGCTTACTAATCCTACCCCCCACATAGTCATCTATGTCATTTATATAAATGACGAATAATAGGGGACCGAGCACAGATCCCTGTGGTACGCCACTGGACACTGGCTTCCAGTCACTAAAGCATCCTTCTGTCATCACCCTCTGTCTCCTACAACTAAGCCAATTTTGCATCCACCTTATCAAATTACCCTGTATCCCATGTGCCTTTGCCTTCTTTATAAGTCTCCCATGTGGGACCTTGTCAAAGGCTTTGCTGAAACCCATATAAACTACATCAACTACACTACCCTCATCTACACACCTGGTCACCTCCTCAAAAAAATCAATCAAATTTGTTAGGCATGACCTCCCTCTGACAAAGCCATGTTGACTATCCCTGATCAAACCTTGCCTCTCCAAGTGGAGATAGATTCTCTCCTTCAGAATTTTCTCCAATAGTTTCCCTACCACTGACATGAGACCCACTGGCCTGTAGTTCCCTGGCTTATCTCTACATCTCTTTTTAAATAGCAGAACCACATTAGCTGTTTTCCAGTCCTCTGGCACCTCCCCCGTGGCCAGAGAGGAATTAAAAATTTGGGTCAGAGCCCCTGCGATCTCCTCCCTTGCCTTCCTCAGCAGCCTGGGACACAAATCATCCGGACCTGGAGATTTGTCCATTTTTAAGCCTGCCAACACCTCCAATACCTTGTCACTCCCTAGATCAATTTGCTTAAGAACCTCGCAGTCTCTCTCCCCGAGATCCATACCTTCATCCTCATTCTCTTGAGTGAAGATGGATGTGAAGTATTCGTTCAACACTCTACCAATGTCCTCTGGCTCCACCCATAGATTGCCCCCTCTTATGACTTAAGACTCCTATATGGCTCCTCTTTGGATCTAATACTATCCTTAATTTCATTTTTTAGCCATAGTTGGGCCACTTTTCCTGTTGTGTTTTTGCACAAGAAAGGAAAGTATAACTCTTGCAATGCATGCATTCATTCCTTAAATATAAGCTCTGCCTATCCACCATCATGCTTTTTAACAAAGTTCCCCAATCTATTGTAGCCAACTCACTCCTCATACCTTGGTAGTTTCTTTTGTTTACGTTTAGGACCATTGTTTCAGATTGGACTACTTTACTTTCCATCCTAATGATGAATTCTATAATATTATGGTCAAAGGACCTCGCACAAGATTATTAATTAACTCCTCCTCATTGCACAATACCAAATCTAGGGCAGCCTGTTCCCAATAAAAACAAAAAATGCTAGAAAAACTCAGAGCTCTGAAGAAGAGTCATACGGACTCAAAACGTTAACTCTGTCTTTCTCTCCACAGATGCTGTCAGACCTGCTGAGTTTATCCAGCATTTTTTGTTTTTGTTTCAGATTTCCAGCATCCACAGTATTTTGCCTTTATTAGCCTGTTCCCTAGTCAGTTCCTCAACCTACTGGTCTAAAAAAATCTCTTGTACACACTCCAGGAATTCATTCACCACAGTATTATTGCTAATTTGGTTTGCCCAGTCTATATGTAGATTAAAGTCACCCATGATTACTGTAGCACCCTTGTTACATGCATCTCTAATTTCCTGTATAATGTCACCCCCTACCTCACCACTACTCTTTGGAGGCTTATAGACAACTCCCACTAATGGTTTCCACCCCTGTTGCTTATTAGCTCCACCCAGACCAATTCTACACCTAGATTTTCTGAGCCAATATCCTTTCTCACTATTGCACTGATTACATCCTAAACTAACAACATCACGCCACTTCCTTTTTCCTTTTTGCCTGTCCGTCCAAAATATCGAGTACCCTTGAATATTCAGTTCCCAGCCTTGGTCACCCTGCAGCCATGTCTCCATATTCGTAATCATATTGTACCCATTTACACTGTTAATCTGCACTGTTAATTCATCTACCTTTTTGCGAATGCTCCATGCATTCAGGTACAGTGCCTTTAAACTTGTCTTTTTAACATTTTCACAGATTTCTTTTGTACTGTGGCCCTATTTGCTTCTAGCCCTTGTTTCCTCTGCCTTCCACTTTTGCTTTCCACTTTTCAGCCTTTCATTTCTATCTTTGTTTCCCTCTCTTGTGTCTCTCCACTCAGGTTCCGATCCCCCTACCATTATAGTTTAAACCCTCCCCAACAGTACTAGCAAATACCCCTGTGAGGATATTGATCCTGGCCCTGCTGTGGTGCAACCCGTCCAACTTGTACAGATCCCATGTCCCCAGGATCGGTCCCAATGCCTCAGGAATCTAAATCTCTCTGTCATGTCTCACTGGGAATAGTGCGCTGTAATATCAAACCCCACTGTTCACTGAGCCACGACAAATGTTAAAAGTTTGACCAAGCCACCAGGTTGCCCCAATTCTACCTAACTGTTTAATTTAGGTTAACAGAATACGAGCACCAGGTTTGTAAACTTAATAAGTATATAACTGTTTATTGACCAAACTGTCATTAACCAGTAGCAAAATAAAAAAATATGAACTGCCAATTTCTAACTCTATAACCTAAACTCTACCCCTTCTTAAATCCCTATACACACACATACAAGACACATAAGACACACAAAAAAATGGATTTTAAGGGTGGGATAAAACAGTTCAATAGCCCCAATTCTGGACTACAGGATTTAATGAGTTAATTTTGATCGATGTCTTCCAAATTCCTTTCAGTTCTTGTTGATGACATGAGGTGGTCTTCTAGCACTTTCAGTATTTAGTTCACTGGTTGAGTACTTGCCTTTCAATGTCTCCAACAGTGATTTTCTCCTTTGCTTCTTGAAAGGGGTTTTCAGAGAGACAGCGGGTTTTGGAGACATGAGGGGAAAAAGCCAACTAGCTATTATTGTGAAATTACTGGAATCTTCCACACACAGGAGAAAGAGGTTTTAGGTCTTGTTCCTTTCAGGCCAGGAGCTATTCTTCTGCACTGCTTCTACACAAAATCTGGTCACCTGGTCAGGAGCCAATTAAAATGTTGTTGCCAGGCAGCTCCCTTGGTCCAGGACTCCTTTCCAGCACCATCCTGTCTTTCATGGCACACTCTGTTCCAGAACTGCTAATTGTATATATCTTTCATCCTGTTCCAGTGGACAAGTCTTTCAACCTGCAACCATTGTAATTTTAACCCACAAACCAACAGAAAATAAAAAGATATGTTCCTTACAACAATCCAACAGAAATAAAAAGATATGTTCCTTACACTGGCCCTGCTACATCATCTCTCTAGCCATACATTCATCTGGTCTATTCACATATTCCTGATCTCGCTAGCATGATAAAAGTGATAAAGGTTCTTCCTCACAGTCACCCCTGCACCTCTTGCCCAAAACTTCAAATCTGCGTCCTCTAGTCTTTGAACCATCAGCAAATGAAGACAGCTTTTCCTTGTCTACATTTCAGTATTCCATTTTGGATCATCTGTACAAATGTGGTTTCTTGTTCAAACATGTGACTACATACCATGACATATATTCCCCGATTAACCATTTGTGGGAGCCCCGGGTGATGGTGAGATTTTGGTGGGTACATATATCAACAACAACTTGCAATTATCTAGTACTGTATGTTAAATCTTCATCATTCCACCACTGATGGCTGTGTCTTCAGTTGCCTAGGCCCCAAACTCTGGAATTCCCTGAATAATTATTTCTGCCTCTCTCATCCTCTCCTCCTAAAAGTTGCTTCTTGAAACATATCTCTTTGGCCAAGCTTTTGGTCACCTATCCTAATAGGTGTCCCATTGTCAGTTCTGTATCATTATTTCCCTGATAACATTCCTGTGAAGCACTCGGTATATATTTTACATAAATGAAAGTTGTTTTTCTTATAAAATGACCCCATTAAGACAAAGGTTGACATTCAGGAAAAGGAGATATTAGGACAGATGGGGGTTACCATTGTCCAGAAACTGAACTGGACTAGCCATATAAATACAGTGGTTACAAGAGCAGGTCAGAGACTAGAAATTCTGTGGCGATAACCCACCTTATGACTCCACAAAGCCTGTCCACCATCTACAAGGCGCAAGTCAGGAGAGTGGTCTCAGCCTTGAATAAATCTAATGACCCAATCTCCACTATTCTCTGGGGTGAGAGTTCCAAAGATTCATAATCCTCTGAGAAAAGAAATTCCTCCTAATCGCCATCTCAAATAGGAATCTCTTGGCCTGTGCCCCCTAGTTGTCGATTCCCTCATGAAGGGAAGCATCCTCTCAGCTGTCAAGCCACCTCAGATTCTTAGATGGTTCAATAAGATCAGCTCTCATTCTTCTGAACTCCAATCAATATAGACCCAGCCTGTTCAACCTTTCTTCAAAAGTAAACCCTTCATCCCAAGAATCAGCCTATTGAAACTTCTCCGAATGAAAGTTCCTCCAATGCAAGCAATCCCTCCATAAATAAGGACACCAAAACTGCAATTGTACTTTGTGTGTGGTTTCACCAATGCCCTGTAAAGTTGTAACTATACCACACCTGAGCCCTCCCTCTACTATTTTGTTTAAAGCCGTATTCTCCCTCCAGCTGGACCCCTCCCTCTGGATTTTTACCTCCTCTTGATCTTTTCATTGATAACTGTCGGCGTGACATCAGTCAATTTCTCAGTTCCGCTCACCCACTCTAACCTGTCTCACTCTGAACTTGCTGCACTCCGTTATCTCAGAACCAACCCTGACTTTGTCATCAAACCTGCTGACAAGGGTGTTGCTGCTGTTGTCTGGCGCACTGACCTCTACCTCGCAGAGGCTGAGCATCAACTCGCAGACACTTCCTCCTACCTCACCCTGGACCACGACCCCACCACTGAACATCAAGCCATTGTTTCCAGCACTGTCACTGACCTCATTTCCTCTGGAGATCTTCCCTCCACAGCTTCCAACCTCAGAGTCTCCCAACCTCGGACGGCCAGCTTCTACCTGCTACCAAAAATCTACAAACAGGACTGACCCGGCAGACCGATCGTGTCAGCCTGTTCCTGCCCCACTGAACTCATTTCTTGCTATCTTGACTCCATTCTCTCTCCCCTTGTCCAGTCTCTTCCCACCTACATCCGCGATTCCTCTCATGCCCGACATCATATCAACAATTTCCAGTTCCCTGGCCCCAACCGCCTCCTCTTCATCATGAACGTCCAATCCCTCTACACCTCCATCCACCACCGGGATGGTCTGATGGCTCTCCGCTTCTTCCTCAGACAGAAGCCCGAACAATCCCCATCCACCACTACTCTCCTCCGTCTGGCTGAGCTTGTTCTCTCACTGAACAATTTCTCCTTAAACTCATCTCACTTCCTCCAAGTAAAAGCTGTGGCTATGTGTACCCGCATGGGCCCCAGTTATGCCTGTCTCTTTATGGGGTATGTGGAACATTCCTTGTACCAGTCCTACTCAGGCCCCCTCCCACAACTCTTTCTCCGGTACATCGATGACTGCTTCGGTGCTGCTTCATGCTCTCGTCTGGATCTGGAAAAATTTATTAGTTTTGCTTCCAATTTCCACCCCTCCATCATTTTCACATGGTCCATCTCTGACACTTCCCTTCCCTTCCTTGACCTCTCAGTCTTAATTTCTGATGATAGATTGTCCACTAATGTTCATTACAAGCCTACCGACTCCCACAGCTACCTTGACTACAGCTCCTCACAACCCGCTTCCTGTAAGGACTCCATCCCATACTCTCAGTTCCTTCGCCTCCGTCGCATCTGTTCTGATGATGCCACTTTCAAAAACAGTTCCTCTGATATGTCTTCCTTCTTCCTTAACCGAGGTTTTCCACCCACGGTGGTTGACAGGGCCCTCAACCATGTCCGGCCCATCTCCTGTGCATCCGCGCTCATACCTTCCTCTCCCTCCCAGAACCATCATAGGGGCCCCCTTGTCCTCAATTATCAGCCTCCGCATTCAAATGATCATCCTCCGCTATTTCCGCCAACTCCAGCATGATGCCACCACCAAACACATCTTCCCTTCACCACCCCTGGCGGCATTTCGCAGGGATCGTTCCCTCCGGGACACACTGGTCCACTCCTCCATTACCCCCTACACCTCAACCCCCTCCTACGACACCTTCCCATGCAACTGCAGAAGGTGCAACACCTGCCCCTTTACTTCCCCCCTCCTCACCGTCCAAAGGCCCAAACACTCCTTTCAAGTGAAGCAGCATTTCACTTCCACTTCCCTCAATTTAGTCTACTGCATTCGTTGCTCCCAATGTGGTTTCCCCTACTTTGAAAGACCAAACGCAGACTGGGTGACCGCTTTGCGGAACACCTTCAGTCTGTCTGCAAGCATGACCCAGACCTCCCTGTCGCTTGCCATTTCAACACACCACCCTGCTCTCATGCCCACATGTCTGTCCTTGGCCTGCTGCAATGTTCCAGTGAAGCTCAACGCAAACTGGAGAAACAGCACCACATCTTCCGACTAGGTACTTTACAGCCATCCAGACTGAATATTGAGTTCAACAACTTTAGATCATGAACTCTCTCTTCCATCCTCACCCCGTTTCCGATCCCCCTTTTTCTAATCATTTATATATATTTTTCTTTTCCCACCTACGTCCATTATTTTTAAATGTATTTCCATCCATTGTTTTAACTCTACCTTTTAGCCTATTTCGATTCCCCCCCCACCCCACCCCCACTAGGGCTATCTGTCCCTTGCTCGTCCTGCTTTCCACCCTTAATATCCCCATTAGAACATTTCTTAGCTAATATCACCAGCGTCAACACCTCTTTGACCTTTTGTCTATGACATCTTTTGGCAATCTCCACCTATCACTGGCCCTCTATCCCAACCCCCCCTTAAACCAGCTTATATTTCACCTCTTTTCTATTTTTCTTTAGTTCTGAGGAAGAGTCATTTGGACTCGAAACGTTAACTGTATCCCTCTCCGCAGATGCTGTCAGACCTGCTGAGTTTTTCCAGGTATTTTTGTTTTTGTTCTACAGCAGTATTGTTGTGTTCTGTTAATCTCTGTGATAGCTTCTGCTATGCACACAAAGGCACTGACCACTCAAGGCGAGATCAGTAACACATTAACATGGATTCTTTATTCACATCCTTTACACTGCTGTACACTGAAAACATAGCCACACCTCTTAAAGGTGTACCATAACACAAGCAATTCAATTCACCAGGACACTGGCCCCAGCACGGTTCAAGTGAAGCCCAACCCAAAGGTACAGATCCCTCTTTCCCCAGTCCTGGTGCCAATACCCCTGGAATTGAACCCCATTTCTCTCACCCCACTCTTAGATCCTCACATTTAACTCTCTGATCTTATTTACCCTCGCCAATTTGTTCATGGCTCAGATAATAATTCAGAGATTATTACTTTTGTGTGGTTCTGTTTTTTAATTTAACCCCTAGCTGCTCATACTCCATAAGCAGAACCTCTTCTGAATCCTACATATGTCATTGGTACCAACGTAGCCCGTGACAACTGGATCCTTCCCCTCTACTTCAAGTTGCTCTCCGACCCTAAGGAGGTGTCCTTAACCCTGGCTCTGGGCAGGTAACACAGCATTCGGGAGACACGCTCTTGGCTGCAGACAACAGTATTATCCCCCTAACTATACTGTCACCTACTATAGCTACATTCCTTCTTACCACCCCACACCACCACCCCATCTCCTTTGGAGATCTTCCCTCCACAGCTTCCAACCTCATAGTCTCCCAACCTCGGACGGCCAGCTTCTACCTGCTACCCAGAATCCACAAACAGGACTGTCCCGGCAGACCGATCATGTCAGCCTGTTCCTGCCCCACGGAACTCATTTCTTGCTATCTTGACTTCATTCTCTCTCCCCTTGTCCAGTCTCTTCCCACGTACATCCGCGATTCCTCTCACACCCTACATGATATCAACAATTTCCAGTTCGCTGGCCCCAACCGCCTCGTCTTCATCATGGATGTCCAATCCCTCTACACCTCCATCCCCCCACCGGGATGGTCTGAGGGCTCTCCGCTTCTTCCTCGAACAGAGGCCCGAACAATCCCCATCCACCACTACTCTCCTCTGTCTGGCTGAACTTGTTCTCTCACTGAACAATTTCTCCTTAAACTCATCTCACTTCCTCCAAATAAAAGGTGTGACTATGGGTACCCTCATGGGCCCCAGTGATGCCTGTCTCTTTATGGGGTACGTGGAACATCCCTTGTTCCAGTCCTACTCAGGTCCCCTCCCACAATTCTTTATCTGGTACATCGATGATTGCTTCGGTGCTGCTTCATGATCTCGTCTGGATCTGGAAAAATGTATTAGTTTTGCTTCCAATTTCCACCCCTCAATCATGTTCACATGGTCCATCTCTGACACTTCCCTTCCCCTCCTTGACCTCTCTGTCTCAATTTCTGATGATACACTGTCCACCAATATTCATTACAAGCCTACCGACTCCACAGCTACCTTGACTACAGCTCCTCACACTCCCCTCCTGTAAGGACTCCATCCTATTCTCTCAGTTCCTTCGCCTCCGTCGCATCTGTTCTGATGATGCCACTTTCAAAAACAGTTCCTCTGATATGTCTTCCTTCTTCCTTAACCGAAGTTTTCCACCCACGGTGGGTGACAGGGCCCTCAACCATGTCCGGCCCATCTCCCGTGCATCCGCCCTCACACTTTCGTCTCCCTCCCAGAACCATCATAGGGTCCCCCTCGTCCTCACTTATCAGCCCACCAGCCTCCGCATTCAAAGGATCATCCTCCACCATTTCCACCAGCTCCAGCATGATGCAACCACCAAACACATCTTCCCTTCACCACCCCTGGCGGCATTTCGCAGGGATCGTTCCCCCCGAGACACACTGGTCCACTCCTCCATTACCCCCTACACCTCAACCCCCTCCTACGACACCTTCCCATGCAACTGCAGAAGGTGCAACACCTGCCCCTTTACTTCCCCCCTCCTCACCGTCCAAGGGCCCAAACACTCCTTTCAAGTGAAGCAGCATTTCACTTCCACTTCCCTCAATTTAGTCCACTGCATTCGCTGCTCCCAATGCAGTTTCCTCTACATTGGAGAGACCAAACGCAGACTGGGTGACCACTTTGCGGAACACCTTCAGTCTGTCTGCAAGCATGACCCAGACCTCCCTGTCACTTGCCATTTCAACACTCCACCCTGCTCTCATGCCCACATGTCCGTCCTTGGCCAGCTTCAATGTTCAAGTGAAGCTGAACGCAAACTGGAGGAACAGCACCTCATCTTCCGACGAGGTACTTTACAGCCGTCCGGACTGAATATTGAGTTCAACAACTTTAGATAATGAACTCTTTCCTCCTTCCCCACCCCCTATCCGATCCCCCTTTTACGAATCATTTATACATATTTTTCTTTTCCCACATATTTCCATTATTTTTAAAGTTTTTCCATTCATTGTTTTAACTCTACCTTTTAGCCTATTTCGATTCCCCCCCCACCCCACCCCCACTAGGGCTATCTGTCCCTTGCTCGTCCTGCTTTCCACCCTTAATATCCCCATTAGAACATTTCTTAGCTAATATCACCAGCGTCAACACCTCTTTGACCTTTAGTCTATGACATCTTTTGGCAATCTCCACCTATCACTGGCCCTCTATCCCAACCCCCCCTTAAACCAGCTTATATTTCACCTCTTTCCTATTTTTCCTTAGTTCTGATGAAGAGTCATTTGGACTCGAAACGTTAACTGTATCCCTCTCCGCAGATGCTGTCAGACCTGCTGAGTTTTTCCAGGTATTTTTGTTTTTGTTCTACAGCAGTATTGTTGTGTTCTATTAATCTCTGTGATAGCTCCTACTATGCACACAAAGGCACTGACCACTCAAGGCGAGATCAGTAACACAATAACATGGATTCTTTATTCACATCCTTTACACTGCTGTACACTGAAAACATAGCCACACCTCTTAAAGGAGTACAATAACACAAGCAATTCAATTCACCAGGACACTGGCCCCAGCACAGTTCAAGCCCAAGCCAAAGGTACAGATCCCTTTTTCCCTAGTACTGGTGCCAATACCCCTGGAATTGAACCCCATTTCTCTCACCCCACTCTTAGATCCACACATTTAACTCTCTGATCTTATTTACCTTCGCCAATTTGCTCATGGCTCAGATAATAATTCAGAGATTATTACCTTTGTGTGGTTCTGTTTTTTAATTTAACCCCTAGCTGCTCACACTCCATAAGCAGAACCTCTTTCTTCTGAGTCCTACATATGTCATTCGTACCCACGGAGCCCATGACAACTGGATCCTTCCCCTCTACTTCAAGTTGCTCTCCGACCCTAAGGAGGTGTCCTTAACCCTGGCTCTGGGCAGGTAACACAGCATTTGGGAGACACGCTCTTGGCTGCAGAGAACAGTATTATCCCCCTAACTATACTGTCACCTACTATAGCTACATTCCTTGTTACCACCCCACACCACCACTCCACTACCACCAACCCCCTACCTGCCCCATCCCCGCCACTTGAACGGCTCCCTGCACTACAGTTCTGTGGTCAGTATGGTCATCCTCCTTGCAGTCCCTGCTTACATCCACACAGGCTGCAAGAACATTGAACATGTTATACACGTGCAAGGGCTGAGGCTCCTCCGATGCTACCTTCTGGACCCAGTGATGATGCATGTTTTTTTTATAGTTTTTGGAATATGGTGGTATTCTGTAAAGAAGGCTCTGTGTGTGTGTGTCCGTGATTAATTAACCTGGGGCAAGGTTGGTAAAGACACCTTGGGTGGGAGTTTCAATACCCGCCAGGACCTTCCGGTCCTGCCGCAAGTCAATGGATTTCTAGCTGGGGCCCCGCCTTGCCCCTGGCGGCTCCCACCCGTGACAGGGCTAGAAAATCCCGGCCCTTGTCTGTGGGAACTGAGAGATAAATGGGCTAGATGCATGCATTTGTAATGAAAGGCTCTGGTAAAGTAGATTGCAAGTAAATAGATTTACACAGTTAGGGTAGGGATCTGACTTTTCAGTTGTTAAATTTCAAAGGGAGTTTAGAAGTAATCAGGGATTTTTACAACTTACAAAGGTTTCATAAGTAAACAAGGGAAGGTTATTAAATTTTATTTGACCCAAAAGTGCAGACAATAGGAAAACATGAAAGAGTTTTTATATTTGGAAAATTTGAGTTAAAAGAGGTGTTTGAGAACAATGGAATCCAAGATGAAAGGAAAAAAAGAAATTTAAGAAAAGATGTTTAGTTGAGTTGTGTTGGTTGTCTGGAAGAGATGTCCTGAGCCCAGATCTGTGCTGGGAGAAGGTGTGAAAGTTGTGAATTTGAGGCAACTCTTGAGTTTTCAAGCCAGAGAAGTGTTTGTTTTCAGAAAGCAGCCTTTTTCTGAACCTTTCTTTTAGGTTTCCACAGAAGAGAGGGAGAAGTTGTGTGGTATACCTTTTATTAAAATGACAGCAGTCTTTACCTTGGGTAATATTACTGGATTTTTATGGTTAAAAAGCTATAAGGGAGTTGTTGCCAAGTAGTTTACTTGTGTGTTCTGGCCAAATGGGTATTTTTGTGGGCGGGGGGGTGGGGGGTGTTTTGTAAGACTGTTTCAACTGTGTAACTTTAACGCTATGTGGTTAGGTTTTTATTCTTCTTTGTGTTAATAAACCTTTTAATGTTTTAAAATCCCAAAGGTGTTACTGGAGTTCTATGCTTCTGGGATCAGTAGCTTTTTGTCCTCATTTTCAAAATTGAGAGAGAAAGTAAGACAGGTTTCCCTCTGGCAATTGGCTTGCTCAGCAAATAACATTGGCTGTGGTTGTAGCATCCCCCATACCTGCCTCATTCGTAGTTAAACCCTCCTGTCCCTGACCACAGACCAGGTCTCAAATACTTATCCTAAGTGGTGTTACTACATCCCGGAAAAAAAGTGTCCAGGTAACCTTTCCACTCTCTAATGCGTTCCATTGACTGAAGCTTGGACTCCAACTCCAAGTTCCTTGAGCTGTAAAGCTTACTGCAGATGTGATTGTTGTGAATCACACCAGAGCCCACATGCTACAGCTGCAACACACCACATGCCCTGCCATTTCGATTTTAGTTTATTTAGCTAATTCCGTTTCAAGTTTTGAAATATTGCTCAATGATTATTTGTAGTGATATTAAGCAGTTTAACGAGTTAAGTTATAAATTTAATACAGTACTTAAATCTCCCCATTCCTAGTTTACACTACCGTCTGAGTTTAGAGAAAAAAATCAAAAACTCATCAACAAATCACCTACCTGCTCACCTATCGTATATGCTTGGGCAATGGCCAATCTCAAGTATAAGTCGATACCTGACTATTGGCCAAAAAATCCAAACTCTTTGTACTTACCATCTGCCATTGAAGTCAAACTCACCCTGGTGCAAACCAATTCATGGATAGAATCATAGAAAAGCACACCATTGAAGGCGGCTGTCCAGTTCCTCGTGTCTACGCATGTCAATAGATGCTGTCAAGGCTACCACCTCACTGGTGCACACAGCATTCCTGCCAATCTTGCCTTCTAATATGACAACTTGGTATCAAGAATGAACGGCAAATGCACCGCCGAGTTCAAACTGAGAGCCGTTGAGATTACAGAGCGGGTAAATAATTGTGCAGCAGCTAGAGAACTCAAGATATCGGAGAGGAATGTTAGAGATCGAAGGGAGCTCTCTACATAGCTTAGCTTTCAAGCAGAGGGAAGCCTAGCATATGGCCGCAGTTGGAAAATTAAGCTGGAAAATGCATCAATGAAAATTGCCAGAATAGGCTCTCAGTTTCTCGCGGTCTAGCTGAATCTTTACCTTTCTTAAGGAAATTTAGGCATTACAGATTTCAAAGCCAGCCCTGGATGGTGTACCAGGTTTATGAAGAGATACAGATTTGTACTCCGAGACAAGACCAAGCTTTCACTGCATCTCCCGCCAGAACTTGATGACAACCTTATCGCATTTCAGTGGTTTGTAATCCAACATTGACAAAAGAATGGATACAGATTGGTCTGTATGGGGAACATGGGTGAGACTCCCATGAACCCTGAGCTGCCAGCCAGTCAAACAGTGAGCAAAGCTGGAGAGAAAAGAGTGTTCGTGAAGACAACTGGCTTTGGAAACAATTGGATGAAATTGTATCCATTTGTATATATGGCTTTTGTTTTTGATGAATTTGATAAATTTGATGAGTGTCATCATAGAGCCATAGAGTTAAACAGCACAGACAGGGGCCCTTTGGCCCATCGTGTCCGTGCCAGCCATCAAGCACCTATCTATTCTAATCCCATTTTCCAGCACTTGGCCCGTAGCCCTGTATGCTAAGGCATTTCAAGTGCTCATCTAAATACTTATTCAAGTGTACACATTAATGTCTGTCTCCATGGAACTTATTAATTATAGATAAAAATTTAACAATAAAAATACTTTTTTGGCTCTCTTTGCATTACATTTGGAGACGGGGTTGGTAGGAACAGTTTACCTTCTGTGTAATAGTGAGTCAATGGGAGAGGGTGGATTTCAATCCCTCAAATATTACTCATGTAAAAGTTGACCCCTACTTTTTGGCTAAAAATTTATTCTTTAGAAACTCAACTTTTATGTGTGGATATACGGTAATTAATGCCTCTTAATTTCAGCTCTCAAGTTTCGCTATCTCTTGCTCCCTCTCTCGGACCATTCCTTGTCTTGTAAAATACCAGAATACTACCTCTTCCCTCACTGCACCAAATTCCCGAGTTAAGTGCTCTGTTGAAGCTGTACTCAGTCGAGCTGGCCTTTGTGTTACTTCATCCATGTGACAACCTAGCTATGGCTACTGCAGTACCCACCAGTGTCTCTGTGCTGTTGGAGGGTACATATGAGTCATGTGACCTGTGAGAGATCACGAGTTAGAGTTGAAATAGGGAAAAAGGTTCAAACTCTACATACAACATTCCAGTTAGTGGTCGCATCAATTCAAAATGAGTGAATGTTATTTTCCAAGTGGCAGTTTACTTTCTAATACTGTCATTAAATATGTTGGAGACCCTCATCCCTTCATTGCCCAAGCCCATGGACTGTGCTCCCTAGCCAATGTCTAAAGCCTGTTCCTCCACTGCAGTCAGGGTGGTTGTGTCTGCAGAGCCACCCCCAGTTCTCTGCCTCTCCCTGGAGTTGGAAGTTCTTTTCTCCTCCAGTGAGAGGAAGCAGGAAGTTATAAGCGTGAACAGTATGATGTGTGGAGCAGAGGGTGACAGAGAGGGATGGGTCGAGATGTCAAGAAGATGAGGCTGAGTTTGAGTTTTGGATGTTCAGATGGGGATGTGAGGAGGTGCCTGGAGAGAGGGAAATGAATGGAAGTGTAAGACCTGTTGAGCTAAGCAGTGATGTGCAGGAAAATGCTGAGGAACTCAGAGTGTAGAGATTGGCACCTGGAAGTATTAGGTCACTTACCTTTCCTGTCCTCATTGGGTCCTTAAACTTCTTGCTGCACTTCATCCATGAGGAACTATAATTGTGCTTTTCTCAGCCTCCAACCATGGCTGTTTGGATTGGGTGGCTCGCCTCTTCCTCCCATTTTGCAGGAAACAGGACTTCCCTTCAGCCCTCTCCTCCTCCATATTCCCTCCAGGGAAAAGTCAGGGAATTGGGGAGGAGAGGGGGATGGGGGGGAGGCCTTCCCTCTTCCCCTTGCCATCATTCTGCCTGTAGCCTTCACAGGGAATGTAGGATGCTGCCATTGTGAACCCTACTGGCTGGGGTTCCTGTTAATAGAGAGCTTTGTTATAAGGCTATTCCCCTTTATTTTTGAAAATATGATTTTTCAACTTTCAACTCACTGGAAATTTTGCAATTTAAACAGGTCAGAGCAAACTGCTTAAAAATGAAAGGCCACATTCCAAGCCATCCTCAAGAGGGTGTGAAGAGAGAGACAATTCCTATCATCCAGGCGCTCATCAAAACTCGTAACTGTCTAAAGAAGAGACATTAAAAATTCAAAGTACTGGATATTGAAACAATGGTTACCACCAACAGAAATACCCCAAATCTCTTGGAAATATACAATGGATGAAGTGTTTCAAGGTAAGGCCACCCAGCCACTTCAGAGAGATTGCAAGTGAGACAGGTGGTGTCAAGTACATCTTCAGCAGGGGAAACGGACTGAAGGCTGCTCTCTCTCTCTCTCTCTCTCTCTCTCTCTCCCTCTCTCTCTTTTGGAATAAGAGTGTCACCCAGTTCAAGAAGCCAACTCTACAAGAAGTTAGAGAAAGGTTTCCTTTGGGATCAGGGTTTTTGGTCAAGCTCATAATCATCAGCCAGGGTTGCTGCCTGCCTCGCCCTTGTTACTCTCAGTTCCTCTACGTGAGTGCTTATTAGGAAGGGAGAGGAAGCTTTGAACTCCTCGAGGAGAATTATTTCACAAAAGGTTTTCGTAGGTGTGTAAGTCAATGTATTATTTACCCTTTTTAATGTACAATCACTTTTCAATTATGTAACTCTCTCTTTATTCCTCTTATATTAACATAGGCGAGTTGTGGTGTAACCCCGTGTCTGGAGCCTGTCACATGCTGATAACATGGAATATCAAGGTCTAAAGAGGACTCCGACTGAAGATATGTGAAGAACTGTACTGAGCTGCACAGTGGGCTCAAAACACAAAACATGATGGTTAATTTAGTCAAGTGAAAGTCAGCAAATTCTGTAAAATGACTGAAACTGTAGGAGGGCTCGTACCAGGGAAGATAAAGCAAACTGAGCTTCATTAAGGGGCAATAAATGTGCTGCCTTCTCCCAGCTCTGCAGATTGATAATGACGTTGGAGATAAAAACATGGAGTCAAGCTGGCTATGGTACGTCAAGTGAGACCTTCATAAGGGGCCTAAACAGGGTACACCCGGAGAAGGCATGGAGGTGTACAGTGATGTGACTGAAAACCAATTACATGGACTAAAAGCAGGCTTTACCTAATATGGCACAGGGCCATAGCAAAGAAAAGGTAGAAGGAAAGAGTCCACAGAGCCACCTCTGCTGCAGTGGGTTAGGGCAATTTGGTCAGATGCTCAAGAGGCGCGCATGGAGGATTCGCATCGGATTGAACACCGAGATGGACCCCAGCTTGCAGGAAAGCTGAGCAACCGGTATTACCATGAGTGTGTACTATTGCTTAGTGGTTTAATAAAGGTCCATCACCTTAGTTGAAATTTCATCCAAGTTGTTGTCTGCTGTTGATGTCCAAGGCAAGAACCTTTAGACCAGAGACGGGGTCTGACAGGCGGCCTCAATTTTAAGTGCCCGTGCCCACCAAGCAAAAGCGAGCTGCTTAAACGGTTCAAATTCCAGGTATGTCTCAGGCTGTTTCCTGAGAGAATGGAATAGCTGCAGAAGAAAGTGCCTGGCATTTTCCCTGACTGTGTGGTAACGCAGTCTATGGCCTGACATGGAGGCTGAAGTGGCACTGCAGACAGATGACCCTACAGCCTGGTTATCCGAGACCATTGTTGGGAGTCTAGAGGTCTCTAAGGAGTGTGGGTCTTCCTTGGCTGCGGCTCAGCAAGCCAACCAGCTGTTAAAAAAGTTAGCTTAGACTGCCCACATTGAAGCTGAGGCAAAGGTAGTCCCTGAATGTTACTATATTAAAAAATGAGGTGCTGATGATGAAGTGGAGACCCCCACACAGACCTGCAAATGAGGAGTGGACAGTGACCCACCAGGTAGTGGTGCCGCTGAGGCACCATGGGGAAATATTAAGGCTGGCGCAGGAAATCCCGATGACTGGGCATGTCGGTATATGAGAAACCCGAGCCCGCATCAGTCAGCCTTTTTACTGGCCACACCTCCACAGGAATGTTTTGCAGAACCTGCCACACCTGCCAGGTTGTGGGGAAACCCCAGCCTGCAATAAGACCTACACCTTTGATTCCCGTGTCGGTTTTTTCAGAACCATTCAGCAAGGCGTTAGTAGACCGTGCGGGGCCCCTGCCAAAAAGAAAAGGGGGCTACCAGCATATCCTTACCATCCTGGACGTGGCTACCCGCTTCCCAGAGGCTGTTCCCCTGGGAACCATATCTGCCAAAATAGTGATGGGGGAATTAATACAATTCTCTGCCCACCATGATCCTGTCAGATCAGGGCTCAAATTTCATATCCTGAATATTCCAGCAGGTCATGGGTAACCTGGGTGTGACCCAGCTGAAGTCCTCAGCGTATCACCCACAGTCGCAGGGGGCGCTGGAACAGTACCACCACACCCTAAATACAATGATCAGGACATACTGCATACCTTCATGACTGGGACAAAGGACTAGGTTTCCTTCTGTTCACTACCAGAGACCCACCCAATGAGTCCACAGGTTTTACTCCGTGTGAATTAGCTTACAGACACCAAATGAAAGGTCCTCTGATTCTAACCAAGGAGAGATTCGAATAACAGCAGGAGGAAGTCTCCATGCTAGATTATGTAACCGTATTCTGTGAGCGACTCATGAGAGTCTGTGATGTAGCTCAAAAACACTTAAAAATCTCCCAAACAGCTATGAAAAAACAGGAAGACAAACATGCCAGGGTCCAAACCTTTCAGCCGGGAGACTGTGTGTTAATGCTGCTACCAATACCAGATGAACCCTTAAAAGTCCGGTTCAGTGGCCCGTACAGAGTAACAAAGGAGCTCGAGGAAGTAAACTAAATAATTGAGACCCTAGAGCACAAGGAAAAGCAAAGGCTGTGTCATGTCAACATGATAAAAACAATATCACAGCTTAGAAAGGGACAAGCAGGTAACGGTCTGTCCCCATAACAACAGACCTGGAACAGAGAGGAACAATGAGGATAACATGGGTGAGGTCCACATTGAACCCCCTATTATCCAGCTAGCAAGCACAGAAATTCTAGCGAAACTGGACACCATATTCTCGTACCTAAATACAGAACAGAGAGCAGACTTGGCGACGTTGCTCACTGCATTTAAAAGTTTATGCAGAGACAAGCCAGACTGCACCACACTGGCTCTACATGATGTGGATGTGGGAGCGGCCCCTCCCATAAAGCAACATCCCTATCGTCTAGGCTAAGAAAAGCTGGCTCAGGTTCAGGAGGAGATTAACTACATGCTACAGCACCAATTAATAGAGCCTAGCAGCAGTAGCTGGAACTCCCCAGTTGTGCTCGTGCCCAAGGCAGGCAGCTCCACAAGGTTCTGCATTGACTACCGAATAGTTAGTGTAGTGACCAGAGCCGCCTCCTACCCAATACGCCACCTGGAAGACTGCATAGAGAGGGTAGGTAAAGCAGCCTATATTACAACGATAGATTTACCCAAGGGATACTTGCAGATTCCCTTGACTGTCGGCGCAAAGGAAATCTCCACCTTCGTAACTCCAGATGGGTTATACCAGTGTCAAGTTATGCCATCAGGACTCCGAAATGCCCCAGCCATCTTTCAAAGGCTCATGAACCAGGTAATAGCGGGCTTATCCAATTGTGCAGTGTAGCTAGACGACCTCTTCATGTACAGTGACACCTGGGAAGCTCGCTTAGGATGAAGCCCTCTCCCAGAAAGTACAGTCAGCTGACCTAGTGATCAATCTCACAAACAGCGAGTTCGCTAAGGCTAGGTGACCTATCCAGGACACATGGTGGGTCACGAACAAGTACTGCCCAGAGTTGCAAAGGTGCAAGCAGCAGTACAGTTTCCCATTCCCACACAAAATGGAAAATCATGAGATTTTTAGGGATGTGTGGGTTCTTCCGCAAGTTCATCCCAGACTTCAGCACTGTAGCTGCCCCACTGACAGACCCTACTGCAGGAAAAAGCAAAGGTAGTATGGACCAAGAAATGCCAGACAACTTTCATAAAGCTGAAAGCCATTTTAATAAACAAACCAGCGCTAGCAGCTCCAGACTTTAGCCAAACATTTAAAGTAGCCATCGATGCTAGTGACATCTGGATAGGGCTATCCTCCTCCAGGAGGATGAATCAGGAAAAGAGGGACCTATCGGGTACATCTCCAAAAAAACTAAATAAACATCAGAAATGATATTCCACCATAGAAACTGAAACCCTAGGTTTATTGCTGGCTCTCAAACACTGAGGTGTATGTCTGAAATGGATATAGAGAGACCAGTCTACACCGACCACAACCCTTTGACCCTGGTGGGAAATTCAAACTCAGAATGCAAGGGGCGGGATTTTCCACACCCACCCTCTGCTGGGATCATCCGGTCCCACCATCAATGGACCTCTGGCTGGGGCAGGTCCCGCCCCGTGACAGGGTTGGAAAATCCCAGCCAAGGTTATCCCATTGGAGTTTGTTTCTCCAACCATATCACCTAAAAATCACCCACATTGCAGGGAAGTCGAATATGATTGCAGGCACCCTGTCCAGAGCTTTAAGAGACCCTGTTAGAACTGATGGGGTCATCCAGACTAAGGTTAAGGGATTGAGTGGAAGTGATTTTTTTTTTTTGGTTTGTGCTTTTATACCTTGTGATGAAATGAGAGAGAATCTCATTTCTCTTTCTTCTGATGGGGAGGTGTCACGAGGCTATGGCCCTTTATTTCTGAAAGTATGATTTTTTTTAAGATTACACCTGACTGGAAATCTTCCAATGTGAACTGAGACAAAGCAAAATGCAACACCACATTCCAAGCCACCCTCAGGGTAGTGTGACGAGAGAGACATTTCCTATAACCCAGATACCTATCAAAACTCATAACTGTCTAAGGAAGACACATTTAAAATGCAAAGTGCTAGATATTGAAACAATGGTTGCCACAGACAGATCCACCCAAAACCTCTTGGAAATACACAAGGGGTGGAGTATTCCAAGGCTAGGCTGCCCAGCCACCGACGAGTGATTGCAAGTGACACAGGTGATGTCAGGAAAGTCTTCAGCAGAGGAAACAGGCTGAAGGCTGCTCTCTCCCTCTCTCTCTCTATTGGAATAAGAGTGCTGCCCAGTTTGAGAAGCCACCTCTACCAGAAACTTACCAGCGAACCAAGATCTTGTATTAATTGCAACATCTTCCACATCTGACTGTACCCAAGCAACCAGCTAACCCAAATTGGCCTCAACATTTTAAAATCTATGCCTCATGGACAATCAAAGGACACTTAACTGTATATTCTTTTACCATTTTTAATTTGACTCTAACTACCTTTATTTCTGATATATGTGTGCATGGGTGGGCGGGCGGGCCCGAATGATTGCATGTGGGCTGAATGCTTGAAGTCGTGTTTTTTATTATTTTTCTCAGGTTTAGGGGTTAATAAATCTGCTCTTTCTTTGATTCAAGAAAACCTTGTCTGATTGGCTCCTTGTTGCTCACAGCTTAAATAGTTAAGTACATTCTGATCTGGAAAAGGCATATCCTCATAGAAAAAGAAACTTAAACCTTTGTTGTTGCGACCAATCAAGGAGGTTGAATAGAGGGGAGCCAATTCATTCCATCTCACCTGGTCAGAACAGCTTCCATGGATAGGCATCGCTCCCCCAATCTGTGATTGGTCAGGAAACCTGGAAGCGGGAAGCCAATGCCATAGCTGAGTTAAACAGACACTGGTAAAGATCACTGCCAAAACAACTGGGTTCCTGACGCATTGCCTCCTGTCCCACCCATCACCCACCCCCCAACTCCGAGCTGGTCAGTTCAACTTAAATTTCACCCCTTAACTCTGTTTCTCTTCCTCCACAGATGCTGCCAGGCTGTGGAGCGTTGCCAGCATTTTCTGTTTTTATTTCAGATTTCCAGCATCTGCAGGATTTGTGTTCATGACCCCCCCCTAGTTTTGGATTCTCCCTACAAGTGGAAGCAGCCCGTCAGTGTATCGAACCCTGTTATAATTTTGAAGATCTCTATCAGGTCATCGCTTATTCTTCTCTTTTCTGGACAAAAAAAGTCCCAGGCTGTTCAATCTTTCCTGATAGTCGTCTTTCAGTTCCAGTAAGATCCTTATAAACCATTCCGCACTTTCAACGGTACTTCTGTATCGTTTTGCAAAATGGAGATCTGAACTGTGCACAATTGAATGACCTGCTAAATCTTGCAGGTCTCAACGCTCCATGGGCTATAAAGGAAACCTGCACTAATCTTGCACTGTTAGGCTGAGACCTCACCTGCCCTCTCAGGTGCACATAAAAGATCCCGTGGCACTAATTCAAACCAGAGCAGTGGGATTCTCTGTGGTGTCCTGGCCAATTTTTGTCACTCTGTCAAACGCATAGAAACAGATCATCTGGACACTATCAGATTGCTGTTTGTGGGAGTTTGCTGCGCACAAATTGGCTTTTCACGTTGCCAACATTGCAACAGTGACTACACTTCAAAAAATAATAATTTGACTGTAGCATACTTTGGTATGTTCTGTGGTCGGGTAAGATGATATATAAATGCAAGTCCTATTTCTTTCAGTGTTCCATTCCAATGCTGAGTACTGCAGCACCCTACTGTCGAACTGTGCTATAAGGGCAATGGGTGTTGCCTGGCTACCGTAACAGTACAGAACCTGACTCATAAGAGGCTGGCTTGCTTATGGGAACTGTTCACGTCTGAAACCGAGGGCTCAACTTTAGAGAGTGGACTGGGAGCAAAGAGGCCTCCTCACAATTCTATGGCCCCCTTAACAATTCTGAGGCCCATGGCCTCATTTAAATCTGGCAGGAGAGCTGCATCAATAGCAGTAAACCAGCTACTAGAAGTTGGGCCAGTGCGGCAGGAGGCTGCAACCAGGCACCTAGGGAACGGGTTCAGGGAGTCAGGCAAGTGGTGTCAGGTTTGGCAGGGTGGGATTAGTAGATAGCAGTTGAGGGAAGGAAAGCCTGAGGCCTTGATTTTTCCTGTGGGTTACTCTTGCTCTTCCACATAAAGCTGTCAACTCTCAGGAATTGGGCATGTTTTCTTTGAAAACTTTCCCCTATTAACTGTAGAGATATTGGAAATGTGGAAAAGGTTTTTTCACTGACATCCAATAATCATCCAATCTGATAATGAAGAGTCTGCTCTCTTTCCAATTGTTGTGGGAAGGTGTGGCATTGTGAGGGTGGAATTGTCAGTTGACCAATGGTGTGGGGTTGGCGGTTGATTGCGAAAGGCGATGTGATGAAACCTCCTGGAAAATGTCCAACCAAAGTTGGCAAACATACCGCCGAAGCAAACCGACCATTTTGGGCCTTTCGTGGGCCTTCTCCTCCTGAGTACCAGGGACTCGAGGGAGGCAACCGTTCCCGAGTTAAAGTATAGACCAGGATTTAAACTTCTCTAATCCCACCCTGGCATTGACATTTAATTTCAATCAGGCCCTCATCAGTCTGATGTAAAGGCCTCATTAGCTGTCTACAACATGCTTGCTGAAATGGGGAAAGGACCAGGAAGGATGAAACGAGTGGCAGGCTGCAAGAATTTAAACTCTTCAAAGCCCCATCCTCATTTGGCGCAGGGGAGGAGGGGGTTAAAATGGGTCTTGCATTTTCTCCATTAAATATGATTTAAGGAACAGCCACCAGAGGGCAACATTTAAACAACACACGCCCTTATCTTTCAATCTGTCTCTCGAGGGCAGGTGCCAGACATGAAAGCCAGGTCCTCAAGAAGCCTAACCAGCAGTTCTTAAATAGAATTACCTGGAAAAACTCAGCAGGTCTGGCAGCATCGGCGGAGAAGAAATCAGTTAACGTTTCGAGCCTTCATGGCCCTTCGGCAGAACTGAAGCATAGTTAGGAGAAAGGAGAAATATAAACTGGTTTAAGGTGGGGGGGGTAGCGGTGGGGGAAGAGGGAAGTTGAGGGTGTGGTGATTGTGGAGATAAGCAAGCCATAGCTTATCTCCACAATCACCACACCCTCAACTTCTCTCTTCCCCCCCCCACCCCCCCCTCCCCCCCCCCAACCTTAAACCAGTTTATATTTCTCCCTTCTCCTAACTATGCTTCAGTTCTGCCGAAGGGCCATGAAGGCGCGAAACGTTAACTGATTTCTTCTCCGCCGATGCTGCCAGACCTGCTGAGTTTTTCCAGGTAATTCTGTTTTTGTTTTGGATTTCCAGCATCCGCAGTAGCTTTTAGCTTTTTGTTTTTAGTTCTTAAATAGACTGCTGCAGGGTCTCACCAAAAAGGTGTTTAAAAATTACTTTTGACTGTGGGGCCAAGAGGTCCAGGAGTAATTGACCCTACTACAAATTTAAAGCACGGATAGCGATCATGAGCCCCTCCCATTTACCACCTCCTAATCGTCACCCTCCCTCCTGATCATTTCCTCCCTCTTCTGCTCGCTTGTCCCCCGTTTACACCTGTTCCCCCCCTATCGTTTCCCTCTTTCTCGATCGCCCTCTTCCTTTCCTGCTTAACCCTCTCCCAATCCCCACCCTCCCTCCCAATTGCCCCCCCAACCCGATCGACCAACCCTGCTCTATATCACCGCTCTCCCTCCTGTTCACCTCTACCTCTTCCGATTGCCCCTCCCTGACCTAATCCTTCATTAACTCCCAGTCACCCCCTTCTTTCCTGTCACCAGCCCCCTCCCACTCCCTCCATTTCACTCCCTCCCCCACTCCAAGGCCTACCTGACAACCACAACTGGCAACGCAGCAGCATGAACTTGAATGGCCTTCATCGTCAAGGTGCCTGTGGAGGCCAACAGGTCACTGCGGCTTACATGGCTGATGTAAATGTTGCCTGAGACCCAATATCATGGGCCATTCAGTTCCGGCGCAGGGAATATTCCCGGCACCCAGCAGTTTGACCAATTTCTCAGCCAAAGAACTGCAGACATTTCCTCTCGAGCTCTGATCATCCAGCTAAAGAGAAGTAATCTTTAGATGGTTTTCCTCAGCACCCTGGTTTTCCCTCATTGGAAAATCAGTGGAAATCCCGTGTGCACATTCAAGGTGTTTCCAAATTAAAACATTCAGTCGGAAGGGCCCCTAAGGAAATTTCCAGCATACACCCTTTAAGCTGCAGGTTAAAGCTGACATGCATGTTCAACAACAATGTGCATTTATATAACACCTTTAATCTGGTAAAACGATCCCAAGGTGTTTCACAGGAGCGATTATCGAGCGAAAATTGACACTGAGCCAGACTGTAAGATGACAGGACAAGCAACAAAAAGCTTGGCCTAACAAATAGATTTTAAAGAGGGTCCTAAAGGAGGAACGAGAGGCAGAGGGATTTAAGTTGGCAATTTGAGAACATAGGGCTGAGGGATTTGAAGGGGCAGCCACCAGTGGTGGGCAAGAAAATACACAAGAGGTTAGAGTTGGAGGAACATAGCTTTCAGACAGTTATAAGGATGGAAGATCTCAGACTTCCATGATCAAACAATAATTAAACTTCTCCAGTGCTTACTTCAACAACTATTAGGCTACATGGGAACAATATGTCACCATAATAACACATTCTCTGTTAAATTGTGCAACTATCCTGCCCAGATTAAACATTGCATCATCCGATTTACCAGCAGCAACACCGAGTGAGTTCTGAAGAAGAATCATTGGGCGGAATTTTCCCTGCCTGCTGGCCTGAGTCATGTCGGGCGTGAGCAGACATTATGGCGGGAAGGCCAAATATCGGTTTCACGACGTCGTGAAACCAGCTAGGGTCCGCTCTGCCTGTCGATGGCGGGCCACATTTCCTGGTGTCAGACATCAGGAGCTTCATTGTAATACATCTGCATATCATTATAGGCCCAGCTCACCGGAATCATCCCCACCCCACATCAAATTTACTGCCCACATCAGCGGGAAAACACGCCAGCGCGCAACACGTCTTGACAAATGTGATGTGCAGAGGCTGGGACTTACCGCCAGGGCCTTGCTCACATCGCGGACATGGAGGAGTAGAAGATGCTGGAGCCCAACAGCAACAGGACCCTGGAGGAATGTTCATGGCATGCTGGGTGGATCCTGATGGACATGGCTCCACCATGAAACAGCTCACGGAAGATGGAAAATCACCTGGTTGAGGGGCTGCTTTTGGACTTCAGTGTCTTAGCCATGGTCTGTCACGGATGATCGTCAAGTGGGTGGAGAGTAAGGCCCAGCTGTGAGTAGGAGGGTAAGATGTACCGGGTGGTGGGAGAGGAAGGTCCAGGTTCTAGAGGAATGTGTGTCGGGGGGGCGGGGTGAGGTTAGTGGGGTGTTGGAGGGTGTGAGGTTGGGAGAAGGGGAAGGGAGTATGGGGGAGGAGGGGGTAGTGCGGGGGAATACGGCAACTAGGGAGGTAGGTGTAAGGGGGGAGGAAGGTGTAAGAGAAGGAGTTCGGAGTGGGGAAGGAGTCCAGAGAGGGAATGAGTCCGGAGAGGGAAGGAGCCTAGAGAGGGAAGGAGTCCAGGGGAAGGAAGGAGTCCGGGAGGGAGGAAGGAGTCTCGGATAGGGGAAGGAGTCCAGGGGAAGGAAGGAGTCCAGGGGGGAGGAAGGAGTCTCGGATAGGGGAAGGAGTCCAGGGGAAGGAAGGAGTCCAGGAGGAGGAAGGAGTCCAGGGGAAGGAAGGAGTTAGGGGGTTGGAAGGAGTCCGGGGGGAGGAAGTGGTCCAGGGCGGGGAAGGAGTCTGGGGGGAGGAAGGAGTCCAGGGGGAGGAAGTGGTCCAGGGTGGGGAAGGAGTCTGGAGAGGAGAAAGCATAAGGGTGGAGGAAGAAGTATGGCTGGAGGAGGGAGTCAGGAAGAGGAAAGGACTAAAGTGGGGGGAATGAGTCCAGTGCAGGGGAAGCGGTACATAGAGGGGAAGGACTCCAGGGACGGAGGAGTTCCAAGGGGGGAAGGAGTCTGGGAATCTGGTGGGGGTGGAATGCCCAGGTGAACGTGCAAAGGAGGTTTCTGTTGGGTTATGACTGCCTCCTGGGGAGTGAACTGAGAGTGAGGCGGTAGGAGGAAGGGTGAGGGTGCAATGATTTTGGTAGAAAGGACGGCGAGCGTAGTTGGTGGGGACTCGGAGGCAGACACGCACCCTGGGGGTGGGAAGGAGGAGGTCGGGGAGATTAATATGGATGGGGTGGGATTTTCAGGAAGGAAGGGAACGTGCAGATTCACCTGGATATCCCCGAAGGAAAAGGGTTGTGGCTGGGAGGTGACAGAGTGGGGTGGAAGGCAATGCCAGGGGGTCAGCAGTGATGGGGGAAAGGAAATGGGTGACTGGGGGAGGGGAAAGGAAGAGGGGTGCCCGGGGGCCCTGGCCTGACTCCTTGAGGGGAAGGAGCACCTGGAGGGATGTCGAGGTGCCCTGTTTCCCTCTCATGTCGCCACTGCAGGAACTCGCCTGTGGTTACCGCAATGGAGTGCAGGTCTGCACACATCTCCACATTCAGTGTGACCAGAATGTCCACGGCATCCGCCATCCTCCCCATGGAGATCTCCATATACGCACATGTAGACACCGCTTCATCAGAGAGCAGGTGGACGCATTCCTCCGACTCACGTGACACTCTGTTGCGGGCTTCCAACAGCTCTGCGTGATGTTCCCACACCTTCTGCTGACTCTCCACGATGAGTTGGAAGGCCGAATCCAGGGGCTCGTCATCTCACTCGGACCTCACAGATGCCTCTTCCCCAGCAGACCTCCGAGTGCTGGGGAGGTCGGCTGAACCTGCCTCCTCCTGTTGCGGACGCATATCTACATGGTGACCACCAGATTATGAACCTGAGCCTGCTCTAGATCTAGGTCCCATCAAGGTGTGTGTCTTTGCGCTGGTCAGAGCCTGGGTAAGCGCTGTCATTGATCTTCCAGAATGCTTATTTCCAGGTCTTCAATGGAGGAGGTGTCCTCTTGGTTGGACATGAGGACATGGATGGAGCTGAGGGATCAGCTGGCAAAGGGTGTCGGTTGCTTGGCAGAGCTCCCTGTGAACCAAAGTAGAGAGAAGTAGTGCATGTCAGCAGAGAGACAGCACTCACAGTTGCACTGAGAGAGGGATGATGTGGTGTAGGATCCTCATGTGTGTGTTCGATGCTGACCTCACCATCGCCGCAGGCACAGTCCATGTCCTCACCAGTCAGCACGTTCCTCAAAGTGAGTGAGGGATCTAATGTGGGCCACTCCGCCCCCAATCTGGGACCTCTCCCTGCTGATGTGAGCAGGCTTCTCCTGCATGAAAACAGATGGAGAGAGTGTGAGCAGGACACATGGCACTGCATGGAATGTTTGTGTGGTGAGCGGAGCCATGGATGGGATGAGGACGCGAGCTCGAGAGGATATGAGCCTGATGGAGGTGTGAGGGTGTGTGTGTGAGTTAGTGGTGTTGTCTCTTGAGGTGTGAGATCCCTGTGGATGTGTGATGGGTTTATGAGTGTGTGAGATGAGAGTGATGAGAAGAGTGAGTAACCCTGGTAGAACAGATGAGACCATTCATCCTCTTGTGGCACTGGGTAGCTGTCCTATTTTGCAGGGCATTGACACTGACCCCGCTGCCACCATGCTGGATTGGTGACCTTGCTTGTTGGTCTTCACCCAGAGTGGGGGTAGAGGACATCATGGCGGGCCTCCACGGCGTCCAAAAGGCATTCCAGGGATGTTTCACTAAATCGGGGGTGCAGTCTTCTTGCCTTTTGAGGCCATGTCTTATGTGCAGCAGTCCTGGGCTGGAAGAACTGAGAGGTGTGCGCACGGCTGCACTTTAAATATGGTGCCTGTCCTGAGGAAGTGGCGAGGCACAGCTTGGCGGGCGAATTGGAAGCTGCCCACCATCAAAGCGGTGTGTTTCCTGGGAACACATGATTAATGAGGTGGGATTGGCACCATACAGCGTGAAAAGCCGCCATTGCGGCCAGTGGGTCAAATGTTCTTTTTCCTGCCCGCTACCGTACTTAATACAAAGCTGGGACGATTCCGCCCATAACTCAGTTTGTCTCTCCACAGATACTGCCAGACCTGCTGAGTTTTTCCAGCATTTTCTGTTTTTATTAGCCAAGTGAGTTCTATTAGTGTTGCGTTCAAAATGGTATGTTGGTGCGGGAAGGGGTCGCTCTCCCAATATAGAATCTTTGAATGGTTACAGCACGTGAGGCCATTCAGCCCATTGTGTCCATGCCAGCTCTGCGGGAGTAACAACTAATCCCATTCCCCCTGCCCTTTCCCCATAGCCCTGCAATTTTTTTCTCTTCAGATAATTATCCAATTCCCTTTTCAAAGCCGCTGCCTCCACCACACTATACGGCAGTGGATTATGCGCCATTACAGGCACAAATCAATTTTAAAAGGCTGCCTGCTTCTCACCTGAAATTCTTACCCCCAACAAATAGCACGCTCCAATCTCCAAACCTCCCTGAATAACCCATTACCTTCTGAGTGATCAGAGAACACAAGAACATAGGAACACAGGAAATTGGAGCAGGAGTGGATCATATGGCCTGTCGAGCCTGCTCCACCATTTAATATGATTATGACTAACCCTGGGCTTCAACGCCATTTTCCCACCCACTCCCTATACCCCTTAATTCCCCGAGAGACCAGAAATCTCTCTATCCCAGCCTTAACTGTATTAAATGATGAAGTATCCACAACCCTCTGGGGCAGAGAATTTCAAAGATTCTCAGCCTTTTGAGTGAAGTAACGTCTCCTCATCTCAGTCCTAAATGATCGGCGCCTTATCCTGAGACTCTGCCCCATGTTTCAGATTTCCTGACCAATGGAAACAATCTCTCAGCGTCCACCCTGTCAAACCCCTTCAGAACCTTGTAGGTTTCAATGAGATCATCTCTCATTCTTCTAAACCTCAGAAAATGTAAACCCAACTCGCTCAGCTTCTCATGTCTGGGCAACCCCCTCATCCCAGGGACCAATTTAGGGGACCTTCGCTGTACCACCTCCAATGCAAGTGTGTCCTTTCTTAAATGTGGAGACCAAAACTGCACACAGCATTCCAGATTTGGGCTCACCAAAGCTCTGTACACAGAGTACACAGTGACAGTGAGAGGTCATCTAATTTGCAAAGGTTGTGCACAACCACCTCATGTAGGAGACTAGGGGCATCACTAGCTGCACCCCCAGATACTCCTCTGCCCAACAACTCTTAGCAAGAAGACATCTCTCAAACTTTTATCAATCTCCATTGCCCTCCCTTCAGAAGAACGGGCATTATTCCTGGCCTGAACCTCTCCAGTGGGCACCACAGCCACCCCTAGGCCAGCTGGTACCTGAACCGAACCTACACTGGGTCCTTTTAACTGCCTGATATTGGATGTCCAATCCCCACCTACCTGCTGCCCATATTTGGGGTCGTTGGAAGTGCCCACCCACCCATCCCCAATCAGACAATGACAGGAATTTTGACACTCAGCCAGGATTGAGTGGATCCTAGTCCCAACCCGGTATCCAACCATTCCAATGTAGTCCCACTGAAGCCATGGCAGGATTGACCTTCTGGACACAATATTAATGATATTATCTGATATGAGCCATAACCATAGTAAAATCACAAGCGGATACAAAATGTAAGGTGTCTACAAAGTATTGCTTTAAAATTTTCATCCTTTTGTTCAAATCTCTCCATGGCCTCGCCCCTTATTATCTCTGTACCTCCTCTGGCTCCACAGCTGTCCAGGATCTTTGCACTCCTCCAATTCTGGCCTCTTGCACTTCCCAGATTTTAATCACTCCACCATTGACAGCTGTGCCTTTAGCTGCCTGGACTCTACTCTCTGGAATTCCTTAAACCTCTCCACCTCTCCTTCCTTCTTTAAGTCAATCCCTTAAAAGCTATCTTTTTGACCGAGGTTTTGGTCGCCTGTCTGCATATGTTGTTTGGTGTCAATATTTTGTCAGATTACACTCCTGTGAAGCATCTTGGGATGTTATGCTACACTAAAGGTGCTATGTAAATGCAAGCTGTTGTTATTGAATTTTTTTTTATATTCATTCATGGGATGTGAGAGTCATTGACAGAACAGCATTTAGTGCCCATCCTTAACTGCCCTTGAGAAAGTGGTCGTGAGCCATCTTCTTGACAATTGCAGTCCATGTGGTGTAGGTCTATCCAAAGTGCTGCCCAGGGGGGAGTTCCAGGATTTTGACCCAGCGACAGTGAAGGGGCGGCAATATATTTTCAAGTCAGCACTGTATCATTTGGAGGGGAACTTGGAAGTGGTGTTGTTCCTGTGCGTCTACAACCCTTGCTCTTTCAGATGTTTGGAAGGTGCTGTCAAAGAAGCCTTGGTGAGTTACTGTAGTGGATCTTGTAGACAGTAAACACTGCAGCTACTGTGTGTCAGTGATGGATGCAGTGAATGTTTAAGGTGCTGGATGGAGTGCCAATCAATCAAGTAACTTTGTCCTGGATGATGTTGAGCCACTTTGGTGTTGGTGCCCCACTCATCCAGGCAAGTGGAAAGTTTCCTTCACACTCCTGACATGTGCCTTGTAGGTGATGGACAGGGTTTGGGAAGTCAGGAGGTGAGTTACCCACTGCAGAATTCCCAACCTCTGACCTGCTCTTGTATCCACAGTATTTATATGGCTGGTCCAGTTCAATTTCTGGCCAATGGTAATCGCCAGGATCTTGGCAGGGGATTCAGCATTGGTAATTTTGTTGAATGGGAAATGTTTAAATACCCTCTTGTTAGAGATGGTCATTGCCTGGCACTTGTGTGGCATGAATGTTATTTCCACTTATCAGCCTAAGCCTGAGTATTGTCCAGGTCTTGCTGCATATGAAAATAGACTGCTTCAGTATCTGAGGAGTCACGAATGGTGCTGAACATTGTGCAATCATCAGCGAACATCCCCACTTCTGACCTTATAAAGGAGGGCAGGTCATTGATGAAGCAGCTGAAGATGGTTGGGCCTAGGACACTACCTGGAGGAGCACCTGTACCAAAGTCCTGGGACTGAGATGATCAGTCTCCAACAACCACAACCATCTTCCTTTGTGTTAGGTATGACTCCAACCAGTGGAGAGTTTTTCCCCCTGATTCCCATTGACTTCAATTTCATTGGAGCTCTTTGATGCCACACTCCATCAAATGCTACCTTGATGTCAAAGGTAATCACTCTCACCTCACCTCTGGAATTCAGCTCTTTTGACAATGTTTGAACTCAGGCTGTAATGAGGTCAGTGGCCAAATACCCCACGTGAACCCAAACTGAGATTTGGTGAGCAGGTTATTGCTGATTAAGTGCCACTTGATCACACTTTCTAAAAAAAACCTTCCATCCTTTGACTGAGAGTAGACTGATAGGGTGGTAATTAGCCAGGTTGGATTTGTCCTGCTTTTTGTAGACAGAATATGCTTGGGCAAATTTCCACATAGACGGGTAGATGCCAGTGTTGTAGCTGTACTGGAACAGCTTGGCTAGGGGCACGGCTAGTTCTGGAGCACAAGTCTTCAGTACAATAATATTGCTGGGATGCTGTCAGCTCCCATAACTTTTGCTGGATCCAGTGCCTTCAGCCGTTTCTTGATACTACATGGAGTGAATTGAATTGGCTGAAGACTGGCAGCTGGGATGCTGGGGACCTCCGGAGGAGGCCGAGTTGGATCATCCAATCAACACTTCTGGCTGAAGATGGTTTTGAATACTTCAGCATTATCTTTTATACTCATCTGCTGGGCTCCACCATCATTGAAGATGAGAATATTTGTGGGGACTGCTTCTCTCATTAGTTGTTTAATTGTCCACCAACATTCATGGATAGATGTAGTAGGATTGCAGAGCTTTGATCTGACTCATTGTTGTGGGATCACTTAGCTTTGTGTATGGCATGCTGCTTCCACTGATCAGCATGCATGTAAGTACTGTGTTGTAGCTTTATCAGATTAGCATCTCATTGTAAGGTTTGCCTGGTGCTGCTCCTCGCATCCTCTCCTACACTCCTCATTGAGCCTGACTTGTTACACTGAACAATGAGGTTCCAAATTGTGGTGGGATACAATTCTGCTGCGACTGCTGGTCCTTAGGCCTTTGATCTGACAACCACGATAGACCACAATAAGAAGTTGTGAATTTACGCTAGCAACAATAAAGAAGTGCGGAGGATATAAAACATTGCCTTGAACCTTAGCCTGGTTCCCCTAATGATTGCCTAGCTCAAATGGTTAGGATATTTGCATTGGAACTGAGCCCAAAGAATAAACATTAAATCAACGACTTTATTAAGAATATTTGCATTACTGTTACAGCCCTTTGAATGGCTACAGCAGTGCCTTAAAATTCTGGTTCCACACATGCCCGCTACCACAGGCAGCTTGCTGGGAGGGCAGAGACTCACCTTGTCTAGCCAATCAACTGCCAACATGGATGTTAAGGCAGAACTAGCTAGGTGGATTTTGCACCCTCTTCAGAATTTGTACCGTTCAATATTTTAGCAGTCTCAACCAAATAGCCTGATTAAAGGTTGTATTCATTGTGAACTTTATGAAGTGAAGAAAATAAGATCATAACTGGAATGTTTTGCAGTTCAGCTGTCAATCGTGCCTCAGTGAGCAGTATCCCCACATGATGGTCAAAAGTCCAAGTCCCACTCCAGAGATCTGAGCACACAATCCTGGCTGACAGCCCAGTGCAGTACTGAGGGAGTGTCACATTGTCAGGGATGCCCACTTTTGGTTGAGACAATAAACTAAGACCATGTCTGCCCTCCTAGTTGAAATATCCACCGGACTATTTTAAAGAAGAGCAGGAGAGTTCTCTCCAGTGTGAAGAAGGCATTTGATAAGGTGCCGCATCAAAGGTTATTGCGAAAATTAAAGGTCATGCTGTAGGGGGAACATATTGGCATGGACAGAAGATTGGCTAGTCAACAGGAAACAGAGAGTAGGCATAAATGGGCCATTTTCTGGTTGGCAGGATGTAACGAGTGGTGTGCTACAGAGATCGGTGCTGGGGCCTCAACTTTTTACAATTTATATAAGTGATTTGGATGAAGGGACCGAAGGTATGGTTGCTTAATTTGCTGATGTTAAAAAAAAGGTAGGAAAATAAGTTGTGAAGAGGACATAAGGAGGCTACAAGATAGGTTAAGTAAGTGGACAAAGACATGGTATATGGGGGGGAATTTTCCCCATGTCGGGTGGGCCGAGTGGGACCGGACGCTGCCCGCGATCGGGTTCATGCCAGTTTATGCGGGCAGGCCAATTAAGGCCCTCCCAGCATATTTCTTGACTCCCGAGGATAGCGGGAGTCGGCAGGCGGCAGCAGGGGTGAGCGGGCAGCAGCAAGAGTGCACTGACCGCCTGGTCCAATGGTGACCCCAGCTGTCTGTTTAAATAAATGCTGGCAGCCTTTGCAAGGCTGCTCACCATGGCAGGTAGAAGGGCTCACTAGAAGGCTTCTGGTGAGCAGACCAATCCAGAGGGTACGGCCAGCGGAGCGGGCCAGGCCAGAGGGTAGGGCAGTGGGGCAGGCCAGGCCGGAGGGTAGGGCAGTGGGGCAGGCCAGGCCGGAGGGTAGGGCAGTGGGGCAGGCCAGGCCGGAGGGTAGGGCAGTGGGGCAGGCCAGGCCGGAGGGTAGGGAAGCGGGGCAGTGTGCCCCTTGTTTTTCAGGTAAGTGCCTAGCTGCCCTCCTGGAGGAGGTGGCAGTGCAGCAGGAGATCCTGCTTCCGAGGGAGAGGGAGCGGGGGCCTCCCTACCTGACCAAATGTGCCTAGGAGGAGGTGGCCAAGACTGTGAACTCCCATGATGTGGTGCGACCCATGTGGGTCCAGTGCCGCAAAAGATTCAACGCCCTCCTGCACTCGGGAAGGGTGAGTACCATGTCGGCTGAGGTCACTTAATGCAGCGTCAGCCTTTCCCCCCCAAGGTGCCCCCAACCCCCAACAACTCTGAGTGCAGTTACAGCATTGAATCCTTCACAGCATGTTTCCCTCACTAGGTGGGCCAGCAGATATTGCCCAAGCCTAGTTCACCCTGAGAGAGTGGTGCTGAGATGGGTTCTGCACCCACAGCCTGTGTGACACTGACACCCAGAGTATAAATACGGGAGCAAGCTCAAGGATCTGCACCTAGACATAGTGCTGGAACTGGGAAACATGTCAAAGTCAGGGTGCTAACATGCTGGGAGGGGAACTTCCAGTTGGCGGGGCATCAATCCATCTGCTGGCCTTTGTGTTCCACGTGCTTGTGCCTCCTTGCTTTGCAAGGTTAGGCCATGTGGTGCCTAATGAGATGGAGGCAGCATTTGGGCAAGCGGTGGGAGGGTCAGCCCTGGCTTCTTTGTGTGAGTGTGCGGCAGCTGCAGGGTGATGAAGAACTGGAGACCTGCAATGTCCCACTCTGGCTAGGCTGGCAGGGATGTGATGGGAATCCAGGGACAGGGTGGACTAATCAATGCTCTTCTCTCCTTTTCAGGAGAAAACTGCGCACAACTCCGCCAAGCGGATACGGACTGGTGGAGGCCAGGCCCAGTTGGCCATCTTGACTCCATTCAAACAGTAGGTCATGGATCTGGAGAGGCACCATGCATCCAGGTCCACCGGTGGCGGTGAGGCTGGGGTGCCACGGGGAGGTATGTTTGGTGAGCACTCAGGTCATCATGTGTGTCCCAGAAGCCCTGGCACTGCTGAATGCTCAGTGATTGAAGTTTGCAACATGGGTTGACCATTGCTTATGGAAGGATGAACACATAATGATCCGGGGGACAGGGATGCACATGGACATTGTCTGCACTTTAACTTATCAAATGTCCTTGTTCTTCCTTTCAGCATCACCGGAGCAGGGCTGGGAGGAGGAGGCAGAGGGGCCACCCCTCACACCTGAGGGCCCTGAACATATCGATGCAGCGTCACACCATCTCTGCCAGGCAGGCACCAGCGCAGATACTAGCACCTCAGTGGGAATTAGATCATAGGCAAGTGTCCTGGGGCACAGCGGTGAAGGCACTTCACACTCCCTTGAGGTGCAGGGGGTGACAGAGAGTACCCATGGCACCGGGAATCAGAGGGCTGCAGGGGACCAGGCACATGCTCGGTCAGTGGCTGATGATGTGCCTCTGGAGTCAACTGCTGGAAGTGCAGCAGGGTATGCGGGAGGATCTGGCAGAGATAAATGACGCAATGCATGGCATGGTGCCCATGCTGGAGGAGTCCACGCGGAGAATCACCGATGTATTGAGCCTCATGGTCGAGTGCCATGCTTCCTCCCTGGACAGATTGGCGACTCTTGTGGAGAGGCTCCTCCAGGAGACCAATCAGGGCCTCCTGGGGTTGCGCTCAAACCTCCAAACTCTCACAGTGGCATTGACCTCAGCTGGTCAGTGCCAGTGTGGAAGTTGGTTTCGGCACTAAGTATCCTAGCTCGGTGCCGATCCATCTACGGTGAGCAGGGAGGTCCGAAGTGACCTCACGTCAGTGCAGCAGCTGCCTGTCCTCTCTGCGGGCTCCTCTCAGGGTGCTGCGGATGAGGGCAGCAGCTCCTCCACCCCTCTGCCAGTGACCATGGCATCCGATGAGGCTGCGGTGACTGGGGAGGTGCCAGCTGTGGAACTGGCCGCTCCCTCCCAGGCGGGGCCAACAAAGGCTCCCGGGCCAGAGGACGGCCGCCAAGGTCATCGAGGCCAACAGTGAGCAGGCTGTCTCAGATGCCAGTGCCAGCGAGGTGGGAGCACCTAGGTGCAGCACCCGTAAGTGTAAATTTAAGGCACCTTAGGCACGCCGCGATTTTCTCACTGGTGTTTTTATGTTGCCCCATATTAGTTCATGACCACTTGGTGTGATATGCAACACCTTTATTTTTTGGTTTCTGAACTTCATTTTGTTATATCATGAAATTTTGACATGTTGCCATGACTCAGGGTGATTCCTTACTTCTGCAGGTGGACAGGAACCCATGATGTTATGAGTGAGTTGTTTGACATTGAGCTTTATTGACAACGGCCTTAGTTAATGTTCCTAACCAGGCAGATGTTGCTCTCAGGTATTGCGTATGGAGCCTGCAGCCCTGGCATGTGTTGAAGGTCTATCTGTGGTGTGCTGGCTGGAGGTTCTTTGGAGTAAAGCCTTCCGGGTGTCCTTGCTTCCCTGGAGTATGCCCGGGTCAGCGTCTACCCCCTTAGCGTTCTCCTGTGCATGCTCATCCTCGGACTCACTGCTGGACTCATCGTGTGCAGCCAGAGCAACTGCGCCTACATCTTTCTTGTCCACTGTGTCCCCCCTTTCCAGCGCAAGATTGTGGAGAGCACAGCATGCAACCACTATCACCGAGACACGATCTGAGGGGCATTGGAGTGCACCCCCTGAGCGGTCCAGGTATCGGAAACGCATCTTGAGAAGGCCGATGGCCCTCTCCACCACAGCCCTTGTGGAGCCGTGGCTCCTATTGTACCGCTGCTCAGCTTCTGATATTGGATGGCGGAGAGGCGTCATGAGCCACCTTCTGAGGGGATAGCCCTTGTCACCCTGAAGTCATCCATCCAGCCGGGCTGGAGCACTGAAGAGCCCCGGCACCTGGGAGTGTCTGAGGATGTAGGCGTTGTGGGACTTGTAGAATCAGCATCCTGTGATCACACACTATCTGCACGTTCATGGAGTGGAAGCCCTTCCTGTTGACCAAGGCACCGGACTCACCTGCTGGCGCCTTGATGGCCACATGTGTACAGTCTATTGCACCCTGGATGCGGGGAAAGCCAGCTATCACTGTGAAGCCTCTAGCTCACTCTGTCTAGTTGGCCTGGTCCAGCGGAAGTGGATGAACGTCAATGCACGCCTGAATAGGGCGTCTGTCATCTGCTTGACACAAGTGTGGACAGCTGATTGGGAGACACCACAAAGATCACCCACCGAGCCGTGGAAAGAGCGGGAGGCATAGAAGTGAAGGGCAGCCGTGACCTTCAGCGCCACTGGCATGGGGTGTCCACCCACACAGCTGGTGCAGATCTCAGGGGCTATCATCTGACAGATGGAGGTGACTGTCTCCCTTGAGAGACGGAGCCTCTTTTGGCACTGCACCTCAGTCATATTGAGGTAGCTGCTTCGCCGCCTGTAAACCCTGGCAGCAGGAGAGTGGCATCTTCTGCGGCCCCTTCCACCTTGGACAACCTCTTGGCCTTGCGCCCCTTGTGCCTGCGCCTCTCCTCCCAAAGGTGGCTCCCCTGGAGGCTGAATGTGCACTCCTGGCCTTTCTCCCCCTTCAAGCCCTCCCTTCCTCCTCAGAGGATGTACCTCCAGCGGAGAGCACAACTCTCATTCCCAGGCTAAGAGAAGGCTTCCTGAAACCTTCAGGCCCTAAAAACGATCTTTACTGTAGAGACCTAAAGTTACTGTCCATGCAGTAACTTTCACAATTAAATATCTTACAGATACTCACGACCCCACTCACCTTTAACCCAGCCTGCCACCAGAAACAAACCCCAGAACTGCAAACATAGGATATGGAACTTGTAATCAGGAATTGCAGCCATCAACTGGCAGTTCAGAAAGCCTCCCCATCCCCATCCCAATCCCTGGAAACTGCAACATGCAAATGACAACATTAGTTTTTTGCACATACAGACAAGTATGCATGCACAGACAGGTATCGGCAGCCATCCTGCATTGGCAGGAGAGGCAGTGTTTACAGGTTGATAACCTGTTTGGCCACATTGTGAACGCAGCTTCTGTGGCCATCAAGTCTTGGAGTGGGACTTGAACCCGGGGCTTCTGGCTCAAAGATAGGGATGCTACCCACTGTGCCACAAGGGCTTCCTTTATAAGGGGCTTTTGCTTCAAAAAAAATTCCTTAATTGGCTGTGAAACCTTTTGGGATGTCTTGATGTTGTGAAAGGCGCTATACAAATGGAAGTTCTTTCATTTTCGGGAAGGGGGAAGGCGAAAGTTGGTGGAGCAAGGGTTTTTTTTTCAAAAATAAACATTTGAACAGCAGCAATATTAATACAACATTTTATTTCTGTACCAGTTCAATACACCTGCCATTTTCACAGCCAAAGTCCCAGTCAGCACCAAGTTTAGCACGCAATAAATAGCTTGAAGTTAGAAAGCAAAACGCATCAAAATTCTCCATAAAGAACAGACAACTACATGGTACAGTGCACAGTAAGTAAAACCTGAGCATTCATTCCCCTCTTAGTGACTCTTACAGTTGTCAGGGGCAACTAACAGTACAGACGCAGCATGGGTGCAACACAGCTAGGGCACACTGACATCTTTGCCGTTGTCTATTTCCACTCCTGACCATTGCCGAGCTGTATTTACAAAAGCAAAATACTACAGATGCTGGAAATCCAAAATAAATCAGAAAATGGTGAAAATACTCAGCAGGTCAGGCAGCATCTGTGGGCAGAGAAGCAGAGTGAACGCTTCAGGTCTGTGAAACAATAATACATGTCAAGAGGAAGTGTAACTGGGATTGGCAGAGTCTTCAGCAGCAGTAGCTGCTGTATGGGAAAATAAAAAAATGGGTAGAGGTTACGGGTCTGAAATTATTGAACTCAAAGTTGAGGCCAAAAGGCTGTAGAGTGCCCGATCGAAAAATAAGTAGCTGTTCCTCAAGCTTAGTTGAGCTGTTTTGTAACTGTGGAGGGGGCCGAGGACAGAGAGAGATCAGAGTGGGAGTGGTGCGGAGAATTAAAATGACAGGGGACTAGAGTTTCAGGGTCACGCTTGCGGACTGAACAAAGGTGTTCCGGAAAGCGGTCATCCAGTCTGCATTTGGTCTCCCCAGTGTGAGTGAGGCTACATTGTGAGCAGCGAATACAGTTTACTAAATCGAAAGAAATACAAGTAAGTTGTTGTACAGCTGTAGGTAAACTGGAGGAAAAGCACTTCACCTTTTGATTAGGCACCTTACAGCCTTCTGCACTCGACACTGTGTTAACAATTTCAGGTTGTAATCTTTGCCCTTTTTTTTTGGATGGCTGATGTAGTTAAAGATTCCACTTTTCCCATTAATACCTCCTCTAAACCCATCTTTTGTTTCTTTACTTTGTCCCATTACCATTTCCTTACATCTCGCACCATCATTCCTTTGAATCACTCCTGCCTTCCACCTTATCACAGACCTTCCCTGTTGCTCTCCCCCCGCCCCTTACCCCCACCACTCCCTGCCTCTCTACTTACTTACTTAAAACCGGTCGCCGTACATCTCTAACCTTTTTCTAGTTCTGGGGAAGGGCTGAAAGGTCAGCGACCTGAAACATTATCTGTTTCTCTCTCCACAGATGCTGCCTGACCTGCTGAGTATTTCCAGCATTTTCCGTTCTTATTCCAGGTTGCCTTTCCTTGGTTGCTGGGCGTTGCCGGGGCGCCCAACTTTGGTTGGATGCATCCCTGGAGGTTTCAGCCTCTTATATCCTACTGCAGTGGCCAATCAAACAGCCCTTTCTCCACCTCCTGGATTTCTTATGACTAATACATAAAAGTGCTCACAGAAAAAGAAACCAAACATACCATTCTTTTTAATATCCCAATGAGGTTTCCCTGAGTTGCTCACAGGAGTGTCCAGAAAATTAATCTACAATTGAAGAGTTGGCAACTCTATGCTTTGTTCATTGAGCAGTTTATCATGTGTGAGCCTGGACAGCAAAGTCCAGGGGAGCCAGCGGGTGAAGGAAAGAGGTGGGGACGGAGGGTGCGGGGAGAACTGCAGCATTGAGTTTCCAGCCCTTTTTACAATACAAAATGGCTTTCTGCTTGGGTGGGTGGGAGGCGGACTAGAGGGTGGACATTTAATGAGGTGGTGAGGGGGCATTCTCTGCCCCCTGCCCTCATTCCCTGGAAGATTTGCTGGAGGACCACCCAAACACACAGGGGGTGAATCCAGAAACAGGAAGCAGGCCCGCGGTGAATCGGCAGCCTGTATCTCATGCGTGGGAAGGAAAATTGGGCAGCTGCTGAGTCCTTTTTGCAAATAACAATTTCACCCCAAAAGAAGCAGTTTGTGGCCATTGTGTCTAATTTCCCTGCCCCCTCAGATTGTAGGGTCTGTCAGGTACAGGCAGTAAGACAACAAAGACTGAAAAGCTCAGCGGCCTCTTTTGCCCCATTCAGATCCAGGGGGCTGCTGAAAGCCTTCTGGCTGCTAGGTTTGGATAGCAGCCAGAAGGCTCCACAGATGGCAGCCATGGACTAGGTGTTGCACAGGGTGGTCCTGTGCAGCAAGTACCTAAGTTGATTCACGGACTCCCAGCCTGGAGGAGTCCATGGTTCATGTATTCGTGGATCGTGAGAGGTTGCAGCCCCTCTTCCACTATTCGAGGGTCCAGGCAGCAGGTGCTCAAGGTGATCATTGGGCCCAAGTGCTTGTCTCTCTTCTATAGTTACGTTTACACCTTGATGTCCCCTATATGGGACACATGTTGTCCACCAATATGCTTCTGTGACCAAAGAGCACCGGGGCACAGGAATGCTTTATAATCCCCAGGGCATGTCATTTTAATTTGACATTAAATTTCCTTTAAATTTTTGTTGCAGCTCATTAGTGGTGCCCTTTAAGAAGGGGGCACTTATTACCTTTTTTTAATCGGTTAATTGCAATCATTGTTTGATTTAAAGATTTAGGCAGCAGCCATTATAGGCTTCTCAGGCCTACAACAGCTGGCTTTCCATCCAACCCCTGTTTCTGGGTACAGGCTTCAGTCAGGAAGCTGGCCAGTGCCAAGGGCCATCTCGAGGCCACACAAATGGCCTAACTCTAAAAGCGTAGGGAGATTCAGGTTACAAGTGCCCAGGTGCAGGAGAGAGCAGACGTTTTCATCCCAGGAGGTATCCCTCATCATTTACTCACCCCCAACCATTATTTTATTCGAACTTGTGATGCGAGTGTCGCTCAAAGGGCCAACATTTATTGCCCATCCCTAAATGTCCTTGAGAAGGTGGTAGTGAGTCACCTTCTTGAACTGCTGCAGTCCACATGGTATATACACCCATGGTGCTTTTCGCTGTAGCGGTTTGATACAACTGATTGGCTTGTTCGGCCATTTCAGAGGGTAGTTAAGAGACAGCCACATTAGTCTAGATCTGCAGTCACATGTAGGCCAGACCGGGTAAGGCCATCTGATCTCCTCCCCTGAGGAAATTAGTGAACCAGATGGGCTTTTAACAACAACCCAGTAGTTTCATGATCATTACTAATGGGACTAACATCTTATTCCAGATTAATTCATTAATTATATTTAAACTCTCCTAGCTGCCATGGTGGGATTTGAACTCATGTCTCTGGACTAATGCCCTGGATTGCTAGTCCAGTAATATTACCACAATGCTACTATCTCCCTTCCTGCATGCTTTCTAATAGTAATCGCAGACTGGTAATTTAGGGCAGGAGTCCTCATTTGTTTTATATTAAGCCTCAACATTACCAGGCAAGGTTATCATAGAAAAGTCAGGCGTGGACCCATTTTGAGTAGACCAAATGGTCTAGGATGGTACTAGGTACCCCAGTGTCACCTAACTCGAATCTGCAGAAATGTCTCTTTAAGAGGGTAAACTAATGATCCAGTAGTCAAATTAATCTAAACAGCACAAACTAAAGGTAGCCTAAACAATTACATTATAATATTATTATTAGTGTCTCAAAGACACTATACCCTGGTCACAGAAGAGTCAGAACTGGAATCTTTGGCTACACAGCTGAGTTTCATATTGGGCAGGGTTTCAGTTGTTAGCTGTGACTCAGTGGGGAGCTGTCTTGTCTCTGAGTCTGAAGGTGATGAGTACAAGCCCCACTCCAGAGCCTAGGACACATAATACAGGCTGACACTCCCAGTGCAGGACAAGAGGGGGGACGCACTGCAGGAGGTGCAGTCTTTTGGAGGAGACATTGAACTGAGGCCTCGTCTGTCCTCAAAGGTAGACTTGAAAGACCCCATGGGAATATTTCAAAGATGAACAGGGGATCGCTCCCTGGTGACCTGAGGTTCCCCTCAGCCATCATCACTAGAAAAAACAGATTACCTGGTCCTTTATTTCAGTGCTGTTTGTGGGAGCCTGCTGTGCACAAATTCTCTGCTGTATTTCCTACCTTACAACAATAGCTACACTCCAAAAAATTTTCATTGAATGTACAATATTTCAGGACGTCCTGAGTTCATGAAAGGCTTTTCAGAAACGCAAGTCATTCTTTTCTCTCTTTATTTACATATGTAAGGGGTCTACTGGATGGCTTGTGCAACATCAGGCATGTCTGAAAGATTGACCAGTTTTCTGGCCTGGTTGTGTGCCCTGAAAAATGGGGAGCACAACGGGGCCCATTTTCTCCCCTCATCCTATGTTGGACTCTGACCTCCTCATAACTTCCTCCAAAAGGTTCAGCCAGCTTTGTGATGGGCAGCCGTGTTGCCAGGGAGATCTAGCAAGATGGTACTGCCTGGCTGCATAATATATAGTGTAGCCCCGAAGAGAGGCAAAACATGGAATTACATAAAAGTTACAACACAGAAACAGGTTATTCAGCCCAACTGGTCTATGCTGGTGCTTATGCTCCACATGAGCCTCCTCCCCTTTTACTTCATCTATTTCTATAAGCATATCCTACTCCCTTCTCCCTTAAGTGTATGGCTTCCCCTTAAATACATCTACTTTATTTGCCTAAGTGATGCTGAGTTCAAAGTTCTCCCACTCTCTGGATAATGAAGGTTTCCTGAATGACTTTTTGGATTTATTAGTGACTATCTTAGATTTATGGCCCTTAGTTTTGGATTCTTCCACAACTGGAAACATCCTCTCTAGATCTGCTCTATCAAACCCCTTCATAAATTTAAAGATCTCAATCAGGTCAATCCTCAGCTTTCTCTTTTTGATAAAAAAATGCACCAGCCTGTTCAGTCTTTCTAAATAATCATAACCTTTCAGCCTGCTATCATCCTTGTAAATCTTTTTTTCACATCTTCAGCAGTGCCTCTACATCCTTTTTATAAAAGAGACAAGAACTGAGTCCAGTCGAACCAAAGTTCTCCACAGGTTTAACATAACTTCTCCGTTTTACAATTACAATTCTCTAGAAATTAACTTGCCTGGATGAGTGCAGCTCCCACAACACTCAAGAAGCTCGACACTATCCAGGACAAAGCAGCCCACTCGATTGGCACCCCATCCACTACCTTCAACATCCACTCCCTCCACCACCAACGAACAGTGGCAGCAGTGTGTACCATCTACAACATGCACTGCAGCAACTCACCAAGGCTCCTTCAACAGCACCTTCCAAACCCGCGACCACTACCACCTGGAAAGACAAGGGCATCAGATGCATGGGAACACCACCACCTGCAAGTTCTTCTCCGCCAAGTCACTCACCATCCTGGCTTGGAAATATATCGCCGTTCCTTCAATGTCGCTGGTTCAAAATCTTGGAACTCCCTTCCTAACAGCACTGTGGGTGTACCTACACCACATGGACTACAGCAGTTCAAGAAGACAGCTCATCAGCACCTTCTCTAGGGCAATTAGGAATTTGGAATGAAAATGCTGGCCTAGCCAGCGATGCCCACATCCCGGGAAAGAGTAAAAAAAATCAGTGAGCTGCTTCCTACATTGCTGGCTCTGATATAGTTAGCTTTTGGTCATCTTCACTGTCTTCCTTAACTTTGGGCTTGTTGACTTGACTCATTCACAATCAAGAAACCCCCTTCCCGAAGCTGGGTCCCTTGATCAGGCACTGATTTCCTTTGAATGAGAGATTTCCCCTGGAAGCCTGCCAAAAACCCCAACAAGGCTTGCTTTTCGGGTTTCCCGCGTGGCAAGGCCTCTGCCCGCCACTGAGTGAATCCCAGTGACAGCAGGACAAGACCAGAGGTGAGGTGAGAGTGACTGCCCTTGGCATCAAGGCAGCATTTGACCGAGCGTAGCATCAAGGAGCCCTAGCAAAACTGGAGTCAATGGGAATCAGGGGAAAAGCTCTCTACTGGTTGAAGTCATACCTAGCACAAAGGAAGATGGTTGTGGTCATTGAAGGTCAGTCATCTCAGCTCCAGGACATCACTGCAGGAGTCCCTCAAGGTAGTGTCCTCAGCTCAACCATCTTCAGCAGCTCCACCAATGACCTTCCTTCCATCTTAAGGTCAGAAGTGGGGAAGTTCGTTGATGATTGCACAATGTTCAGCATCATATGACCAACACTGGCATCATATATGTCAACCCTAGTTACTCTTGGAAGGTGGTGACACTACATAGTGCCTTGCTAGGCCACTTCCGAGAGCAATTAAGAGTTTGTTGTGGGACTGGAGTCACATATATTGGCAGGTTTCCAGTTGGGTTTTGAACAATAATCCAACAGCTTCCTGATCGGGTAGTTTTTTTAAACTGATTTCAAATTCTCCAATTACCACAGTGGGATTTGAACTAATTTCCTCTGGATTACCAGTCTAGTAACATAACCAGAACACTGGGGGATTCTTGATTAGCCACGAGAAATTTGGTTAACCCACTAACCATCTCTCTAGGCATATTGACAAGTACCCAACCCCACACCTATGCATTCAGGGTGAAGGCATATTTAGTATATATGTACGTTATATGGCCATATCACCGGAGTGTACCTGCTCCCATCGTTCCTGACCCTCAAGTCACCGATCCAATGAGATACCAGACAGCAAGTGGAACTCAATCCCTGCATGAATTGCCATCCTTAAAAAGGGAAGGAATATCAGAGGAAAAAACGAGAAGGTGGGAGGAAAAGGGGGGGGTGGGGGCGGTGAATCTAAGAGAATCATTCCCCATATTTCTGTAAAGTGGTCATATCGGTTCTGCTAACTGGATGAAGGGCACCATAACTGATTTCAGAACGGAACCTTAACCTGAGAAAAAACAAAATCCCATCTTTCGGGGGGGGTTTGATTCGAAGACACATTCCTGAGTTGAAATGTTAGCATTCCCATTCACTGAACCACCACCTTTCCCCCTCTTCCTGCCCTTCCCAGTACCTGAGTTTATTTCTCTATTCACTTGCAATCTGAACTAATTGTGGAACTGAACTTAACTTTTTACAACCTATGTTCACTTAGCATATCCATTCACTGTAAATCCAAAAAGTCAAACATATTGCACTGTTTTTGTTCGATCAAAACTGATGTAAACAGACCAGCTAAAGGATCTCCTGTGAGGATCTCAGCAGTTTGAGTGAACAAGGTTAGGCCAAAGAAAAGACATTCCAGTATTTAAACAGTAACTTTTAAACCAACAAAGATATGCAGTGACTGCGTGCTGTATAGGTTGGTCCTGTTACAAGGGACCTTGGTCACACTGTATAGAATGACAAACATCCCTTCCATAGCCAAGGTTGAGTAACTACCAACACTGGTTACCCATGAGGGTAACAGGATCTTACAGTCAGCAAAGTTACCAACTAAATAAGTAGAATGTGTTAAGGCCTGATAAAGGCAACTGTAAATGAAAGCAACCATTTACCCAATTGCTCAATTGTGCTCTGTACACCTTTAAAACATCAAGCATTATGCACATGGTACACTACACAGCACACTGAATCTCCTGAAATATAAACAGTTTTTTTAAAAAAAGGCATCCTTTGGGTTAATTCCCAAGATTAGCACAGAAGTCCAGAAAGGGATCTCACCCAGCCTACTTTTTGTCCAGGTGGGCGTGCAGTTCTGCTTCAAGGGCCATCTTATCAAAAGTCCTTGTGTTTATTTCCGAGCGCACCTTATCTCGGATTTGGAAGGAAGCTCTGGCCAAGGAACGCGAGTTCTCCAGAGCAACCTGTCTCTCTCTGAAGATCCGCTCACTTTTCTCCAGTTTCTTCGCTATCGAGTGCTGGATCTCCCTCCGCTTGGACTCCTCGTCTTCATCCAACTTGATTTTGTTGAGCCGGTGGATCCTTTCTCTCTCTGTCCTGCTTTCAACGGCCTTGCGACTTATTTGATTAATCTTTTCCTGGGCTACCTGGGCTGCGTTCTGAAGCTTCCTCTCCGCAGCTCGGGCTAAGGATTCCAAATGCTCCTTGTGCTCCTTCTCGTGCTGCTCTGCTGCTGTCCTCGCTCTTCGAATCTGTAATTCTTCTTTCGTGGCCCTCTCCTTCAGCTCCCGGTTCCTCTTCTCCATCAGATGCTCGTAATTCTCCTGAGACTTGGCTAGTTTTTGATCCAGAGATTTTCTCAGCATTTTCCTCTCCATTTCCATTTCCTTGGACACCTCTTTCAGGGCAGCTTCGTGCTTCAGCTTCTCGACCGTATTAGAGAGTTTTTTCTCCCTCACTTGCTTCCCCTCCATTTCCACTTTCTTTTGCTTGGCCAGGGTGAGCTTCTGCTGCAACAACTGGTCTTTAAACTCAAGGTCCATCTTCAACTCCAACTCCTTAGCCCTGAGGAGCTCCTCCTGCTGTATCTTCTTCTCCTGAGCTTCAAGTTTGGCATGTTCCAGCTTACCTTTCCTCTGCAGCTCTTGGCTGTCTGCCAACAGCCTCCACTTCTCTTCCTGCAAGAGGGACTGCTGCTGCTTGAGAATGACCACCTCCTTCTGCTCCTGGCTCAGCTTGGTGCGCCTGGCCTCCAGCCTGGTCTCCCACATCTTCTGACACTGCAGCAGGGCCCGCTGCCTCTCGCGCTCCTCCATCTCCCTCCTCATGGCTTCCCTCCTCCTGTGCGCCTCCCACTCCACCTGGGCTCGGTGGCTCTGGTGGCTCATCATCGTCTCCTCCTGGTGCTTGGCCAGCATGAGGGCGGCGATCTTCCTGTCCCTCTCTGACACCTCCCCGTGCCCCTTCTTCTTCAGCTCCCTGACCATCTTGGCCACTTTCTTGGCGGTCTGCGGAGAGTGGCAGAGGTCCCCTAAGCTGAGGCTTTTCCCCATGGTGGGTTGTAGCCCTGTCACTGCCCTCCCTCTGGGACTTACCTTTAACCAGCTGTGCCTGTCCTTGCAAGTGTCACCACTGAAGGAGGAGGAGGCCCCAGAATCAGAGGACGTCACAGTGGAGTTGCTCTCCTGCTTCTTTTGCAAATACTCCATGGAATGGCTCTTGGACCTGTTCAGATCCAAAGCCTGTGTCTTTTTAGTCCTGGGAGCTGGGGATGAAGGCAAGCTGTTCCTGACCGGGGGGCCACAGATCCTCCTCCTCCTCTCCTCCCGGATAATCCTTTCCCTTTCCTCCCTGCAGTCCCTCAGCTTCCTCCGCCTCTCCCTCTCGTACACCTCGTACAGCCCCGCCGCCACCCTCATGGACCTGGCCGGCGCTTCCTTGGCCAACTCGTTGACGCTCTTGTGGAGGAGCTCGACCGGCCTGACCCCGCACCGGGCACACGCCTCCAGCGAGCGGGGGCTGGTCAGGACATAGCGGCTGCCCTCGGCCTCGGCGGTGTTGAAGTTGTCCAGGTCCAGGCGGAACATCGGCGACTCCTGCCTCAGCACTGCAGCCGCTTCCAGACCGCCCTTGCCCGGCATCTCCCCCTCGCCTCCTACCGCCCCGTTCAGCGCTGCCTCTTCTCCATTAGCGTTCCCTGCAGGGTCCACCATCCCTGGGGCTTGCAAAGCCGATGCTGGCTCCCTTTAACCGGGCTGCGGGGGAAGAGGGTGCAAATTCAGAGAGAAATCCAAGCTTTGCACCTTGCCATACAGACGCCTCCACACTGAGATAATGTATTCATTGGATTATATAACTTTACCAGCCCGCACAGGAGAATGCTACATCCTCATATATCCATCAGTTGCAATGCATTTAGCGGCTGCAAATTCTATCAGTAGTTTTGTTTTAGAGGTGAGGAGTGGTTCATATTGGCCAGAGACCTGCTGCAATGTATCAGCCTGGCGGCTCACTGAATGGTGCAGAACCCTCCCAGATCCAGCCTCAGAAAGCATCCACTGGCCAAAAGCAGCCGGATGCAAAGGATCCTCGGTGCTGGTGTGTGCTTGATGCAGGGTTTGAGAGCGATGCAGATTCCAAGGAGACGCTGAGCCCTGGTCGCTGGATAATCCCCAGCAAAGGGGACGCTCTCTCCTTGCCGCTTTTGTTAAAGGGCGATGGATGCTCACACTCCCTCTCCCTGCGGCTGCTCCCAGTACCAATCCCTGATCTCATCCTTGCTCTGCTGCTCCTCCGCCTGGTTAACTCTTCACCGCCATTGCAGACGCCCTCTCTGAATGCTGCCTGAGACTAACCAGCCAAAACCAGCCTCTGCACCTCCCTCCTCCACCTCCTCATACCCCCCTCCTCCACCTCGTCATACCCCCCTCCTCCACCTCCTCATACCCCCCCTCCTCCACCTCGTCATACCCCCCTCCTCCACCTCCTCATAGACCCCCTCCTCCACCTCCTCATACCCCCCTCCTCCACCTCCTCATACCCCCTCCTCCACCTCCTCATACACCCCATGCTCCTCACTCCCCTCCTCCAAGACACTCCTGTCCTCCTCACTCCTTTCTACTCACCTCCCTCTCACCACCAACCCTCTTCTTCACTCCCTTATTCTCACCCCATCCTATTCACCCTCCCCTCCTCATCCCCTTCTCCACACTCCCTCCCTCCTCCTTGCTCTCAGCTCCTCACTCCTTTCCCTTCATTCCTCTACATAGGACCATAGGACTTAGGAGCAGGAATAGGCCAGTCAGCCCTTCGAGCCTGCTCCACCATTCACTAAGGTCATAGCTGATCTTGTTGTGTCTCAACTCTGCTTTGCTGTCTGCCCCCACCCCCACCCCCCACCATTACCCTTGACTCCCTTGTGTATCAAAAATCTGTCTAACTCTCATCCTCACCCTGCCTCACTCTCCTCCTCACTCCTTCCTTCTTACCCTCAGCTCCTCACTCCTTTCCCTTCATTCCTTTCCTCCTCACCCTACCTTCACTCTCCTCACTCCCTGCCCCCTCTTTCCCCACAGCTCCTCACTTCCCTTCATTCCCCCCTCCTCACCCAGCCGTCACTCCCCTCTTCACTCCTTCCTCCTTACCCTCAGCTCTTCACTCTCTTCCCTTCATTTCCCTCCTCCTGACCCTGCCCTCACTCCCCTACTTCTCACTTCCCTCTGGAACCTCCTTCTCACCCACCAGTATCACCCTCCCTCTTCCCTCCCTCTCCTCCTCCATTCAGTCCTTATCATTGTGACCCTCACTCCCCTTCTCCATTAACGTAGTAAATCTTCCCAGAGGCACTTCCCATGAATGTTCTCAGGTAGAATCTGATGGTCACATAAGGAGCTATGAGGCTATGTTCAAATGCTTGGTCAAAGAGGTAGATTTTAAACAGCATCTTAAAGGAGGAGCAACTGGTAGAGAGGCCGAGAAGCTTGGGAAACTTCAGGGAGGGAATTATAGAGTTTAAGGCCCAGGCATCTGGCATCTGCCAATTAGGACAAAGGAATAGGCAGACTCACAAGAGAGCAGAGTTGCAAGAATTGAAGTGTTCTTGGAGGGTTGTAGGGCTGGAGGAGGTTACAGACATAGGAACGTGTGAGATTATGGAGGGATTTGAACATAAGGATGGCAATTTTAAATGGGTAAATTGCTGGACTGGGAGCCAACATAAATCAGTGCGTGACAGAGGTGATCGGGGAATGAGACTACCATCTGTGGCTCTTTTCTTACAGTGACATTGCTGTGTCCTCACACTGATGGGAATGACATGCAAACCCGGACAGTTCCAATCCTCAAATAACAGGGCATATTACGCAACGACGCCCACACCCGCAACCCCAATAATCCTGTCTTACTGAAATTGAGGATATAGACACCCATCTGCTGGTAGCTGAATGAGCCAACCCTCGGCACAGCAGATCAATCAGCATCTGAATATCACTTCAGTTAGAGACCTTTCATCAAAATTGAAGGCAAGTGTTGGCACTGGCAAGTAGGAGATGATAGGATGGTGGTGTAGCAGTAACATTACTGGGCTAGTAATCCAGAGACCCAGGTTAATTCTCTGAAGGATGTGGGTTCAAATCCCACCACAGCAGCTGGTGGAATTTAAATTCAATTAATCTAGAATATAAAGCTAGTCTCAGTAATGGTGACCATGAAACTATCATTGACTGTCATAAAAATACATCTGGTTCACTAATGTCCTTTAGGAAAGGAAACCTGCTGTTCTTGTCTGGCCTGCATGTGACTCCAGACCCACAGCAATGTGGTTGACTCTTTAACTGCCTTCTGAAGTGACCTAGCAAGCCACTCAGTTCAAGGGCAATTGGGGATGGACAACAAATGCTGGTGCCTTGGCAGAGATGCCACATCCCATGAAAGGATAAATAGATACCATGATTGAGTCTGACTGTTTCCTCATCTGACATGTACTCTCTTTCAAAAGAAAATTGCAAATATATATGAAGAGGAAACATGCGCAGGGCTCTGATGAAAGATCAAGGATGCAGTGGGACTAATTGGTTAGCTGTTTCAAAGAGTGGGCACAGGTGATGGTTGAAGAATATATTTTGGCCTGGACACTAAGGGGAACTCCCCATTCTTCTTTGAAACAGTGCAACACGATCAATCATACCCAGGGCAGTGAGTCTCAGTTTAACATCTCATCTGAAAGACGGCACCTCAGACAGTGCAGGACTTCCCCAGTACTGCACCGGAGTGTAAGCCTGGATTACATGCTCAAGTCTCTGGAGTGGAGCTTGAATCCACGACCTTCTGACTCTGAGGTGGGAGAGATTAGGATTGCTTAACTGAAAATCAATCTTTGCCAAGGTTGGGTTGTACCGATGAGATTTTACTGATTCATAGCTCATAAATGTTGGCCATTATACACCTGAGCAGGATGAGGGATAAGTCAGCGTCATCCAAATCAATATATATGATGTCAGTAAAGTGTCAGAATAGAAAAAAGCAGCAGTAAAATCTACACTGCACCCTCTTTATTTACCTTTGATCTATTTTCGGCTAAAGGTCAATATTTTCCTGTTCTTTGCCCATTCATGACCTCAGGCTCTCTATCCCGGTGAAAATTTGGACTTCACACAATTGCCTTGCAGTGTCTGCACTTACATTGTTCAATCTTTCTAATGTTTGAACAAGAAAGACTCGCATTTTTATAGCATCTTTCATAACTTTCAGGATATCCCAAAGTGCTCTACAGTCAATGCAGGAGCTTTGAAGTGTTATCACTGTAGTTGTGTAGGAAATGCAGCAGCCAATTTGTACAGCAAGGTCTCACATGCAGTAATGTGATAATGGCCAGATGATATGTTTTAGTGATATTGGCTGAGGCAGAACTATTGATCAGGACGATAGGGAGAATTTCCCTGTTCAACTTAAAATAGTGCCATGGGATCTTTTAGATCCTGAAAATTAAAGCAAAATTATTCAAACTGAAGTTCCCAAGAAGAGTCACATTGGACTCGTGACATTAACTCTGTGTCTCTCTCCAATGATGCTGCCAGACTTACTGAGATTTTTCAGCACTTAGTGTTTTTGTTTCAGATCTCAGGTATCTGCAGTATTTTTCCTTTATTTTAATGTTTAATTCACTGCCACTTCTCTTCCAGGAATTCCTACCTTGGAGAAGTTCTGTTGTTCTCTCCGATGGGATTTCTGTTGGTCTCTTCCACTATGTCCGCCTACATTGCTTTCCATTTCCCTCCTGGTGTTTGATGAGCTGTTTACTAAAACTGGCTTTCACAGCCACGTTTCTTTCCTCAGTAACTGTCTCCAGCTGCAACCTACCCCACCTGGATTCCAACTGAAGTTCCATCCTCCATGTTTCGATTACAAGTATCTCCAAGACATACAACATTCCTCGGACTGCTGTTCTCTCCCCATCCTGAGATCCACACAAAGTGCCACGCGCCGTCACATGTACCCACTCAACCTCTCTCATCAGCAGCACCGACTCACCCTAACTCAAGGCTGTCCTGCTCCCACATTCATTGCATTCTTTGCCTCATCCAACGTCTTAACAAGAAACCTTTTCTCTTCCTTTCAGACATGAAGGTACCCAAGCTCCAACAACTTATGGGTACCAATGCCCCTCAGGATCCTGCCTCCTCTTCCCTTCCCTTCCCTCTGACCCCAACCCTTTTTCTAATCCCCCCTCTCGCCATGTATTCACTATATCCTCTGACCTTAATTTCAAAACATTGAACAATCTGTGCTCAACTAAGGACTCAGTTTTATCCCCTTGAATTTTGAGCATTGAATGTTGAACTCTTCTTCAGTTGCCTTCACCTCCGTGCCGATTTCTTTGGGCAGGACTCCTCCCACCGTTCAACAGACCCTTTCATCTGTCTCCAGTGCTCTCCCTCCACCTGCACCCCTCCCTCTGGCCTCTTACCCACACTTGATCTTTTTATTGAGAACTGTCGGCATGACATCGGCCACCTTAATTTCTCTGCTCCCCTCAAAAAAAAAGTTCTGAAGCAGAGTCATATTGGACTCGATCTATTTCCCTCTCCACAGTTGCTGCCAGACCTGCTGAATTTTCCCAGCACTTTTTGTTTTTATCTTTTAGATCCCAGCTGAGAGGATAAATGAGGCCTCTGTTTAATGTCTTATTGAAAGACAGCAACTCTGACAGTGCAGCACTCTCTCAGTAATGCGCTGGAGTGGCAGCCTAGATATTTGCACTCAAGTCTTGGAATGGGCCTTAAATCTATAACATTCTGGGCTGTAACTTCTGACTAGCGTCGGAAAGCACTGGCCCGCAGGAATTAGAAGAAATAAATACACACTTAGCTGGTCTTGAAAATTACTCTGACCCTTCTGTTTGCCGAAGCTACTTGGGGTCTGCATCGAAAAACTCCTCGAAGACCCCAGTGAAGTGTAGCTCTGACAGATTCAAGGAGGGTGGGGGGGAGGGTTGGGGGGGTCGGTCAGAGGTGCGGGGAGGGAGTGGGGGATATTAGAAGTCTATGGAAGGTAGGGGGCTCCGAGGTCCAGGGGTGGTGGGCAGGTCCGAGGTTGTGTGGGGTGGGGGAGGTCTGGGGTGTGTGGGAAGGGTGGAGGTGGGTCAGACGCTGGGAGGGTTGAGGCGTTGGGGTGGGTGGGGGTGGGGTTCGGGGGCATGGGGAAAGTCCCATGGGGGGTGTCCAGCGGTGTGAGGGGAGTCCCATGGGGTCAGCCTGGGTCTTTACAATAGTTACCCAGAAGTTAGAAGAGGTTTTAATTCTTCTAACTTTTTTGGAGTAACTATTGGTGTAACCCTGTCGGAACCATCTGAAGCTTGTGATTTAAACTGCATTTTTGAATGGTTCCCAGCACAGCACAATTGTCCAGAGGGAGTGTGCACTTCTGGACAATTGCCATGCAAACCCTTACTTGGGAATTTCCGGGAAGGATTCCCCAGTGCATCTTTGGGGTACCTCCAAAATCCGACACTGGGGAGCACGGAGGTTACAGCCCATCGACTCAGCGGTGAGACTGCTACCAGTAAGCATGGCTGACACCCTAGCCAAGGGGCACTGCTGAGGCAAATTGTTGTGCACTGCCACAGCCCCAGGTAAGATCAGCTGATGTAGTTGGGTACAAATCTGGGCCTTGCTGACCTGAATCCTGGCACCAGATGAAGATTCATGATCAACTTCGTCAGGAGAGCCCTAGCTGGCAGGGCTGCTCTGCTTACATTTTGAAAGTAGATATCGAGGAAGCAGAAATTCTTTGTGTGTAACTGACATTGAGGCAGGGCAAGTTTCACTTTGGCCTAGATTGGTGAAGTAATTACCAGCAAAGTTAAAGAGTGATTACTTCTGAAATGGCAACCCTCAGCATAGTACAGGATAGTGGATGGGAGAGGACAGGTGGAATGTTACACTTGCTATTTGTTTCCCCAAATGACCTTTTTTCTGATCTCTCTCTATTGCCCATAGGCCAATATTTGGTCTCACAAAGACCAGTCACTCTAGTATTTAAAGACTCAATAGAAAGTGTCAGCATGTGTTACCTTCAGACCGAAGGAAGCATTGCAACCACATCCGACACTGTCGTCACCTGGCGCTCTAGGTAGAAACCTGGAGTGGACATCTGTGGCTATTTTATTCTTTGCTTCTACACAACCTAGGGCACCAAGACCACATTAGTGCAGTGTTAACCCCCCACCCCTTGTGAAGGTGGGTGAGTTGACAGGTCTGACACAGTACAAGGAGAATCAACATGTCACAGATCCAATGCAAAAAAGAAGAAAGAACATGCATTTATAAAATTATAGAAGGATTACAAAACAAAAGGAGGCCATTCAGCCTGTCGGGCATGTACCAGCTCGCTGCAAGAGCAACTCAGCTCATCCCACTTCCCACTCTTTCATCGTTGGATTTTCTCCTCAGGTTTGTTTCAAATTCCCTTTCGAAAGCCACATTTGAATCTGCCTCCACCACACTCTCAGGTAATGCATTCCAAATCACAACCACTCACTGTCTAAAAGAAATTTATCCTCATGTCACTTTTGGTTCTTTTGTCAATCATCTTAAATCTGTGTCCTTAGGTTCTTGACCCCTCCTCCAATGGGAACAGCTCCTCTCTGTCTATTCTCTCGACCCCTCATGATTTTGAAAACCTCTATCAAATCTCCTCTCAACCTTTTCATCTCTCAAGAGAACAACCCCAGCTTCTCCAATCTATCAATGTAACTCATCTTTCGACCCTGGAACCATCCTCATAAATCTTTTCTGCACCCTTCCAATGCCTTCATATCCTTCCTATAATGTGGTGCCCAGAATTTGACTCAACTTTCCAGGTGAGGCTGTGTTTTAAAGGTTCTCCCAAAAACTTAATGCAGGAAAATGTGAAGCGATGCGTTTTGGTAGGAAAAACAAGGCTAGACAATATAAATTAAAGGGTATATTTCTAAAGTGGGTGCAGAAGCAAAGAGAACTGGGGTACATGTCACAAATTGTTTAAGGTGCCAGAGCAGGATTAGAAAGTGGTTAAAAAAGAATATGGGATCCTGGGTTTAAAGTACAAAAAAGTTCATCATAATTTCTTTGCTTTTGTACTCTACACCCTGAATCCCATTTGCCTTTTCTCTTTATTCCTGCACCCACTTAGAAATATACCCTTTAATTTATATTGTTTAGCCTTGTTTTTCCTACCAAAATGCATCACTTCACATTTTCCTGCATTGAATTTCATCTGCCACAGCTTGCCATTTTAACACTCCACCCTGCTCTCTTGCCCACATGTCTGTCCTTGGCTTGCTGCATTGTTCCAGTGAATCTCAATGCAAACTGGAGGAACAGCGCCTCATCTTCCGACTAGGCACTTTACAGCCTTCCGGACTGAATATTGAGTTCAACAATTTTAGATCTTGAACTCCCTCCTCCATCCCCACCCCCTTTCTGTTTCTTCCTCCTCCTTTTTGTTTTTTCCAATAATTTATATAGATTTTTCTTTTCCCACCTATTTCCATTATTTTTAGTGTATTCCACCAATCATTTATCTATACCCCTTATGCCCTTTTAGTCTTATTTCACCCCACGCCCACTAGAGCTATCTGTACCTTGCTTGTCCTGCTATCCATTCTTAATTAGCACATTCTTTTAGATAATATCACCACCTTCAACACCTCTTTGTTCCTTTGTCTGTGACATCTTTTGGTTATCTCCTCCTATCACTGCTTGCTTGTCCCAACAACCACACCACCCCTCCCCCGCTTCTCTTCCCCCCCCCCAAACCAGCTTATATTTCACCCCCCTCCTATTTTTACTTAGTTCTGTTGAAGGGTCTTGAGGACTCGAAACGTCAACTGTATTCTTCTCCGCCGATGCTGCCAGACCTGCTGAGTTTTTCCAGGTATTTTTTATTTTTTGTTCATCTGCCACATGTTCACCTATTCCACCAGCCTGCTGCCTCTGTGCTCTTGAAGTCTACCACCATCCTCCTCACAAGTCACGATACTTCCAAGTTTTGAGTCATCTACAAATTTTAAAATTCTGCTCTGTACACCCAAGTTTTGGTCATTAATATATGTATCAAGAAAAGCAGTGGTCCCAGTGTCTATCACTGGGCAACTCCACTGTATACCTTCCTCCAGTCTGTAAAACCACTTCTCTCTTTCCTGTCATTCAGCCAACTTTGTATCAATGCTGCCATTGCCTCCGTCAATTCTATCATTGTCCTTTTTATTCCATAGGTTTCAATTATGCTGGCAAGCCTATTATGTGGCACTTTATCAAATGCTTTTCAGAAGTCCATGTACACCACATCAACCCCATTGCTCTCATTAACCCCTTTCGTCACCTCATCAAAAAACTCAATCAGATTCATTAAATATGATTTGCCTTTAACAAATCCATACTGACTTTCCTTGATTAATCCACACTTGTCCAAGTGACTATTAACTTTGTCCTGGATTATCATTTATAAAAGCTTTCCCGCCACTAAGGTTAAACTGCCTGGCTTCTAGATGCTGGATTTATCCTTACACTCATTCTTTTGAAAAACAGTTGTGTAACATTTGCAATTCTAGAATCCTCTGCTACCACCCCTGTATCTAAGGTGAATTAGAAGATTATGGCTAGGATTTCCACCCTCTTCCACTAATTTCCACCCTTACTTCCCTTGATATCCTCAAATGCAAAGCATCCGAACTGGTGACAACAATTTTTAAATATAGCCTACCTTTCTAGTCCCATCTCTTTATCAATGTTTAGCTCATCCAGGACCTCAGCTACCTCCTCTTTCACAGTGACTTTGGAAAAATCTTCTTCCTTGTTCATAACAGGTGCAAAGTACTCATTTAATACCTTAGCCACGCCCCCTGCCTCCATGCATCAATCCCTTTTTGGTCTCTAATTACCCCCTCCCCCTTCCTTTTGCCACCTTTTTACTATTAATATGGCTAGAGAAGACCTTTGGATTCCCTTTCGCGTCACTGGAGTGTCAGCCGTGGCTCAGTTGGTAACACTCTCACCGCTGGTTATTAAGCTTCTGGGTTCAAGTCCTACACCAGGGCTTGAGCACAAAAATCAGGGCTGACACTTCAGTGCAGTGCTGAGGAGAAGCTGCACTGTCAAAGGTGAATGAAATGTTAAACCGAGGCCCCCATCTGCCTGCCCGGGTGGATGCAAAATATCCCATGACACTATTTGAAGAAGAGCAGGGGAGTTCTCCTCTGGCCAATATTTATCCCTCCATCAACATCAGAGGGGAAAAAAAGTAGCTGTTTTAACCGCATTGCTGTTTGTGGGAGCTTGCTGTGTGCATATTGGTTGCTGATTTCCTACATTACAGCAGTGACTACACTTCAACACATACTCCATTGACTGTAAAGTGCTTTGAGGCATTGGTAGTTGTGAAAAATGCTATATAAATGCAAGTCTTTCTTTTCTTAGCTGCCATTCTCATCTCATGCTCTCTCTTTGCTTCTCCCATTTATTTTTTCACATTCCCACTAAACTTTCGAACTTCAGCCTGGTTCTCATTTGTATTATCAATCTGAAATCTGCTTCATCTTTCCTTCTACCTCTTTAATCATCCAAAGCTTTTTGGTTGCTCTACCTTTCCCCATTGTGGGAATGTATCTAGATTGTACCCAAACCATCCCCTAAGTCACACCATTGCTATGTTACAGTTTTGTCTGTGTTATGATCCCAGCTGATGTTACTCCTGGACAAGCCAGATCTCAGGGTGTAACCCAGCTTGATAGATCCGATCCTAACTTTTAATTTTTGTTTAGATACTTGCAGCATGGCTACTGAACAGTCACAGGAGTCAGCTGATGAACTTTTAACAAAAGAATAAAACATTTATTAAGCAAGAAAAGATTAACTATATTATAATACTCCTTCACCCACAACTATACCTTTACAGATGTATGCAGACTTGTAAGGATAATACAAGTTACAAAAATTATCTTATACACTAATGTTCACAGTAAGTACATGGTCCATGTAAACCAATAGGCGACCTGTGGTCAGACACACCACACTCTGAAACCAAGTGACAAATACCACCCCAAACAGATGCTATGGATCTCTCAACTCCCCCCAGACGCTTGTCACACCATGAGCCAACCAGTCTCACTGAACTCCATCTTTGACATGAGGGTTTCCAATCTCCACTCCTGAAGAACTCACTTTGGAATCTTCTCCCAAATAACGTTTTCTCTCAGACGCCTTCCACAAGGGTCCACCTCTCTGGTTTCAGCCTCTCCTTCCAATGTTCCTCTCCCCTGGATCACCACGTGCATTCAAGCTTCCTTCCATGCACTCTCTCTCAGATACTCAGCCGTGCCAACAGAACACTATTGCTTCACATGCCCATGGTAAAGAGTTACAGATCTGTCCCCTTGGTTCTTCCAGCTTCTCGCAAGCCTATATTGCTTTAAATCTACGTCCTGCAGCTTTTTCCCTTTAAGTTTGGTGCTTGGGACCTTCCTCTCTGCTCCTTACTATCACTTACACAGAAAAGGACCTTTTCCAATTTCTTGTCCTCATCCTTTGACTAGATTGTCCTCTTGGGGCCTTTCCTTTTCCTCTCCCCTGGAGTTTGGGACTTTCTTCTTTAGTTTCTGGAACCTGCTCCTGCAGTTTCCTCTCCTGTGTCCAGCTTCTCCTGGCAGCTGGGTCCAACTTTAGTTTGGGACTTGCTATCTGTCCCTCTGCTGTCCAGCCTCTCTGGAATCCTGGCTTCAACTGAACTGAAACTGTTTTTTTTTTAGTTTTCTCAGTCTCTGTGGGTCCTTCTGGCTGGACCCCCAACAGCACAGATTTTTTTTAAACCTTGTGTTTGTTTTAACTTCCTTTCAAGAGTTGTTAAATCTTCATTAAAATGCAGGCATTTTTTAAAGTGAAACTAAAACTCAACTTCCCCTTTTTCTTAACACACAAATGCAGAAATACAAATCAAACTTCATTCCTAACACACACAAATTCAAATATAACTTAATTAAACTAACTTTATTTCCCAACATCTGCAATTCTTTGATTCCAATTTTCAGATCTGTTCCTAACCCATGGAAATTGGCCCCCCTCCAATTAAGTATTTTTACTCTAGGTTGCTCCTTGCCCTTTTCCATAGCTAATCAAAACCTTATGATACTATGATCACTGTTTCCTAAATGTTCCCCTATTGACACTTGATCCACTTGACCCACTTCATTACCCAGGACCAGATCCTGCAATGCCTCCTTCCTCATTGGGCTAGAAATGTATCGATCAGCAAAATTCTGCTGAGCACACTTCAAAAACTCTTTCCTCTCTCTGCCCTTTACACCATCACCAACCCAGTCTATATCAGGAGAACTGAAATCCCCATTATCATTACACTACAGTTCTTGGACCCCTCTGTAATTTCCCCGCAAGCTTTCCCCTATAGTGCCTTTCACGATCTCCGGATGTCGCAAAATGCTTTACAACGCCTTACTGCTCCAGGGTTCAATGTTGACTATATTATGCCTTGTAATGTACCTCTGGAATTGGATTATTATTTCTACAATTATGCTAAAGCCCAGCTAAGCTGTGCTATTTACAAGATTAGAATACCTGCCCAATGTCTGTGACGGGTCATCCAATGCTTCTCTAATGCTCCTGTGCCTGATACAAGACAAACCTTACCACATTATATGAGATGCCTTTCTCACCTCAAGTCCCCAGCACATGTTCTTCATCGCAACCTTTTCTCTCTCTTTTTCCCAATGCAGTCGACCCTGCTCTGAAGTTCTCTTGTTTTACTTCCCCGGGTTGAAATCTAGACACCTGTAGAGTAACTTGCTGCAGCTTATTTTTTCACAGAGCTTCAAAATCTGCGGAGCTCCTTACCCATTCCCATATTCCCTTCCGCAACAATCTGCAAGCCGTTAAAGCTCCAACTTACTCGGACCTCCCCGCCACATTGTAACTCACCTCACATTCTCCTTAAAGTTTTCTCAACAGTGATGATAGTGCGGATTTCCGCTGGCCAGCCTTGCTGGTGGGATAGCTGTCTGCCCGCAGCAAGGTGAAGCCAAGCCGACTTTCCTGGGCTTCACATAAATCCCAAAACAGCTGATTTCCCAGCCCGACCAACACCAGACCCACAGCTGTTATTTTAACCTGAGACTTAACCAGTCAAACCTGTTGGGAACAGTAGGCAGAGTTATGAGAGGTAAGTTTTTAGCATTTCTTTTTTTCTGGTTGGCAGTTGGCCAAGGGGAATGTGAGGACTGCTCCGCCAGGTTACGTCAGTCAATTTTGGTCGTCTCCTGCCCCGGGCATCCCCCTCCCACTCCGCTGACCAGGATACCCCTCCCCAAGTGCTTACCTTGTGCTGGGGAACATTCCCCTGGCTTCCCAGCTGTGGTGACCTCCTGCCAGGTAGCTGTTCCTCGCCAACTCTGCAGCCATTTCGGTTGGGAAATCGGCAAGCATTAAAATCGGCCGAACTCCTTTGATGCTGCTCTCGGATAGACCTCTCACTTTGTCTCTTCCTGCCTGGAGTTAAAATCCAGCCCATTATTTCAGTGAGCAAGTGGTCAAACCTTCAAACAGGCTCCCTAGGAGACAGTGAAAACAATTAATATTGATTCATTCAAATGCAAAGGATTTCTTTCTGAAAAAACATTTTGAGATGCAGTATACGGGTAATTTGAGACAGGACATGTGTTAATTGTAGCAGACTTGGGATAAACAAGTGACGTTGGACATATGGTTCCCAAAGCTCTCCACCACTGCAGTTTTCCTCACCTCATTTCTGGGTCTATTGTAGATAAACTGATAGAAATTAGTTGATACGATCGGTCACCAACTCCATGACTGTTTTATCATGTGATACCAGGATGATTCTCCGCTATTTTCCATCCTGGATTTCCAATGCTATCAGTAATGGCCATTTCTTCATGACCCTATATTTTGTTTCGTCTTTTTTTAAAATTCAATCAAGGAATGGCGGAGGAACTGAATAGGTACTTTGCGTCAGTCTTCACGGTGGAAGACACGAGTAACATCCCCAAAGTTCAAGAGAGTCAGGAGGCAGAGGTGAGTATGGTGGCCATTACCAAGGAGAAGGTGCTAGGAAAACTGAAAGGTCTGAAGGTGGATAAATCACCTGGACCAGATGGATTACACCCCAGAGTTCTGAAGGAGATAGCTGAAGAGATAGTGGAGGCGTTAGTGGTGATCTTTCAGGAATCACTGGAGTCAGGGAGGGTCCCAGAGGACTGGAAAATCGCTAATGTAAACCCCCTGTTTAAGAAGGGAGTAAGGCAAAAGATGGGAAATTACAGGCCGATTAGCCTGACGTCGGTCGTTGGTAAGATTTTAGAGTCCATTATTAAGGATGAGATTTCAGAATACTTGGAAGTGCATGGTAAAATAGGGCAAAGTCAGCATGGTTTCATCAAGGGGAGGTCATGCCTGACAAATCTGTTAGAATTCTTTGAGGAGGTAATGAGCAGGGTTAGACAAAGGAGAGCCAATGGATGTTGTCTACTTGGACTTCCAGAAGACCTTTGACAAGGTGCCGCACAGGAGGCTGCTCAGTAAGGTAAGAGCCCATGGTGTTAGAGGCAAGGTACTAGCATGGATAGAAGATTGGCTGTCTGGCAGGAGGCAGAGAGTGGGGATAAGGGGGTCCTTCTCAGGATGGCGGCTGGTGACTAGTGGAGTTCTGCAGGGATCAGTGTTGGGACCACAACTTTTCACTTTATACATTAATGATCTAGATGAAGGAACTGAGGGCATTCTGGCTAAGTTTGCAGATGATACAAAGATGGGTGGAGGAACAGGTAGTATTGAGGAGGCGGGGAGGCTGCAGAAGGATTTAGACAGATTAGGAGAATGGGCAAAGAAGTGGCAGATGGAATACAACGTGGGGAAGTGTGAGGTCATGCACTTTGGTAGGAAGAATAGAAGCATAGGCTATTTTCTAAATGGAGAGAGAATTCAGAAATCTGGAGTGCAAAGGGACTCGGGAGTCCTAGTCCAGGATTCTCTTAAGGTTAACTTGCAGGTTGAGTCGGTAGTTAAGAAGGCAAATGCAATGTTGGCATTTATTTCGAGAGGACTAGAATATAAAAGCAGGGATGTGCTGCTGAGGCTTTATAAGGCTCTGCTCAGACCACATTTAGAATATTGTGAGCAATTTTGGGCCCTGTATCTCAGGAAGGATGTGCTGGCCCTGGAAAGGGTCCAGAGGAGGTTCACAAGAACGATCCCAGGAATGAAAGGCTTAACATATGAGGAACGTTTGAGGACTTTGGGTCTATACTCGATGGAGTTTAGAAGGATGAGGGGGGATCTGATTGAAAATTACAGAATACCGAAAGGCCTGGATAGAGTGGACGTGGGGAAAATGTTTCCATTAGTAGGAGAGACTAGGACCCGAGGTCACAGCCTGAGAGTAAAGGGAAGACCTTTTAGAACAGAGATGAGGAGAAACTTCTTTAGCCAGAGAGTGGTGAATCTATGGAATTAATTGCCACAGAAGGCTGTGGAGGCCAGGTCATTGAGTGTATTTAAGACCGAGATAGATAGGTTCTTGATTGGTAAGGGGATCAAAGGTTACGGTGAGAAGGTGGGAGAATGGTGTTGCGAAACTTATCAGCCATGATTGAATGGCGGAGCAGACTCGATGGGCTGAATGGCCTAATTTCTGCTCCTATGTCTTATGCTCTTATGGATGCGGGCATCACATCATGGCAAGACCAGTATTTTTTGCCCATTCCTACTTTCCCTAGAGAAGGTGGTGGTGAGTTGCCTTTTTGAATTGCTACAGTCCATGTGGTGTAGATACACCCACGGTGCTGTTAGGGAGAGAGTGTTCCAGGAGGTTCCCCCAGTGATGATGAAGGAGCGGCAATATTCAAAGTTGGGATGGTATGTGGCTTGGAAGGGAACTTCTGGGAATGCTTTTGGGGCAATCAATGTAGATTTAGTCAACATCCAACCTGCAAAGTAGCTGCAAACACCCAGGGAGTGTTTGATGGGACAGAGTAGAGAGAGTTTTACTCACTACCGAACCTATGTCATGCCCTGAGTGTGTTTGATGGAACAGCTTTAGGATTTAAAACACCCCTCACTAAACATAATGATTATTTTTAACAGCAACAAAAAAGTTCATGCCTGTTGAAAGCTAATTCAAGAACAACACAGCTGTAACCCTGAATGTAATTATTAGAAATATGTAGGGAAGGGGGAAAAAAAACTCTTCAAAAGGTTTTGGTTGGCCATGCTTGGAACTGTTTACATTTCAGCAATGTGTGTATGTATGGCCCCTGGTCTGCTGGTTCTTGATGTTTGAGAGTGTAGGGTGAATTTGCCCGCTTGTGGACAGGATATCTGTCATCCAGGTGAAGTGAACATATTTTTTCTTTGCAGGAACAGTGCGAGCATGGATGGAGATGTTCTCACACTGTGAACAGAAGGATTGAGTATTGTGTTACATAAGAACCTGGAACTCTCAAGATGAAAGCTATTAGTGTGTTCCGTGTTGTGCTTAATGAGGGATGAGGTAAATTGTGACGTTTAATTATTTCAGTCTTGACTCAATCCCCAAATACCTTGTACCAAAGAAGGAAAAATAATTTGCATATATGAATTAGGGATGGGCAACAAATACTGGCCTAGCCAGCAACACCCACATGCCATGAAATAATTTTTTTTTTTTAAATCTCCCTTTTCACAACCTCAGAAACTCCCAAAGCCCTTTACAGCCAATGATGTATTATTGAAGTGTACTCATTGTTATAAGGTAAGGGAAGCCTGTCAGCCAATTTGTGCACAGCAAGATCCCACAAACAGCAGTAAGATGAGTAACCGATTAATTTGTTTTATAGTGGTGTTGTTTGAGGGATAAATATTGGCCAGGGCATGTTGAAGATATCCCCTGTTCTCCTCCGAAGTAATGTGGGACACCTTTTGTCCACCTGACCGGGAATATAGGCTTAGCTTCTTGGCTGAAACATGGCTCCTCCAACATTGCAGCACCCCCTCGGTAGTGCACTGGGAATATCAGACTATATGTTATGTTCATATCGATGGAGTGAGGCTTTTAACTCGGAGAGAAGGCTACGAGCTGAGATGCACTGATACCAATGGCTCCGTTAAATTCTAACCCAAGAAACAGAATTAGCTTAATAATAAAAGCAAAATTCCTTCCTTCTCCCTACCACTCCCATTCCCCTCCCCCCCACAACACACACACACACACACACACTCTTAAATGGTCAATGTAAATTCTCTCAGCAATAAATCATGAAGAATATGTTTTGGTTTGGAATTGGGATCATCGACTAGAATGTAAAAGCTCCTTTCCCCACTATTTCCACAGCCGGTAATTGTTTCCAAGGTACGGGGGTGTCTGCAGCAAAACCAATCCACATCTCAATCCACATCCCCCTTGTTCCTCGACTACAGCAGAGAATAATTGGATTAGACGGGAATGGACCACAGCACAGTGGTAACACAACAGGTCTGAGGAGATCACAAAAAGCTATAGACAACCCAAGTGAAATGAAACAGAAAAGGAAGAGAACAGGACAGGCAAGTCAGAAAGTAAAAACAAAAAGCTAAAAGCTACTGCGGATGCTGGAAATCCAAAACAAAACAAAAACAGAATTACCTGGAAAAACTCAGCAAGTCTGGCAGCATCGGCGGAGAAGAAATCAGTCAACGTTTCGAGCCTCCATGGCCCTTCGGCAGAACTGCAGCATAGTTTCAACAAGGGAGAAATATAAGTTGGTTTAAGGTGGGTGGGGGGCAGGGGGGAAGAGACACATTGAGGGTGTGGTGTGAGCAGATAATCAAAAGATGTCAGAGACAAAAGGGTCAAAGAGGTGTTGAAGAGGTACTTAGCACTTTTCTCAGACAAAGACCACCACCTTCAACACCTCTTTGACCCTTTTGTCTCTGACATCTTTTGATTATCTGCTCACACCACACCCTCAATGTGTCTCTTCCCCCCAGCCCCCCACCCACCTTAAACCAATTTATATTTCTCCCTTGTTGAAACTATGCTGCAGTTCTGCCGAAGGGCCATGGAGGCTCGAAACGTTGACTGATTTCTTCTCCGCCGATGCTGCCAGACTTGCTGAGTTTTTCCAGGTAATTCTGTTTTTGTTTTGTTAAGTCAGAAAGTAAATAGCAAAGACATGTAATCAGGGACACACCCCAAACAGGCAACTGCAGAAGAACCAAAGAACTGGTTTTAAATCACTGGTGATACCCAAACCGGTGATTCTGTATTATGTTGAGGCACTGACCCTGTACAGTGCTGGAGCGTAACTAAGTAATAGTTTATTCAGCATGAATTGCCTTCTTTTTCAATGTTCTCCCTTCCTTTCCCAATTCTTCTTGAGATTCAGAATTGCGCCATTGGAACGAGAATTTGCAAATGTCACTCTGTAAGTTAAGAAGAGCGGGGGTGGGGGGAAATCAAGAAATTACAGAGCAATCAGATGTGGGAAAGTATTCGTATCTATCACCAGGGGCAGATTGACTGAGCAATTGGCAAGTGCGTGCTGCTCAAAGGGAGTCAGTGTGCAACTGTGAAAGGCAGCTCAAGCCTGATCAGAATATGGGAAATTGTGCAGCCTGTTGGGACATTGAATTAGATCATGGCTGATACTTGCATCTTAACTCCATCTACCCATCTTGGCATCATAACTCTTAATACCCTTGCGTAACAAAAAATGATCAAGGTAATGTGAAACTTTCAATTGACACCTACAACCCCCACCACCACCCTCAACAGCTTCAGCTGCTTTTTGGCAGAAAGAGTATCAGATTTATGCTACCCTCTCTGTGAAAGAAGTGATTCTTACATCTTCCCTGAAAAGCCTGGCTCTAATTTGAAAGTTATGCCCGCTTGGTTCTAGAACCACACCACCCGACCCCCTCCCACCCCAAGCCCACTGAGGAAATAACTTCTCTCAATCTACATTGATCAGATTAAACATCTTAATTACATCAAACATCAATCTTCCTTATTCAAAGGAATACAAGCCTGGTCTATGCAACCTGTCCTTATAATTAGCATCATAGAATTTTAGGATGGTTATATCAGAGAAGGAGGCCATTCAACCTGTCATATCCATGCTGGACCTGTGCAAGAGCAACTCAGCTGGTCCAACACCCACCCTCTAGAATTTATTTTCAGTTCAGAACCTTACCCAATTTCCTTTTAAAGCCACAATTGAATCAGCCTCTATCACACTCTCAGCCAGTGGTTCCAAATCTTTATCACTCGCTGTGTAAATACATTTTTCCTCATGTTGCCATTTTCTTTTTTAGTGATCACCTTAAATCCATGTCCTCTATTTCTTGACCCCTTCCACCAATGGGAACAGTTTCTCCTTATCTGGTATGTTTGGACCCCTCTTGATTTTGAGCACCACTATCAAATTTCCTCTTAAACTCCTCTAAGGAGAACAGTCCCAGTTTCTCCACTCTGTTAATGTAACTAAAATTCCTCATCGCTGGAATCATTCTCATAAATACTCTCTAAAGCCTTCATCTCATTTCTAAAGTGCAGTGCCCAGAATTGAACACACTACTCCAGCTGAAGCCAAACCAGGGTTTTATAAATGTTCATCATATCTTCCTACCTTTTGTACTCTACGCCTCTATTTATAAGGCCCAGGATCCCATTTGGCTTTTGAACCACTTTCTCGACTTGCCCTGTCATCTTCGACAATTTATGCACTTATACTCTCAGGTCTGTCTGAACTTCCTTTAGAAATATACCCTTTAATTTATGTTGCCTCGCCATGTTCTTCCTGTCAAAATACATCATTTCACACTTTTCTCCGTTAAATTTCATCTGCCACATTTCCGCCCCTTTCACCAGTCTGTCTCTGCCTCATGAAGTCTATCACTATCCTCTTCATGGTTCACAGTACTTCCAAGTATTCACCTTCAAATTATGAAATTGCCCTGAAAATCCAAGTCTAAGTCATTAATATATCTAAACGAGTGAAGAGGGCACTGGGTAGAGTGCATACTTCTGTCACACTGTGTTAACTGAACCTTATTACAATTAAGCAGCTCTTCCTTGAGGTTTTTCCCTGCCTGATTGATGCTCTGTAACTACAAAACTGAAAAAAGAAACCTTTTTATTAAGAGCTTCCATCTCATTGTGGAGGCTTCAGGCCAATCTACATCCAGCAACCTGCTCTGAAAACTCTGCTCACATTTTGACAGCTGTGACAAACTGCACCGCAGTAGCTGAGACAATCCACAATATTCTAAATAAAACAACCCTCAATATTCTAAAATAAAAATGTCAATTCGTCCCATCTCCCTATGTTAATGGATCTTTTTTAAAAATTCCAGGATTCAGATACACAAATTTGCCAAAAACGAATCAGTTCTTCCTTGGGCTTTGCCCAAACTGTGTACCAGGTTTCGTTGAGATCCAACCACTTGTTTTTGAGATATATTTTTTACAGACAAACAGGCTAACAATGAGCAAAAACATTACCTCTGCTCACTTTTGATGGTGGAGATAAAAAAGTAGTGGTCCTAGTACCTACCCCTGGGGAACACAACCATTAACCTTCCTCCAGTTTGGAAAACAACCATTCACCACTACTCACTATATCCTGTCGTTCAGCCAACTCTGAATCCATGCTGCCCCTGCCCCTTTTGTTCCATGGATTCCAGCTTTGCTGACAAGCATATTACATTCACTTTATCAAATGGAAGTCCATATACACCACATCAACCAGCCCTCCCTGGCCTCATCACAAAACTTAACCAAGTTAGTTAAATCTGATTTACCTTTAACAAATCCTTCCTGGTTATCCTTAGTTAATCCACACAGGTCCAAGTGTCCCAGATCATCTTTTCTAAAAGCTTTCCCACCACTGAGGTTAAACTGACTGGCTGTGGTTGCTGGGTTTACCCTTGCATCCTTTCTCGAACAAGTTTGCAATGTTTACAATTCTCCAGTCCTATGACACCACTGCCATGTCTAAGGGGAGTTGGAAGATTGTGGCCAGTACCTTCACAATTTCCACCCTTACTTCCCTGTGTCCTTAGATGCAGCCCATTCAACGCTGATGATTTAAGTACAGCCAACCTTTCTCGTACTTCCTCTTTATCAATTTTTTGTCCATCCAAATCTCCACTATCCCCTCTTTCGTGATGACTTGGGCAGCAACTTCTTCCATGTTAAAGACAGAAGGAAAGTACTCATTTAGTACCTCGGAAGGAAAGTACTCATTTAGTACCTCGGAAGGAAAGTACCTCAGCCATTCCCTCGGCCTCCATAATTTGGATCCTCTTTTTGGTTCCTGATCAGCCCCACCATTCCTCTCACTACCTTTATAATATTTATGTGCCTGTAGAAATGTTTGGATTCCCTTTTATGTTCAGCTGCCAGTACCTTCTCATACTCTCTCTTTGCCCCTCTTGTTTTTCACTTCCCCTTTGAACCTTCTATATTCAGCCTGGTTCTTATTTGTATTATCAACCCGACACTTTCATTCACACCCTTTTTCTGCTTCATGTTACCTTTTAACTCACTTGTCTTCCAGGGAGTTCTGACTTTGGTTGCCTTACCTTTCTACCTTGTGGGAATGTACCTTAACTATGCCCAAACCATATCTTCTTTAAAGAGAGCCCATTTCCCCGCTACAGTTTTGCCCACCGATCTTTGATTCTAATTTACCTGGGACAGGGTCCATTCTCAACCCACTGAAATTGGCCCGCCTCTAATTAAGTATTGTTCCCTAGTTTGCTCCTTGTCCTTTTCCACAGCCAACCTAAATCTTATGATGCTATGATCACTGTTCTCTACATGTTCCCCTACTGACTCTTGATCCACTTGACCAACCTCAGTACCCCAAACTAGTTCCAGCAACGCCTGATTCCTCGCTGAGCCGGAAACATGGGGCAGGGTTTTTCAGATGGTGGGGTTTTCTGCCCCGCCACCTGAAGAGTTGGTGGGGAACTCAGCCATACTGATGCCAAGTGCCCCACAGCCCATGGAGTGTTAATTTACTGAAGGCAGGATTTCTGCCCCTCACTCAGGAGAAAGTCCTATCTCAGAGAGCTGCCAGCCAATCGGATTGTCCAGCAACTCTGTAGCCCCAGCAATGTCAGTGGCCAGGACTGGGGCTGCAAGCTGTCCCCAGATTCTAAGTTCCGGAGTCCAGGATGAGGTAAGTGCAAGTGGCATCATGGCATTGGAGGGGAGTTGAAGCCCGGAGGGGTGGAATCTTGATGGAAAGGTCGGCAGGAGTAGGTGGCACCCACAGGGTTTTACCTTGGTGGGGGGTGAGGGCCATTGTGGAAACAAGGCCTTTGATGGATGCTCCTCCCCACCACCCCAAAACAACTTCCCACCCTTGGCTCAAGCAGGCTGACCTACTGGGCTTCTCCCCTGCCCCTGACTTACTCATACCAGCCCCAAAATTGAGGCTGGGCAGAAAAAGGCTCTTAAGATATCATTAATTATCAACTTAAGGGCCTGAATTTGGTCAAGGCCGCCTAAGGCCTTGCTCATCCACCGACCCCCCAACCCAGCACCCCTCACCACATAAAATTGCCAACAGGTCAGGGGTGGCCGAGATTGGAAAGCCCATCCAGGAGATTTTACTGGATTCCTCGCCTGAAACCCCAATAACATGGGATCATAAAATCCTGCCCATACAGGCCAAGAAAATTATCCTGAACACACTTCACAAACTCTTCCCCATCTCTAGCCTTTACACTATTACTTTCCCAGTCTATATTAGGATAATTAAAACTCCCCATTATCACTTCTCTGTAGTTTTTGAACCTCTCTGTAATTTCCCTTCAAATTTGTTCCTCTATATCTTTCATGCTAGCTGGTGGTCTACAGTCTACAGCAAGTGGTGTAATGGTACCTCTATTGTTTGTTAACTCTAACCAAATAGGAACTCACTGCACAAAGACAGAACATAAATAGAATAGTTCATTTTCATGGTTTGTATGCAACAGAAAGGCTATGATTATGTGCACAAAGTCTGCCATTACTCTCCTGGGGATAGCCAAGTCTGTGGGCACCCAAGCAATGCAACTTGTGGGGAAGGGATGGAGTGCAAGTCTCTCCTCGGCAAACATCTGGCAAGGGAACAGACATCTGCCAGTACAAATTCAACTAGGTGGGTGGCAACTCAATGCTGTAGCATAGCAAAATCGCTGCAGCCCCCATATTCTGATCTCCTGCCGCCAGCTGGAAAGACATAGGAAGAGTTGGGTGCGTGCCAGTGGCAGGAATGGGGGCCGACTGCACATGCACAACTGTTCCTGACACCTTTCCAGTCAGTGGCAGGAGTTACAGTGTAGATCCTATCCTTGACCACTCCACGGCATCTTGTCTCCCCAGCACCGTAATATTTGTCCTAGTCAATACCGCTGCTCTCTCCTTCCCTATCTTTTCTGACTGCTTTGTACACCTTGCATGAAAAAATATTTAGTACCCAGTCCTGCCCATCATAGATCCAGGTCTCAGTTATCGCCATGACATCATATTTCCATGTGGCTATCTGCACCAGCAACTCACCAACCTTATTTACCACACTTTGTGTGTTTACATGCATGTATTGTAAATTGAATTTAATTTAACCCTTTTACCCCTGGTATTATTCTGGTGAATCTGCACTACCTTCTCCTCCAAAGCCATTATATATTTTCTGAACTGCTGTGCCCAGCACTGAATGCAGTATTCCCGGTGGGATTTAACCAGAGTTCTGTACACCTGTAGGATAACTCTCACCCTTTATATTCCAGAATAACACTGATAAGAAAAGCAAAGTCTAGGGGAAATGCCTCCTTGTTAGTTGTAGGCGATTGTTTGTCATCTAATACATAACATTATTGTGCATCCTAAATTTATTTATATACTTCCACCAAAACGACTATTAAACTTCTAGTTAAAAGGCTTTTTTAAAAAATTAAAAATAGTTCTGCCTGGTTTTACTGTGATAAATTATCAGGACAAGCTAATTTCTTTTCTGCTTCATTTCGAGTACCAGCAACTAGCATTGGCCCATGGGGCTACATCCTGTGTGTGCACAAGAACACAACAGATGGGTGATACAGTTAGCCATATGGAGGGAAGGTTGCCTACGAGGTTTCTCAGAGGAAAGCTGACCCTCAGCAGGATGGGTTCGCTAAGCTTGACCCACCCCCACCCCTCTTCCCTTCACTCTGAAAGATGAGATGTGTCAGGAAGTGTTTAGTGAGGTTTCGTTGTAAGAGTAGTAAGGGCTTACGAAAGACAGTTGGCCAGATTTAAAAAAAATAAAAGCAGGACACACCACTAAACTCTGATGGGTTCATTGCCCTCTCTCTACCTGGTCTTTTCTACCTTTGTGTCTGTCTGCATCTGTTTGTCTACTTTGTAATCTCTCTGTCAACATATTCTTATCTGTACGCTTATTTCCCACTGGGTTATACCTCTCTAATTGCCCAACTTTTCTCAGTTCCCCCCTCTCAGTCTTTGTATCTGTGGTCCTGTCTTCAGGACCTGCCTGAATGTCTCTCTGTCTCTTGGTCTGAATCTGTCTCTCTATTGGGTCTAAAAATCTGTTAACCATGTAATTGTGCGCACGCTTAACGCATTGAAAATTCCTCACTCTGCCATCTTAATGGTTGACATTTGTGTGATTAAGATGTCCAAATGTAATCACCATGCTGGGTTAATTTTTCACTCCCCCCCCTCCCGTCTCCTTTTGTTGGTAAAATGGTAAGATGAAAGAGAGAATCTGTGAATCTTTTTGCTTGTGTGACTGACTCATTTCCTTGGTTAATGAATCTTGTTAGATGTTTATCAAGTAAATACACAAATGTCAAATACATTTAGATACGGACTCGAAACGTTAACTGTATTTCTCTCCGCAGATGCTGTCAGACCTGCTGAGTTTTTCCAGCTGTTTTTATTTTTGTGTCAAATTCATTTATCTGCTCTCTGTTTGAGAGGTTTTCAAATTAAAATTAATGCATGTAGCTAAAACTGTCACCCGAGCTACACACATAGCCAGTGATTTCTATTGGACGACACGGGTTGAGAGTTTTCTGTCTGTTTTTGGCCACTGCCCGCTTCCTCCCCGCAGAACCTGAAGCAGAAAGAACCCATCCTTAAAATACACCACCCAACTTGTGTCAGCACAAACCGGAGAGTGAATCCGGCACTTCCCCATTTGCAAGTTGCTCCATATCACACACAGCACAACGCATTTACCCACTGACTCATTCAGGGAGTCCAGATATTGAAGACAAACTCAAATGTTCTGTAATAAAAAGGGGAAATAAAAATGCTGGAAATAATCGGTGGGCCCAGCAGCATCTGTGAAGAGAGAAACAGAACAAACGCTTCAGGTCGATGACCCTTCATCAGAACTGGAAAATGTTCAAAATGTAACAGGTTTTAAACAAAAGGCAGGGAAAGGGCGGGGGAACCGAGGAGATAACAAATGAGATGATCTGTGTTAGGGTGGGAGACCAGGTTTGCCAAATGACTAAGGGGCTGGGATAAAAGCAAAACACTGCGGATGCTGGAAATCTGAAACAAAAACGAAAATTGCTGAAAAAATTCAGCAGGTCTGACAGCATCTGTGGAGAGAAAGACAGAGCTAACGTTTCGAGTCCGGATGACTCTTCTTCAGAAGTAAAGAGAAGTAGAAATGTGGTGAAATATATACTGTTTAAGGGGAATGGGACAGATGAAGCTGGATAGAAGGCCAGTGATAGGTGGAGGCAAAGGAGAGATTGCAAAAGATGTCATAAACATGACTCAGACCTCCCTGTCGCTTGCCATTTCAACACACCACCCTGCTCTCATGCCCACATGTCCGTCCTTGGCCTGCTGCAATGTTCCAGTGAAGCTCAATGCAAACTGGAGGAACAGCACCTCATCTTCCGACTAGGCACTTTACAGCCTTCCGGACTGAATATTGAGTTCAACAACGTTAGATCATGAACTCTCTCCTCCATCCCCACCCCCTTTTTGATTCTCTTTTTTCAAATATTTAATTTTTATGTATACATTTTTTCCCCACCTATTTCTATTATCATTTTTAAAATTTATTTCCATTCATTGTTTTATCTCCATCTTTTAGCCTATTTCAATTTTTTCTCCCACACTGCCCCCTCCCCCCACCCCACCCCCACTAGGGCCATCTGTCACTTGCTCATCCTGCTTTCTACTCGTAATGTCACCATTAGCACCTCCTTTAGTCAGTATCAGCACCATCAACACCCCTTCGACCTTTTGTTTATGACATCTTTCGCAATCTCTCCTTTGCCTCCACCAATCACTGGCCTTCTATCCAGCTTCACCTGTCCCACCCCCTTTAACGGTATATATTTCACCTCATTTCTACTTCTCTTTAGTTCTGAAGAAGAGTTATCTGGACTCGAAACGTTAACTCTGTCTTTCTCTTCCACAGATGCAATCAGACCTGCTGAGTTTTTCCAGCAATTTTCGTTTTTGTGACAAAGGGGCTGGGAATGTGACAAGTAATGTAACAAAAGAGTGGTCTAGAGGAGGTGTAAATGGCAACAGCAGAATCATTTTTGTGATTCTCTTTTTTGTGATGCTAATTAAGGTATTAATATCAGGAATAATTCCCTCGTTCTTCCTCAAAGTAGTGCCATGGCAACTTTTATGCCCACCTGAGGGGCTGGTGTTAATTGTCCATCCTTAGTTGTCCTGACAATGTGGCTGTGGGCTTCCTTCTTGACTTGCTGTAGTCTTTTTGGTCATAACTTCCTCACCGATGGTAGGGAATTCCATAGTACCGACTGACCCAACAATCGTGACGGAAGAAAGAGAAGGTCGATGTGTAGGTATAAATTGGAATGGTGTACCACATGAATGAGAATTTGGAGATGCTGGTGATCCCATGATGTCCCTATTATTCTTCTTGTCACCAGACTATGTAACACCCCTATCCAAGAAAGCAGGGAGATCGAAAGCAGGTAACTATAGGCCTGTTAGCCTAACATTCTCATTGGGAAAATGCTGGAATACGTTATTAAGGAAGTAGTAGCAGAACACTTGGCAAATCATAACACAACCAAGCAGCATCAACATAGTTTAATGAAAGGGAAATCATGCTTGACAAACTTATTAGAGTTCTATGGGGATTTAATCAGTAAGGTGGATAAAGGGGAACCAGTAGATGTAGTGTTGGATTTCCAAAAGGCATTCAGTAAGGTGTCACATAAATGGTTACTATACAAGATAAGAGTTCATAGTGTTGGGGTAATATATTAGTATGGATAATCTGTGATGCCCCTGCAGTTGAATAGCTTATCAGTATTTACTGTCTGACTGACCATTTGAATGAGGTCCTCCAAGGCAAAAAAAAAATGAAATTAAGAAATGAATGGAAAGTTAAATTACAATATAGCAGAGTGTAAATTCATTGAAGAGTTTAGCTCAGTGTATTTAGAAACTGTGCTTGTCTAAGAGATTATCACTTCCTACCAGAATAGCATGGTCCAAATACAGCTCCCAAAATAAGGTGTAAAAATCTCATAAAGATTCAAAAGTGGTTGTAAAGTAGGAATCAATATGTGCAGGGCAAGGTCCCACAAATAGCAATGAGATAATGGCCTGGCTATCTGTTTTTAAGTGATGTTGGTTGAGGGATAAATATTGGCCGTATCACCAGGGAGAAATCCTTTGCTATTCTTTGAATAAGGCCGGAGGTCTTTTCAGTGCACCTGATAGGGCAGATGGAGCCTTGGCTTTACGTTTCATCTGAAAGACAACATCTCAGGCAGTGCAGCACTCCTTCAGTACTGCACTGGCAGTGTTAGCCTGGATTGTGTGCTCAAATCTCTGGTATGGAACTCAAATCCATGAAGACAGAATGTTTATTCAGTAGGAATAATATAGATTATTATTATAGATTTATAGAAAATTGGTGGTGTGGTAAATAACGAGGAGGAAAGCCTTAGACTACAGGACAATGTGGACGAGCTGGTCAGATGGGCAGGGCAGTGGCAAATGGAATTTAATCCTGAAAAGTGTGAGGTGATGCATTTTGGGAGGACTAATAAGGCAAGGGAATGTACAATGAATGGTAGGACCCTAGGAAGTACAGAGGATCAGAGGGACCCTGGTGCGCATGTCCATAAATCCATGAAGGCAGCAGGACAGGTAGATAAGGTGGTTAAGAAGGCATATGGGATACTTGTCTTTATTAGCTGAAGCACTGAATACAAGAGCAGGGAGGTTATGATGGAGCTGTATAAAGCATTAGTTAGGCCACATCTGGAGTAATGTGTGCTATAGGAAGGATGTGATTGCACTGGAGAGGGTGCAGAGGAGATTCACCAGGATGTTGCCTGGGATGGAGTGCTTCAGCTGTGAAGGGAGACTGGATAGGCTAGGGTTGTTTTCCTTAGGGCAGAGAAAGCTGAGGGGTGACCTGATTGTGGTGTAAGAAATTATGTAGGGTAGATAGGAAGAAATTGTTCCTCTGAAGGGATCAATAACCGGGGGCAGAGATTTGAGGTAAGGGGCAGGAGGTTTAGAGGGGTTTTGAGGATTTTTTTTTTCACCCAGAGGGTGGGGGATGTCTGGAACACACTGCCTGAAAGGGTAGTAGAGGCAGGAACCCTCACAACATTTAAGAAGTAATTAGATGAACACTTGAAACGCCATAGCAGACAAATCTATAGGCCAAGTGTTAGAAAATGGGATTAGGATAGGGGCTTGGTGACCAGTGCGGACACGATTTGCCGAAGGGCCTCTTTCCGTGTTGTAAAACTCTATGACTCTAAACACCCGCAACTAGCCTGTTATTCAGGAGTATAAACATCTGTTGCAGTTTAAACTGAAATGTGCTTGCCCCTTTAACGCTTAAATGCCTAAAACCCCTTTGTGATAACCCCGTTGTTGCAAACTGCATGACTGTCGCAGACAGAAAATGTATTCATCGTGAATCGCTCCTTTAAGGATTGCAAACCCAAACATGACCGATTTGACCCTCTGTCCTTATTGGTGGATGCTGTGACGACTGCAGTTGGTGAGAGATGTTTGGAGGAGGAAGTGAGCAGTGAAGGTGCGATTGGATACATTAGCGATCGGATATACGGCCCCTGCTCAGTTACACTGGCGGCCGGATACATTTTGGAATCCTGATACACGACCTTTTCTTCGGATACATTTTGCAATTGGATACACGGCCCCTTTTCCTGGGATAGATATTGCTGTGTGTCTGGCAATGGATACAATGTGAATGTCGCTCTGATCTGCTATTCGGACGATCGCTTCACACGGGGGTAAGTTTCAACCGTAGCCTTCCTTTGTCAATTTCAGCTCGGCCCCTGGCTTTTGCGGGGACCTGGTCAGTTTCAGATGGTCAATTTCAGCACGGCCCTGGCTTTTGCAGGGACCTGGTCAGTTTCAGATGGTCAATTTCAGCTCGGCTCTGGCTTTTGCGGGGACCTGGTCGGTTTCAGCTGGTCAATTTCAGCTCGGCCCTGGCTCGATGCGGCGAGTTTCAGCTGGGCTCCCGATGCCAGCTCTAATTGACAGCCTTTCCGGGTCGCTGCGACAGGGGAACCGGGTGAGAGTGGATTACAATCAGCCGAAGGTGTCCACAGACAGGTTGACCTGGGGGGGCCTGTCACTGGTGTTGTTGCAAAATAAATGAAAACTTGATATTAGGTGTCGAAGCCTAAAGAGGAAGTTGCATTATTTTCTAACCAAGGCATTTGTCGACCTACATCACGGCGTATATATACTTTGCAAACATCTTTAAATGGCGATCGCTCTGTTCTCGTTTTTTTCCAAGTTGTATTCGAATAGGGGGAATATTACAATGAGATCAGATGCAAACCTTTGTGTGTCTCTCTGTGTGTGTGTGTGTGTGTGTTTAAAGGGTTTCCTCATAACTTCAGATTAGCCCCGAGGATCCAATAACACAGAAGTTTGAGAAACTCTTTTTTAAAAAAATTCCTAGCTTGTATTCTGTGGCCTTCCCGTCTCCAACCGGAACCACCACCACCACCCCCACCACCTTTGCCCTTGCGTTATAAAACAACTCATAGTTAGCTCGGGGGATATTGTCATATCTGGGCCGCTTTCCCATTTTTGTTTTTTTGCACAGACCCTTTTGCACAGACTCAGACAAAGTGACCAGGCCCGTTTGGTTTTCTAAACTCCGCTGATCGGGCCCGCAAACTGGGGAGGGAGCAGCGAGATATCTGGGAGCTGGAGTGGGGTTGACAGCTGGGTCCGGTGGGTGTGACATGTCCTGGTGGGTGGGTGGGTGTGTGCACGCGAGCGAATCGCCGCAGACGTTGAAGGTAAACTGCCCCATTTGCAGCACTCCTTTTACGGCCTAGAAAACTTTTTTTGGCAAAGTTTTAAACATGGTTGTCAGCGCCGGAGGGAGGTCTAAATACCTTTCCCCCCACCCCAAAAAAAAAAGGTCCTCCTGGCGATATTTAAGTGCACCGGCTCTCGGGGTGGTTTGGCTGACTGTGTCATATTGGAGGATGTTGACCCCTTTAAGCACAATGGAGCAATGGTGCTGTTAAAATAGTGCCACATGAGCACACTGAGGAACTGCCCACTGATCCAATTAACAGCCATTTTCAGGTTAGGTTGATTTCTAAGATCCAGGGTTGTTTAGAACGAGTTCAAAATCTTCAGAGCCAAATCAGTAAGCCAGTTCACCGCTGGCGAGTGGCACTTGCCAGCAGTCAGCCAAGCTAGGGTATGCAGCAGGCAGAAGGCAAGCTGCACTCACGGCATATTGGCAGTTTCCACCGCCTCAGATCAAAGCAAAATACTGCGGATGCTGGAAATCTGAAACAAGAACAGGAAATGCTGGAAAAACGCAACAGGTCCAACAGCATCTGTGGAGAGAAAGACAGAGTTAAGGTTTCGAGTCCGTATGACTCTTCTTCAGAGCTATACGGGCTCAAAACGTTAACTCCACCACCTCAGGCTTTACGACCACTTTTGGAGGGGAGTGACAGTTGTGATGTAAGAAACATAGCAACCAATTTGTGCACAGCAAACTCCCGCAAACAGTAATGTGATAATGACCAGGCCCTCTGTTTTAGGGCCACCAGTAGCCTGGCACCCTGGGGAGCACTGCCCTTTCTCAGAAATTGTGTGGCAGGATCTTCTACGGGGCCCCTGAGAGGGATGTCTCATTCAAAAGGCACTTGCTCACTAGGTGTGTTAGCCTAGATTATATGCTCAATTCACTGGGGTTGGACTTGAACCCATGATATTCTGACTTTGAGGTTAGTGTACTAACTGAGCCACGGCTGGAGCCTCTCAATAGGTCAGTGGGCATCTCTGGCAAGAGCAGCAGGGCAGACGTTTTGGGTGCAAACTCTTCACCAGAACTCCCAGAGCAGGAGGCCAAAAGTTGGCGAAGGCGGAGTGGGGGTGACAAGTGACAGGGAGTTTAGGCTACACTTGCTAATGGACCAGAGCTGATTGGCAAAGCTGTCATTGAATCTGAATGGAGCCTCTCTAATGTACACGATACTGCAGTGAGCAGAGAATGAAATACCTTGGGTTGGAGGAAGTGCTCTTTGGTATGAGGAAGGAATGACTTGGGGGAAAAGATGGGACTTTTTTTTAAACGGTGGAGACTATAAGCAGTGGGATGTTTAACATTTTGAAGGGATGGGACTGACTTGGGGGAAAAGATGGGACTTTTTTTAAAAACGGTGGAGATTATGAGCAGTGAAATGTTTAAAATTATGAAGGGATGAGACTAAGTAGGTAGACCTTTTCCAGTGGCTGAAGGGTCTCGAACAAGGGGCTGTGGGTATATAGGATTAAATGTAAGGTATTTGAAAGAAAAAGTGGCTTTTTAAAAACTCTTTCACGGGATGTGGGCATCGCTGGCTAAGCCAGCATTTACTGTCCATCCCTAATTGCCCTTGAGAAGGTGGTGGTGAGGTCCCTTCTTGAACTGCTGCAGTCCATGTGGTGTAGGTAGACCCACAGTGCTGTTAGGAAGGGAGTTCCAGGATATTGACCCGGTGACAGTGAAGGAACAGCGTGTGGCTTGGAGGTGGTGGTGTTCCCAACTATCTGCTGCTCTTGTCCTTCTAGATGGTAGTGGTCATGGGTTTGGAAGGTGCTGTTGAAGGAACCTTGGTGAGTTGCTGCATTGCATCTTGTATATGGTACACACTGCTGCCACTGTGTATCAGTGGTGGAGGGAGTGGATGTTGATAGTGACGGATGGGGTGCCACTCAAGTGGGTTGCTTTGTCCTGGATGGTTTTGAGCTTCTTGAGTGTTGTGGGAGCTGCACTCATCCAGGCAAGTGGAGAGAATTCCATCACACTCTTGACTTGTGCCATGCAGATGGTGGACAGGCTTTGGGGAGTCAGGAGATGAGTTACTAGAAGTTACTGGCTTACTAAAGAAGGATTGGACAACAGCTTGTGTGGGGCACAAGTGCCAGAGGGACTGTATTGGCAGAATGGTCTGTTTTCATGTGTTTTCTATTACTTCTATGTTCTATTTCATGTTCATGCATGAAAGCTTTCCAGAAGGAGTCAGTGATTGGTATGAAAAGTCAAAACCTTAGTTGACTTCCTCTTTCCCATCCCAGCCCAGGGAGACCGAAACCATTTACACACCCTATCCACCAGAGGTCTCTGACACTATCAATAACAGTGCCCCATCTCCAACAGGGTCGACATAATTAAACTCAGCAGCTGGTCAAACCTTCAGATCTTCCGAAGGAGTGTTGCTCAGTTCTCCACCACAGGGTATTCACCCCCTGAGCTGGCACAGTGGGTGGTTGGCTTTCGATTTCTTCCTCTGGCTTTCTGTGAAATCCTGAGATCTTTCCAGTGAAGTCCTTTGCTGCACATCCCAGTCAAGTCCCCTGGTATTTTTGACGAGCGTCTTGAGAAAAAGGCACAGTCATGTTTCTGTTTTAAGTTGCTGTTTTGTTGGCGTGATTGCATTTGGCGAATGTTCCCATTTTAATATCAAACACCCCCCCCATACCCGCTATACCTGTCCTGGGTTCGACATGGAGTAAAGCATCCTTTCACACAGACCCACCAGATACGCAGTTGAACTTCGAGCACAGCACAGGTTAGATACAAAGAAAATCACTGCCCCATCAAACATTCCCAGGTCAGGTACAGTGTGGGTTCAATAGAATCGAGCTCCATCCTGTTCCTGAATGCTTTCTGGGTGCTGACAATTAAGCATCAGTTTATGCTGAATTAGGACTGTTGTGTGCTCAGGAGTAACACCAGGTCAGACCTGTTTCATGTGCAACCCTACCAGTAATGATTGAGAGAAAGCTTTCAAATTAGAACTATAGGCTGGATTGGGACCAAGGTCGCAGGGGTGGGTGGTGGGAACAGTATTTGCCCCCTTACACCTTCTAGTCCTTCTTCACATTTTTATTTGAATTTTGTGCCGTGACAATCTCACTGAGGAACCCAGCTCAATAAAGCCTGAACTGTGTGTGTATAGGGACCACGTTTAGTCCCTTGTATTGGAGTTTATCCTAAATTCCATTAATGGATGTTTGAATAAAAGTGATTCGTAATCTCAGAGAAAGAAGTTGGGTTATTTGTTCTAAAATTAAAAAAAAAATACTCCCCAGCTGAACTAGAGTTGACTGTATCGTGCGAAGTCTCTGAGATCAGAAAAGCAGAACAGACTGTGTTTCACTTCAAGTGGTTACTCATACATTGTGTAGGCTGCACTTATGCCCACGTCATATTTAATTGTGTCTTAATCACTGTCTGTTTCTCTCTGTTCCAAGTTCTTGCATGTTGCAACTTTTATTTTTGTGTCTGTGAAACCCTCCTTGAATTTTTCCTGGGAAGCGGACAGGGTTCCAGTCCAGAAGAGGCTGTTCCTGGGAACTATTTTTGAAGCTTCCTGCCTGGTTGTTAAGATCTGTTTGATCTATTGACTGTGTTTGTTAAAATAAGAAAGAAAGGGTTTTAAATACTGCTTTTCACAACCTTATGATGTCCCAATGTGTTTGATAGCTAATTAAGTACTTTTTGAAGTGTTGTCACTGTTGTCAGGCATGACATGGGGCGGCCATCTATACCATACCCTACTATAAACAGCAATGACATAGTGGCCAGATCATTTGTTTCAGTGATGTTTGAGGAATGAACATTGGCCAGAATACCTTGAAAAACTTTCCTGTTCTTTGAATAGTGCCACGGGATCCCTTATGCCCACCTGAGAGGGCAGACAGGGCTTCAGTTTAACATCTCATTCAAAAGACAACACTCCCTCAGTTCCTGCACTGAAGAGTTGAGGTTATGCGTTGCGTCTCTGGAGTGGACCTTGCACCCACAGGCTTCTGAATTCAGTAAGAGTGCTACCAATTGTGGTAATGAGCCAGAGGTGATCCAGGGCCTCTTTCTTCCTCCATGCTTCCTCCAACCATACCAGGTTGTCTGGTATCCAACAATTGTCCTGCTGCTGGGCTTAGCAGCACTTGGTCAGGATGAGGGAAATCAGGTAGTGTTCCTACTACTTCTAACCATCTTTTGACTCCTATTCAAAGTGTGTCATATGTGGACTTTGAGCCCAGCTGCAATATGCTTTGTTAGTTTTGTATAGATCGGTACTAACGTTGTCATGTGCTTGTAAGTGTCAGAGGGTTGCGAGTTCAAATCCCACTCCAGGTGCTACATTACAAACTCATGACTGCTACCATCTGGAAGGACAAGGGCAGCAGACACATGGGAACACCACCACCTGGAAATTCCCCTCCAAGCCAATCACCATCCTGACTTGGAAATATACCGCCATTCCTTCACTGTCACTGGGTCAAAATCCTGGAACTCCCTTCCTAACAGCCCTGTGGGTGTACCTACACCACATGGACTGCAGCGGTTCGAGAAGGCAGCTCACCACCACCTTCTCAGGAGCAATTAGGAATGGGGATAAATGCTGGCCCAGCCAGCGACACCCACATCCCATGAATGAATTAAAAAACCTCTCTCCATGGCTTGATGTTTGTTTACCTTAGTAAAACACCCTGGGACATCTTGTAGTTTAAGGGCACCATAAATACATGTTGCTAATGTTGAACAGTCAGGTTCTGGAAAGGAAAGGCCTGTGGATTAAGGTACAGCATGGCTGGGGTTGCCAACCCTTCTTGAACACTTAATAAAAACAGAAAATGCTGGAAAAATTCAGGCCTGACAGCATCTGTGGAGAGAGAAACAGAGTTAACGTTTCGAGTCCGTACAACTCTCCTTCAGAGCTTTTATTCTTTTGAACACATTCCTGGAGGTGTTGTCACATGACCTCCTGCCTCCAATCATCCTGCCCCTATGTACCTGCCATTGGTTGGCTGACATGTCCATCTGAGCTCCAACCTGGTTTCCCAGCCAATGGGGAATGAGCAGCCTCTTGCCTATCTGAATAACTCTTGACTGTCAGTCAAACCAACTGCCTTTTTTCCCCCCAATCTCCAATTTGTTTTGTGGCTAATAAACAAAAACTTTCAGAGAAAATGAAATCACTTTTTTAATGTCCCTCTCTTTTGTGCATGGGTTGTTTACTTTAATTGTTTACCTTTAATTCTTGAAGTCTCCAGGACAATCCTGAAGGGTTGGCAACCTTAATTGAGGCACCAGAGAACATGGGAACAGGCCTCTGGAAAGCCTCTTCCGGGTTCATAATGAAGTTTTAGAGATGAAATTTCTCAATTGTTCCTGTGATTTCTAGGAATCCAGGAAGGCTGTCCAAACATTGGCCCCAATGGTGCATCAGCGTAAGAGCTTTCACCTGTGACAATAAGGATATAACCTCTGTTACAACAGTTGTTTCCCCATCCTGCAGCGGTGTGCCTGATAACACAAAGAGGCAAACTGGGCAATAATTCATTCACATGTGGTGCTACCAACCAGGAGATAACAGGAAGTGAGCCTCAGGCTAGAAGCTAATCGACACTTAAATCTTGAATAATTGATACCAGGAGTGAGTCTCTTTCTCCCCCTCTGTGACATCACCCTGTAAAATTCCTCGGATGGCCTTCCCACCGGGCTCCCACCCACCCCAACCTCTACGCAATGTTATGGTTGGACAGGCGAGGCCTAGGCCAGCCTGCCGGCCCTTGCTCCAATCGAGGACATTACGTGGAATGTTAATGACCCACCCAGCCTCCATTCCCTGGCTGGCAGGGGGACTTCAGGCTCAGGGGGTAAGCTTGGAAAGTGACCCTGCTCAGGCCTTGGGGGTGAAGGTGGGTGGGGTGCCTCCATCAACAGCCTCTTTTCAACTTTGGACATACCCTGCCCTCAGAAGATCTGGTCCCTGCAGGTGCCCCCTCCCTACCCAACATCTGCACCAATACCACCCACCCTCTCCTGGGCCTCACACTTGCCTGATTCTGGACTCCCAGAACTTAGACTCAGGGGACTGCTTGCAGTCCCAGTCCTGTCCACTGCGCCTTCTGGCGCTTCTGGGAGTAGACAACCCTCTGAGGCGGGACTTGCTCCCAAGTAATGGTTGCAAGTCCCATTTTCAGTCAAATATTACTCCTTAGAGCATTAAATGGCTCCAGGGCAGCCAGTATCAGTGGGAATGCATTCTCCACTGACTTTTTGGGTGGTGAAGGGAAACTCTACCCTCCTAAAAAGCCTGGCCTAAGTCTTGCTCGACCATCAACCGCGTCCCTTTTCATCCCTGCAACTCAATGCAGTGATTTAAAAGCCTTGTCCTCATCTTCGCTACGAGCTATGACCTCCTTCCAATTACGTAGGACGGAGTGCAAAATGAAAAAAAACAACTGTTATAATGGGGTTTATATGCGAGTCAGATAAGGACATCCTTATTGTCACAGATCAACGCTCTTACACTCTTGAGTAGCACAACAACACGGGTCAATGTTGGACACTATTCCTAGCTCCAATCTCTGACCTCTGCATTCTCTGTATCCCTTCCTCTCTTTCCCCCACCATTGGCTGAGTTCCCTCCATGGCCGCAGCCGTGCATTCTCCAACTCCCTCTCTGAAAGAGGTTTAAGGAGGGAATTCCAGAACTTAAGGCCTTGGTAGCTGGAGGCCTGGCCGCCAGTGGTGGGGCAAAGAAGGTAGGCCAGATTTAGAAGAGTGCAGAGCTGGAGGAGGTTACAGAGTTAGACAGGCATTTGGCCTTGATGGATTTGAATACAAGAATGGGAGCTTTAAATGGAGGTTTTCCTGATCCAGAAGCCAATGTAGGCCAGAAAACACAGGGGTGATGGGTGAATGCGAGTCAGAATACGGGCAGCAAAGTTTTGGATAAGCTAAAATTTATGAAAGATGGAAGGTGTGATGCTGGTCAGGAAAGTACTGGAATAGCCTAGTCTTGAGTAACAAAAAGCACAGATGAGGGTTTCCCCTGTGTTCCTATCATGGCTCATTGTTCGTTCCTTTGTCCCTGTCATCTGTTTCTCCTCCTCCTATCTAACATTACTTGGGCTGTCTCTTTATGTTGGAGCTGCGATGTAAATGCAACTTGCTGTTTTGGAGGCAATGCAGCTGAATAATTATGTTTAAATACATATACTCAGCTAAGATGTTGGTCCAGGACTGCTGTGCAGAGTGACAGCTGAAATCAGACACTTCCATAACTTGATTTAGCCATGGCTCAGTGGTAGCATTCTTATCAGTGAGTCAAGAGGTTGTGGGTTCAAGTCCCACTCCAGAGACTTGGGCACTTCATGTAGGTTGACAGTCCCACTGCAATCCTGAGGGCGTGCTGCGCTGTTGGAGGTGTCACCTTTCAGTTGAGACATTAAACCAAGGCTCCACCTGCCCTCTTGGGTGGATGTAGAGAATGCCAGGCACTATTTTGAAGAAAAGCAAGGGAACTTGGGCCAATATTTATCACAAAAGATGATAAAAGATTAAAGCAAATTATCTAGTCATTATCATGTTGCTGCATCTTGAATTTTCTGTATGCAAATTGGCTGCCAAGCTTCTTGGCTTTGTGGAAGTGACTACATTTCAAAAGAGCATAATTGACATACTGAGGTCATACATGAAGAACAAGGTATAAATGCAAATTCATACTTTTCTTCTTTGTCTTGGTCTTACTGGCACACTAACCTCTTTCCTGTTTTCTTTTCCCTCCCTTCCTGGCGCAGTTTGAACCTTTTGGAGAGCCGCCTTGGTCACTTGGGTTGAAAGATGTGCAATGGGATGGTTGGGCGGAAGAGCCACAGGCCACACCGAATAACATTGCTTCTGCTGGTGCTCCTCGCTTGTGTCTTCAAAGGATTAGCATCAACTGGTAGGTCTTCACATCCCATCATATCTTGGGGTTAGGGGCCAGGAGAACCATCCAGGCATAATTCCCTGAGCCTCTTCCAACAGGTGTGGCATTGGATCAAAAACAAGAATGCGCATTTATATCGCGTCTTTAAATTGGAGTTTTCGATGACGTGACAGAGAGGGTTGATGGGGGTAATTCAGTTGATGTGGTGTACACGGACTTCCGAAAGGCAGTTGATAAAGTACCACATGACAGGCTTGTCAGCAAAGTTGAAGGCCAAGGGATAAAGGGATATGAAATTGGCTGAGTGACAGGAAACAGAGTAGTGGTGAACAGTTGTTTTTCGGACTGGAGGATGGAACACAGTGGGGGTCCCCAGGGGTCAGTATTGGGATTACTGCGTTTACTATATTAATGACGTAGACCTGGGTGTGCAGGGCACAATTTCAAAATTTACAGAAGATACGAAACATGTGAACTGTAAAGAGGATAGTGATAGACTTCAAGAGGACATGGACAGGCTGGAGGGATGGGTGGACATGTGACAGATGAAACTTAATGCAGAGAAATAATTCATTTTGGTAGGAGGAACAAGGAGAGGCAGTATAGAATAAACATTACAATTCTGAAAGGGCTGCAGGAGCAGAGGGACCTGAGTGTATACTCTTTTGAGTATACCAATTAAACAAATGAGCTAACAAACAAATTAACTGATTAACATCCCCTTAAAGGAGCACAGTAAAAAAAAAATTAACAGAAACTTAACAAATTAAATTAAAATAACATTTTAGGTGGTGCTAATGCACTCCATCCCCTGCAGTATCCATTGGTTTTGGAAAGCCTCAAGTGTACTGGCGGAGGCCATGGGTGTATAAGTGCACAAATCATTGAGGGTGGCGGAATAGGTTGAGAAAGTGGTTAAAAAAAGGCATACAGGATACTGGACTTTATATATAGAGGCATAAAGTACAAAAAAAAGCAAGTAAGTTAAGGTGAACCATCATAAAACGCTGTTTTGGCCTCAACTAGTGTATTGCGTTCAATTCTGTGCACCGTAAGTAAGAAAAGATGTGAAGGAATTGGACAGGAAGCAGAAAAGATGAGAATAGTTCCAGGGAGGGAAGACTTCAGTTACAGGCAGATTGGAGAAGCTGGGGCTGTTATTCTTAGAGAAGAGAAAGTTGAGAGGAAATTTGATATGGGTGCCCGAAATCATGAGGGGCCTGGACAGAGTAGATAGGGAGAAACTTTTCCTGTTAGTGGAAGGATCGAGAACCAGAGGGCACCAATTTAAGGTTATTGGCTCTGGTCCTTTTGCCAATAAGAGGAAAACGTTTTGGACCCAGTGAGTGGCTGGAACCTGGAATGCACTGCCTAAGAGTGTGGAGGAGGCAGGTTCAATTGTGGCTTTCAAAAGGGAATTGGATAATTAAAGAGAGAAAATGTTCAGGGCAAAGGGGAAATGGTAGGGGAGTGAGAGAGTTGAGCTGTTCTTGCGCAGAACCAGCACAGACATGACCAGCCGAATAGAATCTATCGGTGCTGTAAACGTGTTCTACGGCTTGTCAGAAGTCCCAAGTTTTTTTTTTCTGACCATAATCAGACAAAAATGGACACTGAGCCACATAAGGTGAAAATTAGGACCAAAAGCTTGGTCATAGAATAGGTTTAATGAGGGTTTTAAAAGAGGAGAGACAGACAGAGAGGTTTAGGGAAGGAATTCCAAAGTTAAAGGAGGACGCAGCTGAAAGCACGCTCGCAATGGGAAAGCGATTAGAATTGGGTCGCACCAGGGGCAAGAATTGAAGGAGCAGCGAGATCTCAGAAGGTTGTAGGGCCGGAGGAGTGAGGCCACGGATGGATTTGAGAATCAGGGTGAGAGTTTTTAAAATCCAGGCTGTGCTGAACCAAACGGTAACGTAGATCAGTGAGCTCACAGGTAATGGGTCAACAGGACTTGTTATAGATGAGATACAGGCAGCAGAGCTGTGGATGAGCTTGTGAATGACCTGAATGCCTCCTGTGATGAAATGTCTCAGTCCCAAGAACATTTAAAACTGCATCCCCCATGATGTCGAATAATGAAGGGCTTAGAAAGACATAGGGAAAGAACTGCAAATTTGGGAAATTTTTGAATATTCCAAAGGAATACAACAATGTGCCTTGTTTCACGAGGATTTGAATGGCATACTGTTTCATGAGGCCCTCTGAGTGCGACACGCAGTGACTCTGACTGCTTCTGCCTGGGCTTGCCAGATATTGCAAGTGCTCACAGGGGCACGCCATGACCAGATTGTGATGTCTGACAGTCTGATTGGCTGATTTGATGTACGGTTTACAAACTCGGATCTTGCGGGTCCACTAAATGCACTCCCTTGTCACTCACCAAAGGACATGCCTCCAACTGCAAGAGGCTGTCACCCCCGCTGTCATTTAAAGGGCCAGACACTCATCTTGCAGGTAAAATGATTTAGGCTAGCTCCTGCCACTGTAAAATCCCTGGAAGTACTATGGAGTGTTCTGGAGGTGTTGTGGTGAGTTCCTCGATTTACCAGTGAGTGTTGTTGGATCCTCACTGGGAGGGTGGAGGATTTGGCAGGGTCTACACAAGAGTTACAATATGCACAGGGGCTGCAGTTGCAGTGCCTCTGGGTCTGCATCATGACAGGGAGATGGAGCTGAGGCAGCAGAGAGGCCAAGCACCGCGTGATACCCTCTGCCAAATTGGAGCTGGACTCCTCCATGCTCATTGCTAATCATCAACATTCTCTGCCCCATCAATGACCCCCCACCCCACCCCACCCGTTCTGCTCTGATCCTGGCAGATATGGGTGAACTTGCCCTGCAAGATAAGAGAGCAGAACGTCAGTGATTGTGTTGCACTGTGATTGGGTGAGCTGCCTGCCATAGCTGAATAGCTGGAGTAATGTAAAATCAGTAGGAGCTAGTTGTGAGGCTGACATTATCGGAATGGGTGTGAGGTTAAGGTGGAGTTTGGCCCAGGTCCTGAGAGCCAGGGAGTGTTGCTAGGTGAGGTTTAGGGGTGTGGTGTGTTGAGCAGGGTGATTGATTTGGTGGTGTGGTGGGTGTGAGGTCCTTTGAAGATGCATTCATTGCCCTTGACCATCCATATCAGGTCATTAGTTTTCTTTCGACACTGCTGCAATGTGTTTGGGTCCAGATTGCATTAGGTTCCCTGGCCACCTTCTCCCTTTTCCTTCAGATGGTGTACAGACTGCATTCTGTTTACCCCCACCACCACTACTGTGGAAACGTGGCCTCTCTTTTTCCTGGCTACCTCCATGACTAAGGCCTCCAGCACTACCCCAGTGAACCTCCCCTCCTTGGTCCATTATGGTCAGCTCCTACATGCAGTGAGTATCAATACAAACAGCCAGTAGCAGCTCCCTTCCACTGAGTGCAGTTCCCCTTGAAGAGGGAAGGACTGCCTTTAAGAAGAGCAGGCCATCTCCACCACATGCTGTCAGTGCACACTGCTCAGCCCCCTGCTGAGTGCTCAGGCAGCCAGCAGCGCAGACCAAAGCTCCAATTGGGTAAATGATGAGGCAGCATCAGACTTGCATGTTTCTGGCCTCAATGCAATGGGTGCACGCAGGTCACGAACCATGACCCTGAAAATGGGCCAGAACAAGTTTGTCGTCCATGACATTTCAGTTTGTGGGCAAGTCTAAAACTAGGGTCCATAAGATGGCCACTGATTCATTCAATAAAGAATTCAGGATAAATGTCTTTGCACAGAGTGGTTAGAATGTACAGCACACTAGGACAAGCAGTATTAGTTTGGGACAAAAACAAAATTACCTGGAAAAACTCAGCAGGTCTGGCATCATCGGCGGAGAAGAAAAGAGTTGACGTTTTGAGTCCTTGTTGAAGGGTGGTGAGGACTCGAAAAGTCAACTCTTTTCTTCTCCGCCGATGCTGCCAGACCTGCTGAGTTTTTCCAGGTAATTTTGTTTTTGTTTTGGATTTCCAGCATCCGCAGTAGTTTTTTGTTTTTAATCTCAGTATTAGTTTGGGTGTATTTAAAGGGAAGCTAGATAAATACATGAAGGCAGAAAGAATAGAAGAATATGGTGATAGGGCGAGATGAAGTGAGGTAGGGTGAGGCGAAGTAAGGTGGGATGAGGCTCTTGTGAAGCATTAATGCTGGCCTGGGCCAAATGCAATTCTATAGTTGCCACGTTAACCAAACTGGGATGGCTGAAGTTAACCAACTGTTTCATCTTCCGTGTTGGCTGGGAGGAAATAATTGTAAGGAACTGTCAGGTCAGCTGATGGTCAATTTGGACCAGAGGTGAGGTGGACTGAAATGGGGTGCCCGCCAAGACATTTGGTCCGAATGTGAGCATACGTTACAGGAAAGCAGGAAGGAAGTATTCAGGAAAGGGGTGTCTCAATCAATTGCTCCGTTTAGTTCACCTAAAGGTGAATCTTTGCGCAGAGCTAGAGCATCCAAAAACAACAGAATCTGAAATCATATGTCAAACCTCTGGGTGTGCTACCTTAGAAAAGCTTCAAGTCCCAACATCTCTCGGCTTCAGAGAGATCACATGAAAACAAATAACTGGAAGCAGACTTCGGGGCTTATGCCAAAGTACATCCAGGATTGTTTCACTTGTATTGGAGGAATCTCCCCTCCCCTTTGTTGCTACGCCCACCCCCTCAATATTCCCCTCTTCTCTCTCCTCCGTGCTGATCTATCCAAGCCTTGTTCTGATGGAAGAAATTGTGGGCCTTACATAATTAAGGCAATAATTCATGTCCGTATGATTGATTCTCTGACCCTTTGAATAACAGTCGGGGGAGTTTATTTTAACATGTTGACTGCTACGAGCAAAAATTTGGGTTGCAGTCACCTTTACCTGCAGCCCTGATGTGCTGGCAGTCCCATTGTTCAGAATGCATCTGAGAGAAGTATAAGGAACCTGTTTATGGAAAAATTGAAGGATATTGAATTTTGGACACTCTTCCTCCTGAGTTATTTTTAAAAGTTTGCAATATTAATTCAGGGCTGTGAATGTGTCGTTCTTCAAAAACCATGGGCCAAGATAGATGTCCAGCAGGAACACCTGGAGAGGGAAGAGATACTTTGTATATTTAAGTTAACAAACAACTGTTGTCAGGCTAAAGACTCTTGCTGGTTGGTTAAAAACACCTAGTCCAGCAGAAGTGTTCTTTGAACATCTTAAGTCTTTTTAAAAAAAACTCAGAGTGTGTGTGTGGGTGCTTTAGAAGCAGGCTGCAAGGAATAGATTCTCTCTTTCCCTCTCTCTGCCCCACCTTTGTGTTAAAATTTCCTTAGGAATGTCTCATCAAGATAACGTGTCTGTTTTTTGAGAGTTGGCTAAGTTGTGATACGCAAGGACAGTTTCACCAAAAAAATCTGAAAGAACTTCCAGATCTATTGTGACCAGAATTCTGTTAGATCAACAGCGTCGATCATTTTAAATTTTATACTTTTAAAAGAAACATTCCCATACTTCAATCTCTACAGGGGACAGTGTTTATTTTGTCCTGTTTTATGTTTGTGAGTGTGTATGGGGGCTCAAATATCTGATTTTCAAAAAAAGGGAACAATTGTTACACTTCTAAACTGCAACTTGTATGTTAACTAGTTTATTAACTTATTTTTAAAAGGGAGTTTGCTTCGTAATAAATCATTTTTTTTTGTTTATTAAAAGAAGCCTGGTTAGAGTCATTTCGTGCTGGGAATAACAGCATCAAAGGTAAACAATTGGCCAGTTTTGTGGGTGAATTAAACATTTAAACTATCGTTGTGACCTGTGGAGAAGTGGGGCTAGAATTAACTGCACATTCCTCCCATCACGGTCCGTAACAGAGACGGGTCTCCCTAGCACAGGGGTGGGCCCGTGGGCCGGATCCAACCCATTGCTCAATTTCGTCTAGCCCTCAGCGAGATTTCTAAAAATATAGACCCCTGACAGGAGCGCCTTCAAAACAGCATTTACCATCATCGTTACGAACTTGCTTTGGATAAAAGTGTCAGCTAAATTACTATAATAATATTTAAGAACACAATATTCAAATTCAGCCAACGCATTAAAACAGTGGGCGAGTTGAACGTTTCTGTTTCTGTATTCTCCCTTTAAAAAAAAAATGTAAATTAAGTTGATTTTTATCTGCGCGTGGCCTGCAACTAATTTTGTCTGTGCGGATGGCCCGTGATAAGGAAAAGATTCCCTAACCCTGCTCTAAAGGCTAGCTGCGACAGATTGCGCTATTGGGAGTTGGGATGGTCTACGGGAGGCCTGCCTCTACCTGAAGCCAGACGGGTGCAGGCCCTTGTTTTGGCTTGTTTGCTCTGCTCACGACACTGAGGGCTTCAGTGAGCCTGGCACTCATTTTACATAAACTTTCAACACTGGGCCATTCTCGCAGTTGCTCAGTTTGTTTTTGGGCCCCAGGCTGTTTCTTATTCCTGGTCCTTGTGAAATGATCTGCAGCCTTGCAGCGGTGCTGGCAAAACAGGGTGGGGGTGGGGAAGGAGAATCGCATCACCTTGCCCCCCACCCCCCCCAACCACCTCCTCACTACGCCAAGCTACACTTGTGATGTCGATCCTGAGGTCTGATCTGCCCTAAATACCAGAATTTACTTCAGAGGACAGGCCTGATTGTCGTTGCTAGGAGACGGGTTGCACAATGAACCTGTTTATCATTGCAGGCAATGTATATTGCGGTGTGTTATCACTGGAGCAACCCATCAGGCCACCTGACTCCTGTGCAAACGTTCTGCATTCTCCCTTGTCATAGTACTGCCTATTTATAGGAATGCAGCGAACATGGCACCGAGACCTTTTAACACTTTCTAAGCCTAGCAGGTTTGGCTGCAGACCCGGCCTTTTGCTATGGAGGGTTAGGTTGCCAACTCGGGTCGAGTTTATTCCTGAATTTGACAACATAACCTGCCCTCGCACTCCCATAATGTTCACCCGGCACATCCTTCCTCACAGAACATTGCCTTCCCAGCCCAGCTGGAAATCAAAGAAAGGCTCCTCATTTCCCAGTTGACCGATGACTGGTCAGTTTTATTTCACCCCCCCTCCCTCTGCCATCAACAATACTTTTATAAGTAATAAATACATTTATTTAACACCAATCGTGCAATGTTCACAGCAGTGTCCTGGAGTTTCATCTTAAGTTCCTAGAGACTCCAGGCCATTCCTGGAGGCTTCTCAACCCTAATAAAGCGATCTTTCCTCACCCACCTTTGTGGGTCACTGTTTTAGGAGGATTTGGTCTTTTGGTTAGAGCTGTGTAAGTTAACACTTTTAGGACATTGCTGGGTAAACATCTGATTGGGGAAAGGAGTTTGGCATAAAGAGGATTATAGATCAAGCTGAGCAGATACTCTGTGGACCATTTAGGAGCACTGGCGTTGAGTTTAAAAAAAAACAAAGACTTGCGTTAATTAAACCGTACAATGTCGCAGATTGCTACAGTTAATGAAATACTTCTGAAGTGCAGTCACTCTTGTAATGTAGGACAATAGTGCTGCCAGTTTGCACACAGCAAGCAACCACAAACAGCAATGAGATGATGGCCAGATAATGTGATTTAGTGTTGCTGGCTGAAGGATTAATTTTGGCCAGGGCTCCATTGATCTTTTTCAAAATAGATCCATGGAATCTTTCATATCCACCTGAGAGGGTAGATGCTGCCTTGGTTTAATGGCTCACCCAAAAGACAGCACCTCCAACAGTGCAGCACTCCCTCAGTACTGCACTAAGAGTGTCAGCCAGGATGATGTGCTCAAATTCCTGGAATGGAGCTTGAACCCACTGTTTGCCCACAATCATTTACTATCATGAAACTGAGGCGAGAGTACTACCAACTGAGCCACAGCTGACGCTCAACAGGATGATGTGTGTTGTGCAAGTGTTATTGAACAAACGGAAATACTCAAGGTGGGGCAGATATTTCTGCAGATTGGATTAGCGACTCTCCAGTGTGGTGATGGCTTCCACTGCCCGAGTCAATAAATAATTGGAGTCAGAGTTCTTCCATTGGCTGTGCTGAGTGACCCCAATTTCTGCAAGTTTAACACCCACGTAATATATCGACCGGCATAAGCATTTGCCATTCGGTTGCACAGAGCCCATTTATTGTTTGTTTGGGGAGCTCTGCTCAGTGTTAAACTCAGACCCCGAACAACCCTGCCTTTGGCAAATATTACATTTGTTTTATGGGATGAAAAATTAAGGTTGTTGAACCTTTTATTTGGGCTGGATGGGGGGGGCGTGAAGGATGTACAATTGCACTGAAACTTACTAAAAGAAGGCTGACAGAGCCAGAGCTGGTAAACCTGCAGGGCCAGAGCACACTGGTTTAAATAAGAAAACTGTGAGTGAGGAAAGAAGGTTCCAGAATGAAGGAGTTACTGTGTAAGATGTTAGAAGCCAACTTCAGAAGGATATCTTGATGAATGTCTGAATGAAGAGATTGCAGTATTTTTTTTTCATTCGTTTGTTGGCTGTGGGCATCACTGGCTAGGCCAACATTTACTGCCCATCCCTAATTGCCTTTGTTCAGAGGGCATTTAAGAGTCAACCACATTGCTGTGGTTCTGGAGTCACATGTTCGCTAGGCCAGGTAAGGATGGCAGATTCCCTTTCCTAAAGGGATAGTAATGAACCAGACAGGTTTTACAACGAGCAGCAATTACTTCCAGATTTTTACTGAATTTAAATTCCATCATCTGCCATGCTGGGTTTCAAACCTAGAGCAATACCTGGCACCTGGATTACCAGTCCAGTGACAATACCACTGCCTCTCCTTATGGTGGGATAGGCTTCTGGGCCCAATGACCTTTTCTGTTCTTTTCTTGCAGACATGTTTTGGTGGAGTTGTGGAATCATAGAGCACTGAAGTAGGCCAGGCAGCCCATTGTGCCAGTGTTGGCTCTTTAACAGAGCTATCTACTTAGCCCCTCTTCCCCCTGCTCTCCTGCTCAAATTTCTCCTTTCCAAGTATTTCCTCTTTGACAGTTACTATTCAATCTGCATCCATCACTCTTTCAGGCATTGCTGTGGTGAGGAAAGCTACCTTCACCTGCCCTCCTGTTCCTTTGCCAATTATCGTAAATCTGTGCCCTCTGGTCACCAATACAGTGGAAATGGCTTTTCACTATTTACTTTAATATAACCCTTAGAATTTTGAACACTTCTATAAAATCTCCCCTTCACCTTCTCTGCTCTAAGGAGAACAATCCCAGCTTCTCCAGTCTCCCAAGTAACTGAGCAGCATCATTAGCTGGTTTAAAATAAATGATTGTAGCCAAATAAAGACTGGTGACACTTTACTTGAACACTGCACAAAGCCAAGGGAAACTGATCCTCACAGGGCAGCTAGCAGCAATGGCTATGGACTTGTAACTAGTTAACAGACAATGGTTCTGTCACCAATGCTTGCATACCTATCATTCTTTAGTGCCCTAGAGAACAAGGTCCCCTGTCCCTGGCATTAACTAACAACAATCTGCTTGGAATACAAGTCCTCACCAATCATAACATTCCCACCTGTAACATGGCCTCTGTCTCTGCTTCAGCTGCTTTGCTGTAAGTATCCTTATCCATGCTTTTGTAACCTCTAAACTTGACTTTTCCAATGCACTCCTGGCTGACCTCTCACCTTCTGCCCTCCCTAAATTTGAGCGCATCCAAAACTTGACTGCCCATATCTTGACTCGCACCAAGTCCCGTTCACCCATTACCCCTGAGCTCGCTGACTGATGTTGGCTCCTGGCCCAACCATACCTAAAGATGGCATCACCCATCTTCATCGCTGCAACTTCCTCCAGCTGCGCAGCCCTCTGAGATCTCTGCATTCCTCCAATTTAGGCCCCTTGCACAACCCTGGCTTCCTTTGCCCCGCCCCACCATTGGCACTCAGGTCTTCAGCAAGCTTGGCTCCGAAGCCTGGAGTCTCCTCCACAGACTGCAGCAGTTCAAGGAGGTGGCTCACCACAGCCTTGTGAAAGGCAACTGGGGATGGACAATAAATGCTGGCTCAGCCAGTGACACCCACATCCTGTGAAAGAAATAAGAAAACCCCTCTGTCCTCCTCTAAGACACGCCTCAAAACCACCTCTTTGACCAAGGTTTTGACCACCCGTCCAAATAGCTCCTTATGTAGTTTAGGGTCTAATGTTTGTACCACTCCTGTGAAGTACCTTGGGATGTTTTACTATGTTAAAGGCACTAAATAGATGCAAGTTGTTGAAAGAATGGAAGCTTACTAAGAACTGGCAATATTAAAAAGGGGTGGGGGAGAGGGTTGTGGTGATGGAATCTGTGCAACGTTTGGGCTTTTGAGAGCTTGCAACAAATATCTGCAAGTTTTTTCTGAAGCTGTAGATTTGGGTGTAGACAGGAAACTGTGGCCCTTGACTAGCACTGCGACACATTGTGGCTGAGAGATGCAGATATGCACCTGGGACCCATAGGCATGTTGTTCTGTTTGAGGATGAGGTGCTGGTACAGATATCACGAAAGGCTTTTGAACAGATGCCAAAAATATGTTTTTAAAGAAAGGTTAATGGAATGGTGGAGCACCCAGATGTTCAGCAGTTCATGAAGACAGTGCTCCACCACCTTCTCAAGGGCTGTGAGGGTTGGGCAATAAATGCTGGCCTTGCCAGTGATGCCCACAACCCAAAAATGATTCAAACAAAATTGCTACCAAGATGGAGAAAGTCAGTATCCGTTTGTGCCTCACTTGCAAAACCTCACTTGTAACCACAGTTTTAACCAATGGCTGGCTCTTCTTGGGGAGAGAACAGCGAATCTTGTCCAACACTTGTCAGTGCTCACACAACAATTACATGCACAGCGCAAAGACAGGCCATTCTGCCCAACAGATCCATGCTGGTGGTTATCCTCCGTATGATCCCCCTTCCACCTTACTTCATGTAACCTAATCAGCATAACCTTTTATTCCTTTCTCCCTCATTTTACTCATCTAGCTTTCCATTACCACATGAAGTATTTGAGGCGGCTGGCATAGATGCATTTAAGGGGAAGCTGGGTTGACAATAAGGGAGAAAGGAATACAAGAATATGCGGATAGGGCTCAATGAAGAGGGATGGGGAGAGTCTCGTCGGGACATGTGCACCGGCAAAGACCAGTTGGCCTGAATGGAATGGTTCGGTGCTGTAAGTTCTATCTATGCCATTCCCTCAACCACTTCATGTAGTAACAAGTTCCACGTTCTAAACAGCCTGCGTAAAGAAGTTTCTCCTGCATTCCTTATTGGATTTATTAGTGACTATCTTAGATAAGTGGAAGTTCTGATCGAACCAACATTCTCTTACGAGTGTAACATCGCTTCCCTGCTTTAGAATTCTACAGCAATCGCTCTGGCCAATTTTGCTCATTTAATTTGGCAAAAAAGTAACACATCTGGTATCTGCTTGTCTCTGGAGGGAGAGTGAAACCATTATTTGGAACCTGTGTGTACATGAGCTGATACCAATACCTGAGCTCAAACCAAGAGCAGATAAACCAGTTTGTTCAGAAGGCTTGCGGTTAAGCCAGCCTTTTTTGTGGAGTTCATTCGAGTAAGCTTCCTTTTCTTGTTCCAGTTTTTTTTTTCTACCTGATGAATTATTGACTACATTGCCACATGTCTCACCCGAGCGGTTAGCTTTAGCTCGTACAAGCCTCTGCGATGAGAGTCAACAAACTAATCAACTGTGGCGGCCCTCATGACCAAATTCTGGTCTCCCCTCCATTGACAATCCTGCTGGATGGCAGAGGTCAAGGGTCACTGAACAGCAACCAGGGGAATGTGATGACGTTTTCTAACCCAGCCCCTCCTTCCCCCACCCAATTGTTAAATTAAGGACGCAGTGTTGTCAGAGGGTCTGATGGTTGGCGAGGTTACAGGGGCGGAGAGCACTAACCTCAGCTGGCTGTAGCTGGGGATCCAAATTGCTGCCTTTTTCATATGGAGTGAGATGAGCTGGGTGTTGTGTGTGGAAAGGGGAATTGACTGGGATGTGATGCTGAATGCCAGGCATCATGTGTGAATCAAAGTTGTGCATGAATTTTTGAGGGGGAAACAAATGCGTAGAGTGAAATAGTTTCACGCTGACACAAAAGCGGATTCCAGTCAGGACTGAATGTGCTTCAAAAGATGATACAATTTCTGATGTGGCACAAACCCTCCAAATGACCTACATGTCCTATTTCTTCCCCCCCCCTCTCTCTCTCTCTCTCTCTCTCTCTTTCACTGTCTGTGCCCTTCAGTCTCATTTTCTCTCTATCACTCATCTCTGTCTCTTTCTGACTCTCATTTTTACCTGAATCTCACTTTTCTTGTTCTTTTTAGCTTAGTCTGTGACTGTGTGCGTGTGCGTGTGTGTCTTTCCTTATCTATTTTTCTCGATTTTTGTCTGTCTTTCATTTCGTGTCTGATTTTTTTTTCTTTGTTTCTTTCTATCTCTGTCTCTTTTTTTTCTCTTCCTCTCTCTCACACCCACACATTCTCTTTGACCTTCTGCTCCACTCTTCTGACTTATCAATGGCTCTGTTTTGTGGTTGGAAGCAAGTTCCAGCCAGTGACAGGACGGTGCAGAAGTCAGAACATTCTCTTCAGAATGACAGGCTGCAGAACATTCTGGAGCAGCCCACATCTTGAACTATTTCAAGGAAGTCAGAAGTAAAAGGGGAAGCCAGCGGGACAGCGCTGACGCCGACTGTAGTTGAATAGCACAACTGGTTAGGGGGGGAAAGAATACTGAAGCAGGCAGTGTGAATGGGCTCGGGAAGGATCTGGTTTCTGGATTGAAGGGCCGGAGTGAGAGCCAAGGTGTTGGGAGATATGCCAGAAATGGGGAGAGAGCTGCCTTCCACAGCAGATCAGCTGCTCCAGAAATGTCTGCTGTGTAACTGATACCTGGACCCTGCTTTTTTATTTTTTTTGTTCATTTTTTTCACGAGATGTGGGCATCACTGGCAAGGCCAGCATTTGTTGCCCATCCCTAATTGTCCTGGAGAGGCTTGCTAGGCCATTTCAGAGGGCAGTTAAGAGTCAACCACATTGCTGTGGGTCTGGAGTCACATGTAGGCCAGACCAGGTAAGGACGGCAGATTTCCTTCCCTAAAGGACATTAGCGACCCAGATGGGTTTTCATGACAGTCAGTAGTTTTATGGTCACCATTACTGAGACTAGCTTTCAATTCCAGGCATATTAATTGAATTTTAAATTCTACCAGCTGCCTTGATGGGATTTGAACCCATGCCCCAGAGCATTAGCCTGGGCCTCTGAACCACTGCCCCGACTGTCTCCCCATCTGCTGGTCTGCACTAGGGTCCATTTGAGGCACTCTTGGGGTGGGGATGGTAAAACTCATCTGTCTCGGCTTCTGACTGCTTTCTAACGGCCTGTAGCTGGAAAAGGAATGAGTTCAGGGATGAATGCAAGGATTGAGCAGGGTGATGAGGGCTCCTGTGGTCGAACAGCTCGTGAGTGCAGAGCAGAGCCCTAACCCAGTGTGAGTTAAGGCCTCCAGGAGACAGAGGAGTGGAGACAGAAACAGTAAAGAGGCAATGGGTTGAACCCGTATCCTGTTGATCCTGTTCAGCATTTCCTTTTTGGTTTTTGTTCCCCCCACCCCTCCCCAACCTCAATAAAAATGAGAGGGGGCATTTTGTCTTAAAACTTGATCCACCTGACAAAACACTGATGGGGTTGAATATTACCCGAATTAAGGACAGGGGATGAAACGTTAAATGGAAGCCCTGTACATTTTCCAAGTGAACATAAAAATCCCATGGTACAATTTTGAGGATGAGCAGGAGAGTTGTCCCTGCTGTCCTGGCCAATATTTATCCCTCAGCCAACATCATTAAAACTGGTTTTCACACTATTATCACATTGCTGTTTGTGGTTGCTTGCGATGTACAAAATTGGCTGCTGTGTTTCCTATAACAGTGGCTACACTTCAAAAGTACTTCACTGGGTATGAAGTGCTTTGGGATGTCCTGAGGCATAATTGAAAGGTGAGGTGTGTGGTGATTTCCATCATGGAATCTTGATCCTTACTTGGGCCATATTTCAGTAAGTCCTTGTGTGTTTCTGAGAACCAGCCTTAATGTAATCCTGTTTCCATCAGGAAAGAGACAGCTGGATCCTCAGGAAATGAGCTCATCTGTCTGCCTGTGCGGGAAAGCAGGAATCCAGTGTCTGGAGAAACAATATGTGTTGTGTGGACGCTGAGTGTGACGAGGTCAAAATCTCCTCTGTTGCTGTTTATAATGCAGTGGCCCCCACGGACACTCCAGCCCAGGGCAGACTGTGTCTGAGAAAGTTGAAGGCTTGTTTGGCAGAGCGCCACCTTCAGAGATTCGTGCTCTTGCTTGAAAAAGGAATGCATGTCACTGTGTAACCTGGGTTTTCTCTCTCTCTCTCTGTCTTTTTCTCTCTCCATTTTTCCTCATTCCTTTTTCTCTTTCTCTCTCCCACTCTTCCTTGCTCTCTCCCCCTCACTCTTCCTTGCTCTCTCCCCCTCACTCTTCCTTGCTCTCTCCCCCTCACCCTTCCTTGCTCTCTCCCCCTCACCCTTCCTTGCTCTCTCCCCCTCATCCTTCCTTGCTCTCTCCCCCTCATCCTTCCTTGCTCTCTCCCCCTCATCCTTCCTTGCTCTCTCCCCCTCACTCTTCCTTGCTCTCTCCCCCTCACTCTTCCTTGCTCTTTCCCCCTCATCCTTCCTTGCTCTTTCCCCCTCGCCCTTCCTTGCTCTCTCCCCCTCACCCTTCCTTGCTCTCTCCCCCTCATCCTTCCTTGCTCTCTCCCCCTCATCCTTCCTTGCTCTCTCCCCCTCACCCTTCCTTGCTCTCTCCCCCTCACTCTTCCTTGCTCTCTCCCCCTCACCCTTCCTTGCTCTCTCCCCCTCACCCTTCCTTGCTCTCTCCCCCTCACCCTTCCTTGCTCTCTCCCCCTCACTCCTTCCTTGCTCTCTCCCTCTCACTCCTCCTTGCTCTCTCCCTCTCATTCTTCCTTGCTCCCTCCCCCTCACTCTTCCTTGCTCTCTCCTCCTCACCCTTCCTTGCTCTCTCCTCCTCACCCTTCCTTGCTCTCTCCTCCTCACCCTTCCTTGCTCTCTCCCTCTCATTCTTCTTTGCTCTCTCCCTCTCACTCTTCCTTGCTCCCTCCCTCTCACTCTTCCTTGCTCCCTCCCTCTCATTCTTCCTTGCTCTCTCCCTCTCATTCTTCCTTGCTCCTGCCCTCTCATTCTTCCTTGCTCTCTCCCTCTCACTCTTCCTTGCTCTCTCCCTCTCACTCTTCCTTGCTCCCTCCCTCTCACTCTTCCTTGCTCCCTCCCTCTCACTCTTCCTTGCTCCCTCCCTCTCATTCTTCCTTGCTCTCTCCCTCTCACTCTTCCTTGCTCTCTCCCTCTCACTCTTCCTTGCTCCCTCCCTCTCACTCTTCCTTGCTCTCTCCCTCTCACTCTTCCTTGCTCCCTCCCTCTCACTCTACCTTGCTCTCTCCCTCTCATTCTTCCTTGCTCCTGCCCTCTCATTCTTCCTTGCTCTCTTCCTCTTACTCTTCCTTGCTCCCTCCCTCTCACTCTACCTTGCTCCCTCCCTCTCACTCTTCCTTGCTCCCTCCCTCTCACTCTTCCTTGCTCCCTCCCTCTCACTCTTCCTTGCTCCCTCCCTCTCACTCTTCCTTGCTCCCTCCCTCTCACTCTTCCTTGCTCCCTCCCTCTCACTCTTCCTTGCTCCCTCCCTCTCACTCTTCCTTGCTCCCTCCCTCTCACTCTTCCTTGCTCCCTCCCTCTCACTCTTCCTTGCTCCCTCCCTCTCACTCTTCCTTGCTCTCTCCCTCTCACTCTTCCTTGCTCCCTCCCTCTCACTCTTCCTTGCTCCCTCCCTCTCACTCTTCCTTGCTCCCTCCCTCTCACTCTTCCTTGCTCCCTCCCTCTCACTCTTCCTTGCTCCCTCCCTCTCACTCTTCCTTGCTCCCTCCCTCTCACTCTTCCTTGCTCCCTCCCTCTCACTCTTCCTTGCTCCCTCCCTCTCACTCTACCTTGCTCCCTCCCTCTCACTCTTCCTTGCTCCCTCCCTCTTACTCTTCCTTGCTCCCTCCCTCTCACTCTACCTTGCTCCCTCCCTCTCACTCTTCCTTGCTCCCTCCCTCTCACTCTTCCTTGCTCTCTCCCTCTCATTCTTCCTTGCTCTCTTCCTCTTACTCTTCCTTGCTCCCTCCCTCTCACTCTACCTTGCTCCCTCCCTCTCACTCTACCTTGCTCCCTCCCTCTCATTCTTCCTTGCTCCCTCCCTCTCACTCTTCCTTGCTCCCTCCCTCTCACTCTTCCTTGCTCTCTCCCTCTCACTCTTCCTTGCTCCCTCCCTCTCACTCTTCCTTGCTCTCTCCCTCTCACTCTTCCTTGCTCTCTCCCTCTCACTCTTCCTTGCTCCCTCCCTCTCACTCTTCCTTGCTCCCTCCCTCCCTCTCACCCCCTCTTTCTGCTCCCGTCAGAGGCAATGCTGCACTGAGTTGCTCTTTATTATGAGGTGATGAGAGGTGGATGAACACACTGCCTACAGCAGTCAGGGGGAGGGAACAAGTTCACCATCAGTCCCTGTAACCAACATCTCTGCTCCACAGAAGAGAAATTTGAAATGAAGACAGAAAATGCTGGCAGAATCTGCGGAGGGAGTAAAACAGAGTTAATGTTTCAGATCCACGACCTGCCACCGATCACTCTTTCCACAGATGCTGCCTGACCTGCTGAGTATTTCTAGCATTTTCTGTTTCTGTTTTCTTCTGCAGGAATAGTCAATTTAAACTGGCGGAGTGAGTTCCCCGGTCAGATATGATCGACCAGGATGTCACTCCCTTTTAAGAACAAACACGATAATTCTGGGATAGGTTGAAGGACCGAGATGGTGATGGGCAGCACCAGGATTGCCAACTGTCCAGGATCGTCCTGCTTCCGGGATTGAAAGATTAATAGCCGGAGTTTGAGAACTTGGTGAGGATACAGAGTAGATTTGTCAGAAGTGTACTGTACCAGGGAAGAGGGGCTTCAGTTACATGGAGAGACAAGAGAAGCTGGGATTGTTCTCCTCGGAGCAGAGAAGGCTGAGGCGAGATTTAATAAAGTTTTTCAAATGTTATAAAGGGGTTTTATGAAGAGTAAATAAGGAGTAATTGTACACACTAGCAGGAGAGGATTTTTGGCATGGCATTCTGAAGGGAAAACAGATTTTATTTGAAAATTCTCATCCTTACCTTCAAATCCCTCTGTCTTCTCCCCATCTCTGTAAGCTCCTCCTCCAGCCCTACAACCCCATGAAATCTCTGGATGACTGCACATCCTGATTTTTAATTGTGTCACCATTAGTGGCCATGCCTTCAGCCTCTCTAGGCCCTTAGCTTTTGAATTCTCGCCTTAAACCACTCCACATCTCCACCTCTCTCTCTCTCTCTCTCTCTTTCTCTCTCTCTCCCTCAATAAGACCTCCTCAAAGCCTATCTCACTGGTGAAGCTTTTCATTGTCTGCCCCAATATCCCCTTATGTGGTTGAGTCAAACTTTGTCTGATTCTGCTCATGTGGAAGTGCCTTGGGGCATTTTAATACACTAAATTGTGCCAGTAAAACCCATTCTTTGCCAACTCCTTTACAGGGTGGGTTGATGTATTTGCCCATAAAGGGGGCCTGCTGTCACCACTAGGCGTCTGGCGTGAAAGTGCCTTTAGTCTAATGGTATGGAAACCCTCCGGTTACACTCACACTCACTCGGAGTATAATACGCAGTGACAGACCCGGTGTGGTTGAGGTGGGATTATTGTCTCCTCCCCCATCACTTTGCGAGTGAGCTTTGGAGGCCGGCCCCTCCCTGCTCCCAGGACCCCCCTCTTGGTCCCGAGTTCTGGCCTGAGCAAGTTGGCATTCCTCACTCCCCATCGCGTCCCCTTCCTGACCAACTCACCGAAATCTTGAATTCGAAACATCAGCCGCCCCTGCCCAATACCTCCCCTCATCCAGAAAACCTCTCTCTGCAACTGGTTCAAGAGAGCGATGGGCGGCAATTCACATTTCCTCAGTGCTTTCCAACAGACTCTACTCCTCCAACATGCGTTGTTTTCAGCCATTTTAGTTCCCCCTCCATTCTTGAAGTATCCTGGCCTCCCCTAAATGGCTATTTATCAGGACTGAGTCTAGGCAGTGAAGCTATGTAATTATACCACCCGCACCCCCACCCCAAACTCCAGATCTTCCTAGGCTCGGATACTCAGGCTACTGTGAAAGCTGCTACCCCACTGAACTCAAACACGGTCAGAACCAGCCTGAAGTGTGGGCCTCAGACAGCCAAGCTCTGACTGGATCAGTGCCCAGGCTGCTCATCCGCCTACCTAGAGAGTTAATGTTTATTGGTAATTTTAATTTCTAAGAAGTACATTAGTCCCAGGTCCTTCTGCCAGTGCCGCATTGATCAGCACTTGCATCGAGGGCGTTGGCTTGGATTGCGTGTCTAATGTGAGACTTGAACCCACAAGCCCATGTGACTCTGAGCTGAGAGTGCGATCGCTGAGCCACAGCTGACAAAGAGATGTGATAACAATGCAGAGATCCCACTGCAGCACCCAATCGCCACCCCCAGCTTCCGCTGTCTGTTGTTTTTCCTTTTCTGTTGAGGCTGGTGAGATGTCAACAAACTACACTTTCCCCTCCTTCCCTAATGAAACCTGCAGCTCGTTGCTTCTCAGGAAAAAAAACCCAAAAGTTCTCAGGACATCTCAAAGCACTTTACAGCCAATTAAGTTGCTTTTTGAAGCATAATTACTCTTGTTATGTAGGAAGTGCATACAGCAAGATCCCATTAACGGCAATGCGATAATGACCAAATCATCCAGTTTTAGCGATGTTGGTAGAGGAATAAATACGGAGAACTGACCAGCTCTCTTTCAAAATAATTGTCCGGCGTCTTTTAGGTCCACCTCAGCAGGATCTCGGTTTGATGTCTCATCCGTAAGATGGCAGCTCCGACAGTGCAGCCTCCCCTCAGCCCTGCCAGTCTGGAATCTGGTCTCGATTCCCTGCCTGTCATGTGGTTGACATCGCCCTCCTCGGCCCACACCATCCCCCACCCCAGGTTGACGGGGCACACGCCAGACATGAATAAGGCACAGCTGTTTAATTCAACGGCTGTCGGGGCCTACGCCTGCTGGGAGGGCCCATCTGCCACTAGGCAGCCGACGAGGGGGATGTGTCACAAAGCTGAGCTGCAAGCGTGGCTTTGGCACCAGCTGCTGATTATTTTTTTCTTTCTGTGAAGGATGTAGGAGTTGAGAGTGGGCAGGAGAGTACTCGGCTGTATCTTGGGCCTGCAGCAGCTGCTGGCAGGATGTGGCTTTGTCTGCCCAAGTGTGAAGCTCTTTGTTGATCCCACGTAGACCTTTGCTTATTGACGCAACTGAAAATGGGAATGAAACTTAACAATCTCACCTTCCGCCCTGACCCAAACCCCCTGATACAACAGGAACAAACTTACCTCTCCTTTTTCCTATTAAGCATCTTACTTTACTAAGGACCACACAATGCTAAGCCTCTGTTGTGTGATGGAAATTACGGCGTACCCCGCATCTTTAACTCTCTGTCTGTGAGATAAGTGTCTCTCACTCTAGTGACAGGCAATTGTCGTGTTTGGTAAATTCTTTTTCTTTTGGCGTTACAGAACTTGAGTATTGCTGAAAAAAAGAGACATGTCAAGGCTTTTTGTCTTGCACTCAACAGGACACTTCACAAGAATACCAATATAAGGGGAAAACAACAATTTATACTGTACATGAAGAGAGTACTTCAACATGTCTCTTCTTTTCAGCAGTAAACTCTCTTGTACTTTCAAAATTCGGGCTGCCACTAAGAAATTGAGTTTTCTTCCCTTTTCCCCCTTGTCTTTTAATTGACAACATTCCGGACAGTTCCAGCTCTGGCTTAATTTACTGTCGCCTGACTCTGAATCAGACTGGCCATGACTGTGATCAGATTGGGAGTGTCATCTGCCTGGTTGCGAGATGCGCACTCAATCTAGAAATTTCTAAAACTTAAATGCCCAAAATCTGCTTTGAGAGTCCAATTGTCCTTTCCCCTGTTATGTTTTAAGATGCCAATGAGCATGTAAAATTTCACTTTATTGTCCACACAGAAATTCATTTTCGGGTGCATTGCTCATACTTTAAAAAAATTCCATATCAATGAATAAGAACAATAAAAGAAAATTACCCTGTCACAGAGATCTAACTTTAATTAAAGTATGTATTTAAAAACTATTCCAATGCATTTAATAAGGTTTGTGAGATTACACCAGCTGTAAAACAAAACACCAGAATTAAAGCCTTGATCCAATTTCCTGCCTGCGCACCCTGCCTCTCTCCCAAACCCTGATCCCGTCACACCCGGTGTTCCCAGCTCAGTTTGCGTTTCCCAGCCCTTCCACTAAACATTGCCAATGGTTTCTATGAGAATGGAACACAGGATGTCAGAGGTTGGAGGTCAGGGGTCTTTCGGATGTTGCTTGTTAGTTCAGGTTGGCTGGCGCAAGCTATTTAAACCAGCCAGAGAACTCGGTGGTTTACTTGTCATAAGATAACAAGTGAATGTCGATGACTGACACCCTAGTGCCTTCACTCAGCAACTGGACTCTCTGTTCCAGGGGGGCAGCTGAGCGTGTATTTAAAGTAAGTTTGTGTTTCAGTGTAAAGAGGCTGAAGCCAAAGGAGCAGTGCCTAGGTCCTTTGTGTTGCATTGGGGAGATTTAAAGAAAGAACTTGCTTTTGTACTGAACCTTTCACAACAAAGGAATAAGGAGCACATCATTTAAGACTGAGATGAGGAGGAATTTCTTCATTCTGAGGGTTGTGAAACTTTGGAATTCTCTACCCAAAAGAGCAGTGGAAGCTTAGTCATTGGGCATGTTCAAGACAGGAATCGATAGATTTCTGGATACTAATGGCATCAAGGGGTATGGGGATATTGGGGGGAAAATGGTGTGGAGATAGATGATCAGCCATGACCTGTTTGAATAGCAGAGCAATTTCGATGGGCTGAATGGCCTACTTCTGCTCCCATTTCCTATGTTTCTGTCAGGACATCCCAAAGCGCCTGGCAAAATTAAATACTTCTTGAAATGTAGTCACTGCTGTAGGATAGGAAATGCAGCAGCCAGAATTTGCGCATAGCATGATCCCAGAAGCAGCACTGTGATAATCACTGGATCCGTTTTTGTGATGTTGATGGAAGGGTAAATATTGGCCAGGATACCAGGGAGGAATCCCCTGATCTTCCCTGAATAGTGCTGCGGGATCTTTTACCCCAACCTTTGAGAGCAGACACTACCTAGGTTTAATGTCTCATCCTAAAGACGGCACCTCCAACAGTGCAGCACTCTGTCAGTACTCGATTCCTCTATCTTTGTTGGCATGTGTAGCCTCTTTAATTCGCTACCTTTAAAACTTTGTTGAGTGACAGTGCATACTGAGTGGCCTACATGGAACCTTCTGGGTTGCAGTACTGCACTGAACTTTCAGCCGGGATTATGTTCCCACATCTCTGGAGTGGAATTTGACCCACAACCTTATGACTGGCAGGCAACAAGGCTACTAGCCACATCTAAAGCTGTGCAGATGGAACGGTGAACTGTGACCGCAGTTTGGTTTCAATTCATTGCAACTTAATTAATAATTGATGGACTGCGGGCAGATGCAGCCCTTCCCCACCCCCCAGCTAATCTTTTATTATTTAATGAGGCTGTACTGCTCCATCTGCCTCTCGGTTGCGTGGGCTGCTGTTGCAATTCCTCCTTGTGAAACCTCGGAGCTGTGCTTTTAATTGCCCCCTCGTGATTGGCCTTCAGTCACTCGTACTGCCCAGCAGGGGGCACTGGGCATGGCTCAATATGGGGCTTCCTGGCCCTTCCCTCACCCAGGGGCTATCCTTGCTGGCCCTCCCCTTTCAGATGGTTGACCAGTAGAGAAGCGGATGAGGGGCAGTATTAAAGATGTCCAATGTCCACACGTGTATTAGGGGCTGAATTCTCCAACGAGGGTTCAACCTGATGGTTTACGATGCTGTCTGAACCCCTCAATGTACAAAGGCGACTACACTTCAAAAAGGCACTTCTGTGGCTATGAAGTGCTTTGAGGTCTCTTGAATTTGTGGAACGGGCAACATAAGTGGTTCTTCAACATGAATCTCGGGATGTGAGCTTCACTGGCTCAGATGGCATTCGTTGCCCATCCCTCATTTCCCATGAGAAGGAGGTGGCAAAGCCATTTTCCTGCACTGCTGCAGCCTACATGGTGTGGGCACACTCAGAGTGCTGTTAGGGAGGGAGTTCCAGGATTTTGACTCGGTGATGACAACCTCTATTCATGGAGCGCTTTTAACATAGTGAGACATCCCAAGGCGCTTCACAGGAGAGTTTTAAAACAAAAATATGCCACATAAAAACATATTAGATCAGATGACCAAAAGCTTGGTCAGAGAAGCAGGTTTGAGGGAGTGTCTTCGTGAGGTGGAGAGGTGTCGAGAGGGAATTCTAGAGCTTGGGGCCCAGGCAACTGAAGGCAGGGCCACCAACAGTAGACCGATTAAAATCGAGAAGGTGCCAGAATTAGAGGAGTACAGATATCTTTGAGCGTTGTGGGGCTGGGGGAGATTACAAAGATAGGGAGGGATGAGGCCATGGAGAGATTTGAAAACAGAGGATGAGACTCGAGGCCAATAAAGGAACATCATATATATTTCCAGGTCAGGATGGCATGTGACTTGAAGGTACTGGTGTTCCATTGTGCTTATGCCCTTGCCCTCCTGGATGGTAGAATCCACGTGTTTAGGACATGCTGTTGAAGAAGCCTTGGAAAGTTGCAGCCGTATATTTTGTAGATGGTGCACACAGTATGTCAGAGGTGAAGGGGGTGGATATTTATGGTGGTAGATGGGCTTCTGAACAAATGGAATGCTTTGTCCCGAATGGTGCGATTCCTTTCTCTTTTTTTAATTGCTTGTGATTCACTGAGAAGGTCTTGAACTTGGTACAAGTTTATCAATGTAAATCCTGTGTAGGGATTTATAGCTCACTGTAATCCCGAAGTTTGGTCTAGATCTATCCTTTCTTGCACCCATCCCACCCCTACTGCCATTTCCCAGTAGGATTTGAGACAACCGTATCCAAGTGGCAATAATCCATGTGCTAGCTCTGCCTCCTGGCCGGAGTCTGGATCCGGAGATCCACAAACCTGATTCCTCCACAGAGTTATTCCCAGCATTTCTGTTGCTTTCCTTCACTGAAAGACAAAATAAAGCTAAGGATCAGCGTGCAAGAGAGGGGGGCCGGTTAGCTCAGTTGGCCAGCGTGTGGTTCAGAGTAATGCCAACAGTGTGGGTTCAATTCCCCTTACAGCCAAGGTGGACTTGGGCCCTGCCTCCTCAACCTATTCCTGATAGTGGAAGGCCACTACCACTGACAAAAAAAAAGAACTCTAAGGAAATCGACTCAAGTTGAAACATCAGCAGAGAATGAGCCAAGAACCTGCCTGTGGACACAGCACGCGTGGAATGGAGTCAGTATGGAAGTGAATCTTGCCTAGAATTCAAAGCTACATGGTCAAAAAGCTTAAAGCAGGGATTTCAGATTGGGGATAACACCTTGTGTCCAAGCCTGCAGGCTTCTTTTGGTATCTGTTGTGAGGAAGCATGACAAAATAAAGGGAAAGCAGGAGGGAAAAGTAGACAAGAATGCATTTCTATAGAATCACTCGTGACAAAAGTTCATCCAACTGTAACAGCTGGGATTCCTTGTAAGAACGTGTGAGGTCATACACTTTGGACCTAAGGTAAAGCCGAGTATTTTCTCTCTGACAAGCTAGGAACTGCAGAGCAGCAGGGAGATATCAGCCCAAGTACAGAAATTACTTAAAAGCTAATAGTTTGCATGTGTCTCCACATGTATAGATCTACCTTGGACTTATCCTGCAGCTTGGATGATAGCTGTGAGTGGTTAAGGTCTGGAATGCACAGCCTGAGAGTGTGGTGGGGCCAGGTTCAACCGAACCATTCAAAAGAGAACTAGACTGCCAACTGAAAAGGGAAGAATGTACAGGGTTACAGGGAGAAGGCGGGAGAACAGCACTAAGCAAATGGATCATTCGGAGAGGCGGTGCAGACACGATGGGCCAAATGGCCTCCTGGGCTGTAAAAATTCTGTGAATCTCTAATGGCCAGATACAATAGATATTTAAAAGGTGAATGGCACGTTAGCATCCCTTGAAGGCTGGAATACAGAAGAGGGGAAGTGATGTTACAGATGTACAGGGCCCAGGTTAGATCGTGTTTGGAGTATGCCTTTGGCTCTGGGCACTGCACCTTAATTTCATATTGACCTTGGAGAGAGTGCAGAGCAGATTTACCAGAATGTGTTTCTCTTTGGCCAAAAGAGTTAAGTTATGAGCACAGGTTGCATGGGTTAGGCTTGTATTCCCTTTAATCTTTTATTACTTAAAGGGTGATGTAATTGATGTGTTTAAGGTGATTAAAAGATTTGATCCTCAGATAGAAACTATTTCCTGTGGTGTAGGGGTCTAGAACAAGGGAGCGTAACCTTAAAATGTGTTCAGGGGTGATGTCAGGAAGCAGGATTTACAGTAAATGAATGGACTTGGCTGGTTCTACAATCCTCAATTCGACTTCTTTTTATCCTCCCACACAAAGGTTGGTGGAAATCTGGAACCTTTTCCCCTGAAAATTTTTTAAGTCTGTGTGTCAATTGAAAATGTTGAGATCAGGTCTGAGAGGTTTTTATTAGGTAAGGGGGTTAAGGACTAAGCCGGGCAGGTGGAGTTAAGGCACCGATCAGCCTTGATCTGATTGAATTTTGGAACAGATACGAGGAGCTGAATGGCCTCCTCCTGTCTCCTGTCCCTATGTTTCTAACGGCTCTTGAGAATGAAGCAGAGCTGATTCAGAAAACAAACCATCCATCGCAGCAAAGACTCTCAAACAGAGGTAGCGAGAGAGAAGATGCTTGCATTTAGTTAGCGCCTCTTGTATTGTTGGGACATCGCGAACAGCGAACTAATTGCTTTGAAGTGTAGTCACTGTTGTTTTCTTAGGAAAGTACAGCAACTCACCTGGCACAGGAAGAAAACTGCACGAAGGATTAGGGCCTGGTCTGCTTGCTCGAGCATTTTGAGTCACAGAGCAAGCTGTGAGTGTCCGCGGGGGCCTTTCCCTTCACACTGACCTTCGAGTCTCCTGAATTTAGTCAGATGCCAATCTCTGCTGCTCTCTGATCTGTGCAGAGAGAATGTGGGATTCGTAATCCAGTCTGTAGCTGGTCGCTGGGTGGATCTCTTTAGTCTGTGCCTCCATGGCCTCATTGCTTCTGATCTCTGATACCTCCTCCAGCCTAAAACCATCCCAGATCTCTGCACTCCTCCAATTCTTGCCTCTTGTGATGCCTGATTTTCACAGCAGCCGTGCCTTCAGCTGCCCTGAAGCAATGCAATTTCCTCCCTAAACTCCTCCAATCACCCCCTCCCCAACACCCCCCACCCACCAACCTCCGCCAACCCCACCTTTTAAGACAATGGTCCTTAAACCCTAGCCTTCTGACCGAGCTGTGGGCCATGTTGTTAGGTCTCCTTTGTGGCTTGGTGTCAAATTTTGTCTAAATACTGTGGAGCACCTTGAGACAGTTTTATTGGGTTCAAGGTGCTATATAAATGCAATTTGCTGTAGCTGCTGTCATGTAAGTTCCCACGACCAGGCAGGCTGGACTAAGTCTCTGCTTCTCCTCCTCAGGTGACAGTTTCTTTCCTTTGTTAAGGACGTGATGCCATCTCTAAGTCTTGGGAAAGGGGATGGGGAGCTGAGCTTTTTACCTTCCAGTGAGTTTTTTCAGGGTGAATTCTGGCTCCCAGGGGTGTGGCTCCAGGGGGATAGTGTCTACTTTCCTCACAGCTCCTGCTCACAGAAAGCTTCTCCTTTTATAGTTTGTGGGAAACATTGTGTGTCTCACTTACCTGCAGCTGGGACCTTTGATTATTGGAGTCACTGTGTTTTTTTGTTTATTTCACTGGGAAAGAAAGAATTTGGGTTAAATAGTGTAAGTGATCTCACTCTCTGCAGTCAGTACAAAGGGCTGCTTATCGTTCCATGGTACAGTAATCGAGCCATCCCAATATAGCAAGACAAAGTCTTTTGTGTAATCCTCAGATAATTCCCTCGGGAGTTGGCAAGTCACAAAATTAATAAAACTGCAGTTATACTTTTGCTAAATTGTCATTCAGCTTATATGGCAGTGCCTTGCTTTTCTGGTCTGTGTCTCTGCCTGTCTGTCTTGCGTTCCCTCTGTGACATATTCGTGCGTGTGTACGTCTTGTGCTCTTTCTGTGTGTATCTTGTGCTCTTTCTGTGCTCTGTGTGTGTGTGTGTGTGTGTGTGTGTATATGTGTGTCTTATGCTCTTTTTGCGCTCTGTGTGTGTGTGTGTGTGTGTGTGTGTGTGTGTCTTGTGCTCTTTGTGTCTCGTGCTCTTTCTGTGCCCGGTCTATCTCTATCTGTGTCCTTTTTCTCCGTGCATATATATCTGTCTTGCAGTCTCCCAGTTTTCTTTCTTTCTCTTTCCAACTCTCTTACATTCTTTCTCCCCACTCAGTCTTTCTTTCTCTCTCTGCCTTGCCCCCCCCGCCCCGCCCCCACCCCCACCCCCCACTCTTCCCATGTCTCAGGTAAAGTGAGGGTGAACTCCTTCATAAGCTGACTGTGTACTGTGCAGTGCTATTGTTTGTCTGATCTGATTGCTCTCTCTAACAATGGGCATTCCACTGAGGGCAGTGTCATGTTCTGGACAGGAATGTGGCAGCTGTCCAGCTGACACTTATCAGTGCTATTGTTAACTCTTTTGGCACTGAGTTTGTTTGTCATTGAAAAGAAAGAAAGTGTTTATACTGCATTTTACAGGAAACAGGCCATCCAAACCATGTTATGGTTGTTGTAATGTACGGGAATACACAGTATAGTGACTACTGCTGATTAGTATTTCAGAGGTCAGGGCTTATGATTGCGAGACGGGAGTTCAAGGTTCACCATGGCAGCTATGAAGTTTAACTTCTGTTAATTAACTAGAAAGCTAGTCTCAGTACAGGTGACAGTGAAACTACAGACCTGTAGTAAAAACCTACCTGGCCCCTACCTTGTCCTTATCCAGTCTGGCCCACACCAATGTGGTTGACTCCTAACCTGTGAAATAGCCTAGCTAAACTCTGTTGTGTTAAGCCACCAAAAAAAACTGTAATAATAAAACCAGACGGACAAGCCGGCATTGACCTAGGCACTGGATGAAACAAAGGCGCGTGCTGTCCAGTCAACCCTGCAAAGTCCACCTCACTAGCATTTGGGACCACGGTCATACTCCCAGAATCATAACTTTCAGCCAACCTCCCAGACTCTTCCCACTCACAGCAACCCACCAGAGGTGGCGGCACAGTGGTATAAGGCCCTCAACATTGACTCTGGACCCCATGAAATCTCGTTGCATCTGGCCAGACATGGGCGAGGAAACCTCCTGCTGATTACCACGTACTGCCTTCCCTCAGCTGATGAATCAGCTCTCCTCCATGTTGAACACCACTTGGAAGAAGCGCTGAGGTTAGCAAGGATGCACGGTTGACTCCGGGTGGGGGACTTCAATGCCTATCGCCCAGATTGGCTCAGTGACACCATTATTGGTCGAGTCCTGAAGGACATATCTCCCAGACTGGGCCTGCAGCAGGTAGTGAGAGAACCAACAAGAGGGAGAAATCTACTCGACCTCGTCCTCACCAATCTACCTGTCACATACGCACCTCTTTGTGACAGTATCGGTAGGAGTGACCACTGAGCAGTCCTTGTGGAGACAAAACCCTGCTTTCACACTGAAGCCACCCGCCCTCGTGTTGTATAGCATGACCAACTTACTAAGTATAATAGATTCAGAGTAAATCTAGCAGTTCAAAAGTGGGCACCCATGAGATGCCGTGGGCCGTCAGGATTGGCAGAATTGTATTTGACCACAATCTGTAACCTCATGGTCTAGCATATCCCACACTTTACTGTTACCATCAAGCCAAAATCAACCCTGGTTCAAAGGACGGTGCAGGAGAACAAGCCAGGAGCAGCACCAAGCATGCCTAAAAATAAGTTTGTGACCTGATAAAAGCTACAACACTTGCATGCCAAACTGCAGACGCAGCATGTGATAGACAGAGCTAAGCAATCCCACAACCAATGGATCAAATCAAAGCTCTGAAGTTCTGTCAATGCAATCATGAATGGTTGTGGATAATTAAATAACTCACTGGAGGAGGAAGCTCCCCAAATATCCCACCCTCAGTGATGGTGGAGCCCAGCACATCAGTACAAAAGACAAGGCTGAAGCATTTGCAACTACCTTCAGCCAGAAGTGCCAAGTGGACGATCCATTATGACCTCTTCCTGAGTTCCCCACTTAAATAATTGCCAGTCCTCAACCAAACTGATTCACCCCATGTGAGCACATTGGAAACAGGAAAAACTCTGGACCCCATCACCATTCTGGTTGTAGTGCGAAGACTTGTACTCCAGACCTAGCTGCACCTCCAGCCAAACTGTTCCAGATTTCTTTTATCCATTCATGGGGTATGGGTGACGCTGGCTGGGCCAGCATTTATTGCCCATCCCTAATTGCCCTTGAGAAGGTGGTGGTGAGCTGCCTTCTTGAACCGCTGCGGTCTATATGGTGTAGATACACCCACAGTGCTGTTAGGAAGGGAGTTCAGGATTTTGACCCAGTGACAGTGAAGGAACAGTGATATATTTCCAAGTCAGGATGGTGTGTGACTTGGAGGGGATCTTGCAGGTAGTGGTGTTCCAACTCCGACAGCTACCTAATAAAGTGGAAAATTCCCAGGTATGATCCTCTTCACAAAAACCAGGGTAAGTACAATTCAGCCAATGACCACCCCTTCAGTCTACGCTCATCCATCAACAAAGTGGTGGAAGACGTTGGGCAGAATTGTCCCAGATTTGTACTGAGTGCGGTAGCGGAAAAAAAGAATGCGTTTTACCTGCCAGTCGCAATGGCGGCTTTTCACGCTGTATTGTCCCAACCCCACCTCATTAATCATGCATTCCCGGGAAACATGCCATTTTGCTGGTGGGCGGGCTCTGATTCAGCTGCCACGCCGTCAACTCACTGCTTCCTCACGCTGGGTGCACATAAAATGCAGATGCACGCACACCTCTCGGCACTTCCAGCCCAGGTCTGCTGCACAGAAGACATGGCCCCGAAAGGTAAGAAGACTGCAGCCCCCCGATTCAGTGACCTATCCCTGAGACGCCTTCTGGACACTATTGGAGCCCGCCACGATGTCCTCTTCCCCACTCTGGCTGCAGGAGGTCCAGCAGTCTCACCACGCCGGCTTGGGACACAGTGAAAGTGGTGGCCGGTGCCAATGCTGCACAGAAGAGGTTGGCCATCCAATACAGAAAATAGATGAATGACCTCACCTGTGCCACCAGGTTAAGGCAACCACCTCATCACTGTAAACTCACACACTCACAAGGCATTCACTGGCATCCCACTCTGTGCCAGCTCTAGGAACATCACCACTCTCTCTCTCACACACACCCTCACATCCCCATCTGGCTTCATTTCCTCTGGAGACTGCCCCCTCAGTCCTCATCATCTTGAGACCACTTGCACAGATCAACGTGTGTGCTCACACACACCCTGGGATACCCCCCCTCCCCAATACAGCCCTCGTCCTGCAGCCTCTTCCCTGGCCTGCGGCTACTTTATCCCCCTTCCCCAAGTAAGCCCTAGCCCTGCAGCCATTGAAAATCCACACCCCCGCCCCCATTACAGCTGGTCTGGTAGATAGAGACCTGCCCGTGAGCCCCCCTAAAAGTGATGTAGTGCTGCCTGAAGCAAGGTAGGCAAACAAACCGCGAAGTCCTGAGCAAAGTGCAGCCCGCCAGGAGCACACCATTCATAAACAGTTGGGAAGCACGTCAGCGTGATGTGCCTGGATGATCCAGCGTGGGGGGGATGATTCCGGCGAGCTGGGCTTATAATGATAAGCAGATTTATTACAATAAAGTTCCTGATGTAGCGGTGACGGGAAACGTAGCCCACCATTGACAGGCAGAGCGGACAATTGCAGACTGGTTTCACAATGGCGTGAAATCGATTTTTTTGCCTTCCGCTCACACTCGCCATGACGTCCGACGCCAGCGGGTATGGAAAGTGCCAGCTGCTGACAGCGCTATCAAGCAGCACTAACTCACTAATAGTCTGCCTACTGATGCTCAGTTTTGATTTTGTGAGGATCACTCATCTCCAGACCTCATAACAGCCCTGATCCAAAAGTGGCCAAAGAGAGCTGAATTCCAGAGGTGAGAATGACTGACTGTCCTTGATGTCAAGAAGCCCTGGCTATAATTGCCCCTTGATGTTCAATGGCATTACCATCACTGAATCCCCCACTATCAACATCCTGGGGGTTACCATTGACCAGGAACTGAAATGGACTAGCCATATAAATACTGGGGCTACAAGAGCAGGTCAGAGGCTAGGAATCGTGCCACGAGTAACTCACCTCCTGACTGCCCACAGCCTGTCCACCATCTACAAGGCACAAGTCAGGAGTGTGATGGAATACTCTCCACTTGCCTGGATAAGTGCAGCTCCCACAGCACTCAAGAAGCTGGACACTGTCCAGGACAAAGCAGTCTGCTTGATTGGCACCACATCCACAAACATTCACTCCCTCCACCACCGATGCACAGTGGCAGCAGTGTGTACCATCTACAAGATGCACTGCAGGATTCACCAAGGCTCCTTAGACAGCACCTTCCAAACCCATGACCATTGCCATCTAGAAGGACGAGGGCAGCAGATAGATGGGAACACCACCACCTGGAAGTTCCCCTCCAAGTCACTCACCATCCTGACTTGGAAATTTATCACTGTTCCTTCACTGTCACTGGGGCAAAATCCTGGAACTCCCTTCCTAACAGCGCTGGGGGTGTACCTACACCACATGGACTGCAGCAGTTCCAGAAGGCAGCTCACCACCACCTTCTCAAGGGCAACTAGGGATGGGCAATAAATGCTGGCCTAGCCAGCGACGCCCACATCCCGTGAATGAATTTTTTAAAAAAAAGTCAATGGGAATCAGGAGGAGAACTTCTTCACTGGTTCGAATCATACCTAGTAGAAGGAAGAGAGTTGTGATTTTTTGGGAGGTCAGTCAGCTCAGATCCAGGACATCACTGCAGGAGTTCCTCAGGATAGGTTCAACCATCTTCAGCTGCTTCACCAATGACATTCCATCCATCATAAGGTCAGAAATGGGGATGTTCGCTGATGATTGCACAATGTTCAGTACCATTGTTGCGACTCCTCAGATACTGAAGCAGTCTATCTCATATGCAGCAAGACCTGGACAATATCCAGGCTTAGGCTGCCAAGTGGCAAGAAACATTTGTGTCAAACAAGAGCCAGGCAATGACCATCTCTAGCAAGAAAATCAAACCATTTCCTCTCAATGTTCAACAGCATTACCATCGCTGAATCTCTCATCATTAACATTCTGGGGTCACCATTGGACAGATGCTTAGCTGGCCTACCCACATAAATACAGTGGCTGCAAGAGTAGGTCAGAGACTGGGAATTCTGCAGAGACTCCTGACTCCTCAAAGCCTGTCCACCACCTACAAGGCACAAGTCAGGAGTGTGATGGAATATTTTCCACTTGCCTGGATGAGTGAAGCTCTAACAACACTCAAGAAGCTCAACACCATCCAGGACAAAGGAACTCACTTGACTGGCACCCTATACACCACCTTACACATTCACTTCCTCCACTACTGACACACAGTAGCAGCAGTGTGTACCATATACAAGATGCACTACAGCAACTCGCCGAGGCTCTTTCAACAGCACTTTTGCAACCCCACAACCTCTCCTACCTAGGAGGACAAGGGCAGCAGACACATGAGAACTGAAAGTTCCTCTCCAAGCCACACACCATCCTGACTTGAAACTATGTCACCATTGCTTTACTGTCACTGGGTCAAAATCCTAGAATTCCCTTCCCACCAACACAATGGGTGTAGCTATGCTACGTGGACTCTGTAGTTCAAGAGGACAGCCTTCCCAAGGGTCATTAGAATTGGGCAATAAATGTTGGCCTTACCAGCGATGTCTGTATACCATGAATAAATATGGGCAAAGCAAGGTCCCACAGATGATAATGACCAAATATCTCCCTTACATTTCTTGGATCTACCATTTCCTAGGTTCACTGATTTACTTTTATGCTCATTTGAAAGGGCAGGCAGGGCCTTGGGTTAATGTCCCATCTGAAAGCTAGCACGTCTGACAGTGCAGCTCTCCTTCAGTGCTGCAGAGGGTGCTTTGGCCTCGGTTTTGTGCTCTGGAAAGGGACTTGAATTCATGACTCAGAGGCAGGTAGCTACCCACTGAGCCACTGCTGACTGTAGTCACTTGACTATTGGCCGTCTATGATACTAATGGGATGTGCGCATGGGGAGAGGTTTAACATGAATCCACAGAGCAAGGGCCTTCAGCAGGGGGAAGCAGGGAGGAAAGGAAACTCAAAAGTATTGTCCGCACTGAAGGTGTTTCTGCCTCCGCTGAAGCCACAATGAACACAGTGATACTGCCCCCACTTTCCATTTTAGCTGAGTGGAATGAAGGATGTGCATATGTGTGTGTGTCCACGGATCGAATCCCCAAGAGGATTTGGAGACTGGATGAGGAATTTAGACAGCTTTGTGATGGTATGTGTCCACAAATGGTGCCTGCTCATCTGTGGAGCTGTTTCTGCTGGGATTAAACGCGGTCATTGAATCTGACGGGACAGAGGAGGCCATTCAGCCCATCATGCCTGTGCCAGCCCCGAGTTGCCCAATTAATTCCACTGCTCTACGCTTTCCCAATTGCTTTGCAGGTTTTCTCTTTTTCAAGTATACATCCAATTTTCTTCTGACAGTTACTGGTGGATCTGCCTTTTAGGCAGAATAGAGTAAGATGTTAATCCCTGGGTTCATGTCATGCTACTGAAGCCGACAGTGTGAGGGAACTGGATTAACATCAGTAGAGATACAGTCAGAGAGTGCGGCTGTGTGTGTTGCCCTGACCATTCCCACTAGGGCAGCATTAATTGTGGTATCGCTGAATTACAGACATTGTTATTTAACGTCAGTGGCCTGTGGCTAAAGTGTGGATTTTTCTTTCGCAACGGAACCCAGTGGATTCACAACCTGTCCTAATAATACGTAACAACAGAATGAGCCTCCTGGCCGTTGCTATGAAGACTGTGTTTTGCTGGTACACCCTGCAGTAAGATGGAACTAGCATTCAGATTGCGCTTTTCATGACTCTGAAAAGCACTTTGCGGCCAGTGAAGATACGTATTGAAGATATAACTAAGGAGGCATAGGAGCCAATTTGCACACAGCAAGCTCCCACAAACAGCAATGAGATGCTGACCAAATAATCTGTTTGTGATGTTGGTCGAGGGATAAATATTGGCCAGGATGCTGTGGAGAACACCTTGGCTGTTCTTTGGAGTTGTGCCATGGTATCTTTTACATCTGCCTGAGAGAGCAGACAGGGCCTTGGGTTAACATCTGATCTGACAAATTGCCCCTCTGACAGTGCAGCACTCCCTCAGTACTGCACTGGGAGTCTAGATTACCTGTTCCAGATTCTGGTGCGGGGCTTGAACTCACAAACTTCTTACACCAAAGTGAGAAGGCTGCCCACTAGGCCACAGGCCGGGATTTTCTGGTCCTGCCAGCGGCGGGCATCATCATGGGTGGGACTGGAAAATTCTGCCCACAGTACAAAAGTGAGGGACTGGGGTGGTGGATTTGGTCCTGTTGTAGTCTGAGGAAGGTCTGATCTGGCCAGGGGGTGGTGAAATCAGAGGTCTTCTTTTGTCATCCACGTTTTCCCTTCTTCTGTCTCACCCAAAGATAGGGACTCATTCTGAGGTACTGACGGGCCATGCCAACCATGTGGCACTTCACCCAGTTCACATTATTCATTTATAAACTTAGATGGTGATTGGCAGATTGTGTGCTAGTGCCCTTGCCCACCACTGTATGGTGAGGAGGCGGGGGGGAGAATGGGCTGTGGGTTTACTGGTTGGCAATCAGGAAGTGGGAAACTTTGGCAGATCTCCCTTCATGCCCAGAGTCCCCTGGAAGCATTTCATCCCCATAGCCCTCACAACCAATCGACTGGTCAGTTGGGTCCATTCTGGTTTACGGCACCAGATCGGGGGAGGGCGCTGGCCAGCCCCTGATGGTTTTGAGGTCCTGGCCTCAATTTAAAATCTTGCAGGTAATCTGCAGAGAGCCAAACAGGCCTCCTGATGTCTTCAGATCAGAGGCCTTCAGGTTTCCCAGGGCAGCTTCTAGCAGAGTAAGGCACCCGGGGAGATGGCGATCACAGAGGGTTGGTGTCACCAGGTTGGCAGCTGTCCAAATTATTTACTCCTGCTCCTCCTGGGGCCTGTAAAAATAATGCAAAACGTATCTTTGAGGAGCCTCTTTACTTCCGTCGCCCGTGGAAATGGTCAGAGTGAGCATGGTGCAAACTCCAATCTGAATGGGTCTCAATGGCAACTGGGGTCCTAATTGAGTTACAGGACCCCAATTCTCATATTGAAAGGGACCTATCTCCTGAAGCAGGAAGGCGCTTTTCAGATCTGGCAATAGGCCCCTTTCAAAATGGCACTGGCTACATTGACAGTGTTAATGTAACTTTGTAACTTCCTGCTCCCGTGTACGTAACTTAATGTCCCTGCTAACATAATTGACCAATCACCTAGGCCAGAGCTTCACAGAGGGTCTGCAACATGGCCGGTCCAAGAGCACTTGTCTTTTCTTTAGTCAGCCATGTTGTCATCAAGACCAGGGTATGTTAGCCCTGGGGTATTGGAACACTTTCCATTTCAGACGCGCAGTGTCAGCATCCACCACTCCCAGATAACTGGGGCAGATCCATGGACTGCTCTGTCCCAACAATGTGGTCAACATGCTAAAGCTTCAGTGGAGTGAGCCCATCCCAAGCTTATCTTCTGCTGGACCATGTGAGCCAGCTGGCTGAAAGAATTTCAATTCATCGTTCAGGGCTGAACTCCTGAGGTGAAAGTTCACCATCTAACCCACTGTACCATCTGGTTCCTACACCCGTGACCTCCCATCAGCAACAACTTGCATTTATAGTGTGTCATTAACGTAGCTGAAATGTTGCAGAGCAATTTCATGTAAAAAGGAGGATAATAAAAATTGGCTGCCAAAGAAGGAATTAGAACATGTGACCAAAGGCTTGGTCAAAGAGATGGGTTTTATGTTGTAACCTAAAGGAGGAGAGAGAAGCAGAGAGAAAGAGAGGTTTAAAATTTCAGAACTTAGGGCCTAGGCAGCAGAAGGCATGGTTGTCAATGGCGGAGTGACTAAAATCAGGGTCACACAAGGCCACAATTGGAGGAGCACAGTGATCTTGGAGGATTGCAGGGGTGGAGGAGGTTATGAAGATAGGGAGGGGTAAGCCATTAAGGACATTGAAAAACAAAGATGAGAATTTGAAAATCAAGGCGTGGCCAGGCCAGGAATCAGTGCACAGGTGTTTTGGGTGAATGGGACTTGGTGCGGGTTAAGCTATGGGTATCAGGGATGTCAGAGCAGCTCTGACCCTCGTGTTTGGATAAAGAGTGGTTCGTAACTCCACCATTTCCTATGTTCACTAATTACTGTCCACTTTTATTCTCAACAGTCTGCCACCAGCCATTGCAACCGGAAAATGGCGGCTTTGCATGCCACCCCTCACCATGTACCAGCTTTGTACCCAGCACAGTCATCGAGTATTTCTGTGACGAGGGCTACACACTGAAGGGAGACTACAAGTACCTGACCTGCGAGAATGGAGAATGGTACCCTGCAATGGAGGTCAGCTGCAGGCTGAACCCAGGTCAGTGCTAGGGTCACTTGCGCCTTTCACAGCCTTGAGATTCCCAAAGTGATTTACAGCTAAAGAAATCCTTTTAGAAATTGTGATGCAGGAAGTGAGGCAGCCAATTTGTGAACATCAAGCTCTCACAAACATAAATGAAACAACGATCATCAAGGCATAGGGGAGAATTCCCCTAACCTGCTTTTGAATAACATTCTGCCATGGGATCTTTTACGCCTACCTTAGAGGGCATACAGGGCCTCTGTTTAAGGTCTCATCCAAAAAATGGCACCTCCGACATTGCAGCACTCCCTTAGTACCACAGTGAGAGTATTAGGTTGGACTATGTGTCCAAACCCCCAGAATTGGACTTGAACCCCGGGTGGGGGTAGTGTTGTTGTTGGGAATTTGGATTTTTGTTTTCCTTATTCGTTCTTAGGATACAGGTGTCGCTGGACAAGCTGACATTTACTGCCCATCCCTAGCTGCACTTGTCCAATGGACTTCAGGGGATAGTCATTTTGGTGTGGGACTGCAATCACATTAGGGCAGAGTGGGACAGTCGTTAGTGTGTTTCATGAAATTGCTTCATTTGCATGTTAAACTTACCACAAAGTTATGCCTAGTAATTAATAGCGCAAATACCATTCTAAATGTGTGATAATTGTTAATGACAGCCAATCAGCCTCTCTGGCCCAGAAAGTGAATAATTAAAAGTGTGAAGTCTCATTTCTTTGGGTTGTGAAGGCCCTCTCTAAGGGGCTGGTTAGCTCAGTTGATTAGCTGGCTAGTATGTGGTTTAGAATAACTCCAAAAGCACAGGTTTGATTCCTGTTCTAGCTGAGGTAGACTTGGGACCTACCTCCTCGCCCTGTCCCTAAGTGTGGAAGACAATGGCAATCCACCACTGACAAAAATTGCCAATAAAACAGCTCAGGCTGGAACATCAGCAGACAATGAGCCAAGGACCTGCCTTTGGCCAGGGCACTCATGAATGAATGAACCTTATTTGAATCTAACTCTGTTTGAGTCAGTTGTTCTCACCCATTCACTCCCACCGAAATAGGTTGGGTTAGATGGTTTAGCCCATTGCCTGCCTGACATCTAGAATAATTTGGGTTTGATCACCTCAACCTCCTATACTCTTTTTCCTCCCACTCCCAGTACAGTTTGGTTGGAGGTTAGAACTGTGTAATTACTTGAGACTTGCTGAGTGTAGATCTGTCTTGGGGGTGTCTTGATTTCCTCATGTTATGGTGTACAGTAGCATAATGGTAATATTACTGGACTAGTCATTCAGAGGTCTGAATTAACGATCTGAAAACATGAGTTCGAATCCCACCATGACAACTCAGGAATTTAAATTCAATTAATTAATTAATTAAAAACCAATCTGGAATAAAAAGTTAGGTTTTTCTTTATTATTTCATGGAATGTGGGCATTGCTGGCAAGGCCAGTATTTTTTGCCCATCCCTAATTGCCCTTGAACCAAGTGGCTTGCTTGGCCATTTCAGAGTCGGTGTACACCAGACCGAGTAAGGATGGCAGATTTCTTTCCCTGGGATACTAGTGAACCAGATGGGTTTTTTCCTTTATGACAATCGATGATGGTTGTTATGGTCACCATTACAGAGACTAGTTTTATATCCCAGCTTTATTAATTGAATTCAAGTTCCACGAGCTGCTGTAGCGGGATTTTAACCCATGTCCCCCGGCCATTAGCCTGGGCCCCTGGATTACTAATCCAGTGATATTGCCACTATGCTACCGTCTCCCCTAGCTTCACTAATGGTAACCATGAAACGACTGGCATGTTGTAAAAACCCACCTGGTTCACTACTGACCTTCAGGGGAGAAAATTTGCTGTCCTGACTTGGTCTAGCCTCTGTGTTACTCCAGACCCACAGCGATGTGGTTGACGCTTAGCAGCCCTCTGAAATGGTGCATCAAGCCGCTCCATTGTAGACAAGAAGGCAGCTCACTACCACCTTATCAAGGTCAATTCATGATGAGTAATAAATGCTGCCTAGCCAGTGATGCTCATGTCCAGTAGATTAATTGAAAGAGGTAATGCCACATTCCTCTCCGGGATTAAATTTCCCTCTCGCTCCAGGGTTATCCCGGGGTGGGGGGTGGGGGGGAAGGACACAATCCCAAAGCTTTTCATTCTTCACGGCTCTGATTCTAAGCCACTTTTGGTCTGTATCGAATTCTCTGCTGAAACCAATGCAATTCTCACCGTCTTCAGAAGCCTCCGTGAAAACAGACCCCTTCAGCTATGGCCTCAATCTCTGTCTCTTCTCTCCTTACAACCCATTACCCTCCCCACCCCCCACCCTGCCCCCAACCCCAAAATTCCACTTCCAACTTGCTGCTATTTGATTCATGCACCTTTCAAATCAAAGTTGTTTGGTGACTTGTTTTTTCAGAATCTCAGTACGTGACCTGAAAAGAAACTCATTCAATCAGGTCGGGAGAGACCCAAATGACCCTAGGAACTTAGAATCATAAAATGAAGCCATTTGGCCCATCGTGCCAAATGCTGGCTCTTTGAAACAATGTTTAGTCCCACATTCATGGGGGGGGGAGATGGTGACCAGAAATTCCCACCCAAAATTTGGCTACGATCCAAATTTTCCGGTGCTGACTGTGATGATTCCTGCCGCTCGAGGGACAGGAAAATCCCGGCCGCAACTTGGAGCGCTGACCGTGTACAAAGCCCCCATGGTGGTGGGCAGGAAGTGTGCATCCAGTTCTGGCTGGAAGTCTGCCAGTTGTCATTTTGGGAAAGGTAAAGAATAAGTCTCCTTTGCCGATTCCTGAAGCAGGATTGGATCCTTTTGCAAACACAATTAAGGGGCCTCACACTTAAGGCTCCCACTTCCAAAGTGGTTTGGCCTGATGAGGCAGCAAATGCCATCCTTCTTGGGCAAACCAGGCCCTGGGATCAGCCGCCACCAACGAGATAAGTTTTTAATTACATGAATGTACATAAATGTGGAGCTTAGAGGAGAACGAGGAGGAGTGCTACTCCTGACCTCAAATTTAACACCACAATCCCTCAATCATTGGACCCCACCCAGACCCACTTACCTGAGGATCATTGTGATGCTAGCAATGGTCCCACCTTATACCCCTCTTTGCTGGCTCCATTAATATTGAGGCCTAGTGTTGGGGTGCCTTGGGCCTCATCATTTGCACAGGGTATGCACACTGCACCCCTCGCCCTAACTCCATGTGGGATCACAAAGAGGCACACTCGGGTTTCTAGGCCATCGCTGTGGATGGAATAAGTGTACCAGAAAATAGATTGGGCGGAGGTGTTTGTATCCTGAGCATCTTAGATATGGAGAAACCCCTTTAGCCTGATTTATACTGTATCTCATTGTTGGGCATGGTGTTTGATTATGTGTCTTTGTTTACTATTGATGCTGATTGTGCTTGATTGATTAAGCCTGGATGTGGACTCAGAAAAAGTAAGCAAACTGTAGAAGTTGCTGGAAGCCAGAGCTGGAAGCATGGAGCAGACATTTTAAAGTGCTGTGAATAAAACTTGTTATACACATTGAAACTAGTGCCATCTCTTTATAGCTCTGAAGCATACAAAAAGGATACGACAGGTACATTGTCAATTCCAGCCATGAATGTGATTTCCACTGACTATCTTAGATTATTGAATGCATAGCATTGTTTATTCCTGGCGTGGAGATGATTTACAGATGTTGAGAAGGTGCGCTGATACTGTTTAATCTCCTCCATTTAGATAAAGATACAAGGGCAAGTATTGGAGTCCCAACACTGTCAATAGTTGCATCCACTGCCAGCTCTGTCGCATTGATCCTCCTCCTGGTAGTTTTATTTGTTTTGCTGCAGCCAAAGCTGAAGTCATTTCACCACAGCAGGTGAGTAAAGAGCAGGCAAAGTGGGTTGTGAGTTTGGGACAGTGGGGAAAGGGGTTGGTGGGAAATTTGTGAAAGTCTGGGGAGGGTATAGGGATCAGGGGAGGGGAGATCCTGAGTCTGTGATACTATTATGGAACCAAGGTGGATTGGATGGTGTTAAGATACATGATCTAGTTGAATCTTTGATCAGGCTTGAGGGGCTGAATGGCCTCCTCCTGTTCCTGATGTTCCTCAAGGATTCCTGAGGTTTGTGCCAATGTTACATGCCTGTTGGATTTAACCATATATGTGTCTCTGTCCCCAGGCGAGATCAGGGAGTGTCAGGGGATCAGGTGTCCATTGTAGTGGATGGAGTTCCTGTCTCCCTGCCCTCCTACGAAGAAGCTGTGTATGGCAGTTCAGGTGCTGCCATCCCACCTTCCGGCTCCCGGGTACAGATCGTCTTGGCGGAGGGGCCAGTCGCAGGTGGGGAGGCCCAAGAGGAAGGTGCTCGCTGCAACAGAGGTGCTGACAACTATCCAGAAAGCCCCAGGGATGCTGAAGCCCATGGAAGTGGCAGCCGCTCAGAGACTGTTCTGATTCATCAGCCCGCCTTCTCCTCGCCTGCACACTCCCGCAGATCCGTGCTGAGGCTGTCTCGATCTTCAGACACTCAGGACTCCGAGAGCAGCGATGTCCAGAGCCTCCTCTCCCTCTCCTCCCCTGCAGGATCCACTGACGGTAAGCAGGCATCTCCAATAGATCTTAACTTTTTGTAGGTCTTTGACTGAAGGAGTGGAGGGTGAGTTGTGCAATATAAGAATACATTGGGTAGGATACCTTTCGATAAGTTTAGATAACTACAACAGCATAGATTTATGTAGCCCCTTTGTGTAGTAAAACATCCAACAACACTTCACAGGAATGTAATCAGACAAAAATCTGACACCAAATGTGATGCTAGGACGCGTGATCAAAAGCTGGTCAAAGTGAAGGGAGCCACTTAAAGGAGGAAAGAGAGAGTTGGCGATGTGGAGAGATTTAGAGAGGGGGTTCCAGAGTTTAGGGCCCCAGCAGCTGAAGGTATGATGGCCAATGGTGGAGCAGTTAAAATCGGGGATGTGCAAGAGGCCGGAATTGGAAGGGTACAGGAATGCCGGTGTACCCCATGACAACTGGAATGCAGTGAGATATGGAATTCCCTCCCTTTCTCTCTATGGCAGTCCTCATTACCCCAGCTGAAAGGTTGGGAGGGAGTCAGGAGCACACCCATGATTCCTACAGCTGCCCCTCAGCAATTTAATGCTGGTAGTAGTGTTAATCGCTTTAGGGCGAGACATTTGATCTTGCGAGTACGGGTAGGGTGCCTTCATTGGGCCCAGGGAGCCACAAAGGACGACCCTCCCCTGCTCCCCCACAACACCTCACCCAACATTAGCCCACACAGTTAAAGCTGATGGGCTTCCTACTGCCATGGGCCTTCCCCTGCCAGGGGTAAAATACCAGTGGGAGGTGGGATGAGGCCCAAGGGTAGGCAGGCCACCCAATTCCCTTGTAAAATTTCAGATAGGATGGGCTGGGGAGGGCTGATAGGTGGTGGGGAGGCCACCCGCTGGATTTTACTTGGCCTCCATGCCTTCAACCCGAGGATGGAGGAGTGTGAAATCCAGCATCCATCCCCAACCCGCCTCTCTCTCTCTCTCTCTCTCTTTCTCTCACTCTCTCTCTCTCTCTCTGCTGGCTTCAGTGGGCCTTATAGCAATTGAATGTTGAATAACTTACAAGATAGAGATGTCCTGTTTAATATATTATTCTGTCTTTCGTTTAATCAAATCTTGATTTTATAGGGAAGCTTTAAATACTTGAAGTACAAATTTCTTTGACTACCTTGTTCACTTACACTATCTTTCTTTCTTTCTCTCTCTCATTCCTCTCATTCATTATCTCAGGCTCTCTGTCCATCTCTTTGATTTTGTATCTCACTTCCCCTTTCTTTTGATCTCTCTACATATTTCAAATAATATATATTGTGTATATTATATCTCTTCCCCTTTTTGTATCTCATTTTTACTCACTTGTTGTGCTCACTTGCACTTTCTCTAACTCGTTCAGTCAATAATTATCTGAAGAGAAAAACTTTTCAGGGCTTTGGGGAAAGGACGGGGGAGTGGGACTGGCTGGATTGCTCTTGCTGAGAGCCGGCATGGATACAACAGGCAGAATGGCCTCCTCCTGTTGCATAACCATTCCTTGATTCTATGATTTTGTTTGCATCCCTCTTCCTAGGCCTTTGCCAAAACCTTGCTCTGTAAGCAGTAATTCCCTGTCCCAGTGGGTTGGAAGCTGGTTAATGACATTGCACCAATGACAATAACATGGGCCAGAATCCCCAAACTCCCATTCCCCAAAAGAGAGACTTTCCACTGGAAGGGTAGCATTGCAGAGTCATCCCTTACAGGAGGCCATTCATTGTTTTCCAACCGCTTGAGACAGGGGTGGTCTTAATGTAAACCATGTACCTTGCACCCCTGTCACTTGTTACCTTTGTCAGTTGAGCTCTTTCATCCCAGCTCTGGAATGTTGATGGAGTGTGCGCATAGAATAGAATCATAGAATGGTTACAACACAGAAGAAGGCCAGTCAGTCTGTCATGTCTGTGCTGGCTCTCTGAAGGAGAAATTCATCTGGCGCCACTCCCTGCCTTCTCCCTGTAGCCCTGCACATCCTTCCTTTTCAGATAGAAATCCAATTCCCTCTTGAATGTCTCGATTGAACCTGCCTTCACCTCTCAGGCAGCGCATTCCAGATCCGAATCACTTGCGGCATGAAAAGATTTTTCCTCGTGTCACCATTGCTTCTTTTGCCAGTTACCTTAAATCTGTGCCCTCTGGTTCTCAATCTTTCCACCAATGGCAATAGTTTCTCCCAATCTACTCTGTCCAGACCCCCCACAATTTTGAATACCTCTATTAAATCTCCTGTCAATCTTATCTTCTCCAAGAAGAACAGTCCCAAGTTCTCCAATCTATCTACATAGCTGAAGTTCCTTATCCCTGGAACCACTCTCATGAATCTATTCTGCACCCTCTCTACTGCCTTCGCATCCTTCCTAAAGTGCGGTGCTCGGAAATGAATGCAATACACCAGTTGAGGCTGAACCAGTGTTTTATACAGGTTTAGCAAAACTTCCTTGTTTTTGTAATCTATGCCCCTATTAATAAAACCTCGGATATTGTATGCTCTATTAACCACTCTTTCAACCCATCCTGTCACCTTCAATAATTTTTGCACATATACCCCCAGGTCCCTCTGCTCTTGTATCCCCTTTAGAATTGTACTTTTTATTTTATATTATCTCTGTGTGTTCTTCCTGCCAAAATGAATCAGTTCACACTTCTCTGCATTAAAATTCACCTGCCACTTGTTTGCCCATTCCACCAACCTGCCTTTGTCCTTTTAAAGTTCTAAACTAGTTGTCACAGTCGACAATACTTCCAAGTTTTGTATCATCCACAAATTTTGAAATTGTTGCCTGCACACCGAGGTGAAGGTCATTAATATGTCAGGAAGAGCAAAGGTCCTAACAACGACCCCTGGGGAACTCCATTATAAACCTTCCCCTGGTCCAAACAACAAGCTATAATGACTACTCTCTGTTTCCTGTCACTCAGCCAACTTCGTATCCATGTTTCTACTGTACTTTTTATTCCACGAGCTCTAACTTTGCTCACAAGTCTGTTGTGCAGCATGACACACACAAAGACTAGCTCGAAACAAAGGCTTAAGTGAACGGCCTTGTTCCCAGGGAATTTACAGTTCCAAAAATGAGCTGGAGTGAAGGGATAAATCAAAGATTTCCCAAGAGAGGGTGATGTTCTCACAGCAACAACTTGCATTTTTGTCTTTAACATAGTAACATGGCCCGAAGAGTTTCACAGGAGCAAAATCAGAGGAAATATCGACAGCAAGTCACGAAAGGAGATAATAGGGCAGGTGAGGGAAAAAGTTTGGTCAAAAAGGTAAGTTTTAAGGAACACAGTTCTTGGGTGATTGTAGGGTTGGAGGAAGTTACAAGGATAGGAAGGAGTGAGAATATCTTTGAAGCTCTATAAGACTCAATGTGGGAGGCTGTTGTCAAGGTCCTGTAAGAACATTACTAGCTCAGCCTATGATCCAGTGACTCTAAACTCAAACCCTGTTCCCTTTTTGTTTCAGATATTCCTTTGCTCAAGGATGCATAAGGTTGTCAGCATGGGGGCCACCTGCTCAGCTTCCTCCTCCTCCTCCTCCTTCAACACTCAACTCTCCGTCTCCAATTAACTGACTTGGATCCCCGTAGCAGGAGCTGTGGCGAAGAAGCCCTCCCCTGCCACCAGCCTCAGCACTCCCCCGCCACTACCCCCCAACGTTGCTGAAGCCCAGCGCGGGACTGACTCACAGGGGCGCAGTAGTATTTACACTCAGCATGGGCACATTCTGCCTATGGGGACATTGGGATAATTCTGAGAATGGTGACCCTCAAGCGAGTGACGGGTCCTAATGTCCTTCACAGCACAGGACTTAGACTAGACACTGGGTGCTGGTGGTAGTTTGAAGTGCTTATTTTAGGTGCTTTTCCTCACCCCTGATTCGGTCTTCTGTGCCATCCCTGTTTCCACCATCTATAAGCATTGCCCAGTCCACTTTGTAATCGACTAGCAGGCCCCAGCTATTTCTTAACCCTTTCCCCACACCAGACAGAACGTGGCAAACTTTGAACCCTCAAATATTGGCCAAGGTTAAGTTCAACATCAGAACAAATAATTTGCCCTTTTTATTCTAGTCAAAGCAGCCAGGTTTCTCGGTCACTGCTGGCACTAGTTCCCTTGTGAACTTCCTGCTGTTTGGGGAATGCAATGCCATATGAAATGGGTAGGTGTTCCATGCTGTGTCAGGTGGGCCACTCTGCTGAGATACCTTTGGGGTGGGATTGGGCAAGAGCAGATTGGTGAAACGCACCTCGCCTATGATGAAAGACAAACTGAGATGTGTCATTCATTGCCAACCTCTGGAGTAAGCTGATTAACGCCAGGTCAATGTTTAGCCTCTGTGTAGACTGCTCTTGGTTCTGCAAATCTAGCTCTGGCATTTCAGTAGGTGACATCTCAGTCAGAGACTGGGCTTCCCCCAACTTCACATCCGTGACCAGGAAATGCTATTGTACCTGATGAGGTGGTGGAGGAGGATAGGTTTCTCTAACAAGAAAAAAAGAACTTTTATTTATATTGCACCTTTCACAACTTCAGAGCATCCCAAAGCGCTTTACAGCCAATGAAGTAGCTTTGAAGTGCAGTTACTGTTGTTGGAAATATGGCAGCCAATTTGCACACAGCAAGGTCCCACAAAGTTATATGATAATGACCAGAGAATCTGTTTTATAGTGATATTGGTTGGTTGAGGGATAAATATTAACCAGGACACTGGGGAGAACTCCTCTGTTCTTGAAAAGAGTGCCATGGGATCTTTCACATCCACCAGAGAGGGCAGCTGGAGCTGAAAGATGGCACCTCTGACAATGCAACACTCCCTCAGTACTGCACTGGGTGTGTCAGCCTAGAATTTGTGCTCAGGCCTCTGAAGAGGGGCTTGAACCCAAAAATTGCTGATTCAGCTGAGAGTACTGTCACTGAGCCACCGCTAACCCATAAAGGGTAAGCAGTGTGTACTCCCTCTTGACCATCAGTGTGGGCTCTCAGATATACCTTAATCGAGCAGTGAGAACCTTTGATTCAGTAAAATCTGCTCATGTAAGCAGGTAGCATAAAGGCTGGGACCTTTATATCTGAAATCCAGCCCCCTAATGCTTGCAGTTCTCCATAGCTGGAATACCAAATACTGGTGGATATTCTCTTCCCTTTACCTAAACTGCACACAGGCTAAGTGGAAATCTGTATCGTTTTTTTTTTCTTTTTGCCTTGCTGACGTGAATGATGTGGGTGTGTGTTTCTCCTGTTTTGGCCTCTTTCGTTGAAGGGTCAGGAAAGTGAGATTGCAGGGCAAGGCTTCAACACTGAGGATTATGTGGTGGTGATGATTTGTTTCCAAATAAAGGGGAAAACTAGAATTGTCCAAATTAAACGAACAACACTTGGATAATGTTCCTGTGAAGCGCCTTGGGATTTTTACACTAAAAATCTACATAAATGAGACAAAATTTGACACCAAGCTGCATGAGATATTAGGGTAGCAGAGGTAAGTTTTAAAAGAGTGTATGAAAGGTGTAGGTGGAAAAGGAATTCCTGAGCTTGGAAATCTGGAGCAGGTGAGGAGATGGGGAAGGGAGGGCCTTAAGGCTATTTGAACACAATGAGGATAATTTCAAAATCTAGCATTATACAGTGATAAAACCCAAGGGGCTAGGGTCTGGAGAAATTGGAACATACCCACCTCAAACACTGGCATGTAGTTGCCCCATGTAAGCTGCTGATACTGTAACTGTACCCCCTCCCTTTCTACATTGGTAACCATTAACCTAGGCTGCTTGAAGATTCAGATGAGTCAGGAATCTCACAGGCTGGAAATAGTGGTGTAGTGGCAATGTCACTGGACTAGTAATTCTGAGGCCCAGGCTAGTGCTCTGGGGACATGGGTTCAAATCCCACGATGGCACCTGGAGGAATTTAAATGTTATTTTAATAGAAAGTCCTGAATTGAAAGCTAGTCTCAGTAATCGGTATTACATCAGTAATGGTAACTGTTAAATCATCATTGATTGTCCTCATTGACAAAAACACATCTGGTTTACTAATGTCCTTTAGGGAAAGAAATTTGCATTCTTACATGTGACTCCAGCTCCACAACAATGTTGTGGTTGACTGACCCCTAACTGCCCTCTGAAGCAAAGCATCCAGTTCAGGGGATATTAGAGATGGGCAACAAATGCTGGCCTTGCTCACAATGCCCACATCCCACGAAAAAAATAAAGAAAAGGTTTGTTCCTCGGCCTCTGCTGAGATCCCGTCTTAATGGCTGTTCGGTGACCACCAGCCAGAAATGTGCGTGGGCCTCGTGAGGGAACCAACACTGTGTATGTAACTGCCACAATGGCCCCTTCATTCAGGTAGCCTGCTGCCTGTGTAGCTTCACCAAGTGAGGGGTGATGACTCTCCCTGTATCTAAGCCTAGTATAACTGAATAGATGAAAAATGACGGGCAGTGTGTCCCACACAGACATGATACCTTGCGTATCACAATACAGGCACACACCACTCTGTATACGTGTAAACAGGTATCTGTGTCGACACCCATGGAAATTAGAGCCATTAGCCCAACTAGCCTATGCTGGTAGTTATGCTTCAAGAGCCACATTTCCAGCCTACTGTCAGCATCACTTTCTGTTCCTTTCTCCCTCATATTTAACTAGCTTTCCCTCACATGTATCTGTTATTTGCCTTAACTATCCCCTTGTGCTAGCGAGTGCCACATTCTAGTCAGGCTCCTCGGGGATGAAATGAGCCTATCCTTGCTGACAATCAGATCCACACTTACTGGTCATGAAGCAGCAACATGATATAAACAGGGCCCTGGTGTTTCCACCTTCCTGTCCCTGCAGTCTTGAGAGGCTTTGCGTGTGCCCGTGCCAAGATGTTGTGTGAATGTGTTCCAACTTGTGTTCTTGAATTAACCAGTGCTTTTTTTTTGTAACCAATCTGTTCTTGGGCTCTTGGCTGTAGTGGGGAGGTGTGTGTTGATTAGATTTCACAATTTTTCATTGTAAATAAATAAATTCTCCCACATTTATTAAGTGAGAAACGGGATGCTGTTGTACAGCGGTCCTGCTGTTGACAGAGGCTAGAGCATGGTTTCTTGTGACATGACTGTTAGTGAAACAGAATGGAGCTGTGGAATGTGTCAGGGTCACTCAACCTGTGCATCTTTGGCTTTTGCTTTCAAGTTTCTTTGGATTCCTGTATATTGCAATTGGTGTGAAGATAGTATTTTAATATTTGTACAAAGTTAATTTAAGTTTAATTGTACTATGTATATAACTGCATTTCTAAATAAATTTACTCTTTAAGTGAGTTAATGATCAAGTGTATTATTTTACCTTTCCTAATCCTGAAGTGTTTGGTGACTTGAAGCACCTCTAGTACTGCTCAGAAATAGAATCCGAGATCATCCTGATCTTGTGTGCCTGCCATGTAAAACCTAATGATGCATCAGGCAAAACACTTTACGATCTGGGGGTGTGTTGCTGCAGTGTGTGTTCCTGCAAAGGAGAGGGTTTCACTCCAAATCAGACAAAAAGCAAACTCAAGTCTTCAGTTTGGATTGCCTCAATCACAATGGCAATCACTGTTATCAGATAGCTAACTAACCAAAAACAAAATCGTCTCGCTGAGCTTGCTTCAATAGAAGTGAGATCTGAGACGTTCTGATTTTTGCTTTTTTGCTCAATTCTTCAGGGTTATTATTCCCCCCCCCACGCCCCCCCCCCGCGGATTTTACTCTCTGCAACTTTCATCAAGTCTAAGGCGTACTGCAAAGGGCCCAATCATGACATGAAAAACTATTTTTATTACGCAGAGTGTGGTTAGGGTCTGAGAGTGTGGTTGAGGCAGATTGAAATCGTGGCTTTCAAAGGGAAATTGGATAAGCACTTAAATTTGCAGGGCTAGGGAAGTAGGACCAGTTGAGCTGCTCTTGCAGAAAGCCAGCACGTACATGACAGGCTGAACATCCTCTTTCAGTGCTGTTACCAGTCTATGATTCTTAATTAATTCTGTTGTTATCACTAAGTTTTATTTGGCCTTCACCCCTCAGTTAGTTTTTTTTCCTCCTCCTCCCATGCTAAAACTTATTGGCCAATTTTCTGAATCTTTTCCCCTGAAGGTTCTAGCAGAAGCTATTTTCACTCCCTCAACTGGGATTATGTAGAATATATTCCAATTTTCCTTATTTTGAGGTTGGGAGGATGGTGTCATATACATCCTTTGCCTGTAACACAAGTTATTAAATCAAGTCACAGATAATAAACCAGCAAACCAGGAAGTAAGAAAGGGCCAACTCTCTTCCTTTTAATTTAAATTTTCATAAATGGTATTTCAACTTTTATCTTAATCCAATTAAACTGTCTTAAAAATGTGAAATTTATAGTGGAAAAATTTGACATAAAAATTCTCTTTTCAGGGCCAGTGAGGATGTTCAACAGTAGTCGTGAACCTAGAATACGATTTAAAAACTCAGTTACACCTCATTCAAAAAGGCATTACTTTTTGAAAGGTTTTACAGTGAGACTAAGTTTATCGATTCACTGATGGCTGAGGGATTGCACTGAGGGGACGTCAGCAGCATATTATGGGAAAGAGCATAAAATCACTGACAGCAACTTCTAGATTGCCATGTTATTCTGTACCTGTGCAGACTCTTGAAGTTGCTGTCTGTTTCAGTGGAGTAATTATGGCTAATGCCGCCAATTTTGCTGACATTACTGCCAGACAATCTGGGCCAGAAGTATGAGACACCAAAAGTTTGATCGAAGAGGTAAGCTTTAAGGAGATGTTGAAGGAAGTGCCACGGAGAGGATCAGGAAGGAACACCAGAGTTTAAGGATCATGGACAGGTGAAAAATTGGACTAGGCAAGAAGAGAATTAGAGCAGCGGATATGAGGGTTTACAAAATATAGGTACCAATAATACTAAGATACACAAGGACATAATGTCTTTGCTAGATTGAAGAGTTCTCCCACAGTTTTAGAATGTTGGTCTTGCATGTTTCAAGAGTTAGGGCAAATATATAAATCAGATATCACCACTAACTCCCTCTGTCTTTGGTACAGTTATTGTTAATCTCATGTCCATCTTTACTGGAAAAGAAACCATTCTCTACTTACTGGCAATAAAAATTCCTTTGCACTCTTACCCCTCCTGTTAACAAACCCTTCCCTTCAGCTGCATCTTTCTCTCATATATTTTAACCTAGCTCAATATTATATCAGTGAGCTCATTCTACAAGTCTATACATGTTTAATTTACAGTATCTTTATAAATTAAGTTTGTTTGTGGGGGCAGTGGTGGTTGGGGGGGGGGGGGGGGGGGCTGGGGGTGGATGAAGAACGGCAGTCCAGATTTGCTATTTATTAGTGTAATCCGAGTTGAACCAGCTGAAAGGATTGGGGAATTTTAAACATGAGTGAGATATGCCCGAAAGCACTCGGGCTTCTGCAATCTTTTACGTAGTTTCAAGAATCAATTCATCCGAATCAGGCTCTGCCAACAGAACTTACATTGGGCCCGTGTAGAAATTGACACACTGCGCTGGTTCAGGAATGCTGATTCTGCTTGGTCCACAGGCGCTAGTCAGCATGTTTTAAATGAAGAAACTGACTAATTTACATCAATGCAATGGTTGAAAGGCTCAGCATTGTTGAAAATAACATTACAAAATCAAGTTACTCCATGAACAGCCATATTAAAAATGCTTATTTTTTGTGATAAACTCATTTTCACCTGTTAACAAAACTGAAGGTTATCACTCTAAAAAGCATTCCTTGATGTATTAAAACAGAAAAAAGCAATTAACTTCTATTATGCTGCCTTAAATCACTGCTTTATGGAAGATTTGACATTTGGCTTGTTTGCATTCTTCTGTTTATCACATAAATATGAATCATACAAGGATTGGTCAAACAATGAGTTCTTTATTTGAAGATAAGACTATACAGGCAATGGTAACTGGGAGGTATGAACACACCTCTGACTTTTAGTACTGCTGTTCTGTGCTGTCTACCGAGTACATGAGATGATACATCGCATCGTGCCTCATGGGGCATACTGATGGGCAGCAGTTTAGCATACGCTCTTTTAAAGGTACACGTACATCACAGCAGGCTATGCAAATGAAGTTTAGTAGAAACCTTGACGTGTAGATCATGCTCTGTGATTGAACTTCGGGAGGGATGCACATGGAGCTGTGAGGGAAGGGGGACACCTGCCTAGCTAACCAGATCAGCTGAATCAACCCTAGTGATCAATGGAGTGACAGATGTCGCATCCAGATTGCCCTCACGCCATTGCATACTGTCCACTGCTAGACTCTTTCCCTTGGAGACCGATTGAACCAGGTGGAATGATGCAGCTGAAAATCAGTCAAGTTCTTTGTCTCTTTATCAAAACTTTCACCTCGTTCCTCCTAGTCCTACATACACAAGAATAAAACTGGATTCATCACTTATCCAAATCCGATGACATAGCTTCAACCTAGGTAAAGGCATACCCTCCCAGCTGATCATGCTAAACCCTCCTCCTTAACATAAAAGCAAAATACCGCGGATGCTGGAAATCTGAAACAAAAACAAAAATAGCTGGAAAAACTCAGCAGGTCTGACAGCATCTGTGGAGAGGGACACAGTTAACGTTTTGAGTCCATATGACTCTTCATCAGAACTAAAAAATAGAAATGAGGTGAAATATAAGCTGTTTGAGGGGGGTGGGACAGGTAGAGCTGGATAGAGGGCAAGTGATAGGTGGAGGCAAAGAAGAGATTGCCAAAGATGTCATAGACAATATGATAGGATGTTAACGGTGGTGATATTAGCTAAGGAATGTGCTAATGGTGACATTAAGGGTAGAAAGCAGGACAAGCAAGTGACAGGTGGCCCTAGTTGGGGTGGTGTAGGGGGAGTCCCTCTGAAGAAGGGTCATATGGGCTCAAAATATTAAATCTGTTTCTCTCTCCACAGATGCTAAAGGGTTTTCCCAGCATTTTCTGTTTTTGTTTGTGTACAAAATGGGATAGATTCAGAACAGATTTAACAGCTCAAAAATGGAATATCATTGAGCCAGTGAGAGATATCAGCAGGATTGTGTTCCACTACAATCTGTAGCCTTATGGCCTGGTATATCCCTCATAACTAACCCTGGTTCAATGAGGATTGTAGAAGAGCATGCCAGCAGCAGCATGAGGATACCTAAAAATGAGGTGTCAACTTGGCAAAGCTATAAGACAGAACTACGTGCATACTAAACAGAACTAACGGATTCAACAACCAAAGGATCAGATCAAAGCTCTGCAGTCCTGCCACATCCAGTCATGAATGGTGGTGGGTAATTAAACAACCAGAATGTTCACTGCATAACCATCACTGAGGATGGAGATGTTCCAGTCCAACACGAGTGCAAAAGGCAAGGTTGAAATATTTACAACCATCTTCAGCCAAAAGTGGAGTGAATGATCCATCTTTACCTTCTCCTGAGGTCATGATCATCACAGATTCACTCTATGTGATATCAAGAAATGGCAGAAGGCACTGGATACAGCAAAAGCAATGGGCCCCGACAATATCCTGGCAGTCGCGCTTAAAATGTGCACTCTAGAATTAGTTGTGCCTCTAGCCAAACTGTCCCAGTACAGCTACAACACCGGCATTCACCCAACCAAGTGGAAAATTGCTCAGATAAGTCCTGCCCACAAAAAGCAGGACAAGTCCAATCTGGCCAATATTGTCCCATCAGACAATTCTCAACCAAAGTGATAGAAGTTGTCATTGGCAGTGTGATCAAGCTGCACATACTCACCAACAGCCTACTGACTGATGTTCCAAAAGGCCATTCACCTCCAGGCCTCATTACAACCTTGGTCCAGACATGGGCAAAAGAGCTAAATTCTACAGGCGAGGTGAGAGTGACTGGCCTTGATTTAAAGGTGGCATTTGAACAAATCTAGCATCAAGGGTCCCTCATAAAAGTAGTCAATGGGAATAGGAAAGAAACTCTCCACTGGCTGGAGTCACACCTCGCACAAAACAAGATGGTTGTGGTTGTTGGAGGTCAATCATTTCAGCTTCAGGGCATCATTGTAGGGATTCCTCTACAAGATGCAGTGCAGAAACTTGCCCAAGCTTCTTTGGCACCAGCTCCCAAAATCCATTACATCTACCACCCAGCAGATAAGGGTAGCAAGTGCATGGGAATACAACCACCAAGTTACACATCACCCCAACTTGGAAATAGATCACTGTTTCTTCATTGTCAGTGGGTCAAAATTCTGGAGCTCTCTACCAAATAGCACGTAGGGTGTACCTACATCACACAGTGGTTGAGAAGGCAGCTTACCCTACCTTCAAGGACAATTAGGTATGGACAATAAATGCTGGCTATGCCATCAAAGCCCACATCCTGTGAACAAATTAGAAAAAACTGCTTCACAATCCATTGATTCCTATAGAGTAAAGGGCTAACTTCAGAAACATACATGATGCTGATGTAATAATGATACCAGATCACATGACTGAGAAGTAAGAGTGATCTTGAAGAAAACAGAAGCTCTTGCCTCGTGTGTAGGTTCATATTAGTAAAAACTTGCTGTAAACAAATAGTTCTGGTTAAAAAGTCTATGGACTCGAGCAGCATATAATCCCCAAACTCCTGCCACAAGAAAACAGTTCCCAGATCGCATATAATCTGAAATCCTTACCCAATTGTGGAAGCCTACTCATCACATGAATTTCAGCAGTTCAAGATGGCCCACCACCATATTCATGGGTGACTAGGGATTAGCGATCAATACCAGCCTTGCCAGCAATGTGCATATCCCAAGAATAAAAACTTGTTTGCCTCCTCGAGTGTTCCCTTCCATTTTCCTCCTTGCAGATACAATTTCATAACTATTCATCTCTTATTTCACCCAAGTGACTCCTATTCACAACTTTCTCAGCATGCAACGGGTATAACTGTGGAAGGTACAGCCTGACACCCAATTCGAGCAGGGATTGTTAGGTAGGGAAAATCAGGAGTGGGAACCCTGACGGTTGTTCTCTCTCTAACCAAGTGATGTAAGGAGGCTAATTGAACACCTCCACTAGTTGAGATCACCTAACTTAGAATAGTGGTCATGGCCTGGAAACCTTTGATTTGAATGGGTCAGCTACTCCACTACTGTACTCTGGTTGTGGGTGGTGGGGAAAATAGGGAGGTTTTCATTTATCTACTTTTTCTACATTTACTTACCATCTTTAGTGAGGATACAAAAAAAACCTAGAAAGTTGTAAAAGCACTGTTGTGCAATACATAATAGATCATTGTATTCTTCAAGTCACAGAAAATGGGGGGAATGCTGCATGGTTCAGTAACTCAATAAATACCCCTGTTATTAGTAAGCTGTTGAGCCACACAGTCCTGGAAGGGTCCCCAGATTTAATCCCCAGTCTGTAACAAGTTAGCTGATCTCAAAGAAAAAAAAAGAGGAAAGATCAGAGTTTGCTGAAAAGATGTACCATATATTTTTTAAAAAGTAGGCAACTTGGATGCAATCGCTAAGACAATAAGAAAATTAGAAGCATACAGGTGGCAACTTTATTCCAAACAATAGAAAAATAAGATCCTGAAATAACAGTAGTGTTTAAAAATCATTTTACATTCACTAATCATAGGGTGTCAGGTTCAGTATGAAAGCGTCATTATACAGCGTCTCATAATCCGGTTCAATGACTTCCGTCACTGTTTGCCGCAGGTCACGCAGTGTAGAGACAGAGGGTGCATCTCCTGCATTCAGAATCTTTTCAAAGAAGCTGTTCCATAACTCCATATACAGCCATTGCTCCAAGCTGCAAAAATACAAGACTCCATTTATACAGTACTTTTCAGAGGCTTATGGCATCCTAAATTCCTTTACAGCCAATGAAACTTTTTTGAACTAACTCTGGGAGCCAATGAGTTAATCACCAGAAAAACTGTTTCGATTATGGTGGCTGAGGACACCAAGAGACACCCTTGCTCATTTGAAATATCGCTTTTATATCCATCCAAGGGGCAGACAATGCTTTAGAAAGAGGGCACTTTAGGCAAATGTCGTTCTCCTACATTTTGCAATGGAATGTAGCCAGGGTTAAGGTTTGAACCCTCAACCTTCTGACTTCGAGATGAGAGCACTACCCGGAGTTGTGGGCAACACTTTGCATTAAAGAATTGCTAGGGACAAAGCAGTGACCCAAATGCAAATTACATCCATGTGTCAAATAAAAGAGTAACTGCAAAACAGGCACAAGTTAAATTCAGTTAGGGCACCGATGAGGAACACCACAGATTGGTGAGTTGGAAGGGTAAAGGTTTAATTCCCAATGCTTGGAATTCCTGATCTCTGTTAAGAGATATATGGGTGGTGAGGGCAGGTCTGTTGTTTCTGCTTCAGCCAAGTAGTTGCCAAGCTTCTTGTACACACAGCTCAAGAGCAATTTCATTGGCAGACATCTGAAATCAAGTCACTTGGCCCCACCTCTTTGGCCACTTGATTCAGCATGTCAAAAATGAAATAGGGAGTCCGGGTGATGTGGGGGTAGAGAAAGAGGGCATACTAAAAAATAATTGAACTTTCCCTCCCTTCATTAAAGGGTCAAGCTTTGAGTGACATTCATGTTGAGATGAATTTGACTATTTTTTGGGAGCTGTGGAACACCAACAAACACTTCCACAAAGCTGCAGGGGTGGGGAGTGATAGAAAAGGAAGGAGAGGTGAATGAAGCCTCATCTTCTAGCATCTGTTTGAAAAGATGCATTACTTGACAGGAAAGCCAGTTCACTCCCAATGGTGAATGAGTAATGGTATGACTCTCAGCAAAGTCAAGAAATACATGGGAACCACAGGTATAACAATTGATACATCACCCAATGTGCTAGCAACAAAATGTCCAGCCCATTTTAAACAAGAGCTGCTCAAGCATTTTACAGGTCACATTATTGATGATGCTGACTCTTAACTCATTTAGCAACACAAGCTAGCTCATTGATTTTACATTTCAATTAGAAAATAAGAGTACCAACATTGCACAATGAAGAAGTAATGCCATTAAAAATACCTGTAGGACATGGGCCCGAGTATCCACCGTGAACCCTCTTTGCTGACATCTATATGTCTTCCAAATAGCAGAAAATGCACAGTGTTTGCAATTCCAAGGAGATCAACCTGTAACAGCCAGTGATAAGGGTTAAAATTAGAGCATGCACCTCAGCTTTTTAGCTATTAACAGTGGCTTGGCTCATGCACGAGTTGCACAGTTTCTATCTCACCTTCCTCATGAGGGGAGTGGGGTGGGGAGGTATTTATTTTTGAGCTGCAATGTTAATGTTTTTAGTAAACATACTTTCCTGGTTAATATAAAGATATTCAGCTTTAATTCAATCAAACCCATTTCTTGTAGATACATTCTCATATTTTGGGGTGTTGCTGCTCTTGGGTAGCTTATCCAGGAGGGCAGTTCTTCACTGGTGAACCAAGACAGTTAGTATCAGCAAGTTATTCAATTATACAGGGCTTATAGTCAAGTCTTATTCGGATCAAAAACATATACATGTACTTTCTAGCAGGGTTCATGGAATACAAACGCTAATGGGAACAATATCTCCTTTTACTAACCCTATTGTCTGATAGTTGCTGACTGGTCACAGATCTGGCTACATGAACACTGCTTTAGCTACATGTACTAATATTAGTAGAAAATACTCAATCCAGATTAATATACTTCATGTCTATATATAATTAAACATCCGCCAACATTCAGTAAGCAGGGAAGTAAAGCAGTTAGTGATCAAAAACACTAACCTATCTGCACATTTGTTCGCAATCGAGACAAATCAATGTAAAACTCAGGAGCATAACGTGTGCAAATAGGAGTGTTGAAATCATCTACCCAATGGTGATCCCTATTGTTCTTATTTTATTTACTAACCAGAAAGGCAATTAGCGTCATCTGAACTCTCAATTTGTATTGGCCAATATTGTCTAGCACTTAAGCACTGAAGTCATCATCTCAGTGTTCACAGTAGACACAGACCAAGTAATGCAGTGGCTTGCTGTTCATCCAAGTTTAATCCAGCTGAATTTTAAACTAACTTTTATAATTAAATGGTCAATTAACATTTATGGGTCAATAAGAGCTCCAAATATATTGACCACAATAATGGCTGCAAGGCTTAGATTCATTCCCAAGATGGTCACTTAGACAAATTATCCTCAAACTGCATAAGAGACAGCTCATTTCCTAGTGCTGTACACCAGTGCTGGATGATTAACTTCAGCCAGATCATCGAACAATGCAATAAGTCACTTGCAATGACCTTGATTATGCTTCAATAGTTTGACAAGGTGAAATTGAAAATCCACTCATGTTAAAGGCATGATCAAACCTCTTGTGTATCACAGGTCACACCAGGCTCATACTTTGAACTGTGTAGGTCAATGAAGTATTATTTATTTATTCTTAAGCGTCACTTGAAAAGGTGGTGGTGAGCTGCCTTTTTGAACCTCTGTAGTCCATTTGGTGTTGATACCCTTTTTTCTGTAGTGATTTGTTACAACTGAGTGGCCTACTAGGCCATTTCAGGGGGCAGTCAAGAGTCAACCACATTACTGTGGATCTGGAGTCACATGGGTAAGGTTGGCAGATTTCCTCCTCGAAGGACATTAGTGGACCAGATGAGTTTTCACAACAATCCGGTAGTTTTGTGATTATTAATGAAACTAGCATTTTATGCCAGATTTAATTACTGAATTTAAATTCCCCCATGGTAGGATTTGAACTTAGATCTCCAGAACATTAGTGTATGTCTCTGGATTACTAGTCCAGTAACATTAGCATTATGCTACGTTCCCCCTCCACCAGGAATTGTTCATGTCAGAAAGATTTAAGATTTGAAAAAAATCATTCATGGGATGTGGGTGTTGCCTGCAAGGCCAGCATTTATCATCCATCCCTAATTACTCTGGAGAAGGTGGTGGTCGCGAGTTGTTGCCTTGAATGGCTGCAGTCCATGTGGTGTAGGTATTCCCACACAGTGCTGTTAGGAAAATTTAGTTACTATTTAAATGTAGGAAATGCAGCTGCCAATATATGCACAGCAAAGTCCCACAAACAGCATTGCAATGTTCAACATTTTCTCCTTTCCAAGTGATGGCCTTTCTAAGCCACTGCAACTCCAATGGGTTTGAGTAAATGCTCCTTAAGTGTGGTATTTAGCCATACAGATCAAAAAGTCCCTGGTTTAATCTCCCCTTTAATTGACTGCAGTTGTGGGCAACATGCATGCTGAGCAAGAAGAAAAGGGGAAATGCAGAAAAGCAGCCCATCATTTTCTTCTACTGGAAGTTGGAATTCAAGACAGAAGCACTCTGGTTTCCCCAAGGTTGAATAGCCAGTTGCTCAATGTGGCTGTTCTTTGTGGGCCTGCCTAGAGAAAGTGAGGGACTACTAGTGAGTTGACGCTACAGGCCATCATGTCATTATGAAAAGTGGGGAGGGGGAAAGGGAGACACAAATTGAAAATGTTTGGAGAAGTGCAGGGGGCCATTTCCACATCAGGATAAATATGCACCATATCAACTCTACTGAGCATGGCAAGGAGTACCATCACTGTGTACAGGTCAGTACAACTCCAATAGCAGTGGGATAATGTGAATACGCTTTGTATAGCGTAGATCTAGGTTAGTTCGCTGCTGGCTATTTACCTGGTAGGCATTAGTGCACTCTAACAGGAGCTCCTTATTGGGTAGTGATTGCACTGTGGGAAACTTTGTAAAATTGGCAACATCAGACTGCAGCCTCAGGTCCAAGCTTTGAGTGAAGTCCATGAGCTTTACCAAGCTGTCACTGCTGGGGCACATGGAAACATTATAAAACCTAGGGAGGAAGGCAGAGGGTCAGGTTAAATAGTCTCCAAAGGTACAGAATGTAAAAGTCACTTATTCTCAATAACCCAGTGTACTTATTAAGAGAAAGAGGTGAATGGGAATGTGGGCTACTATATTCAGACTTGCTGCACTTGAAACAAAAATCCTGACTTACAACAAAATTTCACCACTCAGGCAGAGATTCAGTATAAATTACTTTGCTGCTGTGCAAATTCAAGTTTTTGAGTGCACAACTCAGTGGAGTCCAATAGGTGGGATGAGTTCCTTTCATCTGACTTAGCCTTCTCAAACTAAAAGCACAAAACTAGCCTTAACCATGGCTACATTCTTCAGAAGCTGAAGGGAACCATAGCCAAATAGAAAACAGCAGCAAGGCTGAATGAACTGGCTAGTAAAGTTGTGAACTTGCCAAGGATGATCCAAGGCTTATTGTCTTTTTATAATGGAATTTTTAAAAAATTATTCCTTCACAGATGTGGGCATTGCTGGCTAGGCTAGCATTTACTGTCCATCCTTAATTGCCCATGAGAAGGTGTTGGTGTTTTTGAATTGCTGCAGTCCATCTGGTGTAAGTATGCCCACAGTGTTGTTAGGAAGGGAGTTCCAGGATTTTGACCCAGCGACAGTGAAGGAACGGTGATATAGTTCCAAATCAGGATGACTTGTGGCTTGGAGGGAAACTTGCAGGTGGTGGTGTTCCCATGCATCTGCTGCCCTTGTTCTTCTAGGTGGCAGAGGATGCAGGTTTGGAAGGTGATGTCGAAAGAGCATTGGTGAGTTGCTGCAGTGCATCTTGTAGATGGTACACACTCACTCCCTTCACCATTGACGTACAGTAGCAGCAATGTTTAAGGTGGTGTATGGAGTGCCAATCAAGTGGGCTGCTTTGTTCTGGATGGTGTTGAGTCTCGCAAGAGTTGCTGAAGCTGCACTCATGCAGGCAAGTGGAGAGTATTCCATCACATGCCTCACTTATGCCTTGTAGATGGTGGACAGACTTTGGTGAGTCAGGGGGTGAGATACTCGCTGGAGATTCCTAGACTCTGACCTGCACTTGTAGCCACAGTATTTATACAGCTATTCCAGTTCAGTTTCTGGTCAATGGATGTTGATAGTGGGGGATTCAGCGATGGTAATGCCATTGAATGTCAAGGGGAGATGGTTAGATTGTCATTGTCTGGCACGAATGTTACTTGCCACTGATTAGTCCTAGTCTGAATGTTGTCCAGGTCTTGCTGCATATGGACATGGGCAACTTCAGTATCTGAGTCGTCATGAATGGTGCTAAACATTGTGGAATCATCAGCAAACATTCCCACTTCTAACCTTGTGATGGAGGCAACCTTGTTGGTGAAGCAGCTGAAGATGGTGGGCTTAGGACACTACTCTGAAGAACACAGAGAATGTCCCGGGGCTGACTGACTTTGAACCATAACCATCTTCCTTTGTACTAGGTACAAATCAAACAATGGAGAGTTTTCCCCCTGATTCCCATTGACTCCAGTTTTGCCAGTGCACCTTGATGAATCAGTCATACTGTCCTGGTGTCAAGGGCAGTCACTCTCACGTCACCGCTGGAGTTCAGTTCTTTTATCCATATTTAGACAAAGGCTGTGATGAGATCAGGAGCCGAGTGGCACTGGAGGAACCCAAACTGAGTGTCAGTGAGCAGGTTATTGCTGAGTAAGTGCCGCTTGATAGCGCTGTCGATGACACTGTCCGTCATTTTGCTGATGATTGAGAGCAGGCTGATGGGGCGGTAATTAGCTGGGTTGGTTTGTTCCTGCTTTTTGTGGATAGGATATACCTGGGCAATTTTCAAATATTGCTGAGTAGATGCCAGTGTTGTAGCTGTAACAGCTTGGATGGGGTGCAGTTATTTGTGGAGCACAATCAATAATATTGCCAGAATGTTGTCAGGGCCCATAGTCTTTACAGTATCCAGTGCCATCAGCTATTTCTTGATATCACGTGGAGTGAATGGCATTGGCTGAAAGCTGGCATTTGTGAGGTTGGGGACCTCATGAGGAGATCAAGATGGATCATCCACTCGGCACTTCTGGCTGAAGACGGTTGCAAATGCTTTAGCCTTGTCTTTTGCACTGATGTGCTGGGCTCCCCATCGTTGAGGATGGGGATATTTGTGGAGCCTCCTCCTGTTAGTTGTTTAATTGTCCACACCATTCATGACTGGATGTGACAGCACTGCAGAACTTAGATCTGATCCATTGGTTGTGGGATCATTTAGCTCTGTCAATTGCATGCTGCTTATGCTGTTTAGCACGCAAGTGCCCTGTGTTGTAGATTCACCAAGTTGACGCCTCATTTTTAGATATGCCTGGTGCTGCTCTTGGCATGTCCCCCTGCACTCTTCATTGAGCCAGCTTGATGGTAATAGTACAGTGGGGATATGCCAGGCCATGAGGTTACAGATTTCAGTTGTATACAATTCTGCTGCTGCTGAGAGCCCACAGTGCCCAGTTTTCAGTTGCTGGATCTATTTAAAATCTATCCCATTTAGCACGGTAGTAGTGCCACCACAATGGAGGGTATCCTCAGTGTGAAGATGGGACTTTGTCTCCACAAGGACTGTGCTGTGGTCACACCTCCTGACACTGTCATGGATAGATGCATCTGCGAGAGGTCGAGTGGTAAGGATGAGGTTAAGTGGGTTTTTCCCTCTTGTTGGTTCCCTCACCACCTGCCGTAGACTCAGTCTAGCAGCTATGTCCTTTAGGACTCAGCCAGCTCGGTCTGTGGTGGTGCTACTGAGCCACTCTTGGTGATGACATTGAAGCCCCTCTACCCAGAGTTTTGCCACTCTCAGTACTTCTTCCAAGTGATGTTCAATATGGAGGAGTACTGATTCATCAGCTGAGGGGGGCAGTAGGTTGTAATCAGCAGAAGGTTGTAATCCTTGCTCATTGTTTGATCCGATGCCAGAAGACTTCATAGGGTCCGGAATCAATATCGAGGATTCCCCAGGCAACTCCCTCATGAGTATATACCACTGTGCCACCTTTGCTGTGTCTGACCTGCCGGTGGGACAGGACATACCCAGGGTTAGTGATAGTTGTGTCTGGGACATTGTCTGTAAGGTATGATTCCACGAGCTTGACTATGTCAGGTTGTTGAAAGCTAATACAATGTTATCATTTATTGCGAGGAGAATAGAATACAAAAGTAGGGAGGTTATGCTTTAGTTGTACAGGGTACTAGTGAGACCACATTTGGAGTACTATGTACAGTACTGGTCACCTTATTTAAGGAAGGGTGTAAATGCGTTGGAAGCATTTCAGAGAAGGTTTACCAGACTAATCAGGTCTGACAGCACCTGCGGAGAGGAATACAGTTGACCTTTCGAGTCCATATGACTCTTCATCAGAACTAAGGAAATAGAGAAATGAGGTGAAATATAAACTGGTAGAGGGGATTGGGACAGGTAGAGCTGGATAGAGGGCCAGTGATAGGTGGAGGGAAAGAAGAGGTTGCCAAAGATGTCATAGACAAAAGGACAAAGGGGTGTTGATGGTGGTGATATTATCTAAGGAATGTGCTAATGGGGACATTAAGGGTAGCAAACAGGACAAGCAAGTGGCAGATGGCCCTAGTGGGGGTGGGGGGGGAGGGATCGAAATGGGCTAAAAGGTGGAGATAAAACAATAGATCGAAATAAATTTTAAAATAGGTGGGAAAAGAAAAATATATTTTTTTAAAATGATAAATTATTGGAAAAAGGGGGATTGGAGAGGGGGTGGGGATGGAGGAGAGAGTTCATGATCTGAAGTTGTTGAACTCAATATTAAGTCCGGAAGGCTGTAAAGTGCCTCGTCGGAAGATGAGATGCTGTTCCTCCAGTTTCCATTGAGCTTCACTGGAACATTGCAGCAGGCCAAAGATGGACATGTGGGCATGAGAGCAGGGTGGTGTGTTGAAATGGCAAGCGACAGGGAGGTCTGAGTCATGCTTGCAGACAGACCGAAGGTGTTCTGCAGAGCGGTCACCCAGTCTGCGTTTGTTCTCTCCAATGTAGAGGAGACCGCTTTGGGAGCAGCGAACGCAGTAGGCTAAATTGAGGGAAGTGCAAACGAAGTGGTGCTTCACTTGAAAGGAGTGTTTGGGCCCTTGGGTGGTGAGGAAGGGGGTGAAGTAAAGCGGCAGGTGTTGCACCTTCTGCGGTTGCATGGGAAGGTGCCGTGAGACGGGTGTAGGGGGTAATATCACCACCGTCAACACCCCTTTGTCCTTTTGTCTATGACATCTTTGGCAATCTCTTCTTTGCCTCCACCTATCACTGGCCCTCTATCCAGCTCTACCTGTCCCACCCCCCGCTACCAGCTTATATTTCACCTCATTTCTCTATTTCCTTAGTTCTGATGAAGAGTCATATGGACTCGAAACGTCAACTGTGTTCCTCTCCACAGATGCTGTCAGACCTGCTGAGTTTTTCCAGCTATTTTTGTTTTTGTTTCAGATTTCCAGCATCTGCAGTATTTTGCTTTTACCAGACTAATACCTGGAATGGGCAGGTTGTCTTATGAGGAAAGGCTGGACAGACTAGGCTTGTATATCTGCTGGAGTTTAGGAAAGCAAGAGGCAATTTGATTGAAATCCATAAGCTCCTGCGGAGTCTTGACAGGGTTGTTGTGGAGGATGTTTCCTCTTGTGGGAAAATCTAGAGCTAGGGGGTCACTGTTTAAAAATAAGGGGTCGCCCATTTAAAACAGATGAGGTGAAATTTTTTCACTCAGAGGGTCGTGAGTCTTTGGAACTCTCTTCCTGAAAAGGTGATGGAAGCAGAGTCTTTGCCTTAAAAATATTCAGAGGTGGATAGATTCTTGGTAAGCAAGGGGATGATAGGTTATTGGGATAGGTGGGATGCAGGTTTTAGGTTACTATCAGATCAGCTATGATCTTATTAAATGGCAGAGCAGGCTTGAGGGGCTGAATGGCCTACTCCTGCTCCTTGTTCATATGTTTCTTGACTAGTCTGTGAGACAGCTCTCCCAATTTTGGCACGAGCCCTCAGATGTTAGTGAGGACTTTGTGGGGTCAAGAGGGCTGGGCGTGCCAATGTAAACTGCTGGTGCCTAGGTCAATGCTGGGTGGTCTGTCCAGTTTAATTTCTTATTGAATTTTTGAGCAATTTAAGGCAATGGAGTGACCTGCTAGGTCATTTAGGAGTCAACCACACCACTGCGGGTCTGGAGTCACATGTAGGCCAGACCAGGAAAGGACGGCAGGTTTCCTTCCCGTTTTAATTCCATAGTTAGTAATAGAATTTAAATTTCACCAGCTGCCATGGTGGGACTTGAAACACTGTCACCAGAGTATTAACCTGGGTCTCTGGGTTACTAGTCCAGTGACATTACATCCACTACACCACCGCCTCCCCAAGTCAAGAATTTGCAAGTCAATTCTGATTGGCACTGAAATTTAAGTAGCACGGAGTTGACCAATGCATCATTATCCTCTGGAGCTGATTTGCAGTGACTACACTTCAAAACTACTTCAGGTGGTCTGGAAAGGTGCCATATAAATGCAAATTTTCTCTTAATGGTGTTCTATCCTTCTATCAGCAGCAACTACAGGTTAGTTCTTGCTTCTGCCAAAGTCTCAGACCTTTCTTCTATTATAGAGACATGTACAGAAAATAGAGAATAGCTGGTAAATAGCTACTTTTATTACTTGTCTGTGGATTGTTTGTAGCCTCAATCTATGGCTGACTTACTGGTCATACCTCAGGATTGGGTAGGTCTAAGGTTTTATACAGTCTGAAGGAAGAATCCACTACTGAATTCCTGAAAATTGAACTCCTGGTCCAACCCATCGTCGAAATATCCCAAGCCCATGCAAGAAAAAAGGCATTATTCTGCTGAAAGCTTTGTAAAACAGGTTAAACAAACCTGTCACCCACGAAGAGCGTTTCCAGTGCTATGCCCCCATGAACAATTTCAGCTGTATGCATCAGTTCCACTAAGACCAGTAGGTCATGTGTCAGGAACAGAACCAGTGCTTCTGGCACAGATTCCCACATCTGAGACAGACCCTACAAAAGGAAAACAAAGGTTAAAAAGCTATTAGAAGTGCATTGATGATTGGTCCCAATTGTAGATCAGACTTCATTTTCAAGTGAGTCAAGAAAAGATTCAAATAAAAGTTTCGTAAAATTATTTGTACAAAGGAAATCAAGAAATACTAGCGACTTCACTGTTTAATATTGTGGACATTTCAGAAAAAAAAACCCTCCATAATGTTAGCCAGTAATAAACCATAATGTCATGGCAGTCACCTCTGATGTAGAACTATTATATTAAACGTTAATTGTATTCTATTGTGTCCTATGTAATATAATCAAGAATCTCTGGAATTTTCTATTCTTACCTCTTTTTTTCTTCCCTCACTATTCAAATGAATGGCAGGTTAAGCTGGGTATGGCTCTGCTGCTTTGGTTGCCCTCTGGTTCCTTACCCAAATAGCCATTCCTCAGACTTGAGCTGAATAGTAGGTGTCAACAAACTAATAAATAAGCTGCACAGTCAAGCCCTGCATTGTTCTGATTTAATACACAGAACATTCAGTAAGGGAGTCATCAGATAGTGTCTGGGCAGTGGGAACCTTCACTGATTTTCTGCCCCTACCCTAAATTAGGCCACAGCTGCAGCAGCCTCAAAAGCACAGTTTGTTTATCGTACTCAGTACCACACCAGGAGGCGCATTTATTCATTAACCTGGTAACTGGTCAATGACTTAATGATTTTCAACAATTGCCCATTGGAACGGTCTATTGGCTGTCTCCACTGCCAAGAGAGGTACATGAATCATACAGCTATTATCCTTCACTAATCTTCCCCATCAAAGCCCTTGGTGGAAGGTAGGATGGAGCAAGTTATTTACCACTGCAGCATCAGTGTAAAAGATTCTGTAATTCTCTCTGCGAAGATTCGCAGATCTCACCTGTAGAGTTTCACAGTTCTTGACCTCATCCACTGTCACACATCCATTCTCAAACAAGTAGCAGCTGTGGTTCTGGCTGAAGTAATTATTGAACTGGGAACCAAGCCGCATCTTAAGTTGTTGATTGATGTAGAAGTCCCATGGAACTGTATGTGAATATATCTGTTGAGGGAAATGTTCAGGGGTCAGGATTTATGCATGCTTAATATTAGATGTACTTCAAGTGGTGCAGCCTTCTAAAATGCCAATCATCCAAAATACTGCTGCCCGTATCCTAATTTGCACCAAGTCCTGCTCACCTATCACCCCAGATCCTCATTGCTAATCCAGGAATCAATGCCTCAATTTTAAAATTCTACCCTGGTATTCAAATTTCTGCACGGCCTCACCCACATCTTGGTTCCATCTTCCTCCAGCCCGACAACTAAGGTATCTGCACTCCTCCAAATTGGTCTCTTTGTGCAAATTTGACTTCCTTTGCTCCACCATTGGTGACCATGTCTTCAGTTGCCAAGGTCCTAAGCTCTGGAATTTCCTCCCAAAATCTCTCCTGCTTTAAGATACTCCTTAAAATCTACACGATTGGCCAAGCCTTTGGGTCACCTGGCCCGATTAAGTCCTTTTGTGACTCAGTATCCAATCTCATCCAATAAAATCTCTAAAACCCTTGGGAGGCTTTCTACATTAAAGGCACTATATAAATTAGTCAAGGGGATTGTTATTTTTGGAGTGAATCAGGATTGGTGTACTCAAGATAGATATCTCCAATACTTACCCGCTCCTCATTCTAAACACTGTACTGGTCCCCTTCTTTGCACAAAAATCCCACTCACTTAGCCTCTGACCCAGCAATTTCATCATTAAAATCCCAGTCCCCATAATGTGTTTCCGTGTGCTTGTTATCCTCGTTGTTCTAGGTGGTAGAGGTTGAAGAAGCCTTGGCATGTTGTTGGAATACATGGTGCGCCGGTGGTGGAGGGAGTGAATATTTAAGGTGGTGGTTGGGGTGCCAATCAAGCAGGCTGCTTCATCCTGGATTGTGTTGAGCTACTTATGTATTGTTGGAGCTGCACTCATCCAGGCAAGTGGAGAGTATTCCATCAAACTCCTGACTTCCTGGCGTGTGCAGCAAATTCAACAGATTATTCAACAGTAGGGGCTATTACAGTTTAGAAAGATCGCGTTTTCGGTTGTTAACCAAATTTCAACAGGGCGTCTAAAATATTTCAGGTTTCCAGTATGTGCCTGAATGCTCATTTGATTTTTCCAGCAATTGTGGAAAGGGTATCACAGGACAGGTATCAGAACTCTGGTTGTTTTATCTTCCTAGCCAGTTAATTTTAGCACCCCATATCCCAAGACAGATTAGCTAATTGAACACAATAGCAAGATTTTTAGTGTAGATACAAATTTTAGGTTAACTAGGTGACAGCCTCAAAATCAATTTATTGACCATGTGTTGAATTGTTCAAGAGAAGGGCTTAGTTCCAAGATGCCTCCAACAAACCCATTACAGGAAAACTGATGACGCTCCCACTCTCACATTAACATGACAAAACTCCTTCATGGTGTATGCTTACATAGCAAATAAAGAGCGACTGCAGTACCAGCTTGTTTTTTTATTTTACTAAATATGCCTTTAAAGAATTTCCATTATATTAATAATGGTCCACTAGAATAGAGTTTACAGATTGCAAATTAGGCAATTTGTATAGAATGAGAAATCTCCATAATTTGGGCAGGGGGAGTGAAGATGGTTCACTCATTCCTAATATCCGTTAATCTTCTCCGCAGTAAGAGTGCTCCGAAAAAGACCACACACTATTGCCAAACAAAAACAAAACTAAATGGCAATGAGGCTAGACCAGGTAATTGTGTTGTTCTCCAAACCTGTAAGATGCTTGACATTGCTCTGAATAAAGGTCTCATTATACATACACCTATAACTAGTGGAGTGCTACAGGGATCAGTGCTGGAGCCACAAATATCTACAATATATATTAATGAATTGGATGAGGGAAGTGAATGTACTATCGCCAAGTTTGTGGATGACATAAAAATAGATGGGAAGGCAAGTGGTGAGGATGACACAGGGTCTGCAGGAGGATATTGACAAGTTAAGTGAGTGGGCAATAATTTGGCAGATGGAATTTAATGTGGGAAATGCGAGGTTATGGAAGAATAGCGGAGCTGAATATTATTTAAATGGAGAAAGACTGCAGAAAGCTGGAAAGGGATTTGGGGGTCCTCATGCATGAATCATAAAAAGCTAGCATACAAGTTCAGCAGGTAATAGGAAGGCAAATGGAATGTTGGCCTTTATTTCAAAGGGAATGGAGTATAAGAAGTCTTGCTAAAACTATACAAGGCACTAGTTAGACTACACCAAGAATATTGTGAACAGTTTTGGTCCCCTTATCTAAGGAAAGATATACTGGCATTGCAGGCAGTCCAGAGGAGGTTCAGTAAGTTGATCCTGGACATGGAGGGATTTTCTTATGAGGAGAGATTAAGTAGGTTGGGCCTGTACTCATTGGAGTTTAGAAGAATAAGAGGCGACCTTATTGAAACATCCAAGATTCTTAGGGGGCTTGACAGGGTAGATGCTGAGAGGCTGTTTTCCCTTGGGCAGAGTCTAGGATCAAAGGGCATAATCTCTGAGTAAGGGGTCACCCATTTACGACAGAGATGAGGAGGAATTTCTTTTCTCAGAGGGTAGTGAATCCATAGAATTCTTTACCGTAGAGGGTTGTAGAGGCTGGGTCGTTAAGCACGTTCAAGGTTGAGACAGCCAGATTTTTAATCAGTAAGGGAATCAAGGGTTATGGGAAAAAGGCAGGAAAGTGGAGTTGAGGATTATCAAATCAGCCATGATCTCATTGAATGGCAGAGCAGGCTCAATGGGCTGAATGGCTTCTGCTCCTACGCCTTGTGGTCTTATCTGCTGGCTTGATGGGATACCTACCTTAATTATAGCTTTGGACAAATTCAAGCTTGAATTAGTTCCGAAGAATACACGGTACTGTTCATGTACTGCTGCTTGTTTAATGTTAAAGGCTTGCGAGCCTGCAGGGAAAACAAAACATTTCATAACTTCAGGGTATCACAAAGTATTTTACAACCAATTAAGTACTCTTACTGCAGACACTGTTCTAGTGTGGGCATAAGATCCCACAACTACCACCAAGGTATATGACTTTATAATCTGTTTTGAGGTGCTGGTTGATGGATAAAAATTAGTTACGACCCCAGGGAAAACTTCCTTGCTCTTCTTTGAAATACCAGCAATCTTTTACTTTTAACTAGGGGCAGATAAGGCCTTGATTTAACATGTCATCTGAAAAAAAGGTGCCTCTGACAGTGCAGCAATCAGTATTGGAGTGTCAGCCCAGATGTTGTGTTGAAGCCTCTGGAGTGAGTCTTGAACCCATGACCTTCTGTCTCAGGTGAGTGCTATCAACTGAGCCACAAGTGAAAAGAAGTTAACAGTTGAGGTATATTCATTTAGGACAACAACATCAAACACCTTTTCTATAAAAACACTTAAGCAGCTGCCAAAAAAGCCCATTATAAAAGAAGGTACATGTTGCAGCAGCATTAGACACTGCTGGACAAGTGGGTTAGTTTATGCTCCCATTTGCCATAATAATTCAACACTTGATAGCATGTAAACATAATTTTGATAAATTAGAGGGGAAGGGAGGAAACATTTTCAAATATAGACAATTCCATTTAATGTGACCAGAATATTCTTCTCAAAAACCCAAGAGAACCATTAGATGGATGAATAATATGTAAAAAAAATGTGCTCCAGGTGAATACATTTGAGACAATAAATTTTAGATCTTGGAAGAAGGTACAGCCTGGCTCCATTTTCATACAATCAATAACTGCACTAATTATAGCAAACAGGCTAGATACAAGAGTATTTAATGACTTCCTCCATTAAGGAACACAGGTTTTGTTTTAGGGAATGGAGTACTATCTGAAATGACCCAGTTCAGAGTCTAACACTGGATTGTAACACTGTCAATGCACAAATAACAATTTCTTCCAACTTTGCAAGAATCGAATGCTCACTTTTAATAACCACAGAAAGCATTCATGCCACTTTAATAGTATAATTACTAATTGCTCTAAACACACACCATTGCTATATAAAAATAGCTACAAACGATTGTAATATTTGCATAAGCAGTCATCGGCAGGTATTAGGCATCCAGTGGCTTTTGCAACCTCAGTACATGAACATTCATTTAATGAGAATTTAGGTCTCAGGTCAACAGTTCTGTCAAAAGATTGAAGTCTTGCTGAAAACAAGCTGCAGCTCATTGGAGTGTGTCTAAACAATCACTATATAAGGTATAAGCTGATGTCCTAACGAAAACACAAGTCCCATCTGTACATTGAGGATACCCTCCATTGTGTTGTGTGGCACTACCACTGTGCTAAGTGGGATAGATTTTGAAAGATTTAACAACTCAAAAACGGGCATCTATGAGGGGCTGTGGGCCATCGGCAGCATCGGAATCCTATACAACCACAATCTGTAACGCCATGGTCTGACACATCCCCCACTCTACCATTACTATCAAGCCAAGGGATCAACCCTGGTTCAATGAAGAGTGCAGGAGGACATGCCAGCAGCAGCACCAGGCATACGTAAAACTGAGGTGTCAACCTGGTGAAGCTAAAAGACAGGACACTTGCATGCCAAACAGTGGAAGCAGCATGCAATAGACAGAGCTAAGCGATCCCACAACCAACGGATCAGATCTAGCTCTGCAGTCCTGCCACATTCAGTTGTGAATAGTGATGGACGATTAAACGATTAACTGGAGCAGGTGGCTCCACAAATATCCCCATACTCAATGATGGGGCAAGCCCAGCACATCAGTGCAAAATACAAGGCTTAATGAAGCATTTGCAACCATCTTCAGCCAGAAGTGCCGAGTGGATGATCCATCCCTATCTCCTTCTGAAGTCACCAGCATCATAGGTGCCAGTCTTCAGCCAATTCAATTCACCCTCTTGATATCAATAAATGGCAGAAGGCACTGGATACTGCAAAAGCTATAGGCCCTGACAACATTCTGGCAATAATACTGAAGACTTGTGCTCCAGAACTCGCTATGCTTCTAGCCAAGCTGTTGCAGTACAGCTACAATACTGGCATCTACCCAGCAATGTTGGGAAATTGCCCAGGTATGTCCTGTCCACAAAAAGCAGGCCAAAGCATAAAAGGCAGTGACTATTTATTTCAAGTGAAATCCTTGCCCGCATCTCCATAAACAAAATTGTGGTTACTCTTGCTGGACACAAATATTGTCATATTTGTTTGTACATCAGATGTCAAATCTTCTCTGCTTTTAAGATAACTAGGTGTTTCCAATGCTGTACAAGCTGCAGCCTGGGAGATTCCAGAAAATCTAGATCTTCCTGCAATCAAGATGACAATTCTAATCTTAAACTGCGACAAATTGCAGGGAGCCCATATTTTGGGTGTCCAGGAACTCCTAGGGCATAACAAAAACAGAATTACCTGGAAAAACTCAGCAGGTCTGGCAGCATCGGTGGAGAAGAAATCAGTTAACGTTTCGAGTCCTCACGACCCTTCGGCAGAACTGAGTATAGTTAGGAGAGAGGTGAAATATAAGCTGGTCTAAGGTGGGGGGGCGGGGCCGGGGCCGCCCCCCCCCTACCTTAGACCAGCTTATATTTCACCTCTCTCCTAACTATACTCAGTTCTGCCGAAGGGTCGTGAGGACTCGAAACGTTAACTGATTTCTTCTCCACCGATGCTGCCAGACCTGCTGAGTTTTTCCAGGTAATTCTGTTTTTGTTTTGGATTTCCAGCATCCGCAGTAGCTTTTAGCTTTTTGTTTTTAACTCCTAGGGCATTGTAGTTGCTTTGTAGTGTAAACAAAAACTCCTGGATAGCATGATGACAATGCAGATATTTGAAGAATATTACAATTTGAAAATTAAGTTTAGAAAATTCAATCAATTTTCAGTTCGACACTGCCATGGACCTTCTGAGGCGAATGTGTCAGACATCTAGAGTTCTGCTGCAAAGAGAACAGAAACCTTCGCTGTTGGGAGCAACAGTTCAGGAGGGTAAAGATAGCAGTCTAGCCCAATGCAGCATCAAGTTAAGAGAAGTTTGGAAGGGCACCTGGCAAAACTTAAGAATCAGCATGAGCTGAATTAAGAGTCTGTATTTTTTTAATCCCACTAGTATAAAAGAGGACTTCTACTCTATGTAAAACATGGCTAGCCACTTAGATCTATGGGACTAGGCTAATAGCCCAAAGCTAAACAGGCAGTAAAGTATTATAAACAGTTAAAACTATATTTGTAATGATGTGAATGCAGCACGGAACACCTGGAGCATAGAATTCCCAATTTGCTCTGCAGAAATCCAACATAAAATTGTTCCAAAGCCAACATTTGTCCAACATCAGTAGTTAAGCCATTTTGGGTCAGATTTGTCCCATTACGATCTTGCACTCTAATTTATATGCTTCTTTCCCCCACTTTTCCTTAAGTGTTTTCCAAGCCACTGCTATTAAAACACTACCAGGTGATGTGATCAGAAAAAAGTATTGTGTCTCTTACCCAGATGCAGCTCGAGTCCATCTTCAAGTGTGGGTATTGGGCTGTCCTGAATGTGGAACTCTGGGAGCGAGCTCAATGGAACTGAAAGGGACAACAGCAACTGATTCCGCACTTCTATATCCCAAGGATTATCTGGAATTCATCAGAGTGGGATTTCAGAAACAAGGAGAACAAAGCATATTTGGCCCTTTACACTAGTGCAACAATTCATAGCTAATGGTGTGTCGTGGCGGCCACTGAATATGCCCATTTTATTAATTTTGAAGGCAAGAGTGTGCATACTTTTTGGCAGCATGTAATCCATGGTAGATAAGATATGCCAACTTGGAGATCAAAATTTCTGGCTAAAAGACAGATAACAAATTTCACCAGTATCAAAGCAATTCAGAGAGCCATGGCCTGGTGAGGACTGGAAGACTGTAGGGTGGCTACTGTAATGAAGAACTATTACAACTATGGTTCAAGACCAAAGCCTAGAAATTACTGCTGGCAATATTAGATGAGCACTTAATAAATACATACAACATTTGCCTTAGATATATTCCTGAGCTTAAGTTGACCGTACATACCAGACAAGGCAGATTGATTAAATATTTGGTGGGTGAAGCACAACTATGATCAGAGAAATCTCACTGCATTCTGGAATACATTATGTGCCACCAAATGATCTTTCTGACCTCAGTGGAAACGATAACACCATCAAGTCCTTGGCTAAGGCTTCAAACCCCATTAGACAAATTTGCATATTAAACAAGTTAAATGAACGGTATTGTATATTTACAACAATTAGAATCACAGGTTAGCCACATCTCCCGCAAGTGCTTCTTTTTGCCACTGACAACTCCAACGACATTCCAAACTGGCAGCTGAATGGCTACGGTTAATAGCTCCAGAGCCACCTGCCAAAAGGGCTTACATGGGGGGCAGGGGGGGGTTTCTGCTCAATGTTCATAGGGCTTGCTGTTGAGAGATGGACCCATCATTAAAACTGATTAAACTTGAAACAATAATCCTGTTTCTCTCTCCGCAGATGCTGCTGAATCTGCAGACCATTTTCAGCATTTGTTTTTATTTCAGATTTCCAGCATCTGTGGTATTTTGTTTTTGTAAGATAAAAACAGAAATGACTAAAATACAATTTCAAGTCTGGCCTCCATTTGGAACGGGGGAAATATAGAGCAGGTTAGGGCCAGTGCTTGGAGACTCATTCGGGAGAGCCCTGAAGTCCAATTAAACTGAAGAACGTAGTGGGTTCTCCCAACCCTTAACTATATAATGGGTTTGTGAAAGATACACGACTATACACCCATAATATATTGTACTCCGAGAAGCAATAGACAGAAACAAAAAAAAAGTTTCCAAGGAATCATGGCACTGGTCTTCGAAAACCAGACTTGTGTTATCATTACAGATACAACTGTCAATCAAACCCATGTTCATATCGAGTTGAATGATTTAGCTGAAATCAGTTCCAAATCAGTGACAGGTTTTCAAAGCGTAATGGTAACAATCAACCTAAACATTCAAGGCCTTGAGCAGAGATGTATATAACAGCCAGTCTGAGGTGCATATTCTCCACTGAATAGAGCTAGGGATAATAAATTTTAATCTGTGTGCTGTGACAGCAAGAAAGAATCCAATAAATGATCCATTACTGAGCAAAAATGCCTCGCATCACACAATCCCATATTTGAATATAAACCTTTGGAAATCTTTGAAAATAGTTACTCAATACCTAATGCTAAAACACTGATATTTGCAAGATTTTCAAAACATTTTCAGCATATTATTCAGTACTTTAGCATCCTTCTTTAAGTAACCATTTAAATAATCTTTATATAATCTTTAAATAAATGATATTTTTGCAGTTCCTCCTTGGGTTCAGCACCTTGTATTGATCATCACCAGCTTTCCTCAGAGTCAGAATCCACTGTTAACTAATAACTCACGATGTTAATCCAGTTTAGCCACACTGTCAAGAATGGTAACTGAATAGTTGGCTTGCTAACTAAGTTACCAACAATAAGCCTAAATAGATCCTAAAGACTAAACAGAGATAGCAGGTCCATACCAGAGGTGGAATTGACATTGTTGGTCTCACAAGAGTTCAACTGACCCAGTTCCAGTTTTTCAAAGACATTCAAGTCACTCATAGTACCAAGTCCTCCCACAGAAGAAGAGGAGACTGCGGAAGAGGTGGTGGTGGCAGCAGAGGACAGGCCATCTTCACTTGCTTCCTGAATTGGGCTGTGGTACAAACAAAAATTCAAATATTGTCCAATCATTTACAATATTATAGACTAAACCCACCCAGCACATTGAATTATAATAATGGAAAGTTGCAAAGAGAATTATATCCATCGACATGTGAAGGACCGTTACATATTTGAATTAATTGCAGAATTGTCATTGAAATAGGATTAAGTCAGTTCCAACCATATTGATCTCACACCACATCCACCACCCATGTACATTTATCTAACAAAAATCTAGCAATCCCAGTTTAGCAATTTTCCAATTGATCTAGCCTCAGCTTTTTGGGAGAGATCATTCCAGATTTCCAATGTCCTTAGTGTGATGGAGTGCTCCCTGATGTCATCCCTGATCAGTCTAGCTCATTTGACGTTATGTGGCCTTATTCTGAATTCTCCCACTAGAGATCTGATCTGTTAAGTCTTTTAACATTGCTTAAAACATTCAAATGTTGACCACAACTTCCATCAATGGGCCCCACATTAGCTGATATTGTTAATGATTGTCTTTTTTTCAGGTACTGTCCCCCACTTCATAATTTGCTGACAATCAGTCCTCTCCTCAAAAATCTGCTCTGGACCTCAATGTACCAGCAAATTACTACCCATTTCGAACCACCCTTTCCTCCCCAAAATCCTTGAACATTTGTCACTTGGAAATCTGTGCCCATCTGTACCACAATTCCATGTCTGAACTCCTCCCATCAAGTTTCTGGCCTGGTCACTGTACTGAAAAGGACCTTGTTAAAACAACATCCCACGACTTGCATTTATATAGATGCCTTTATTGTAATAAAACACTCCAAGGCACTCAACAGGAGCATTTTGGAACAAAATCAGATCCCAAGCCACATAAGGTGATATTAAGCCAGATGAACAAAAACTTATTCAAAGAGCTAGGATTTAAGAAGTATCTTAAGAGAAGAAGAGGGGTGGAGAGGCAGAGTGATAGAGGCAAAGAATTCCAGAACTTAGAGCCTAGGGAGCTGAAGGCACAGCCGCCAATAGTGGAGTAATTAAAAAGCAGGAATGCTTAACAGGCTGGAGCTGACAGAGCAGAGGTATCCAGGAAGGGGAGAGGATAGTGGGGCAAGTGTGCAGTATTGTAGGCCGAAAGAAGAGTGTGGAGGGGAAAGTCCAGGAAGATTTAAAAATCAAGGGTGAAATTTTTTATTTTAAGGCATTGCTTGTCCTGAAGCCAATATAGATCAGGGAGCACAGGGAAGGTGGGTCACTGGTGCAAGTTAAGACAGAGCCAGCAATTTTGAATGATCTCAAGTTTGGGGAGGATAGAATGTGGGAGATGTGCTGGAAAAATTCAGGAGTTCAGGAAGTAAAGGGCTGAATGTCAGTTTCAGCAGCAACTTTTTAAGAGGTGAAAATAGGCAGTCTTAGTCTTGGTGCAGATCTAGGGCAGAAAGCCCAAGCTTTCATGGTAGTGGCGTAGCGCTTAACTCTAAATCACGACTTATTCTATTCCCGTACTCCTCTAGCTACTTCTCCTTTGAGGAGTATATGGCCAACCATTCTCATTCTTATCTTGCCCTTCATCCCCATTTTTTTTTTTTAAAACCAGTCCAAAGACTTGCAGCCTTAACAGTGTTGCAGGGGATCCCCAGAAACCCTCACCATTTCTTTATGAGGCAAAGAACACAGAAACCGGTCCAATGGCCTAAGCAGTCAATATTGGTGTTTACCCTCCACATGAGCAGCAGCCCTAATTGCACAGGTCTATCTTGTTTCTGCATCCCTTTATATTCCTTTCCTTCAATTATCTATTTGCAAATGTTGACATGGTTGCTATTTCATTCATTTATTCCAGTCAGGGATTTCACAGTCTTACATCCTATTATATACAAAAAAATCTTCCCTGTTCTTTTGCTATTTTAAAATATTTAGTACCCATTTCCTCACAAAATATCAAGATGCACAAAGTTAGTTAGAAAATTAGTCAACTTATGGCCCCTTCTGGAAGAAATCGAACATTGGAAAACTACTACTTCAACTATACAATAAGCACCTTAAAAAGGGGATGATAAATCCAGTAAGAAGGGGTTAAGGAGAATCTCGATCACATCACATCTAGTTTACATCAACTGATCAGTTCCATAGAGGCTAGTCCAAAATCATTGCCCAATATTTCCCAAGAAGCTGTTCTGAATAATAAGCATTTCTATTTAATAAGCATCGTAGAAGATTCAGAGAGGATTTTTTTTGCTAGTAATAAAATTAGTGTTTATATAAAAAAGATTAGAATGTGGAAGTTACATTTCTCCTAGACTTCAGCTGCTGTTCAATGACACAAAGCTGATTATTCCACGAAACACATTTTTCGTTGGCTAAGCTTTGCAATGTAGTCTAATAAAAAGCTAGCAAAACGCCAGGGACTACAGAGCAATTTCTTACCTTAGTTTCTTCAAATGCAGAGGTTGGTCAAACAAGGACTCCTTGATGGGTGACAGTGAACTCAGAGCACTTTTACTACCATCTATGGAGTTCTGTTTGATTGAGTTCTCCTGGTCATCAGTCAGAGGATTTCGGTGGAAAGGGGTGGAGACCAAATGTGCCCCCCTGGTAAAGTCACATGTGTTTTCAGGATAAGGGCCAAGGGTCTTGTTTGGGTAATCACTGCTCACGAAGTGGTCCTCGTTCAGGGGTTCAATCCCATCCAAATCATCCTTTAAAAAGTTAAAACTCCTATTTACTATTTATCCACATACATATTCAACAACAATGCTAACTGATACCCCAAAATGCAGAGAAATTTTAAACCAATATCTAAAACTGGTCAGATAGCAATGGCTGTAGTCATAAGCAGGGGAAAATATGCAGACTCGTTTTAGACAGACACCAAAGATCACAATTGTCAAGGAGAAATAAAAGCAATGGTCCATTACTGATGGCGCCAATTCAATTAGTCTTGGACAATTTTTAAAAAGCAGTAATTCACAATTCAGCAGCTAAAAAAAGTGAGTTCCTAAAAAGAAATGTTCAAAAATTCAAAGTCACGCATTATATTCACAAGGACATGCTATGTCAGAGAACATCAGTGCATGCAGCAGCTCCTGATCTTATAAGCATAAGTAGAAAAGTTGTAAAGAACAGGATTCCCCATTCTACCGAGAAGAAAAAGTAATTAATAACAATACTCAATCTTACAGCAAAAAACGAGGTCATTTGGCCACTGCACCACCTCTTTGAAAGAGCCAATTAGTCTCTTACAGTCTGTATGTTCTCTATAATCCTTTTCAAGTACATGGCCAATTCCTTTTGAAAGTTACATTGAATCCATTTTCACTACCCTTTTGGACATTACATTCCTGATCATAATTTCGTGCTTTAAAAAAACCCCACCTCTGGCTCTTTTGCCAATGGTCTTAAATTGTGACCTCTGGTTAGTGGCTGTCTGGGCAGTGGAAACAATTTCTCCTTACGTACTTCCAAAACCACCCAATTTTGAGCAAGTTTATTAAATCTCCCCTTAACCTTTTCTGTTCTAAGCAAGGGAACAAGTGCACCTTCTCTCACTTTCCCAAATAACTCAAGTCCCTTTTCCCTACCGTTGCACATAGACAAATTCAGAGTTCTTGTGTTGCTTCAATGAATTACAAATTTAGGGAAAACTGACAAATATATAATTTTTCTACAGTATTATCACTTACACATTCAGCAGCACAGGCTCCCTCAGTCAGAACACGTTGCGATGGTACAAGGATTCCAGAAAGCTGCCATCGAGTACTGGTCTTCAAGTAATTTGCTGGCGGCCTTGAAAATACAAAAAGAGTGTCCAATGGCCAATCATCCCTTAAATCTCAACTTTGGTATGATTTGTACCTAGAAGTCTCAAAAGTTAGAATTTGAATTAATTGCTTTAATCTACATTGGTCTCAAAAGGAATTGAAAACAGTCAAAAAGCAGAAAGAAATTCTCCAATGGCCTTTACCTGATGAGGAGAAAAGCCCAAGGTTAAATTCCTGGTCTGTATGAGTCAGCTAGTCTCAATCAGTATGACAGTTAGGAGCACTAAAATTGGCTTCAGTTCTCTGGGTTAGGAGGATTGAAAAGGCCAATGTACTTGTGCCCAATTGCTGGTTGAAGGCAGGTTAAGAGCCTCCAGTGCAAGTCACAGGCAGAATAGCCTGTCTGTACACACTGTCAAGGTTCACATATGAATAGTGACCAGTTGAGCAAGTGATGGTGACTCCAAAGCTTTCTATGGAACTACAAGGTAATACCACCTTTGAAAGAGAAAATAAGCAGGATTAAATACTACACATTCAGTGTTCCAATATATATTTCAAGCAGTTAAAGCGATCAGTTGCTTACAATCGTAGCATACAGGCTACCTTTTTAACACTTACACAGAATAAATAATTCAATCCAGAGCAGAGTTTGTTATTTTATTAGACTCTATGCAAACAGTTAGTTGGTAGGGAGGGAGACAAGGCAGTTAAATGTTGTAGAGGTGGAAAAAAATCATACTAGCAATAGGGTGTGCATCTCTGAAGTTATACCCAAACATGTTACAATGCAAAAATCCCTGTCAGAAGCAACAGCCAATGCTCAGTTGCATGTGTACTGTGAGGTAACATGAAGTTAGACTTTAGAACTGTCATTTTCTGGTAGTTTTCAGTCTTGCCTTAATAATGTGGCTAAAAGAATCAAAGCTAAATACAATTCACCAATGTCCTTAAACATACTAAAAATGGTTCCCCACAGCACAAACAAATGGGAATTTCTTTGAAAAACTGAAGTCCATCAGAAAATAATGAAATTGAGTAGAGGAATACATAGTTTGCTCTACCAAACTGAGAGAGATTCATATGTAGTTGATTAAGATTCAAATTATATTTGCAAGTGCCTGGAAACGCAAAACAAATCACCTACAACGGTGATTCTCAAAGTGGGGTGCATATACCCCTGGAGATACGGCAGGTGTCTCCAGGGTATACTTAAGAGAAATTGTGTAAAGGTGGCATCCCCCTTTAATGCTCGTCTAGGCTCCTCGAATAGAGCTGCCCCAATTTTTGTTTTAGCACAGTAACTGCACATGTCCAGTCTTTAAAAACAAACCGCAACTTTTCTCGCCACTCCCTCTCCAACCCCAACAAGCCCTTGTTCACAGCAAGCGAGTGGGAGGCAGTTAACAGCAAGCTGGAGCCTCCCACAAATAAGCTCATCCATCAAATTAACAGTAAGTAAAAGATTGACATATATTTATCTATAATAATGATTTACAAAACATGTGGTAATTGGAGGGGAAGTTTAAAAAAAAGGGGTAAATCTGAATAGGGTTACACGACCAAAAAATTTTGGGAACCACTGACCTACAACATATGGCATTCCTCAAACAATAGCTCATTTTCAATACTTGTCAATGGACAGAATTTAGCCCTCGATGGGCAGGCGGGCCCCACCAGCTCGGCGGCGGGCGGGCAGCCGAACTCTGCCGCCGAAACGGGCCCTGCCGCTATTTTGAGTGGGCGGGCCAATTAAGGCCTGCCCAGCGGGCTGCCCGATGGGGGGGGTGGAGAAAGAGAGGGATTCCCCAACTGTCGAAGTGTGTGCTCTTTCACGCATGCGCACGAAAGAGCACACTGCTCCCTGAGACTAAGTGCTGTCTCAGGGAGATTGGTGACAGTCTAAAAAACATCAAAAATAGCAAAATAAAAAAACTATTAACATGTCCCCCTCATGTGACAATGTCACACGAGATGGGACATGTTAATAAATATTACAAACTTTATTAAAAATTTTTTAAACAGACATCCAGCCGGTGGGTGAGGTTTCATGTTTTTTCTCCTTCCCGCCGAGGCTCCTGGCCTGCCCGCCAACCTTAAGGGTGGACGGGCAGGGCCTTTAATTAGCTTAATTACCCTCTTAATGGCCTAAACTGGCCATTGACAGGTCGGCAGGTGGACAGCTGATTTTGCTGTCTGCCTGCCTTCCTGAATATTTAAATGGGGCGGGATGATGTCGGGGGTTCCTCCTGACGTCATCCCACGTCATTTTCCCGTCAGCGAGCGGGCCCCACCCCAAATCGCCGACGGAAAAATTCTGGCCAATAGGTTAGCAGTAAACAAGTTCAGTAACAACAATGGTTTGGAAGAGTTTTTAAGTAATTAGATTACATGGCCTTGTTTTAAAAAGCTGAAGATTGGACGGAATGAAAATAAGAACTTATATCATTGCCTTTAACATAGTAAAACGTTCTGCAATGCTTCAATGGAGTTCTATAAAAAAAAATTGACAGCCACGTAAGGAGATATTAGGACAGATGATCAAAGTTTAGTCTGAGTTAGGTTTCAAAAATGAATGAATGTCTTAAAGGAGAGAGGTGGAGAAGTTTGGAATTTGAGAGCTTACAGCATAGCTGCCAATGGTGAGGGTATGGAAATCAGGGATGCACAAAAGGCTAGAATTGGAAATGCACAGATATTATAGGGTTGTATGGCTAGAGGAGGTTGCAGGAGGTAAGGAAGACAAAGCAGAGGCTTTGCTGAACAGGGTGAAGCAAGGCGCAGATTGGTTAAGTATTGGACATGTGCAGATATTGCACCTGTTTCAGCTAAACAAAATAAGTGACAGCCATTCACTGACTCATTCCTCAGGACCAATCAGGGTCAAGCTACCTGGTTTAAATTTCAAACAATGCTTGGCAGTTAATTGTCAGTCACCATCACTGGTGCATTCTCCATGGCAACGCCACTTGCCAGCCAATCAGCACTCTCTTCACATACAATGTAAATTGTTGTTTTACCCATATATTAATATTCTTGAAGTGTCCTGATCAGTGCAAGACGGAAAGCTTAGACAAGTCTCTTTTTTCAGCAATACTAAAGTAATTATATCAATTTTTCTATATTATCTGGTCAGACTCACTTATTCTCCTGGTTTTCAATATCTGCATTCTCATCAAAAATGCTGAAAGGTGTTGGTGCAGATGGTAACCCCAAGAAAGGGGGCACAAGGGCTGGGACTGAATTTGAATGGCTTCTGTCAGCTAGAAAGAAAAAATAACATTTCATTACAGTGCATCACATTACCATGCCAGTTACTGCACAAGTTACCACTCATTTGTTACACTAGTTGTCGCCTTCTTCTTTAAAGATCTTTATTGAGGATACATTGCTGCTTTCAGGTCTTCCTAGTCTGTGAAAAGACCAATTGTTGGAAAAAATAATCTACATATTATTCTATAACCAACAACCAAGCCACCAGAGGCTCTTCAAGCATGTTCACTGCAAGATTTAATATTGGTTATCCCTCCTCAGCGAGGATGATGGTCTTTCACAAGTCTGAAAATGGCAGGAGGGATCTGCAGGCTTTATGGCACATGGGGCATTTGTTGTCATGTGGAACGTCTGGCGTGTATTATCAGTTTGGGTCATGGCGAGATCTTTTTGCCGCTCTGGCTTTTCCTCTTCATTTTTTCCATTGTAAGGTCTCAGAATGCTGGGATCCTTCCCACAGGCTCTGCCGCCATCTGGTTCGGTCCAGTGCTCCCAGGAGTTGATGTCAATGTTGCATTCCAACATGTTGGCTTTCAACACATCCTTGAAGTGCTTCTTCTGTCATCCTCTGGTGCATCTGCCCTAACTGAGCTGGGAGAAGGCAACTTTCTTTGGGAACCTAGTATCTGACATCCAAACTATATGATCATCCCAGTGAAGTGGATGGCAGATGATCATAGCATTGATGTTTGTGGTGCCTACGTATGAGGGGACACTGATGTTGGTGTCTGGCCTTCCACTTACTTTGCAAGACCATCAATGCTGCCTGCAGAAGATATGACACTAGTGCTTTTGTAAAGAAAATAACACAATTAATGGAAAATTTAAGGTGTTAATTGTATTAATTGGATTAAACACTGCTGCAGCATTTGAACTATTGCCAAGGCCAGTTACTATAGAAAACGCTGGAATTCAAGAGTGAAGTCCTTGGGAGGCAACCAACCAGACATGCAGTTGGGTTTTCAGACTGAAAACATCTGATATGCATGGTCCTTAGAATTCTTAAATTTGATAAGAATACAATACAAATATTTGAGTTCAACTAGGATGGTTTTAAAACAGACACCTGGCTAGGGGACACTTTAGTCAGCCATCCTTGGATATAGGTTAAGTCCTGGCCTAGTCCAGGATTCCCTATCTTTTTGAGACAAAGACACTTTCACTTAAGGAGAAATTATACTGGATTGTAAGTATAATTGTCTTAAATTAATATGTTTGTTTATCCAAACAGTTCATCAAAGTGGATTCAAACTCTATGTTATCTTCAACCTTGTCAAATATATCTTAAGCATGTTATGAATAGTTTTAGTGACAATCGATGCTATCCTCTCTTATAAACTGTAATCTATAATCGGTTTTAATAATAAATTTATTAAATAAATATAAAAGAGTTGTAATCTCACACCTAAATCTTCACGAGCTCACATATATAACATCATCCTAGAATTCTAACTTAGAATCCTAAGAGCTGGTATTGGAAAACTTAACAACAGTTTAGTCTGCTATAATGTACCTCTATGTATGTTCTATCCTAAGAGAACTTTGTTAGGTTGGAGACTCCTGACATAGCGGTCCTCATGTCAGAACCCAGTCTATAGCTGACCAAGCATACTACATTCCTTTCATGATTGGAACTTTCTTTCAGTTGAGATTCTAAGCTAACAATAAGCACGAGGGAACAGGTTTACCTTGCCAGGGGTAAAGATAGTGGAACTATTAACACTTTGAGGTGCCTCCTATATATTGTCCATGTTTCAACGCCATACAGTAAGAAAGGGATCACGACCGCATGGTAGACCATGAGCTTGGTTTCAGTCAATGTCACGATCTTCAAATACTCACTTCTTCAGGAGGCCAAAGGCTGCACACCAGCAGTTTTCAGGCGATGCTGGATTTCTTCGTCAATGTCAGCCTTCTGTGAAAGATAACTTCCAAGGTACTGCAAGTTGTTCCACATTTTCCAGGCACTCATCATGAATCCTAATCAATGGGGCAGGAGCATGTGCATTTGGAGCTACTAATAGAGGACTTTGGTCTTCTGAATGTTGAGTGCAAGTGCTATCTTCTTGTATGCCTCAGTAAACACATCAACGATTCTCTGGAGATCTCTTTCCAACACAGCACTTACTGTGTATTGGAACTCAATGCCCGAGGTCGGGGTGGTCTTAGTTTTCAATTGGAGTCTTGAGATTAAATAGTTTACCGTCCATTCGATAAATAAGCTGCACTCCAGCAGGGAGCTTGTCTCGTCAGATGGAGCATGGCAACAAGGAAGATCAAAAAAAAGAGTTGAAATGATGACACAAACTTGTTTGACTCCTTTCTTAATCTCAAAAGGAACTGTAATGGATCCGTTAAGGATCACCGGTCACGTATCATCAATACAACACCCTAATTTTATAGGATAATTGAGAATCTGTAAAGCCAAAGTATTGTAATCTTCTCATTCCAAACCAGAAGAATATTTCCTACCATGGAGCCAATTATAATAGACAGAAGACTGAACGAAAAGCCAAAAGGTAGACTTTCAAAGCTTTTGCATGGATACAATAGATCTGGAGTGCTTCCAGCTATGAAAAAATACTCATTACGTTACTACAGCTCAGAAGCTTTGATAATAAAGGGACATTGCAAGTGCAGTTTATGGATTACAGCCCAGCACCGCTTGAAACCATAACATCACTAAAATTGCTCGTGTACTGGCCAAACCTGAGCCATCTCCCTTACCACATTTCATAAACTGGGCTTCATATTCCAGGTCTTCCTTGTTGCAATCACTAGATACAGCACCCAGATCCTCAAACCGACTTTCACCACTCATTTGGGAACAAGTAACGTGGTCATGGAACATATTGGTTTTGATATCTGTAATAGAAAAGGAGAAATGCTTTTATGCTAAGGAGTGGCCTGGTAGAGTAGACTAAGTACCTTGTATTTTCACATTTGGAAACAGCAGTGTTTGAACAAAGCAAACCCAACACCGTGAAGCCCTTATTCAAATTGGAAGTATACTCCATGTATTGCACCTGCTGCACGAATACGGTAGGTAAGAAGACTCGAGTTACAGTATTACTTATGCGTGAACTGTGCTGTTCCTAACCATCATGTAGAAAATACAGTCGCAATCAGAACCCTTGGACTCCTAGCCAACATGCACTGTTTCTTTTTGACATTACATCAGTAGCTACACTTCAAGAAATAATTAATTAAAATGCTTTGGTTGTCCAGTGGTTGTGAAAGGCGCTATATAAATGCAAGTCTCTTTCTTTTTAATAAACTACGTTTTTATTTAAGTTTTACTTATTCCCAAGCTGACCGAGTGGTGGAAGCATAACTAACTGCTTTGCAGAACTGTAATACTCCGAGCAATCTACTCAAGGCAAAGGATAAGACCTTTTACCCCATCATGCTAAGTTAGAAGGGGCAAAGGAGGAATTAGGACAAGATACTACTCAAGTTGTGCTCCAACTACGTACATTGTAGAACTCAGCTGGAAAAGAGCACGAGCACTTGTGACTAAAATGCTACAAAATCTATCGCTTAGTATATAAAGAGCTAAAAAAAAACCCGAGAAAGCTAATAAGATTCTGGATTTGGTGAGGCCGACATCAGCAGGATGAGACAGAGACTGTCTGCAGTAAACTGGCCAAATTTTTAAAGAGTAAAACGACAAAACATCACAAGGTTTTCAAAAAGAATTAATGTAGTACAGAACTAGCTTATCCTCCTAAAGGGAAGAGCTCTACTTGCTAAAAAAATAAAACCATGGACAACATAAAACAAAAAAGCTGACAGGATGCAAAAAAACCAATCAAGAGATTGATACAAAGAACAGGAAAAGGGTGGCAAGAAAAAGAGTTACAAAGCAAATCTGAAAAAAAAATTTCAGCTGCGACAGAAGCGTGCTGACTGGCTTCCTTCTGTGAAGTAAATTTTCTATGTTTTGAGGAATTTACAATATTAGTAAAAAGGGTGGATAAGGGCAATGTGAACCCCTTAGAAACTGATAACTGTGAAATAGGGTATTGTGATGAAAACAAGTAAATTGCGACATGTTAAACAATTGAATTGCGTCATAGTGAAAACAGAAAATACTGGAAAAACTCAGCCGGTCTGACAGCATCTGTGGAGAGAGAAACACAGTTAACGTTTCAAGTCTGTATTACCCTTCTTCAGAGTTGAATTGTGTCGTCATTTACAGTAGAGGAAGAGGGTCTTAAGCTAGACATCCAAAGGAAGCTAATAATGAAGCAAGAATGGGGAAGCAACAAAATTAACGCAAGTTAACAGGAATGATGAAAATAAGGGCACGAGTGTAACAAATCCCTAACACCAAATAATTTCCAAGACTAGATCTTAAAGAACACATATGGACATTCGAATGGGCCCTATGGCCCCTTGAGACAAGATAATGGCCAGTCTGTTTGTGGCCCTAACTCGGCTTTCCTTTCTATCCCCATATCCTTCGACTCCCTTGTCAATGAAGAAACTATCTAACTCAGCTTTAAAAATATTCAATTACCCTGCCTCCACTAAAGAAAGTGAGTGAGAATATTCCAGATGTTCTATGATCTTCCAAAGTTCTCAATTTAGAAATGTTTCCTTTAGATCAGAAAATTAAATGTCACTCCATTATTTAAGAAAGTTGAGAGGGAAACCAGGAAATTATAGACTAGTTGACCTAACATCTGTTGTGGGTCCTAATTAAGACTTATAGTTAAAGATAGGATGACTGAAAAACTTCAGCTGATTAGCGAGCAAGCATGGATTTGAAAATAGGTCATGTCTGATGGATTTTTTTTGAAAAGGTGACTAAAGTAGTGGACAGGAGAATAACTAAGCATCTTGTTTTATGGCTATCCAGAAGGCATTTGATAAAGTCCCTCTTAAGATGCTGTTAGCTAAAATTGGCACTGAAGACAAATTATTGACATGGTTAGATTATAAACTATTTTTGCATTTAACCTCTTCTGTTCTCCACCCTATCACAGACCTTCCCCTTTTGTTCTTCTTCTCACCCTCTCAACAACTACCCCCACCTTCCCCACCACGCCACTTGCTCAAAATCTATTTCTAACTTTTCCCAGTTCTGAGAAAAGGTCACAGATCTGAAAGATCAACTTTGCTTCTTTCTTCATAAATGCTGCCAGACCTGCTGAGTATTTCCAGCATTTTCTGTTTCTATATGTTTGGTAGAGTAGGAAACAGGAAAAAGGATAATGGAAGGATGTGACAAATGGCATCCCACAGGACTCTTTGTTTGGGCCTTAAAATATTTATTGTATTTATTAATGCCTTAGATGACAGAATAGAGCACACATATCCAAGTTTGCAGTTAATAAAACTAGGTGGCATGATAAACAGTGTAAATAGAAACATAAAATTGTGGCAAATGAATTTCAATATAGGTGTGAAGTCATACACTTAATTTAAAAATGGTCAATTAGAGTACTTCCTAAATGGTGAAAAGCCAGAAGTTGTTCCATCAGAGATGTTGTATTTTGGATGAATTACGAACCCATCTGCCCCTCAGTAGATGGAAAAGATCCCAAGGCATCTTTTGAAAAGATCAAGGGAGTTCTCTAGTGGCCTGGCCAACATTTAACTCAATCAACACTAATAATCAGACAATCCTCCCCACCAACCTCACATAAACCATTCTGTAGCTCCCTATGAGATCAAGTTGTGAGCCTTGGCTGTTCTGTTTGCCTGTAAAATATGTGACTATGCTATAAAATTAACATGACTAAAATGCTTAGGATATCAGCGGCACTACACATGTGTAAGCTCTTTCTTTTAGGTAGTTGCACATTTAAGGCACTGGGCTATCAAATGGTAACCTCTCAACTGAGTAATATTATCCTGGTCTAAAATGTTCAGTTAGATGAAAAGACCAGAATTACACAGCAATTTTTTTTTCAATAAAGTCTGTGGCTAAAGTTTCACCTCCAGTTTGTAACAGGGGTGAAGATTTTTCTGCTTACATTTGGATGTTTTAAAATTTGCATGAGTTAATAAAACATCTTAGAGAGTCATACAGTCATTAACTAAGGCACAGGAGGTGGACTTTCAACCCATCGAGTCTATACTGGTTCGCTGTGGAGCAATCCAGTCAATCCCATTCCCCAGCTCTATTCCTGTGGTCCTGAAAGTTTATTTCTTTCATGTGCCCATCCAATTTCCTTTTGCAATCATTCATCATCTCTCCTTCTACCATCCTCAAGAGTAGAGTATTCCAGGTCATTACTGTTCACTGCTTAAAGCATTCTCCTAAAATGCATGAGATTTGATATAGCTGATGCTACACCTTATAGCCACCAGATGTCTTTAGTAGGTAAATGATATTGAGAAAAAAGCAGGCTCACTGCTACTTTAGTTCAATATAGCCAGTTTCCCTGAGGCATTGCACTGCATTTAGTGGTTCTAGCAAAGCAAGGCCCAGCAAAGGACATACTAATTAGTTTAAATAATTTACTCCTACTCAAATCCTCCATGGTGCAGACAGTTGGAAATGGTTGGACAAATTGTAAACTTCGATTCCCCAATATGTTCTGCATCTCCACTGAAACATTTGGTTGACTACTTTGCTTACAGCCTGAACCCGTTAACAGAACAGTGAATGCATTAAACAGTAATTTCTGAGTGCATGCAGATCAAGTAGTAGATAGAAAGCCCAATATCGACAAATAACTGAATTGACTGTTCAAATTCATTTCACATAGGTCTCTTGCATCCAGCAGGTGAAGGTGACATTTTATCAGATGAAACTAGGTTCAAATCCTGACCCAGAGTGAACAGTCTAACCCATACACACCTGCTAGTGACCAGCTTAATACAGGTGAATAATGCTGAAAAAAAGTAAGATGTTGCTGAAGCTTTCTGACTTGCACCCATCAAGACAAAAGCTGGAATGCCAAATTTCAAACAACAACAATTTACACTGCAGGAGAAGAGGGTGCTCATTGGTTGGCAAGTTGATTGATTGGTTGTAGCGTTACCATGGAGAAAGCAACAAGGAACTATATATTCCCCATGCTTGTGGGTAACTTTTAAGAAAAGACTACATATTACTTTTGTTCACAGAGAACAGGTCCCTGTGTGTGAATGTACATTGCTTCTAGCAAGCATAAATGAGCTATGTTACGAGTTTGACTAATTAGCTTAAATTGCTTTTTAGTGTAACATCTTGTAAATAGGGCCCTAGTTATTTACTCATCTTGCAAGCTCGACGCTGAAATAGAGCACATCAAAATAAAAGCAAAAAACTGCGGATGCTGGAAATCCAAAACAAAAACAAAAGATACCTGGAAAAACTCAGCAGGTCTGGCAGCATCTGCGGAGAGGAGCACAGTTAACGTTTCAAGTCCAAATGACCCTTCAACAGAACTAAGTAAAAATAGAAGAGAGGTGAAATATAAGCTGGTTTAAGGGGGGATGGGACAAGTAGAGCTGGATAGAGGGCCAGTGATAGGTGGAGATAACCAAAAGATGTCACAGACAAAAGGATAAACAGCACATCAAAACTATCCTGCAGGGCAATGGCTATCCTGATCAGTTTGCTGATCATGCAAACTTGGAAATGGGCCAAAGGCCACAATTTCAGACCTAAAAAGTGCTCAATCTACCTTAAATTACCCTGGAAAGACAGTATCTTAAAAATTTGAACAGGAAAGCAAACGGTTTCACGCTACTATAATGCAGCGATGAGACGGGTGGTATTTTCTACTAATATGTGGCTGCCGTCAGTCCTGTCATGCCTGTGCAGTTATATCCATGGATTTATGGAAAAATGAACACTATTTTTAAAACTAACATTGAGAATGGACAATTTGCATTGAAACAAGATGGAATCAAGAGGTCAGATGACCTCCCATCTTACCTGCTAATATATATGAATTTGCCCAAGGCTGGAAGTTGGCCTTCTTGCTGGTCAGGACATTAAAATGTAAACAAACTTTCTGGGACATTCCATTGATAAGATATTAATATGCAACAGATCTTTCCTGTGGATTTATCAGCTACTATTGTCCAAATACCTACAGAAACTAATGCTCCAGAGACTTATTAGCTGCAGAATGGAATTCCATAGAATGGGTATACAAGGAGATACAAATGGTGGAAACTCAAACTCTACTTGTGTTTCAATGCTTAAGTCATCAGAAACCATTGTGTCAAATAGAAAATAGGTACTATAGTCACTTAATAGAACCCAGCTTGTGATAAGAAACATTTAGGAACACATTTTAAAAGCAGCCACATGTCAGTCAGTCTGGGAGACAAAAAGACTCGAGGGAAGAGATCCCACCCAGCAAAGACAGGAATTAACAGGCAAAGAAGTGGGGTTAGCACTTCACCTACCTACATGAAAAACCAAGCCAGATCTTCACTGCAGGGGCTTTGCTCGACTAAAACAAAGCCAGGAACATGCTTCTGCATGTAGTAAACCACTGGATTCATTGATAGAAACTTCTAACTTCCATTTGCTTCAGTGAACCAAAAGGGAATCATCAGGCCAGAACATTTCAAGCTTCCATCTTGAAAACTCAAGTACCAAAGTGACTTTTTGGACTTTTAAAAAAAATTAAACCTAACTGCATGCTACCTCTTATACAGTCACCTTTTCTTCCGTTTGTGTGCGTGAGCAGGTGCTGTTGCGAATGCATTTGGGTGTTGAAAAAACATTTATTCTTCCTTTTTTCAAACTTACGAGAAACCTTGTATCTTTCTGTTTAAACAAAAACAAATCTATCTGCGGTTTGTCGAGAGGTGAAAAGGGGAGAAACCATCTTCCATCTCTATACTGTCTGTAACAGTTCAAAAAGACTCTCTGCCATAACACATAATTGAGCAACCTCGTGTATGAATTCCAGTGCTGGCATGATGTCAGGTTCGTAGGCCGTATGTCCCATCAACTGGCTGATCAAATCAAAAAGCATATTCCTCTGGCTGTTTGTAATAGGCCTATGCCTGCAAAAGCCAAAATGTCTACTGTTAGATGTGATTCTGTAATTGGGCAGCACCTGCTGAACAATCCTGAGTGTGCTAATTGCCACACTAACAACCAATTAATAATCAGTGGTTCATTTATGCTCGCTAGAACGACTTATATTTATATGCAGGGACTCGTTCTCTTCAAACAAAAAGAATATGTTCAAGCCTTGCGCCTTTTTTGAATTACCCAAAAGCACGGGGAGTCTATAGTTCCCTGTTGTTTTCTCCATAGCAATGCCTCAGCCAGAGTCGACTTGCCAACCATTCAGCACACTAACCTCCTGTAGTATAAACTGTTTGATCGTGTGAAATTTGGTATTCCTGTGATTGTCCTGATGAGTGCAAGAAAAAAAGCTTTGGCAATATGTCTCTCTTTTCAATGACATTCAAGTTCTGTTCAGGTGAGTAGCTTGCTTGAATTCAATGCCAAATTGTACACATTAGGTATTATAGAACAGAATGCTATTACCTGTGTAACCTGACAGATTCATATTTTTCAGTCTTGGCGCATTGTCATTCAATCTGAAAAACAGCAGTGGGTCAAGAATTGAAATCTAATTTCATAGATAACAGAACAAAAAGAATCAGCACCTTCCCTGAAGCATCAGTACATGAACATCCTTTTCAAGGTAGCATCTAAGAGGTTGGAGAAAGAGGGAGTCAGCCAAGTTTCCATCATCACTATTCAAGATTTTGCTCATGAGGCAGTGACTATCTAGTTCAAACATACCACAAACCCTCATCTAAAAATTGGGAAGATTGGCCACTGGGCAAGAACAAGTCTAAGCAGGCAGTAAACACTAATGGACTACATCTACTTACATAGTTTTCTCAACATACATCACATAAAACTTACTTTCCAGATACTTATTTGGATGGTTAGGTCACCCTGGATAGTATTCAGATTTAATAATTACTTGAGATAGTTTTGAGATTTGATAATTTTCCCAACATTCATTGTGTGTTTTGGTGGAGGAGCAGCAGCAAAACATGAACATTTTATGGACAGAAATGACCCAACAACCCTCACAAGGAGTGCAATAAAAAACGAATGTCAAACCAGAGGAAAAGATAGTAGAGGGGTGACCAAGAGATAGTGGAAGAGGACAGAGAAAAGAGTACACAAGTGAGTGAGTGCGGGTGGGGCAGGTGGCGTGCATGACAGTTGAATGTGTGGCTTAAAGATTGGCGTGGGTGGAATGGGTTTCACTTCATGGGACACTAGAATCAGTACTGGGGAAAGAGGGAGCCATACCATTGGAATGGTCTTCACTGGAACCTTGCTGGGACAGTTTCCTGGTGAATCAGATAACTAGGGCTGTTGAGAGGGCTTTAAACTAAATAGTGGGCTGTGAGTAAAGACTTCATGTGAGGGGAGATTTGGAAAGTTAAAGAGAAATGGAAAGGCAATAGTGCAGGGTAATGATACAAGTAATGATAACCAGCGTGTGACTGAAAGGGACAGGGCACACAAACATAAGAGGGAGCATCAAATAAGGTCAAAGTAGGGAGAAATGGTAAAAAGACACAATTGAAGGCACTTTATCTGAATGTATGCATCATTAGAATAGCCACTACAGAGACATGGTTATAAGGTGACCAAGGTTGAGACTTAAATATCCAAGGGTATCTGATGTTTCAGAATGGCAGGAGGAAAAGGAAAGGAGGTGGGGTAGCTCTGTTAATAAAGAATGAGATCAATATTGCAAGAAATAAGATTGACTTGGAAGGTCAAAATATAGAATCAGTTTGGGTGGAGATAAGAAATAGCAAAGGAAATAAGTCTCTGGGAGGAGTGGTTTATAGGCCCCCTGACTGTAGCTATCCAGTAGGACACAGTATAAATAAGGGACCTCCCTTTTAAGACAGAGATGAAGAGGATTTTTTTTCTGACGGTCGTTAGTCTTTAGAATTTTCTTCCCCAGATAGCACTGTAGGCCGTGTCACTGAATGTGTTCAAGGCTGAATCGGACAGATCTTTGTTCAACAAGGGAGTCAAGGGTTATGGGGGCAGGCTGGGAAATGGAGTTAAGGCCACAATCAGATCAACTATGATCTTATTAAATGACAGAGCAGGTTTAAGGGGCTGAATGGCTCACTCCTGGTCCTATTTCTTATGATCTTAAATTAGGGAATTGAGCAAAGAACATAGAATAATAATAATTGGGGATTTCAATCTTCCTTCACGTGAAGCCTTTACTCTCTTTCCACTATTTAGTTCAAAGCCCTCTTTACAGCCCTAGTTATCCAATTCACCAGGACAGAAAAGGTAGGTAAAGGGGATATGGGAATGGATTTCCTAGTGAACAGGACTCCTCCCTAACCCAATATGTGAAAAGCCTTATTGGATCTAGTAATGGGTACTGGACCAGCACATACAGGAAGAGAAGTAAAAGTAGGGAACATGCATGCAATGGTGATCATAATATAATACACTTTATGATAATAGAAAGGGACATAAGCATGATGTAAACCAAGCTAATAAATTTGAGAAAAGCTGATTTTGTGGAAGAGCCATAGGAGACATTTACTACTGTGTTCAGAGTACAGGAAAACATATTCCACTAAAAAAAAACTAAACACTAGTGGGACTCCATGAATGAACAAAAGACATAAGGGAACAATTGTGGATCAGGAAACAGGCAGCAAAGGAGTGCAAGATAAAAGAGAATATGAAGCATTTAAGAAAGGAGTCAAAAACAATTAGGAAGACAAAGTGGAACTATGAAATTAAATTATCAAGCAACATGAAACAAAATAGTAAAATATTTTGCATGAGCAAAAGGCTGGGATGGGATGGAGCAATTAAGGGATAGACAGGGTCATACTACAGGTAACGAGAGAGGTGGCAAAACATTAAATAATTATTTTATTAAATAATTGCTTCAGTGTTTACTAGGGAGATAGAAGAGGTAGACATGACATTGAATGAGCTAAGTATGTTTAAAATTTTAAAAAAGAGAATGTATTGAATAAACTACGAAAACTCAGAAGACAAAGCCCCTGGTCCAGATGGATTGCATCCACGTATTTTAAAATAATCTAGGGAAGAGATAGCAACGGAAACACTCATTTAATAATTTGTTAAAAAGTGCAGTGTCAGAGGACTGGCAGATAGGTAATGTAATTCCTATACAGCGAGTCTTCACTTAAAGTTGTGGTTGCATTCCTGAAGATCTTGACTTTGAGTGAATCATGAGTTCCCACAGGAATCAATGTTAAAGCCAGAGTTCGGATCCTTCAGACATTTCTCCTCTGGTAAGAAACAACGTACAAGTTGAAATACTGTACCATACATGTGCAGCACTGTGCATTCCCAGCTGAAATAACTTAAATAAATAAAATACCTCACTAAATAGAAGAAATACAATATACAAATGTAATTAATTAAAATTTATGTTCGCACCTCAGTACACAGTACTTTTAGATTGATCAGGCTCCATCTAGTGGCAGAAGTTGATCAGTGCAGTTAGCAGTGACTAGCATTGACCAACTCTGTCACTAGATGGAGCCCAGGACTTAGTGCAAGTTTAGGAGTGAAGCCAGAAGCAGGAGCCAGAAGCTAGTGAAGAACAGACCCCAAGCCCCAAGAACTCAGGTAAGAACAGAGGCCAGGAGGAAAAGAGGTGTGGTAATGTGGGGGGGAGGGGGGGGAAGAGAGAGAGAATGTCAGCAAGGCTGGAAGAGACAAGGGACAGGGTGGGTGGGGGAGAGTGGACAAGCAATTAAGGCTGGGAGTTGGCAAGGGGAGAGTTGGCAAGGCCAGGAGAGCCAAGATGATGTGGGGGGTGAGGGAGGTGGTGGTGGAACATCAGCAAGGTTGGGGAAGCAGGAGAAAGAGGGACTGAGGGCAATGGTGAAAGCACTAGGAAAAAAGTCATGTGAGCAGGCAGGCCATAGAAGAGGAAGTCTGTGGCAAATTACATTCAAGTGAAACTGGCAGCGTTAAACTGATATACTGACATTATTTTATTGACAATGTGAAACAACAGAGTTTACTTTAAGAACGAACTTACTGTATTTAAAAAAGGGAGAACAGAGCATGCTTAGGGAATTATAGACCAGTCAACTTAACACTAGTGGCTGGAAAAATAATGGAATCCTTACTAAAGGAGAGAATAAAACATCTGGAAATGAGAAATAGAAGAGAGAGAGAGAGAGAGAGAGTGAGTGAGAGTGTTTGTGAGAGAGAGCGAGCGAGCGCACGCGAGAGAGCTTCTCGATAACAGATGTTAGACTAACTGGTCCATAATTCCCTGGCTTGCCAGTCACCTTAAACAGCAGAGTGACATGCACTAATTTTCCAAAGGAAAGGTTCCAGATGATAGAACTTTGGAAGGTTATAGTTAGGGCATCCAAAATGTTTGCCCCTACTTCCATTAAACCTCTGCAGTGGGAACCATTTTAACTTGGGAATTTGTCATTCTTCAGTGCCATTATTTTTTTCATTACGATCATTTCGCTTCTCAGCGAGCATCTCAAAAAGAGATTATCTGGTCATTCATTATCACACTGCTGTTGTGGGAGTTGGTGAATGTAAAATTAGCTGCTGTCTTTCCTATATTACAACGATGGCTGAATTTCAAAAGTACTTCACTGGCTGTCAAGTGCTTTGAGATGTCAGGTGGTTGTGAAAAGAGCTATATAAAATGCAAGTTTTACTTTTCTTTACACTAATTTTGGTGAGCTCATGATTTAATATTAGCTTCCTTGGATTTTCAGCCTGTTAACCTCTACTGCTGTAAATACTGATGGAAAGTGATTATTCAACATGTCTGCAATTTCCTTACTTTCGACAATTTCACATGTTTGAGGGATGCACATTTGTTCAGATCAATTTTTAAAAATTTGTTAAAAAAATGGTGTTGATTGATATTGATTACAACTTTCCATTTATACTCCTTTTAGTCGTTCTTATTGTTTCGTCACCATTTGCTGTTCTTTGCATCTTTTCCATTACCAGGATCGGTGCTATTTTTTTCCACTTGTGTATACTTTTTTTAGTTTTATTTTGTCTATGTTGGCAAGCAAAACTCCTGTCCATCAAGGGCTCTGTTTCACATTAAATTCTTTTTGACCACCTCTCATTGATCTTCTGTCATTTACTCATGAATAGATTTGCTGAGTTTACAGTGGCTAGATAGTTTTTGTCTCATCCCACTGAAGTTAACTTTGCCCAAATTTACAACCTTCGTAGCTGCTTCACCTTTCTTCCTTTCGAACACTCCGTTGAACTTGATCATATTATGATTGCTATTAGATAAATGCTCACATAGTGTTAGGATGTTACCCAAATCTGGCCAATTACAAAATCTATGGAGTGCCCCCTTCTTTGTTCTAGGGCACATTGCTGCAGAAAACTATCCAAAACACCAAAGATATTCACTACCTTCCTATCATGTGCTAGTCTGCCTAACCTAAATCAATAAGAAAGTTAAAATTCCCCATTAAAACCACTCTACCTTGGCTACGTGCTTGTCCGATCTCTGCATTTATACTATCTGCCACTAGGTATCCTATACAAAACTCTTGCTACAATCTTAATTTTTTTAAAAAAATTCTACCATAAAGTCTCCACTGTCTGCTCCACTCTCATTGTATTGTCACTTATCTTTGAAGTGATTTCATCCTCAATTAATAAGGCTACTCCTCCTCTCCACATCGTACCTTACTTATAGGTTTTATAAGCTAGAATATTTAGTTCCCAGTCCCGACCACCTTGCATCTAACATAGGACAGTAATTCTAGTTTTATCTAGCTAATTAAGAAATAACATTGATCAAGGTTGTTAGGGATGTAAAGTGTGGAATTTAAAGTTGAAAAGAGAAATGTTCTTAAGAAGCATTGTGAGGGAGGCGGTGGCAGAGTGGTATTGTCACTTGACTAGTAATCTGGAGACCCAGGCTAATGCTCTGGGAACCTGGGTTTGAATCCCACCACAGCAGATAACCATGAAACCATTGTCAACTGTCATAAAAACCCCTCTGGTTCACTAATGCCCTTTAGGGAAGGAAATCTGCCATCCTTACCTCGTGTAACTCCAGACACAACAATGCGATTGACTCTTAAATGCCCTCTGAAATGACCTAGCAAGCCACTCAGAAACCGGACAGACCACTCGGCATGGGAAACAACTGCAAACTCTGCCCCATCGACCCCGCAAAGTCCTCCTTAAGAATATCTGGGGGCTTGTGCCAAAATTGGGAGAGCTGTCTCACAGACTAGTCATACACACGTGTTCCAGACACCACCGTCACCATCCCTGGGTATGTCCTGTTCAACCAGCAGGGTGGACCGAGGAGAGATGGCGGCACAGTGGTATACAGTCGGGAGCGAGTTGCCCTGGGAACCCTCAACATCGACTCTAGATCCCATGAAGTCTCATAGCATCAGGTCAAACATGTGCAAGGAAACATCCTGCTGATTACCACATGCCGCCATCCGCCACCCCCACCCCCCCACGCTGATGAGGCAGAACTCCCCCATGTTGAATACCACTTGAAGGAAGCACAGAGTGGCAAGGGTGCAGAATGTTCTCTGGGTGGGAGACTTCAATGTCCATCACCAAGAGTGGCTCGGTAGCGTCACTACTGACCGAGCTGGCCAAGTTTTAAAGGGCATAGCTACTAGACTGAGTCAGCGGCAGGTGGTTAGGGAACCAACAAAAGGGAAAAACATACTTGACCTCATCCTCACCATTCTGCCTGCTGCAGATGCATCTGTCCATGACAGCATGAGTAGGAGTGACCACCGCGCAGTCCTTGTGGAGCCAAAGTCCTGCCTTCACATTGAGGATACCTCCATCGTGTTTTGTGGCTCTACCACCGTGCTAAAGGGGATAGGTTTCGAACAGATCTAGCAACTCAAGACTGGGCATCCATGAGGCGCTGTGGACCATTAGCAGCAGCAGAATTGTACTCGACCACGATCTGGAACCAGATGGCCGGGTGTATCCCCACTCTACCATTACCACCAAGCCAGGGGATCAACCCTGGTCAGTGAGTGCAGGAGGGCATGCCAAGAGCAGCACCAGGCATACCTAAAAATGAGGCATCAACCTGGTGAAGCTATAACTTGCGTGTCAAAAAGCATAAGCAGCTTGCAATAGACAGAGCTAAGCAATCCCACAACCAATGGAATAGATCGAAGCTCTGCAGTCCTGCCACATCTAATCATGAATGGGGGTGGGCAAGTAAACAACTGGCTGAAGGAGGAGGCTCCACAAATATACCCATCCTCAAATGAAGGGGTACCCAGCACATCAGTGCAAAAGAAAAGGCTGAAGCATTTACAACAATCTTCAGACAGAAGTGCCAAGTGAATGATCCATCTCGGTTTCCTCCGGGGGTCTCCAGCGTCACAAATCCCAGTCTTCATCCAATTCGATTCACTCAACGCGATATCAAGAAACAGCTGAAGCGCTGGATAGCACAAAGGCTATGGGACCTGACAATATTCCGACAATAGTACTGAAAACCTGTGCTCCAGAGCTTGCCATGCCCTAGCCAAGTTGTTCCAGTACAGCTACAACACTGGCATCTACCCAGCAATGTGGAATATTGGCCACATATGTCCCATTCACAAAAATGCAGGTTTAATCCAACCGGGCCAACTACTGCCCCATCAGTCTACTCTCGATCATCATTAATGGAAGGGGTCATCAACTGTGCTATCAAGTGGCACTTGCTTAGAAATAACCTGCTCACTGATGCTCGGCTTGAGGACTGCCAGGGTCACTCAGCTCCTGATTTCATTATAGCCTTGGTTCAAACATGGACAAAAGAGCTAAACTCAAGAAATGAGGCAAGAGTGACTGCCCTTGACATTAAGCAGCATTTGACCGAGTGTGGCATCAAGGAGCCCTAGCAAAACTGGAGTCAATGGGAATCGGGTTAAAACTCTCCACTGAATGGAGTCATACCTAGTGCAAAGGAAGATGGTTGTGGGAGGTCAATCATCTGAGTTCCAGGACATCATTGCAGGATTCCTCAAGGTAGTATCCTTGGCCCAACCATCTTCAGCTGCTTCATCAATGTCCTTTCTTCCATCATAAGGTCAAAAGTGGGGATGTTTGCTGAAGATTACACAATGTTCAGCACCATTCGTGGCTCCTCAGATACTGAAACTGTCCATGCCCAAATGCAGCAAGACCTGGACAATATCCAGGCTTGGGCTGGCAAGTGGCAAGTAACATATGTGCTACGCAAGTGCCAGGCAATGACCATCTCCAACAAGAGAGAATCTAGCCATCGCCTTTTGACATTCAGTGGCATTACCATCACTGAATCCCCCACTATCAATATCCTGGGGGGGCTACCATTGACCAGAAACTGAACTGGATGAGCCATTTAAATATTGTGGCTACAAGAGCAGGTCAGAGGCTCGGAATTCTGTGGTGAGTGACTGACTCCATCCAGCATCTACAAGGCACGAGTCAGGAGTGTGATGGGATACTTTCCACTTGCCTGGATGAGTGCAGGTCCAACAACACTCAAGAAGTTTGACACCATCCAGGACAAAGCAGCCAACTTGATTGGCACCCCATCCACAAACATTCACTCCCTCCATCACCAATGCAGCATGTACCATCTGCAAGGTGCACAGCAGGAACTCACCAAGGCTCCTTAGACAGCACCTTCCAAACCCAAGGCTGCTACCATCTAGAACGACAAGGGCAGCAGACACATGGGTACACCACCACCTGGAAGTTCACCTGCAAGCCACTCACCATCCTGACTTGGAAATATATCACCATTCTTTCACTGTCTCTGGGTCAAAATCCTGGAACTCCCTCCCTAACAGCACTGTGGGTGTACCTACACCATGTGGACTGCAGCGTTCAAGAAGGCAGCTCACCACCACCCTCTCAAGGACAATTGGGGTTGGGCAATAAATGCTGGCTTAGCCTGCAACATCCACATCCCATGAATGAATTAAAAAAAACATTGTCCATAATGTGCATGACTGCTATTTTTGAGCAGCTCGTTACTCAAGGAGCTACAAACTTAATTATTTAACTACATTAGCTACTATTTCCCCACAAGCCACGCACTGACTCCTATATAATTATGTAACTATATAGTTAGGAGAGGAAATGAAGTATTACACATAAGATGATTTCTGGCCATCAACTCAATTAATTGCACACTGACCTCAGTAGGCTGGTGAGAGATGGATGAAACCAGTCATATGTATATAGAACTGGCTGTAAAACGTGCTAGTCTTACAGATACAACATTTAAAGGAAACTACGAAGGCTATGACATGCATTTAAAAAAACGATAAGCAAGCAAGGACAAGTAACCTACTTTTTCTGATTTGGGACTCCACTGATCGGTGCATAAATGAAGCAATAAATTAATTAATGTGGTTACCTGCTTACATGGGGCTAGAGTTAAGGACATCCTCAGGAGTATGGGATTTCTTGAAGAGGGAAGGATGGAACTAATACACCAGATGCTATCATACAATGATACAGCTGTGCTAACACCTTTGTTCCATTACTGCTTATACAGCCAGCTGTAATCCAAAGCTAAACCAGAGAGTTAATTTAAAAAGCCTTCCCAACAACTGGCCTGTGTGCATTCAGTGTGGAGAACTGGCAATCTGGGCTCCACATAGTATAAAAGCAGCTCATGCATAGGAAGTTCATAACCAAAAGGATGCAGTAAATCAGACCATGGTTCATAAATTCAAAACAAAATGGGCACAGGTGATGGTTTCTGGATTGCTACCAGTGGATCCTTAGAGGAGGAGTAAGAATTTTGGGTTTTAATGATTGGCAACAGAGGTCAAGGAAAATTACATCTATAGGTAATGAGAAAGACATTTAAATTAGGTTAAGGGCCAAGAAAATGACGCAAAGTTGAAATAATTGGGCAGTGTTTAAATAAAGACCAGAGAGATAGGCCAAACATGCACAGTTCATTTAGGAAAGTGGTTTTTAAATTATTGTTTGGCTAATTAAAACATTGGAGAATGCAGTTGAAGGAATGGAGCAATGAAGAGTCCAAATATACCATGGTGTTTCTACACAAATGCTGGAAGTAATATCCTGTTGGAATTGAGCCGTTCATGCTGCAAGTGAAAATTTAAACTTAACTCAAATCACAAACAGAATGGATGCAGATGGGAAAAATATTTCAACGGGATAGGTTAGGACACATAGCATGGGGCAAACAAAGTGGAGGAAGGAAAGATCTCTGCACGAATGCAAAATCGGCTAAGGAGAAATTTAATTTTGTATACCCTCATTTGGAAGCGCTCAAAGGAAATTTGGGAAAACTATTTCCACTGGCTAGTGAGTTAGCGACAAGAGGGAATAAATTTATAAACCATCGGCAAAATAATGAAGGGAGAGGGTGGCAGAATTTTTATTTATGCTGAGGGTTGAGACATGGAATGCACTAGGAAAACAGTTTTTAAAAGAGAAATAGAAGTAAAAAAGAAGCATGAAAGGATAAGGAGAAAGGGGTTAAGGAATAGTTTTCAGAAAAGCATGTCTGGCAAACGGTTTTCATCTACATTGTAGAGTTCTACAATTCTATGAATTGAGGAACAGGATCTAAGTAATTATAAAACATCTGTGGTGCTAGTTTTCTTACAGCTGGAGTCCAGGACAGATCCCAAGTTGATCATACATATGCTGTTAGTTTCCAGGCCAACCAACTAAAGTAGTTAAGAAGCTAAGAAGTAAATTAGCAAAGTATCACTGCATTAATTTTATGGCCGAGTTCAATTATTCATCTATTTAGTATGAAATGGAGCCTCCAATTGAGGACAAGATAAGAGGGCAAACTATTCATAATAGCTCTTGGAAACACAAACATGCAGGAACAAAAATTCTACTGCAAGAAAAAATATTAATATTCAGCAGTAAGCTTGAAATGGTGTGATCTTATTGAATGTTTAAGCCTGCTTTATTGGCATCTGATCCACAACTTTTAAACATTTGTTACCTCCACCACTGATACCATGGCAGCAGCGTGTACTATCTACAAGATGTACTGCAAAAACATGCCAAGGCTTCTTCAACAGTACCTTCCAAACCTGCAACCCCTATTGCCAAGAGCAGCAGGTGCTTGGGAACACCACCTCCAGCAAGTTCCCCTCCAAGTCACACACTATCCTGACTTGGAACTATATCATAGTTCCTTCATTAACACCGGGTCAGAATCTTGGAACTCCCTACCTAACCCAGTGGGTATTTCTACAGCATACAGAAGCTGAAGCTGGCGGTTCACCATCACCTTCTCAAGGGCAACTAGGGATGGGCAATAAATTTTGCCCTTACCAGTGACACCCACATTTCATGAATAAAATATTAACATTCAGTGGTGAGTTTGAGATGGTGTGATCTCCACATGAGTGAACATGTGAATTCATTACTGACTAATGAGGAGTGCAAAAGCAGGAATAATATTAGTGCAAGAAACTTTAAAGGTGGAATGAAAGCTTAGAGGTGGTAGACTAGGGCAATGATCATTACAATATAGAACACATTACTGGATTTTTAAAAAATGCCTCATTATTGCCCCAAGAAAAGGATTGAAGGTGAAGGTAAATCAATGGTTGAATGCGAAGGGAAGTAAACCTAAAAAGATGCTTTGCAATGCATAAAGTATCAGATTGAGAGAAACACAAAAAAGTAATCAAAAAATAGAAGAGATAAAATATAATGGTAAATAATATAAAATAGGACAACTGAGTAATGGTTGAAGACAAAGAAATCAAGAACCACTGGAACGGATTACAAATGAAGATAAAGAAAATATACATCTTATGTTTCTTTTCACTCAATGGGGCAATCCTGGTTTTACATTGTGGAGTGTCTAGGTAAAATTAGAAGAAACATATATTAGCTGGACAAGATTAAATGGGATCAGGAAGGGTAGTGCTGAAAACTCTGATTCAATTCGCCCTAGATTCCCTAAAGAAACGACAGAAATATATACACAAGACTGGTTGATATTTTCACTTGTTTACTGTACTCTGGGATGGTTCTTTATCAAAAGAGACTTTGAATGCTGTCAACGTGATACTGCCATTTGTAAAAAGGCACCCGAGATCATAGTGACTCAAATCTTCCCTACAGCTGAATTTAAGCACTCAACCCTGTGAAGATGAGCCATCAAGAATGAACAACTGCCATTCAACCTTTAATAAAGGATGGAGTTTAAGGAAACAAGATCAGAAAATACAGATTTCTTGAAAGCTTCTGGCACATTTTCACATTGAATAAGTATTAAAAATAATTTAATGGGAATCCTATTACTGGGAATTTGTTTGAAGTTGCACTAACTGAGCATAGTTGTTGATAGCAAGGGTTCAGGTTGGAGATGGATGTGGAGTTCCTAAAGTCCTCTGATATCCATGAATTTTATTTATAATCTTGAAGGTGTTAATTAAACTGTTCAAATGCCAGATGATGTAATAAACGAAGCACTGTTAGTGCAAGCCAAATCTTGTGAAGGTCTTAAACGGACTCAAACGACAAATGCCATTAAATGTGTAGAAGTGCGACTTTTGTGCATATGGATCCAAGTATCTCAACACATCTGTTCCATGTGTCCTATTTTGCAAAAGGTGAATAGAAAAGCCCATGTAAAACTAGCCTCAAAATAGTTCATTATCTCTCCATAAAGTGAAGATGTCACTTAACATTGTTTAGACAAACAAATCCTACAGTTAGAAAAAATATTTAAACAGTGTCAGGTGAAACCAAAACAAAAATTTCACACCCTACCAATAGAATGAATTTGTCAAAAAAAGTCAAGTGATAAGAGTTGGTGCTCAGTCACAAGCATAGACTAGCTCAAAATGTGGGCAGCAGTCAGGAAAAGGCCACCTGGAAAGCTTACCATCACCAGCGGATGCATGTTTAACCAGTCCAAGGGAGTCATAAAAGGGACTCCATGGTTGTCACTAAAGGTTCACATGCATTGGAATGAATAATACAGGGAGGACGGCACGCCCACCTGCTTCCCAGAAGCAACATCGACGTGGAGCCGACGTGCTCCATGATGATCAGCCCCACGGCCATAACACACTGCAAGGCAGACTAACGAGGACCAAATAGGGCGTCCAGCCCTCAATGAGGAGGAAGTCAAGCCCTCTGGAGCTACCAGCCAATCTGATCGGCTGGGAGATCCATCAGTGCCAGGAAGGAGTCAGCAGCTGCTGCCAGGACTGCAGAAGAAGATAATGGATCCCCGGAACATGTAAGTCAGGGTCTTGGGTCGGAAAGGTTCAGGTAGGTTAGGGAGTGGGGTGGGTGGAAGGGGGAGGGAGGTGATGGGTTTAAGGGAAGGAGCAGATTGGTTTGATCTAAAGGGGGCGGTGGGGGTCCACCCTGCAATCAGCAAGGGCAGCCCCCAAAGAGAGTGACCCCCTCAACTTCCTTTAAGCACTTGAGGTTAAATAAAAAGTCAGGCTTCCTGCTCCCTCCCTGCTGCCCATGCTAAATTTTATGGTGTGGGTAGCATATTATTAGCAACAACTGGCTTGATAAACAACCCTAATTGAACCTTAATTGTTCATTTAAATATGGTGGATGGGCTGCTGATTTCTGAAACAAAAACAGAATTATCTGGAAAAACTCAGCAGATCTGGCAGCATCGGCGGAGAAGAAAAGAGTTGACGTTTCGAGTCCTCATGAGCCTTCAACAGAACTGAGTAATATTAGGAGAGGGGTAAAATATAAGCTGGTTTAAGGTGGGGGGCGGTTGGGGGGAGAGAAGTGGGTTTGGGGGGGGGCGGCGGCTGTGGTTGTAGGGACAAGCAAGCAGTGATAGGAGCATATAATCAAAAGATGTCACAGACAAAAGAACCAGCTTATATTTCACCCCTCTCCTAATATTACTCAGTTCTGTTGAAGGGTCATGAGGACTCGAAACGTCAACTCTTTTCTTCTCCGCCGATGCTGCCAGACCTGCTGAGTTTTTCCAGGTAATTCTGTTTTTGTTTTGGATTTCCAGCATCCGCAGTGTTTTATTTTTATTTTTACATCTGCTGATTTCTGAGCCTACCTGGCCCCTGTATTTTGGCAGAGGAGCTTGGGGGTGGCAAGAAGGTGGTGGATTACGTGCCCCCACACCCCAGGGGAAACATACCAGCCGGGGGCACATAAAATTCGGCCCATTGATCAGGAGTCCATTGGATAGCTGCTACCAATGTATTTAAGTGTTGCTCACACTATTAATAGTGAATTTCGTATATTGTTCTTAAGGGCTTTAAATTCACTAGAGCCACAATTCTAGTCTAGCAGCTTAAAATGACACTGCACTCTTGCTTCATATCATTACTGGCCCCCAATTACCTGCAGTGAGAAAAACACAGAGCTCAAAATGCAACAACGTACTTACCCATCTCTACAAGGATCTTCAGGTTTCCTTTCTGATGGATTAAGCTCTGTGCCAAATTCCCTGGTGGTGATCCCTGAATGTGGCACGGGGTTATCAATTGCTCCCATCTGAAAGTTACAATGAAGATTTGCAGAACAGGAAATCTCAGGCAAACATTTTTTACTGTGTGGATGGACTAGGCTTATGTAGCCAAGATGGATATGCTACCAGGGGTTTAGGTTTTAAGACTTGATTTGTACTTTTACAAAAAAGTGAATGTACTTATACTAAGATACATATACAATTATACAAGAAATATGAAAACCAGCCTCCGATTCTACACAAAAATAAATTATAAAGTTAAACATTACAGTACAATGTCCAGTTGACAGACCTCCGGCAAAGTTTAAAGTTGCATCTCGATTGATATTAAACCATGAAATAAGTTCATTTATACCAGAGCTATTCACTACGTGGCCCTTACAAGTTTCCCTGGACCCTAACATGATTGGGTTTGCAAGTTCCTCCTCAGGCAGCAGTGATGACTATGGAGCAGAGACCCTGGCAGGAGAGATCTAGGATAAGCTATGGAGGGCCCATGACATGAACGCACATGCTTTTTTTCTTGCCCTTGTTCGTACAATGTAAGGAAATGTGCTCTGAATCCATCAAACCCCAAAAAATGATTGCAGGAGACCCCACCTCTCAACTCTCCCCCACCCTGCTTTCGCAGTTCTCTCTTCCCCTCGCAAACCACTGCTCCCCCGCCACCAACCCTGTTCTCATGCGGCCCTATGAACATTTTTCAATATGCTAACTAGCGCTCACTATTTTCCTAGCAAATACCATGATTTGTACACAGAGACAGTGTTTTGGGGTAATATTCGTTCATGGGATGTGGGCATTGCTGGCCTGGCCAGCATTTATTGCCCATCCTTAATTGCCCTCGAGAAGCTGGTGGTGAGCTGCCTTCTTGAACTGCTGCAGTCCATGTGGGTGTAGGTACATCCACAGTGCTTTTAGGGAGGGAGTTCCAGGATTTTGACACAGTGAAGGAACAACGATATATTTCCAAGTCAGGATGGTGTGTGGCCTGGAGGGGAACTTGCAGGTGCTGGTGTTTCCATGTATCTGCTGCCCTTGTCCTTCTAGATGGTAGCAGTCGTGGATTTGGAAGATGCTGAGGAGTCCTGGCGAGTTCCTGCAGTGCATCTTGTAGATGGTACACACTGCTGCCACTGTGCATTGGTGGTGGAGGAAGTGAATGTTTGTGGGAGGGGTGCCAATCAAGCAGGCTGCTTTGTCATTGCATCTGTGGGTCAGACTTTACAATCATGCCACATTCACATTCCAGTGCTTTGAAAGACTAGGAGCATGGATTGGAAGACTTAAGAGGAGGATAAATACACCTTTAAAACTGGTTTGGGGGTAGGTGTGCAATACCTGACTTGGAACAGGATCGGGCACAAGACGCCTCTAAACAATTGGGTTTGGGCTTAATTATTTTGGCACTTTGCCATGCCAATTACTTTTTCCTTTAAGATCAAAAGGATATAAACTGGAAAATGGAATAGAATAGGACTACAGTTTTTAGTGCCACAACTTGCCACTTTTAAAGTCAAAGAGTTTAAACTCTCCAGGGAAGTACACCTCTAGGGAAATCCACAAAATCAGGGTGGGGGCAGGGCAGTGACACATTTGGAGGCAATGTGTACAATTCTATTGTATGCTGGCCACAGCTGAGTGGAAGGATCCCATAACAAATAAGGCAAAACAAGAAACCAAATCTGAGAGTTTTGTTTCCAAAACAAAAATAATTAACAGACTGCTGCTACTGGGAGAAAGAAGTTCAAGAAAAATAATTCCCAATAAAATTCAGTCTCTTCTTTGACTGATGAAAATAACAATGCCCATGCTCATTGTACATTCTGAACATGGAAAATGCAATATAAAGTGCCAGGAAAAATTCTGGGGAGCATAATTTCAAACATGTGCCCTCCACCCAATGAAATTTGAACACTGTATCCACTTAAATTTTTCATGCATTATGTGCCACCACCACACATCATCTCCCCCTCCGCCCCACCGCAAACTATACAGTGAGGCAATATGATTAACTACAGTTAAATTATAAGCCCGTGCATCACTACACTTTTCCGTACAAGCATTTGGTTCCACATGTCACATGCTCATATTTGGGCCATGAGTCAAAAGATTTTTTTTTGAAACTATTGTTTTACTTTTCTAGGTCAGCATTTATGCAACTCACTGCACATTTGTGAAGAGTTATTGGCACAGAATGCCTACCAATCAGCCTACATAATGGTCACTGCACTGCAAGGAATTCATTATAACAGTGTGAAAACGGGGTTTGATAAAAGGTGCCATGAGTAAAAATATTATGACCCAAAGATGCAATGTTTTCTGCCAGTCCATTTATTACAATAATGTGAGTACTGGATTGATTAAGTCAATCTTTTAATTGAACATACCTGGCCAATCTCCTCAATTTTGTAAGTTGGCCACAGCGGTAATCGTAAAATCAGGAAGTGTCACTACATCTATAGTCAACAAACCTGTTGTGTTTCTAGTTGGTTATGCTCTTGCTGCTGTTTCATTCTCATTTCTGCCATGTGTATTAATTGTTCCATCTCCTCCTTTTCCTGCTTTAACTTCGACAACTTCTGTTCTTGTTCTGTATAAATATACAAGATAGTCACAACTGTTCTCTTGTCAGGTCTAAGGTTTTGCAATAACTCTATACCACAGAACACCATTAAATGTTTCAAAAGTGAGTGACCAGGTCAGAACAAAGTTTTTTCATCAGAGACATAGTACAAATCCAGCATATAATGAGGGAATACAATTCGCCCACTATTTGGGGTATGTGAAAGGAGGGTGATGGGGGTAGGCAAAATCTGCTCACTTCCTATTGACTGCAAAGCCTCAACACAGAATTACCACTAAGGTATCTTACTCACTTTCTGCGTAATAGCTAATGTGGTAAATCAGCAATGACATTGGCAATGGGATGGGGGTGGTTGGGGGGTGGTGGTAGTGGAAATAGAGAAAGGGCCCCGCAGGGGAGCCTCCTTTGCATTTGACATACACCATTGTGACAAATTATAGTTTTGCCTTGCTTCAAGCAAGTTACACCTAGAGAAAAGAAAACTTAATATGTGCACTTAAATGTGGAAACAGTCATGCCAGTTAAGTTACTAAACAGAAAACATTTCATTCTGCAACTTGAAGCACGATAATGTTCTGGGCCATTATATTGCCTGCCCAAGATATCAGTCATTTATCAACATTGATGTCAAATAATTAAATTAACCCAACATACACAAGGTTGCACTGTAGTACGTCTACAATCCAGGGTGGAAATTTATATAGGTCTGAGCAACATCAAGGGCAGCATTTTCCAGTCGGTGAGTGGGGGTGCGGTGATGTCGGGCGGGCGTCCTGACGTCACCGCATGTCATTTAGATTTTCAGTTCAGCTGGCGCGCAGCTGAGTCAGCTGCGCGCCCACCGAACTGTCAAAGGCCTATTAAGGCCATTTAAAACCTAATTAACTCAATTAAATGAGCTGCCCATCTAATCTTAAGGTTGGCAGGCAGGCGAAGAGCCCAGGTTGTCTTCGCATTTTTCATGAAACCTCATCCACAGGCAGGATGAGGTTTCATGAACAGTTTTAAAATCTATATATTAATTCTTTGACATGTCCTAGCTCATGTGACAGTGTCACATGGGACAGGTTTTAAAAAAAATTTTTTCTCCTTTATTTAAAAGTTACACGTCAAACTAATGTCCGAGGCACCTCCATGCCTCAGGGATTTCTGCGCTCTTCCACGTGCATGTGCGAAAGAGCGCAGGAAACGACTCCGAGAATCCTCCCGCCCACACAGGGAGCGCACAGCGCTTCCGGGTGAGCATCACGATGGGCGGGCCTTAATTGGCCCACCCGTGTAAAATGGCGGCATGGCCCTGATTGGGGGCGCCAATCAGGTTTGCGCCTGCCCCCACACAACCCTCCCCCAACAGGGGGAAAATTTTTCCCCATAAGTGCAATCGCAGCTTTCAAGATACACAAGAATGCCTACAAAATGCATGAACAGGCAACAAGTGTTATTTTTAAATTCTGAATAAACAAATAAATGCTCTTTTTAGCAGCATTCAGCTCCTCACATTATTGCTGCATTAATGCATTAATTCAGCCAATTCAGGCTTTTCACATCATGGCTCAATTTGACTACAATATCCAAGTTCCCAGGAAATCATTTTAGGCTGATGGGCCACAAATTTTAAATAAACAAATGATTCCAGTCAGATGTATAAAATAGTAAGAGACAACAGCAACAGGGGATTCAGCAGCATAATTTTCAGGAAATATTTTTAAAGACTGAAATTAAGAATAGAGGTTCAAGGCTGCTATATTTTATGATATAATTATTATTGACAACCAACTAGCAAATTATATTCCTCTTTATTAATGAAGTAATAGAACTGAAAACTTAAAATGGCCTGCATGGGGAACACCAGCAAAGGCGAAATCCTTTAGTAAATGATTTAACATCATGTTCTGTAAAGATCCAAATGCAGATAAGCATGGGCAAACACTAAAAATGCATTTACTATTCCTCTTCACTGTACATGTACTTACCCCATTACCTTGCAGGTTGGCATTGTGGCAAATAGCTGGCTTATTCATCTATTAGCTGCATACAAAACCCTAGAACTTGAGGCAAGTGCTATCAGATATCAAAAGGGCAGAATGCATAAAAGGCATAGTCTCCCATTCATTGTAGTAGGTTTGACAACTTAATTGAATACCCTATTGAAAAGATGATTCCCTGCTCTATGATCAAGTGCTGATTCTACTCAGTAGCGTGAACCATCTACAATCAGAAGACAGATCATCTCCCTTACCAAGGAAATGATGATTGCATTCAGAATGTTTATGGATTCACAACTTTGCAGCAAGTTAATTTTTGTTTAGATCAAAGTCCACTCTTAAGAACACATTAACAACCAGTTTTTGTTTAGCTCCTGGCATCAACCTAGACTTAAGTTGCAGCACCCCTGCCAGAGCCTGAGCCCAATCCAGCATTGAAGTATTGGTCTACATTTCATGCTCAATGTCATACTGAGGGAGTGCCGCACTGTCAGAGGTGCCATCTTTCAGATTAGATGTTAAGCACCTGCCCCCTCTGCTCTCACTAACCTATCATCTGATTTTAGGCATCATTGCTCTTGGGGGACATTGTGCACAAATTGGCTGTAGTGTTTTCCTATATAAAACAGTGACTACACTTCAAAAATATTTACAGGATATAAAGTGCTTTGGGTCATCAAGATCATGAAAGCTACGATATATACACAAGTTCTTTCTTCCATTCAGCAAATTGACAATTAAGAATGTACAAAACACCTGTACCTTTCATGCGAGCTTTATATTTCTTTTTGAATTCCTCTGCTCGGAGTTCTTCAAAGGAGAACTCACGCAGTCCAGCATAGATCTGGTCTTTTGAATACATAGACACTTCCTTCTTTTCTTTGCAATTTTGTACTTGCACCCTGAGCAATGGATTCAATTCTTTGCTGGGTTTCCGAGCGCTCAAAACTGGGGTAAATAAGGGCTCAATCTTACGAGGTGTCCTGCAACAGATCAATGCAAATATTATCCCAAAATCTGGATTTCAACTCCATGAGGGAATGTTATGAATTTTGAAACAGCTGTTCATAAGAAGTTCCTTTTAAAACGGAAAGCACAAACACACCCTGTTCTTGCTTATACATACTCTTAGGATACAAGTCCATATTTCAATATTCCAGAATAGTACAAGGATCCCATGGCATTTGATTAAATCTAAACTAGCCGGAATCTGGTTGTTAGGCTGTGTATTTTGTATTCAAGGGAGAATGGTTACATAATCAGGTGAAACTAAATTAAAAATAAAAGTCTCACCAGAACGAGAGATTATAATCAAATTGCTGAAAAGAGAAACATGTTGCCGAAGCTTTTCATCTTGCACTCATCAGGACAAAAGGCAAGAATGCCAAATTTCAAATAATCCCAGCAATTTATCCTACAGTAGAAAAGGGTGCTGATTGGATGGCCAGCTAACTCTGAATGGCCAAGGCATGGCCATGGAGAAAGCAATGGTGAACTTAGGCTCCCCAAGCTCCTGGGCTATTAAAAAAAAAGTTCCAAGGTTTGAACATATTCCTTTTGCTTGCAGAGAACAGATCCCTGCGTATGAATGTATGACTCTTCCAGCAGAGCCACATCAGGAGCTTATCTGATCATCTGAAATTGGTTATTAGTGTAGCTGTTAGCACACTCAGCAAGTGCTGCTCAATTGCGGAATCAGAACTAACAGTACTCATTGTGTTTTGGGCCTTGCAAACGTGGGCTGGTTGAGTACTGTCTGTACTTTGCCCATTATGTACAACTGAAGGAACATGCTGTTCGCTTCAGTCAATCACTAGGCCTAAGTACCTGGCATCACACCAACGCTGAAATTCAAACACAAGGTTGCTCAACAATGTTGCAGAACATTGTTTTGAACTGAAGATAGTTGATGCAGATGGGATACCAGGTATGTAGGCCATGCATCCTAGAGATTGACTGATCAAATCAAACAGCATGTTTCTTTAGTTGTGCATAATAGGCAGAGTACAGACCGTACATAATCAGCCTGCACTTGCAAAACCCAAAACAAAATGTCTGTTAGATATGATTCTGCAATTGGGCAGTACCTGCTGAATAATCCTGAGTGTGCTAATAGCTACACTAACAACCAATTTAAAATAATCAGTCAAGCTGATAATGTGGCTCACTTACACTTGAAAGAAGCCACATACATTCATATGCAGGGACCCGGTCTCTGCTAACAAAAGGAATATGTTCAAGCCTTGTACCTTTTTTTGAATTACCCAGGAGCTTGTGGAGCCTATAGTTCACTGTTGATTTCTCCATAGCAATGCCTCAGCCAGTCGACTTGCCAAACAATCAGCACCCTTTTCACCTTCAGTATAAGTTGTTCTGATCATTTGCAACTTGGCATTCTACTGTTTGTCTTGATGATTGCAAGATGAAAAGCTTTGGCAACATGTCTCTCTTTCCAGCAATATTCAAGTACTGTTATACCAAGTGACTGTTTATAATTAAATTGTTAATTTCTGGAGTGGTATTATTGAGGGCACTTATGGTTTGATATATAGAATAAGTCATTTCATAAGGCTATGCCTTGAGCAATTCAAGAAAGGTTATAACCTCATCCTCAACTGGAAGGAATAAACTCACTGACTTGTATAGTGTTAGGTCAATACAAATCTGGATTGAATGTCACATCTTTGTTGATTTGGGCGATTTCACATGGAGCAGCTAATGGTTTGTGGCACAATTTGTCACAATATCTTTAGTTGGAGAAGAACGAATAGGCCAGCCAAGGTTCCCAGTCTGATCCCCACCCAGCAATCAGCTGGATAATGTGTCTCTGAGAAAGGAAGTAATGGGCAGTGGTCATCTTACCTTGCCAACACTTGTTGCCAAGGATCACAGATGGAAAAAGGCGCTTGGGCAGAGTATCAAAAAAGCACTGCACAACTGACTACAAAGAAATTGCTATCCATGGTATACAAGCAAAAAGACAATGTTAAAAACCCAGGCAGCTGAAAAGTGGAAGATAGTAGTTTGATATTACAGAACTCAAGCATTGCTGAAAAAACAGACATGTTGAAGCTTTTTGTCTTGTACTCATAAGGACACTTCACAAGAATACTAATATAAGGGGAAAACAACAATTTCTGTTGCACGAGAAAAGAGTGCTGATTAGCTGGCAAGTGGACTCTGATAGATGTGGGCTGATTGGTAGAGGCATTGCCATGGAGAATGCACCAGTTAATGGTAACCGGCAGTTAACTGCCAAGCATTATTTTAAATTTAAGCCAGGCAGCTTGATCCTGATTGGTCAAGGCATTGCCCTGAGGAATGAGTCAGCGAATGGCTGTCACTTATTTTGTTTAGCTGAAACAGGCATAATGTGTGTATATGTTCTTTCTATCTGCAAATAACAGAGCCCTGTGTATTAATATATGTAGCTTCCTGTACATGCAAATGTGCCACACTGCGAGCCAACTGGCAATCTTAAATTGGTTGTCAGCATAATTCATGGCACACTGAGGATTATTTAGCAAATGTTGTCATTGGAATCACATCCAATGTTGGACATTGTGTTTTGAGTTTTGCAAGCACAGGCTGGTTCGGTATGGTCTGCATCTTGCCCATAGCAAACAGCGGCTGGGTCATGCTGTGTGATACGATCTGCCAGTCTTTTGGACATATGGTCTACGTACTTAGTATCACACTGGCGCCAAAATTCATATACCACATTAAAGCCCGTGCTTTAATGTGGCGCATTTGCGTGTACTGGAAGCTACATATATTAATACACAGGGCCCAGTTCTTTGCAGACAGAAAGAACACATACACACATTGCGCCTGTTTCAGCTAAACAAAATAAGTGACAGCCATTCACTGACTCATTCCTCAGGGCAATGCCTTTACCAAATCAAGGTCAAGCTGCCTGGTTTAAATTTCAAACAATGCTTGGCAGTTAATTATCAGTCGCCATCACTGGTGGATTCTCCATGGCAACACCTCTACCAGAGTCTGCTTGCCAAGCAATCAGCACTCCCCTCTCATACTGCATAAATTGTTGTTTTCCCCTTATATTGGTATTCTAGCCAAGTGTCCTGATGAGTACAAGACAAAAAGCTTTGACATGTCTCTTTTGTCAGCAAAGTTGAAGATGACCACTGGTTAAGATTTGACCCATTAGCTAACAGTTCTGGTACTGGCACTTCACTTAAAAGTATAGATCAACATAATTTAGAATTAACTTTATTTTGTGCAACTGAAGATTTAACCTCACCTTTTGCCTTACCTGTACTTATAAAGTAACAGAATGAAAAGCAACGAGATTGGGAAAAATACTGAAGTTTTTAAAATTCAGTTTTGTGATCCAAGACATCCCTCTCCTTACACCACCAGTGAGATGTTTCTTTTCTTAGCCATATTTGGGAGATGGGGCAGAATTTTACATCCCGCAGGCGGACGTGCACCTGACCCGATTGGCAAGCGCCTCAACATCATCCCGCAACTTGCGATATTTCGATCGGCGGGTGTGCGTGAGGGTCAGCAGTGCACCTGCCCACAATTAAGAGCCCTATTAAGACCATTAATCAATTGATTTAATCCTATTTTTCACTGTCCATCCAACCTTATGGTTGGCAGGAGGGCGAATAGGCCAGGCAGCCTTTGCATTTTTTAGGAAACCTCAGCCACGGGCAGGATGAGGTTTCCGACAGTAATTTTTAAAAAAGAATTTTTAAACAACATTTTTAATATGTCTCTGTTCATGTGACAGTCACATGTGGGGATGTTTCCCCTATTTTAAGATCTTTACTTTCAATTGTTAATTTCTTCAGCTCCCTGGGGCAGCTCTGTGCCTTCAGGGAGCTTTCAGTGCCCGCTCCCCCATGCATGGACAGGCTTTAGCGCTCGTGCTGCTCCCGCCCCCACCTCGAAAGCGCTGAGCGTTTCAGCGCACCTTTCAAACTGGCTGGCCGTTAATTGGCCAGCCAGCGTGACAACGCGGTCGGTCGGTGCCTGATCGTGGGCAGCAGTCCGTTTCACAGCCATTCCTGGGCCCACCCGCCCAATGAAGGGAAAATCCTACCATGGTTTATACACACCTCAAGAGGAATATCAATCCAAATAACATTCACTAGTTTTATACATACGTAGTCTCTTCATGAGAGGATTCTTCCTCATAAAGCTTGAAATCGGGTCTGTTGGCTGACAAGGCAGCAGTAAACGCATGTACATTGGAACGCCGAGGCATCTAAAAAGAATAAACAGATCAACTTGATGAACTGAATGGTATTTTAGTTAACTGAGCATCATTGCATAAGACGGTTTACGAACTAATTTTTAGGTCAAACAGGTCTAATAATTTATAGGGGGGGAAAAAAAGAACTTCAGATCACTGCAATGCATGTAGCCAAGAGAAAGTTCACCAAACTCCTGATGGGAAGACAAGTAGGATTATCAATGAGATTATCTCCAGATTTATCAACCACTTCAGTGTTAATTACCCAAACAGGAAGATCATACATCAGCCATAATGGATATCCAGTACAGAAACAATGGGCCAAATGGCTTCCTTCTGCACTGTAACAATTCTGTGATAATACACCCTAGCCTCAAGGTTGAGGCTAGATGTCTGAGTGAGATGTCTGAAGATATTGATTTTGCCCCTCAGCATCAGATAATATTTAACACTTCCAAGGTGACAACCAAAAATTGGAAAACATCTATTGTCAAAATTGTTAAGCTAGTCACATGATTTCCCATTTTGAATTTTATTCTTTGGGTTCTGGAGGAAGATCTTCAACACTACTAGTTTTGTTTAAATTTAAGGGAAAGTGAATTAAGTGCACCAACAAAAGCCTCACTCAGACGGTTCAAAATAATAACAAAGAGCGTTTATATTTAATCACCTCAGATTCCACATTCAAGACATTTTTAGTCAATACAATACTTCAGGCAAAGCTAAAATAAAATAAAAATAAAGTAACTATGTCAGCTGTGGCTCAGTTGCCCGAGTCAGAAAGTTGTGGGTTCAAGTCCCATCAAAGCCCTCAGTACAAAAATCTAGGCTAACGCGTCAGTGAAGTGGTACTGAGGGCATGCCACATTCAGAAGTGTCATAGCTGAGACATTAAGCTCTGTCTGCTGAGGCAGATGTAAACATTTCTATGCACTATTTTGAATTGGGGCAGGGGAGCTCTACCTGATGTCCTTTGTTTATCCTTCATACAACATCATTAAAAGAATACTATTAATCTGGTCATTATCATATTGCTTGTAGGATCTTGCTGTTTGTAAATTGCTTGCATGTAGGATCTTGCTGTTTGTAAATTGTTTGCAAAGTTTCCTATATTACAATAGTAACCACTGTTCAAAAGCATTTAATTGGCTGTGGAGTGCTTTGGGATGTCCTGAGATTGAGAAAGGTGCTATATAAATGCAAGTTCTTCCTTACTCATGTTTTGCAAAAGGATTCTGATCAGTTTTGCATTTAGGAGAGAGGGATACGCGGAAACAGGATTACACCCGAGTGAGACGCAGATTGAGTGAGTACTTGGATATTTGGTTCAGGTGGTAAGTTTTGGTAAGCTTTTAAGTTTAAATTTAGCTTAAGAGTTAGATTCTTACTTTCAAACACTGTTAGTTTAATAGCCTAGCTAACAGGGAGCTGCCTGAGTGAGTATGAAGTAGTTTAAGTAAGTAGTTGGGAATTTTGTTCAGGTGGGAATTCAATGTAGAGGGGCAACGAGGTGCTGTGTTCCTTTTATTACTTTTTTTTTCAGCCTCCAGTAGTTGGTGAGTTTCGTTCCTCATCCCCAAGCTAGATGAGTACAACTTTCTGTTGCCTTATCTGTGTAAATTATTAACTAATTGATAAATTAAATAAATAAAGTTGGACAGAAATGGCAGGGCTAGTGGTTTCCAGCGACTTAATACACTGAAAACCATATCTGCAGAAAGTGTCTGCAGCTTAGGCTCAGTAGCTGAACTGGAGTCTGAGTTGCAGCCATTGCAGGGCATCAGGGAGGGGAAGAGTTACCTGGACACTTTGTTCCAGGAGACAGTCACTCCCCTTAGGTTAGGCAGAGCTTTAGAGTTGGTCAATGGTCAATGTCAGGAGTCAGGCAGGCAAGGGGAACCAGCATGTAGTGATGGAAGAGTTTCAGTCCTGACTTTTTACCTGTGTGGATGAGCAGACTGACCATGGCACCATTCAAGTGGGGTCAGCGAAGAGGAGTGTGGTGGTGTTAGGAGACAGAATAGTCAGATGGATAGATACTGTTCTCTGCAGTGGAGAGCGTGAGTCCAGACGGCTGTGTTGCCTGCCCAGTGCCAGAGTTAAGGACATCTGCTCTGGGCTGGAGAGGAACATGCAGTGGGAGGGGGAATGTCCAATGGTCATAGTCCACATTGGTACCAACAACATAGGTAGGACTAAGATGGAGGTTCTGCTTAGACAGTATGAGCAGCTAGGGGCTAAATTTGAAAGCAGAATGGCAAAGGATTATTACCCGAGCCATGAGCAAATTGGTATTGGGTAATTAAGATTAGAGAGTTAAATGTATGGCTTAGATTGGAGAAATGGGTTTCAATTCCTGGGGCACTAGCATCAGAATTGGGAAAAGTGAGACCTGTACTCTTGGGATGGTCTTCACCTCAACCATGCTGGGACCAGCATTCTGGCGAATCATATAACTAGGGCAGTAGAGACGGCTATAAACTAAATAGTGCGGGTGAAGAAAGATGTGATAAACTAAGGAGAGAGGAGAAGGTAAGGAAGCAGGGTAGCAATAAGGGAAGTGGTTATCAAAGTGTGCCAGGAAGGGTCAGAATAGACAAACATAAGAATGCACTTGCAGTTAAGGCCAGAAGTTAAGAAACCAATAAGTCAGAAATAAAGGCACTCTACCTGAATGCACACAGCATTTGCAACAAAGTAGATAAATTGACAGCACAAAAAGAAGTAAATAGGTATGATCTAATTGCTATTACAGAGACATAGCTGCGGGGTGACCAAGGCTGGGAGCTGAAAGTTCAAGAGTATTTGGCATCGAGGAAGAATAGGCAAAAAGGGAAAGGTGTTGGGAATCACACTGCTAATTAAGGATGGTATCAGTGCATTAGTTACAGAGTATCTTAGATCAGAAGATGAAGATGTAGAATCATTTTAGGTGGGGCTAAGAAACAGCAAGGGGCAACAAACTTTGGTAGGAGTCATTTATAGACCATCAAATAGTGGTGTAAATGGTTATACATGTATAAATCATGAAATTAGAGGTGCATGTAACAAGGGTAATACAGTTATCATGGGGAACTTCAATCTACATATAGACTGGGTAAACCTAATAAGCACTAATGCAAAGGACAATGAATTCCTGGAATGTATATGCGATGGTTTTCTAGAACATTATGTTGAGCAACCAACTACAGAATGTTCTATTTTAGATCTGGTATTTTGCAATGAGACAGGGCTAGTTAATAATCTTGTTGTAAAGGAGCCTTTAGGGAAGTGTGACCATAGTATGATAGAATTTTACTTTACGTTTGTAGTGACGTCGCTCAATCTGAAACTAGGGTCTTAAATCTAAACAAAGGAAACTATGAAGGTATGAGGGGCCAGTTGGCTGTGGTAGATTGAGAACTACATTAAAAAGGTGTGACGTAGACAGGCAATGGCTAGCATTTAGGGAATTAATACATGGTTTACAATGAATTTACATTCCTTTAAAGATACAGAAAGCCAGTAGGAAAAATGATCCAACCATGGCTAACAGGAGCAGTGAAGAATTCTATCAGGTCAAAGGAGAGGCATAAAAATTTGCTAAAAAATTAGTAAGCCTGAGGATTGAGAGGATTTTAAAATTCAACAAAAGAGAACCAATAAATTGATAAAGGGAAAATAGAATATGAAATTAAACTAGTGAGGAACATAAAAACAAACTGTGAAAGCTTCTATAGGTATGTAGAAAGGAAAAAGTTAGTAAAGATAAATGCGGGCCCATTACAAGCAGAGAATAGAGAATTTATAGTAGATAATAAGGAAATGACAGAGACACAAAACAAATACGTTGTGTCTGTCTTTACAAAGTAAGAGACAAGAAACCTCCCCGAAATATTGGGGAGATTGAAGGTCTGAAGGAAATTAGTCTCAGTAAAAAAGTAATGCTGGAGAAATTAATGGCTCTGAAAGTTGATAAATCCTCTGGACCTGATGATCTACATCCCAGAGTGTTGAAAGAGGTGGCTGTAGAGATAGTGGATGCATTGGAGATCCTTCAAAATTCTATAGATTCCGAAGCAGTGCCTGCAGATTGGAATGCAGCAAATATGACCCCACTATTTAAGAAAGGAGGGAGAGAGAAAACAGGGAACTACAGACCTGTTAGCTCAACATCAGTAGTAAGGAAAATGCTAGAATCTATTCTAAAGTATGTGTAGAAAATAATGGTGAGAATGTTGGCTCTGCGCCAACATGGATTTATGAAAGGGAGATCACGTTTGACAAACCTGAATTTTTTGAGGATCTAACAAGCAGAATAGATAAAGGGAGAACCAGTGGATGTGGTGCATTTAGATTTTCAGAAGGCTTTTGATAAGGTCCCACACAAGAGGTTAGTAAACAAAATTAGAGCTAATGGGGTTGGAGAAAATATACTGGTATGGATTGAGGATTGGTTAATGAACAGAAAACAGAGTAGGAATAAAATGGATCATTCTCGGGATGGCAGGCTATAAGTAGTAGGGTACTGCAAGGATCAGTGGCTGGCCCCAGCTATTCACAATCTAGGTAAATGATTTGGATGTGGGGGACCAAATGTAATATTTCTAAGTTTGCTGATGACACAAAACTTGGTGGAATGAGAGTTATGAGGAGGATGCAAAGAGACTTCAAGAAGATTTAGAGGAAGTGAGTGGGCAAGGACATGGCTGATGGAATACCAAATGTAGAAAAATTTGAAGTTGTCCACTTTGGTAGGAAAAACAGAAAAATAGAGTATTTCTTAAATGTGGAGAGGTTTGGAAATGTTCATGTCCAAAGGGACCTGGGTGTCCTTGTTCGTAAGTCACTGAAAGCTAACGTGTAGGTGCAACAAGCAATTAAGGTGGCAAATAGTATGTTAGCCTTTATTGCAAGGGGATCTGAGTACAGAAATAAAGAAGTCTTGCTGTAGTTGTATGCAGCCTTGTTGAGACCACACCTGAAGTGTGCAGCTTTGGTCTCCTTACCCAAGGAAGGGTATACTGGCCATAGAGGGAGTGCGACGAAGGTTCACCAGACTAATTTTCAGGATGGCAGGATTGTCCTATGAGCAAAGACTGAGGAGACTACGCTTGTAGTCTCTAGAGTTTAGGAGAATGAGAGGTGATCTTATTGAAGTATACAAAATTCTTATAGGGCTCAACAGGGTAGATACAGGAAGGATGTTTCCCCTGGTTGGGGGTTCTGGAACCAGGGGGCACAGTCTCAGAATAAGAGATAGACCATTTAGAAACGAGATGAGGAATAATTTCTTCAGAGGTTGGTAAATCTGAGACTTAGCGAACTTCCTGATATCCTTTAGTGTAACATTAATCTGAACAGGCACCTAGAAGGAATTGCAGCACTCACGTGTTAACTGACATTTTGCACTCAAAAGTCTTGGAGTGGGATTTCAACTCAATCTTCTAACAAATATTAGAATGCTACACCGAGCTCAGCTGACACTATGGCCAGAATCTTACACAGAGGCATTGGCCCCATCCCCAGGTTTAACAGTCGAGGCAAACCAGCATCCACATGGCCAACCTAGTGGCCAGTAGCTCTCTAGACCCACAGTGCCACCAGGATCAGTGACCACGGCTGGAACGGTATCCAGTCCCCAAAGACAATGGTCGGCGGAGCTAGGTAACAAAGTGAGTGGTGGTGGGACAGGCAGGACCCCCCTCTTCGTAAACAAGGCTGCAAGATGCCACATGGCACGGACACCCTGCTGTCGGTAAAATACCAGCTGCAGCAAGAGGAGGGCCAAGGACAGGCAGAGCACTGTCTCGACCACTGCTGGTGAACTCCCAGTGGAGGAGGGTAGGCAATTGATACGGTGCCCTGCCATGCCTTTGATTTCAGCCCCCCACCCCACCCTCCAGCTTATCCTGGGATGGTAAAATTCCACCCTACCAGTTCAAAACTTCCCACTCCACTGACCCGTATTCCAGATGTATTCCAGGGTCCTGGCGCAATTTCATTCTCTTTAGCAGATGTCGAAGGAAGCACAGTCCACTGCCCCTCTGTTGATCTCAGTTGGTCTGCAGGCTGGATCTGCAATCGATTTTCATTGAACACTTCAAAACAGCCACCTTGTTCTTGAGCAGGAGCCACATTCTGGCCAAGTCCTTGGTTTTGTGCTAAAACCAAAAAAAAAAGTTAAAGTTCATCCATACAAAGCACCAGAACAATCTCCCTCTATAAACTCATTTAATCACTAAACTTAAATGCAACAAGAAATCGCTTCATCAGCACTCAATTGAAACCCAGCGGTAGGTCTTGGGGGTGAGGGAGTGGAGGGGAGACTGAAAGAGGGAAGTTATGCTAAACCTTTATAAATCGTTAGTTCAATCTCAGCTGGAAGCGTCTCCAATTCTGGACACCACACTTTAGGAAGGATATCAAGACCTTGGATCAGATGTAGAGATTTATTATAATGGTGTCAAGAATGAGAAACCAATAATGTTGAAACCAGATTCTTCAGCTTTGACCCCTGCCTTTCTTTTTTTCACTAAAGTGAAGATAGGGAGAAGAGGAGGAGGAGGAGATAGGATAGTGACTAAAGCAGTCTTACATCTCACTGAATTGCCAACCCTGTTGACTGGTGCCATGGCTTTCTTCTGTCCACGGCGTTTCAGATCTCCAAGAATAGTTCTTTGCTCTTGAACTGGATCAGGAACAAAGTCTTCATTTGTTCCTTCAGCTATGGAGGCCACAACCTGCTTAAATACTCGGGATTGAAAGTGCCTAAAGAAAGCAAAAAAAACAAAGCACCAATTACAACAATGACCTTTGATGAGCACAACAGCAAAATGTATTCCTTTCAGTGCAGTCATGGAGATTGTTAAATATGTACTAGCTAATACTCCATGGTGTTGCTGATGGATGGTCCAGAGTCTGGAACATGGAAACAAGATTATCGAAACATAAACCACAGTCATTACTTGGGAAAATGGTCCAAATGGGATACCATGGTCAATTAAAGGCTATTTACTGCTGTTCTTAGATTGACAACTGTCTGTCTATTCGAAGATTAGAAAGCAGCAGGAGGAAATGATTCTATAAATCAAATATAAATCATGTTGTGTTTCAGGGCAAGTCCAAATTACTCATCTAAAGGGTGCCCTAGAATAAATGTAATTAGTTCATTTAAGTAGGCCAGAATAACAGAAGGTGGCATAAAAATGGGTTATTGAGCTTCACATCATGCAAAATCTCCCCACAATTTTCTTCTAAAAGCACCAACTCAAGCTGGCATACAGTACCCAAATTAAGTGGCTAGGCCAGCAACTCTTGGCATTCTATTTAGGCAAAAGGTGCATGTCACGACTCCCCGTGGATAGTGCACTGTAATATTAAACCCCACTGTTCCCCGAGCTGCGACAAATGTGAAAAGTTTGACCAAACCACCAGATTTCCCCAATACTACCTGTTTAATTTAGGTTAACAGGATACGAGCACCAGGTCTGTAAACTTAATAAGTAAATAACTGTTTATTGAACAAACTGTTGTTAACCAGTGGCAAAATAAAAATATATGAACTGCTAATTTCTAACAGATTAGATTAAAAGTCCAAAACTAATGGACATACAGGAAACAGTAGTCTAGTCCAAAACAAAACCAGAAGTTCACTCAACCAGTTGTTGTTCATACTATAACAGACTGTTTCCATGTATAGTGCAAGAGGATTGTTATGGTAATGGTTAGATTTCTAAATGCCAGTGCTTTCTGCATGTTTGTGCACCACTAAGATACAACAATGCTGATGAAAGCAACTTCACATCAGCAACAAAACTGACATCCAGGCAAGGCATAGGATAGATGTTACACACCATCAAGCCAAAAGAATCTCAAACGTGAGGTTTGTCCGTTACGTTCCATACAGTTGTAACTCTTCCATATTGACAAATGACATTGTTACAGAATAAGCATAAACTTGGCATAGTTTTTATATAGACTATTGGCCGTCACAGCCAACATGCAGAACAAAGGCATGCACACGATACAATGCAAGTTGGAAGAGGGAAGAGATCTAACACGATTAAATGAATTAACGGATTGTATCACTGAGAAACGCATTTATTGAATTGACAGAGAATCTAATGCCAAGTCATCTACTAAACAAACATTAGTATCTTGCTCCTCCTGTCCTTTAGGATAAAACACCAACCATATAACTTTAGGAAAAAAAATGAAGGCAAATTCTGTACCCAGTAATTTGACAGTTTGATCCAATCACTTCTTTATGAAAACAAGGAGGTTCCTGAAAGCGGAATAAAGTGAACTTGGGAACCAAGAACCAATTGCCTTACAACCCACATTGAACCCAGAACAGGCACAAACATGCCAAGATATCCTAATGCATAATATTCTTGAAACACAAACACTTGTCTTTACAAACTAATTATATAAATATAAAAAGTCCCTAGTTATACAAGCATTAGATTCAGTTACAATTTGCATTTGACACATTCGCACAATGATCAGTCATTTGTTTCAAACGTTAGGTTATTTTAAAAAGTTCAGCTTCATTAAGTTTACAAAATTGTGAGGGGTATAGACAGAGTAGATGCGAGTAGGCTCTTTCCACTTAGATTAGGAGAAATAAACACGAGAGGACATGGCTTTAGGGTGAAAGGTTTAGGTGAAACATTAGGGGGAACTTCTTCACTCAGAGAGTGGTGAGAGTGTGGAACGAGCTACCATCCGACGTGGTAAATGCGGGCTCACTCTTAAGTTTTAAGAATAAATTAGATAGATACATGGATGGGAGAGGTCTGGAGGGTTATGGATTAGGTGCAGGTCAATGGGACTAGCGGAATAATATTTCGGCATAGACTAGAAGGGCCGAATGGCCTGTTTTCTGTGCTGTAGTGTTCTGTGGTTCTATGGTTCTAGCACTACGATGTGATGTCATTAATGAAATACTCAGAATAATAAACAATGATGCTTTACAGGAAGTTAGGAGATAAATTGGGTATGGATAGTCCATCAAACAGGGCATAAAGGACATGATTGTTGCACAAAATAAATTATATGAGCTCAGGAAATAGACAACATTTCAGGTCTAGCCTTAGTGAGGAAAGCCATTTAGACCATAAGACCATAAGACATAGGAGCAGAAATTAGGCCATTTCTCACTACCTGATTAAAAAAGTCTTCCTTGCCCCTTTCAACATTCTAAAAGGACCTCTGCGACATCCTGGTGCACTTCTCAATCATCCCCAATACTCCCTCCACTTCCCATGGCATCTTCCCATGCAAATACAGGAGTTGCAAAATCTGACCTTTTACCTCCTCGCTGCTGACTGATTAAGGCCCCAAACATTCTTTCCAAATGAAAAAGTGATTTACTTATACTTCTTTCCATTTAGAACACTGTATTCACTGCTCACGGTGTGGTGTGCGCTATATTGAGGAAGCTAAACGCCGATGGGGTGATCATTTTACAGAACACCTACATTTGGTCCACAAGTGTGACCCTGAGCTTCTGGTCATTTCTCATTTTAATTCTCCATCTTTCTTCCACTCCGACTTCTCTATCCTCAGCCTCCTATACTGTTCCCAGAGATTTTGTCAAGCTTAATTGGAAATGCACCACATCTTTTGATTAAGCACTTTGTAACCTTTTGGACTACTCAGCGCAGAATTCAACAAACTCTGGCCCCATTTTGTTTCCTTTTTCTCCTTTCACTTGTGTGTAGCAGCTGGTCATGATTCTGCCATTAACAGCTCCTTTTGTTTCTTTATTTGCCCCATTACCACTTCCTTTGGTTTTGCAACATCAATCCTTTATCATTTAATCTCTCCTATCTTCCACCCTATCATAGAACTACTTTTGTTCTTTTCCCCACCCTTTCCCTCTCACTAGCTTAAAACCAATTACATGTCTAAATATTTTTCAGTTCTGATAAAACATTAATGCTGTTTCTCTCTCCACAGGTGCTTCCAGGCATGTTGAGCATCTCCTGTTTTTATTATATGACATGACACAGGACTATGTAGGCTGTAAAATGTGTGCCTGCAAGCAAAACATTCAGATTCTACTTTTGACGTGTAGTCACTGCTGTAATGTTGGAAATGCAGTAGCATGAGCAAGTTCCATAGAGAGCAATGAAACAAATTGACAGAATATCTGTTTTAGTGATGGTAGTTGAAGGTTAAACATTGACACTTGGTAAACATCCCTGCTCTTCTTCGAAATATTGCCATGAGATAAGGTACCAGGACCGGATGGAATGCATTCAAGGGAATTGGAGGAAAGAGAGTGGAAATTGCAGAGACACTAGTGATAATCTTCCTGTCTTCCTTAGACACAGGGGAGGTGCCAGAGGACTCGAGAATTGCAAATGTTACACCCTTGTTCAAAAAGGAGTGCAAGGATAAAGCTGGCAACTACAGACCAGTCAGTTTGAACTATAGTTTGGGATAAAATCAATAGCCACTTAGACAAGGATAATTAAGGAAAGGCAGCAGGAATTCATTAAGGGAAAATCATATTTAAGTAACTTGCTGGAGTTTTTCCTGAGGAGGTAACAGAGAAGGATGATAAGGGCAACACTGTTGATGTGCATATGCATTTTCAAAACACAGTGCCACACAACAGACTTGTGGGCAAAATTCTAGAGCTCATGGAATAAAAGGGAAAGTAGGGACTTGGATAAAAAAATTGGCTGAGTGACAGGAAACAGAGAATAGTGATAAATGGTTGTTTTTCAGATTGGAGGATGGAGTTGTAATGGAGTCCATTGTAATGGAGTTCCCCATGGGTCAGTGTTGGGACCCTTGTTCTTCCTGATATATATTAATAACCTCGATGGTAGTGTTCAGGGCATGATTTCAAAATTTGAAGATGATACGAAGATTGGAAATGTTGTCAACTGCGATGAGGATAGTCTTGAACTTCAAAATGACATGGACATGTTGGTGAATTAGGCAGACAAGTGGCAGATGAAGTTCAATGCAGAGAAGTGTGAGGTGATCCATTTTGGTAGAAAGAATATGGTGAGACAGTATAAAATAAAGGGAGAGACTCTAAAAGGAGGTGCAGGAACAGAAGGACCTCGGTGTGTTTGTACACAGATCATTGAAGATGGCAGGGCATGTTGAGAGAGCAGTTAATAAAGTATATAGTGTCTTAGGCTTTATTAATAGGAGCATTGAGTACAAGAGTAAGGAGGTCATGTTGAACTTGTATAAAAGAACTAGTTAAGCCTCATCTGGAGTACTGCATCCAGTTCTGGGTGCCATACTTAAGGAAGGATGTGAAGTCATTAGAGAGAGTACAGGGGAGATTCACAAGAATTATCCCAGGGATAAAAGAACTGTAGCTATGAGGATAGATTGGAGCATTAGGACTCTTTTCCTTGGAGTAAAGGCGGCTGAGAGGAGACTTGATAGAGGTATTCAAGATCCGGAGTGGAATGGACAGGGTGAATAGTGAGAAGCTGTTCCCACTTAAGACAGCATCAAGAACTAGAGGGCACAGATTCAAAACAATTGGCAAAAGGAGCAAATGTGATGCAAGGAAAAATGTTTTCACTTAGAGGGTGTTTGGAGTCTGGAACGAACTTCCTGAAAGGGTGGTAGAGGCCGGTTCGATCGAGGTATTCAAAAGGGAATTGGATTGCTACCTGAAAAGAAATAATGTGCAAGGTTACAGGGATAAGGCAGGGGAAAGGGACCAGGTGGGATGATCTTTCAGAGAACCAGTGCAGACTCGATGGGCCATATGGCCTCTTTCTGCACTGTAAAGATTGAGAGATTCTGGGATCTTTTATAGGGACGATAAGGCCTGTATATAACTTCTCACCCAAAACAGAACACCTCCCAGTGCAGCGCTCCTTCAGTATTTATTGCAGTGAAAGTCTAAGAGGTGAAACTTGAACCCTAAATTCTGATTCAGACAAGAATGTTACCGAATGAGCCACAATTAATGTCTAAGCATTGAAAAGCAGTTGGAAAGAGTCACTCATTGTCCACTTCTCCTCACCATGCAACATAGAAACAGTCCTACAAATCCCAGATATCATATTCAATGTCCAAGCTTTAAAATAGGCAATTTTGTCCACTTTTAGCCAGCAAATCTGCCCAAATGATAGTCAAAAATAACCAGTCCTGAGCCCTGCTTAGACATAGCACAGTTACCTCAGATAGTGCTGCAGTTTTTCAAGCGGTTCAGCCTGGAACTGAATCCCTTCTTGCAAGATGGCTTCTGCCTTTTTGTTGTTCCCTTGGAGTTCATACCGTTCAGCCCAGGCAACGTAGAGAGCAGCGTGTGGCACACCGATTCCTTTGCTCTTTAAGAAGTCGAAGATTTCTAGTGGGTCAGTACAGTAGTCAACCTGGAAGGGATTAATATTGTTTGTAAGAACTAAGGAAATTAGCAGATTTGGAATGGAAGGTCAACTCCCTTGCAGTGAATTAATAACTCAACCAACTGTTTGGCTAGGCAATGCAGGGCTTCTTGTGACACTCACTTGCACTGCAGCAAATCAGTACTCCAACCAACTAAACCACAGTAAAGTGAGGTTATCAGGATCGCAAACAATTCTTGTTTATGATCATTCTCCTCATTTCACCATTTTATCCATGGTATTTGACTATTTGTCCGGTCCTTTTTAAAGAAAATATTCATAAGTGGAGCGATTGATTTATTATGGATACTTCGCCGAGGGTGTAGGAAAGATACCACAATGGTTTAAGGCAAGGTACTACAATGGCTTGAAAAAGTAAACAAGTGCCAGGGTTCCCACTCTTCAAATTGAATGAGCAAGCAATGGAATTCTGATTGATCTTGAAGGTAAAATAGCTCAGTGCTATTTATTATGTACTCTCATACATGAAGAATAGCCATTTAAACAAGTACTGGAAGATTGATGGTGTTCATTCATAACTCAGCACAAGGCACTATAATCATGAGGCGAAGAAATGGGAGAAAATTAAGAAATAGTTATATTAATAGCTAGCTGAAAGTCTAATTGAATCAATTAACTTAATTATTGGGTTTAAAAATAGGCCAGGAATCCAGGAAACACAGGGCTGTAATGAGTATCTAACAGTTATTGAACAAAAGTACACTTACAAATTTTAACCAGTGACCAAGGTACCGCAGGTCACTGTAATATCGTTCATCCTTTAGGAAAAGTTTTAAAACCCTCTCCAATAGAGCAGAGTGATTACTATCTGTTCCACCATGTGGAAACATCTGTTCTGTCCATTTGATATACCTGTTCAAAACAAAAAAAAAAGCCAGTAGTATTTAGTTGATGCAAATGACACATGCAGACACACAGCTTTAGGCTGTCAGCACTTGAACAGCCAACTCAGCTAGTTACAATAGTTTGCAGATCACAAATTTATAGAATGTTATTCAATGCTGTTCCAGTACAGCTACAACACTAGTATCTACCTGGCTATGTGGAAAATTGCTCAGGTATGTCCTGTACACAAAAAGCAGGACAAATTGAACCGAGCCAATTACCGCCTCATCAATCTACTCTCGATGATCAGTAAAGTAATGTAAGAGCTGAACTCCAGAAGTGAAGTGAGAGTGACTGCCCTTGATATCAAGGCCACATTGACCGAGTGTTGCATTAAGGAGCCCTAGCAAAGCTGGAGTCAATGGCAATCAGGGTGAAAACTCTCCACTGGTTGGAGTAATATCTAGCACAAAGGAAGATGATTGTGACTGTTGGAGGTCAGTCATTCAGCTGCAGGACATCACTGCAGGAGTTCCTCAGGGTAGCACCCTCGGCCCAACCATCTTCAGCTGCTTCATCAGTGACCTTCCCTCCATCAGGTGGTCAGAAACGGGGATATTCGCTGATGATTGCACAATGTTCAGCACCATTCGTGACTCCTCAGATACTGAAGCAGTCCATGTCCAAATGCAGCAAGACTTGGACAATATCCAGGCTTGGGCTGACAAGTGGCAAGTAACATTCACACCACACAAGTGTCAGGCAATGGCCATCACCAACAAGAGAGAATCTAACCATCGCCCCTTGACATTCAATGACATTACCATCACTGAATCCCCCACTTTCAACATCCTGGGGGGTTACCACTGACCAGAAACTGAACTGGACTAGTCATATAAATACTGTGGCTACAAGAGCATGTCAGAGGCTAGGGAACCTGCGACGAGTAACTCACCACCTGACTGCACAAAGCCTGTCCACCATCTACAAGGCACAAATCAGGAGTGTGATGGAATGCTCTCCGCTTGCCTGGATGAGTACAGCTCCCACAACACTCAAGAAGCTTGACACTGTCCAGGACAAAGCTGCCTGCTTGATTGGCACCACATCCAAAAACATTTGTTCCCTCCACCACTGACGCACAGTAACAGCAATGTGTACAGTCTACAAGATGCACTGCAGGAATTCACCAAGGCACCTTCCAAACCCACAAATTAAAAGGAAACAAAAAAGATTTATGCCAATTGTAAGGCTCACCAAGAATCCACCAAGGCAACTTCCATGACCACTACCATCTAGAAGGACAAGGGCAGCAGATGGATGGGAACACCACCACCTGGAAGTTCCCCTCCAAGTCACTCACCATCCTGACTTGGAACTATATCACTGTTTCTTCACTGTCGCTGGGTCAAAATCCTGGAACTCCCTTTTTAACAGCACTGTGGGTGTACCTACACCACAAGGACTGCAGCAGTTCAAGAAGGCAGCTCACCACCACCTTCTTAAGGGCAACTAGGGATGGAGAATAAATGCTGGCCCAGTCAACAAAGCCCACATCCAGGAATGAATTTTTAAAAAGGTCTTAGTACAATATTTCCTAGAATCACTGAATGACATCATTCTGGAGGACATTTGGCCCATTGTGCCTGTACTGACTTTGATAGAGTTAATGCTATTCTCCTCTTTGTCCACACCCCTATAACGTTTTCTCCTTAAGGTGTTTATCCAATTCTCTTTTGAAGCCATTGGGCTTGAATTTGGCCAACTATTATGTGGTATGTTATCAAACATCTTCTGAAAATGCACATATGCAACATCAACCCTCTGCCATACTTAAAAGAACTCAAGTTAGTCAAACACTATTTTCCTTTAACAAATCCATACTGACTTTTCGCTCATACTATTCCAAGCGACAAATAATTTTGTCCCAAATTAGTGCCTAAAATGTTCCCACAATCAACATTAGTCTGTTTGGCCTATATTCACTGGGTTTATCGCTGTCTATTATTGAACGAGGGTGTAACATGTAACCTATCAAAAGAGATGGGAAGATTCTGTTCTGATCAAGTCCCCTCAATTTTGCAAGATACATCACATTTGTGCTGTTTGATCTTTCTACAAAGCACTGCCAACTTTTTAAGTACCTCCACTTCATCAATTTTAAACTCCTCCAATATTGGTACAACTCCTCCTTCATTACATCGATCTTCTGGAGAAAAGGATGCTGCCGAAGTATTTATTACTTGTAGATGCAGAACGTATGGCTGAAGAAGTTCTTTTGTCCTTAATTAGCCCCACTCCTAAACTGTATTTTTATTTATAAAACTTGCATTCCCTTTTACGACAGTCACTAATCTACTCAAACTCTCTTCGATTCTCATATTCCTTCTTTAGATTTCCTCTGCACTTTCTTCATTCAGCTTAGTTCTTTACTGTATTATGAGCCTTACAATTGGCATAAATCTTTTTTGTTTCCTTTTAAGCTCTACCTTCAGTCAACCAGAGAACTCTAACTGTAGATGTCCTTTCTTTCCACCCCCACCCCCCATGGGAATGTGTATACTTTGTGCACATACCATTTCTTCCTTGAAAGCCTCACTTTGTTTTCTATTCTCCAAATGCTCCCCTACCAAAATAAGCTGCACTTCATTCCCCAGAACTAGCTCCAGCATCACTTGCTTCTTTCCTTGTTGGGCTGGGAACACTATTCAAGAAAAGTTTTCATACACATTTCTGGATTTCCTCCTTTGTTTTTTGCTTAAACTATTACTATCCCAGTCTCTATTGGTATAATTGAACCCCTTATTATTACTACTCTACAGTTGCATTTTTTGTAATTTGCCGCTCTCCTTCCCACTAATTGATAGCCTATAGTATATACTTAGCAGCATAACTGTTCACCTATTGTTCTTTTAATTCTAACCAAACAGGTTATTTTTGACCTCTCAACTATCTCATTTCTTTTCAATGCCAGAATAGTTTATTTCACTACCACATCTCCTTTCTTTCCAATTACTTTGTAGTTACCTGTTCTTCCCTTCACTGAGCCCCATCTGATACTGCCACTAAATCATAGCCCCATGTGGCAACTTGTGCCTGATTTGCACCAACCCTATTTATCACGCTACATGCATTTATATAAATGCTCTCTAAACCAACCTTGGACTGCCTTGCATTTTCACTATCTGATTCCTCTAAAATACTTTATTCTGTTGCTATTTGTCTTGCCTAGTCTTCTGTGCAATTTGATTTTTACTACTACCCAATTAGTTTAAATCCTCCCCACAGCACTAGTTAACCACCACTTCCTCAAAAGACTTGGTCCCAGCTATGTTAAGGTGCACCTATCCATATTAAACAGCTTAGTCCTGACCCAGAACTGGTCCCATTGCCCCAGAAAAGTGAAACCCTCCCTCCTGCACCATTTCTCCAGCTACATATACAGTATCAAGTTATCCATTGGATTTTGGCACAAAATTTTAATAAAAAGAAGCCTTCAAAGAAACATAATGTCTTGGATATTGTGGAACCCCAGATTCTTGTGCTTCTAGTGAAGCAATAGATTAAAAATCTAATGCTTACCTGTCCCAGACATCCAGAGGATCATCACCAGAATAAAATCGGATTTCTGCTTCAAAAGATCTGAAACAAAAAATGAATTTGTTGATGAACTGACACTATTAACTATGATGAACATTGACAGCCATCAACATGTGATGATATTACTAATTTAAGTGCCATGAAATAACTATAATCAGACAATCCATATGTGGAAAATGATATAAGACAACTGTATTTCTTGTTACTATCTTGCAGCAATGTATTTAGTAATGCAGGAAAAATCATTGCCTGCTCTCCAGGGGAGGTGCTGAGCAATCCAATGCCATTTTAATACAGCCTATGAGCCAACCTCCCAAAACATCAACCTGCACCCGTTATTTAGGACAAGGGTAGCTGCAGCATAGAAATACATCCCAAGTTACCCTCCAAGTCACGTGCCATCTTGGATACGCATCACTATTTCTTCATTGCCGGTGGGTTAAGCTCCTCAAACTTGGGGCCACCTTCATCATGCATACTGCAGTGGTTCAAGAAGGTGACTCATCACCACCTCCACCTTCTCAGGGGTAAATGGCAAAGGGCAATAAAGGCTGGCCTTGCTAGCAATGCATGAATGAATTTTAAATATCTTTACCACTATAACTGCCCACATAAAACCAAGATGACATAATATAAAATATTTGATGGATACTAGCAACAGAAATTTAGGTAGGGGCTGCTGAATCAGAACTAGCTTATTTTAGAGTCAACAGTCGAAGACATAGAACTGATGAGCATTAAATCAACTCAAACTGGAATTTACTTCAATAAAAACAGAAATTTCTCCCAGAGTTTCCACCTCAGTGCGATGTTACAGATCTGTAATACCTACATGTCTCAATTTGCCAATGACAGTAAGATAGAGAAAGTTTACTCTTAATTTATTTAAAAGGATCCGCCACACAATGGTTTGTTTCATCCTACACACATGTAGATATTTGAAAATTACTTGCTACTTACCTTGTGAAAGCATTCAACCCTTCCAATGTGAATCTGCTTCCAAACAAAGGAATAGAGGCCATGATCAGATGGATCATTGTAACCCCTGAACAGGAATTACTAAATACTTGCAAGGCAAAATACTGCAAATGCTGAAACTAGGGGCAGAATTTCCCCCCCCATTTTGGGGGGGGGTTCAGGAACGGGCGCACCTCCGATCGGCACCCCAATTTACGTGGGCGGGCCTTAATTGGCAGGTGCAGGACGTCGCAGCGTGACGTCCGCAGGGTGGCGCTATGCGCTCCCTGTGCGGGCGGGGGGGATCCCCTCAGCCGAGAGTGCGCTCTTTCGCACACGCGCACGAAACTGCGCACTCATCTCCCTGAGGCTAAGTGCTGCCTCAGAGAGATCAACGCCAAATTCAAAAATGGTAAATGTAGAGAAATAAAATTTCCCTGACATGTCCCCTCATGTGACACTGTCACGAGTTGGGACATGTCCATCACTTTTAATTAAACTTTTATTAAATTTTTAAAAACCTACACGAAACCTCATCCCGCCCGTGGATGCAGTTTAATGCTTTTTCTGAAGCCCGCCAGGGCTCCCAGCCTGCCTGCCAACCTTAAAGTTGGACGGGCAGGTCCGTTAACTAGTTCAATTAGTTTTTAAATGGCCTTAATTGGCCGTTGACAGGTCAGCAGGCGCACAGCTGATTCAGCTGCGCCCCCGCCGACCTGAAAATTGAAATGACGCGGGGTGACGTCAGGAGTTCCACCCGATGTCATCCTGCGTCATTTTACATGTCGACGAGCGGGCTCCGCACCCTCGCTCGCCGATCTCAATATCCTGGCCTAGAAAAAACTGGGAATACAGCAACAGGTCAATCAGCATCTGCAAATGGACAGCAGATATTCCAGGTTTGTGCTCTTCATCAGGACTAAAAAATGATTGGCAAATATTAATACAAGTCATATCATTGTAAGGGAGGATTTTTAAACATGGAAAAAACTTTAGTCAGGTTTGAAACCATGACGGAAGATGATGTCAACTCCTGTGGGCAACCAGCTCTGAAGATAGAAAAAAACAAGTAACAGGGAAAGCACAGACCCCTGCACCACCAGGTCTGTATTCTGATGACAAGTTTTCCTTCTCCACCTCCAAAATGCCAACCTGCCTTTCTCCATTTCTGAAGCAACATTATTTATCACTCAGGTCTGTCTTATTTATCCAGCAGATTCATTAGCCTTCCAAAGAATCCTTGCTAGAAGATTCAATATAAAAGTCAAAATAAATTGACCATGGGGTAGATAAAGTAACAAACATGGACAATATTCCACTCTCCACAGCAGACTGGATAGTTTGATTTACTGAACATGAATGTAAATGTTTGACTAAGAACTGCCATGCAGATTTCTTCACTAACAACTAGAGGTCATACTTCAAATCCCAGCGTGGCAAATTGTGAAACTAAATTCAAGAAATCTGGTGGCTTATGGACTGACACTATGGAAATGACCATGAAAGATGCCAGTTTACTGTCACCTAACTGAAGCACTAATGTCTTTCAAGAAAAGTAATCTGCCAGCCTTTCTTGCAAAGGCTAGATAAGACTACAACCCACATAATGTGACCTGCTCCCAATACTGCCTGGATTGGGCTTGCAGGCCACTCAGCTGTACAAACAATTGCAATGAAGCAAGGCAGCAGCCTTTCCTTCTAAGGGAAACTGGGGAAAGACAATGACCATCATTGTCAAAACAAATATTAAAAATAAACTGCCCCTGAGCCAGCCCATGTCTCAAAAACAAAATACATATAAAAAGCGGCCCTTCAGTAAGCTTGAATAGAAAGGCAGCAGCTTGCCCAGCAGCAACACATTACCTATACATATAAAATCTCTGAAACGATGTTATTCTCCCTAACAAATGTAATTACACTAGATTGGTGTAGTGATATTGATATATTCTCGTGGCCAGACACGTTCAGGAGCCGCTGACATGTCAAATGCTGCAAACTTTTCTTTTTAAGAAAATGGATCATAAATTTTAGGTCCCACTCATTACCACTTGAGACTCAAGTCTTATTACCTCCACCAATGAATGTGGGCAGGGGTAATGTTTTTGTCCGTTTGTTAGTTTTTAAACATATTGTTTACAGAAAAACAGTCTAATGGATAGATTTCAATGAAAGTTGGTACACAGATAGGCTATGGTCCAAGGAAGAACTGATTAGATTTTGGCAAATATGTGGATCCAGCTCCAAATTCTGGAATTTTAAACGATCTGTTTTTTTAAAGAATTGTGTGGGTCGTTTCATTTAGAACATTGTGGAGTTTCTCAGTTGCTGCGGTGGAATTTGTCACAGCTGTAATGTAAACATTACAGTGTAATGTAATCAGCTACCAAGAGAAACTGAGTCGGGGAGACAGCATGACTTCCCCATTACACAATTAATAAAAGTTGTTATTTTTGTTCAGCTTTGTAGTTACAGATCATCAACCAGGCAGGGAAAAGCCTCAAGGGAGAGCTCTCTAATTATAATAACTGAGTTAACACAGCTTGGTGTAGGTAAGTGATCTACTGAGTGCCCTCTTCACTTGTTAAGACCATGTATCACAAATGCTCAAGTATAGCTTGCTCCCTTTCTTCCTATATTCACAATTATACTAGAATCCAAACAGTGCAGTGGTTTCCCCCCATCACACCCCTGCCATTCCCCCATCACATCCCTGCCAATCTGCCCTCAAAGACAAGTCAAGCAACATTACTTACAGTTTCTGCTCTTGGATACTGATCTGACTTGGGCCTTCATGCTGTGCAAGTACATCCTGAAGCGTACTCACATCCCGGCCTTGTTTCAAAGGTTGCACATTCTCTTTACTCAGCTCCCAGTCTGCTTCTGCCATTGTACCAGGTTAGACAGCCTTCACAAGCAGAACCCTGCAAATGAAGAAATACAGTTTATTCTACCTCTCATAGGAAGTGTGTGTGTATATATATATATATATTTAACAACCAGAGATTAATGTTAATGTATGAGGGTATGGTGAGGTAAAATAAAGAGAAGTTCGAGAGGGCATCAAGACTTACCAATAGCCTGTGAGCCAGAGATTTAATCCAATTCTACACCAATTTAATTTTGGACATTTTGAGTATTCAATTCCATTTTAATTAATGCCAAAGATATATATCCAGTTACAAAATTCATTCCATTATAATTACAGTATCACTAGGAGAGACCACACTTATGACCACTAACAACGGGGGAGGGCTTTGATAAAGCAAGTTGTTATAATCTGGAATGCACCATTTGAAAGGGTTCTGGAAGTAGAATCAGTAGCAACTCAAAAAAGAAAAAAAGAATCGGCTATATACTTTTAAGCAAAAACATTGTATAGCTATGAGGAAAAAGCAAGGAGCTGGACTATTGGATGCATCTTTCAAAGAGTTGGCACAGGCACAATAGGCAAAATTGCCTCAGTTTGTGATGCACAATTCCGAGAACAACTTCACTATGAACCTACAGGAAAAAAGATAGAGCTGAAAAGACCTAGAATTTGTACCGTACTACATTTGTCTAATTTCAAGCACAAAGAAATACTGCAGTCAGTTCAAGCTATTCAGCACAACTCTCATGGCCCAGAAGATAAAGGCAATGTTTTACAAACCAAAGGTTTCAGTTTCAGATCAGTTATCTCAGGAAGGATCAAAGTGTAATAAATAACACCTGGGAAGTTAGAATTAATTGTAGCACTATTGGTATAATAATTTCACTTTTATCCTTGAATTACAGGAAAGTAAAGGGTGATCAACAGACACTTTATAGATGTGACATAGCCATCAAGAACACTTCATAAAGCTAGAATCTCAAAACCCAACTAGTAATCAAAGGAATTCACTTTTGGACAGAGATGATCTGGTTATTATCACATTCCTGTTTGTGGGAGCTTGCTGAGCATGAGTTGGCTGCTGTGTTTCCTACATAATTGATTACTCTCCAAAAGTGGTTAATTGACCGTAAAGAGTTGTTGAGACTTCTTGGGGTTGCAAAAAGCACTGTATAAATGCAATTTGTTTTCCCCTTTCAAACAGCCATTCACTGAATGAAGCTGGCAGTTGTATTGCAGTTTCTGGCTGTATTGCAGTATCCATCCAATCATCTGGCAATCAAACCATTCAAATAATAATGCATAACCCATTTAGGCACACAAGACTGCTTGGCCTCCCCAATAATTACAAAAGGTTTGCTGTATTTTGCATGTATATTCCAGCTAGACTGCCGACTATGGTAGCATACCATAATACAAGATGACAACGACAAGGGGATATTAAGCAGAATGTTTCTTCCAATTTGAAATATAGTTTAACACCTAGTTACAAAAAAAACAGACATTGAGAGGGTGGACAAATTGTGAGGTGCAGAACTATGGCAATAGCTTAATAGTGTGATTTATCTATAAACATTTGTTAATTGAAATTATTCAAATCAAGCCCCCCCCCCTTCACCGTTACCAACTATAAGCATTCAAATGTCCCCTTTAAACTTCTCTGCTCTAGGGAGAATAATCCCAGTTTCTCTAATCTGTCAACATAATGAAATCCCTCATTCCTAGTATTATTACAGTAAACCTTTTCTATATCCTCTTCAATCCGGTATCATGTTCAGAATTAAATATAATATTCCATTGATAGGATTTATAAAAAGGTTTAACATACCTGCCAAAGCACCAATGCACACAAATAGGTTTATTACAATTCCACAAGGATTTAATTTTTACAATTGTAATAGTACTGAGTCTAAATTAGTGTTATAATGCAGAATAAGTCAACTAGCAATTGATTGTTAGGCAAGCATTATTCCCCTGAAACCACTTTCTCTCATCCTCCATTAACCCAACACCTGTCCATGTTCAGTTTTGAATACAGCAAAATGTGGCAACACTGTTACAATGAATATACCTGTTATATTCCCTTCCCTCAAATCCTGCCTCAGCAACTGTACAAGACACTCTTATATGCATAAGAAAGAGGTGCAGGAGTGGGCCAGTACCATAGTGGTAGTGTTTAAAAGCCTTGCATTTACATTATGCATTCCACGACCACCGAAAGTCTCAAAGTGCTTTACAGAAAATGAAGTACTTTTGAAGTGACGTCGCTGTTGTAATAAATGCAGCAGCCAAATTTGCAAAGTTACTGGACTAATGCTCTGGAAACACAAGTTCAAATCTCACCACAGCAGCTGGGGGGAATTTTAAATTTAATTAATTCTGGAATTAAAAGAAGTTAATCACAGTTATGATTAAACTACCTTACTGTCGTAAAAACCCATCTAGCTCGTCCTTCAAGGAAGGAAATTTGCTGTGCTTTATCTGATCTAACCTACATGTCACTCAGCCCCTCGGCAACTAATGGTCCAGCAAGCTACTCAGTTATATTAAACGACCCTAGTTCAACAAGGAATGTAGGAAAGCATGCCAGGAGAAACACCAAACGTACCTAAAAACGAGGAACCAACTGAAGAAGCTAGAACACAGGACTACATGCATGCTAAACAGCAGAAGCAAAATGCTATAGACAGAGCTAAATGACTCCACAACCAACAGATCAAATTAAAGTTTGGCAGTCCTGCCACATCCAGTTGTAAATGGTGGACAATTAAACAACTAATGGAGGAGGCAGCTCAATGAACATCCTCATCCAGCATGTTACTGTAAAGACAAGGCTGAACATTAACTACCTTCAGACAGAAGTGTTAAATGGATGATCCATCTTATTCTCCTCATGTCCCCACCATCAGGCCTCCAACCAATTTGATTCACTTCACGTGATGGTCTCCGCTGAAAGGAGAAAAGGCTTTGGGCCCTGACATTTTGCTGTAGTACTGAAGACTTGTGCTCCAGAGATAGCCATGCCCCTACCCAAGCTGTTCCTGTAAGCTACAACATTGGCATCTACGTACAGTGTGGAAGTACCATTTATTTCCTCTCCCACCAATGCACAGCGCAGCAGTGAAGACCAACTACTAGATGCACTGTAGCAGCTTGCACTTTCCAAACCTGTGACATTTACTAGCTAGAAGAAAAGGGCAGCAGGTGCATATGAACACCACACCTGCAAGTTTTCATCCAAGTCTCACAGCATCCTGACTTAGATCATTATCAACATCCCTGCACTGTTACTGGGTCAAAATCCTTGAACTCCCTAACAGCACCGTGGGTGTACCTATGTACCTACACCACATGGACTACAGCGGTTCAGTAAGTCAGCTCACCACCACCTTCTAAAGGGCAATTAGGAATGGGCAATGAATGCTGGTCCAAATCACTTTTAATAAAGGCTTTGCTAATTGCTTGCTGTAGCTGCATGTTAACTCTATGATGCAGAACCCAGAATGAAGCTTTTTCATGCTTTCTAAACCTGGGGCATTAACTATCAGCAGGGCTCAGTTGTCAGCATTCTTACTTCCAAGACAGAACTTTGTAGAAGGGCTCACAGGACAATGATCAGAAGCAGGGACTCTGCCAGCTTTTTTTTCCTTCCTCAGCTCACAAATGCTAAATTGTGCCATTGATATGTTAGGGAACTAACTGACTGAGAAATCAATAATTAATACAAATACGAGTTGGGGGAAACGATGACTGAAAAATGCATAAATACAGTAAAATACAGTAAAAACTACAACTGCTGAAAAATCCAAAACAAAAACAGGAAACAAATGGACAATGGACAGGCAGGTAATTTAGAGTGTAGGAAAATTGAAAGGGCTAGCAGATACATCAGCCACAGAGTAGGTTAAACATAAAACCCCAGAAATGAGAAACTATTGGTAGTGAGGAGATACTGGGACCCTGCACACTAAAGCAGAAGAGATTTGGTAATTTAAAAAAAAAATTTGCAAGGTCTTACCAGAACAAATAAAAGTTTGTTACCAATTTACAAATATTACCATGTGAGAAGAAAGGTTTGGAGGAATTTCTTTACACAGACCATGGGATGCTTAGAAAATTGGAAAACTATTTTAAATACAGGAAAATAAACAAAAGGAATAACTTGCATTTATGCCTTTCATAACCTTAGAAAATGTTAAAGCATTAATTCAAACTAACTCACAATAAACACAGCTTAACCCTAACCATCAAAAATCTTCAACTTCAACCATTAACCCTTGATAGTCCTGGCAGCCATCTATCTCATGAGACGATAGTTGCGCCTTGGTGGTCAGCTTTCTGTTAAGCATTGCCCAGTGTTGCCCTACCGCACCAGTTCGCTGGCCTCAATTTTCTCAGCTTAATTTTTCCGGCCAGCTGAGCTTTCCGTTTCTGCTGTCCTCTTCTGATGCCCCCCACAAACAGTCAACCTCCAGAATCACAGCCATCAGCGACTATCACCCAGTTCTGTGTGCTGGTATCCACAATTGACATGTCTCGCTCCAACTTTAGCCAAGAGTCCCCCTTGACATGGGTGCCCACTTTGTTTCTCCCCACCGAGGCCAAGGGCTGTCCGCGGCCTCCCAAACCCAAGGAGGTGCCAAATACAACACACACCCTGATTCGCAAAGGGGTCCTCTACCCTCCTCGACCTAGGGGTCCTCCACCCCACCCACCTCCCCCCACTCAGGGGTCCTCCACATCACTCCCCAACAATCCATCAACACTTACCCTCCCCCACAATCCGCTGGCCCTTAACCCCTCCCCCCAACCCGCTGACCTTCACCCCCACCCCCCAACCTGCTGACCCTTACCCATTACCCACAATCCCAGACCCTTACCTCTCCCCTGCAACCTGACCCTTATCCCCTCAACCCCAATCTACAGACCCTTAACCGCTCACCCCAGTCCGCTGAACCTTACCACCTCAGTCCACTAACTCTTACCCCATCCCCACTCTTCCCCAGTCCGCTGACCCTTATCCCCTCACCCCAGTCCGCTGACCCTTATCCCCTCACCCCAGTCCGCTGACCCTTATCCCCTCACCCCAGTCCGCTGACCCTTATCCCCTCACCCCAGTCCGCTGACCCTTATCCCCTCACCCCAGTCCGCTGACCCTTATCCCCTCACCCCAGTCCGCTGACCCTTATCCCCTCACCCCAGTCCGCTGACCCTTATCCCCTCACCCCAGTCCGCTGACCCTTATCCCCTCACCCCAGTCCGCTGACCCTTATCCCCTCACCCCAGTCCGCTGACCCTTATCCCCTCACCCCAGTCCGCTGACCCTTATCCCCTCACCCCAGTCCGCTGACCCTTATCCCCTCACCCCAGTCCGCTGACCCTTATCCCCTCACCCCAGTCCGCTGACCCTTATCCCCTCACCCCAGTCCGCTGACCCTTATCCCCTCACCCCAGTCCGCTGACCCTTATCCCCTCACCCCAGTCCGCTGACCCTTATCCCCTCACCCCAGTCCGCTGACCCTTATCCCCTCACCCCAGTCCGCTGACCCTTATCCCCTCACCCCAGTCCGCTGACCCTTATCCCCTCACCCCAGTCCGCTGACCCTTATCCCCTCACCCCAGTCCGCTGACCCTTATCCCCTCACCCCAGTCCGCTGACCCTTATCCCCTCACCCCAGTCCGCTGACCCTTATCCCCTCACCCCAGTCCGCTGACCCTTATCCCCTCACCCCAGTCCGCTGACCCTTACCCCCCCAACCAGCTGACCCTTACTCCTCCTCCAAATCCACTGACCCTTACCCCCCCAACCAGCAGACCCTTATTCCTCCCCAGCAATCCACTGGCCCTTACCCCCTTCACTGCAATCCGTTGACCCTAAACCCCCTGCGCCCCCAGTCCGCTGACCCTCACCCCCTCCAGTCCGCTGACCCTCACCCCCTCCAGTCCGCTGACCCTCACCCCCTCCAGTCCGCTGACCCTCACCCCCTCCAGTCCGCTGACCCTCACCCCCTCCAGTCCGCTGACCCTCACCCCCTCCAGTCCGCTGACCCTCACCCCCTCCAGTCCGCTGACCCTCACCCCCTCCAGTCCGCTGACCCTCACCCCCTCCAGTCCGCTGACCCTCACCCCCTCCAGTCCGCTGACCCTCACCCCCTCTCCCCACCCCATTCCGATGACCCTCACCCCCTCTCCCCACCCCATTCCGATGACCCTCACCCCCTCCCCCCTTCAGTCCGCTGACCCTCCCCCCCCCTCAGTCCGCTGACCCTCCCCCCCCCTCAGTCCGCTGACCCTCCCCCCCCCTCAGTCCGCTGACCCTCCCCCCCCTCAGTCCGCTGACCCTCCCCCCCCCTCAGTCCGCTGACCCTCCCCCCCCCTCAGTCCGCTGACCCTCCCCCCCCCTCAGTCCGCTGACCCTCCCCCCCCCTCAGTCCGCTGACCCTCCCCCCCCTCAGTCCGCTGACCCTCCCCCCCTCCCCCCCTCCGTCCGCTGACCCTCCCTCAGTCCGCTGACCCTCCCCCCCTCAGTCCGCTGACCCTTACCCTCCCCCCTCCCCCACAGTCCGTTGACCCTTATCCCCTCCCACACAGTCCGTTGACCCTCACCCACTCCCCCCCACAATCTATTGACACTTACCCCCACTCTTTGTCTCTCTCTCTCTCTCTTCCTCCTCTCGCTTGTGCCGCCGATTCAAATCCAAACCGTCACTCACCTACCCGCCGCTATGCTCATTCCTTATTGGCTCCCCTTCCAGCCCATTCCACCAATTAAAAAAACTTTCCCTTCCAAGAAGGAATTATTCTACCCACACCATCTCTTGGCGAATGAGAATTTTTTGCCCGGCGCTGATTCTGTTTTTTTCTCTTTAATTTTCATTTTTCCGCCACCTTTTACTATTGTCCTTTGATCTGATTGGTCGCCGGTTCCCATGGGGCGGGGTTGCTGCCGCAAAGCATTCTGGTGGTTGTAGTTTTTCTGCCTCAGGTTCCTGCAATGGTTAAAAGCAAAAAATTACTGCGGACGCTGGAAATCCAAAACAAAAACAGAAATACCTGGAAAAACTCAGCAGGTCTAGCAGCATCGGCGGAGAAGAAAAGAGTTGACGTTTCGAGACCTCATGACCCTTCAACAGAACTGAGTAAAATTAGGAGAGGGGTGAAATATAAACTGGTTTAAGGGTGTGGGAGAGAAGTTATGGTGGGGGGTGGTTGTAGGGACAAGCAAGCAGTGATAGGAGCAGATAATCAAAAGATGTCACAGACAAAAGGATCAAAGAGGTGTTGAAGGTGGTGATATTATCTAAGAGAATGTGCTAATTAAGAATGGATAGCAGGACACTCAAGGTACAGCTCTAGTGGGGGTGGGGTGGAAAGACTGACAGGGCATTACAGGTATAGATTTAAAAATAATGGAAATAGGTGGGAAAAGAAAAATCTATATAAATTATTGGAAAAAACAAAAAAGAGGGGGAAGAAACGGAAAGTGGGTGGGGATGGACGAGGGAGTTCAAGATCTAAAGTTGTTGAATTCTCAGAGGTTCTCAGAGGCTATATTTTTTGAAGTAATGACGGATAAACCTGTTTCCCCTCTTGATTCCTCCTGCCCGTCTTGAACACTGTTGTGCACTTGATTCCTACATTACAACAGTGACTACATGTTAAAAGCCTTAATTGGCCGTAAAGCCCTTTGGAATGTCCTGAGGTCAAGAAAGGTGCGATATAAATGTGATTCTTTCTTTACCCTACTACCGCTGATGTTTCACCCCCATCGGACATTATGAGGCATGGAGGAATTTGTAAACAAGGGTGTGGATACTGAAATCAATATGAAGTGGTGGGGGAGATGGGTGGTGGATGAGGATAAGGGTGTTAGGTGAGTGGCATTTAGTGTTGGATGGGATGCAGATGACAGCTCTGGATTTGGGGCTCCTATTGCTTTCTGCAAAATTTCAAAATAACTGTTACACATTTCCTGATTTTACATAAGTTTTCTCTCTCTCTCTTCAGGTACCATGCCCTAAGAGGCAGGGCCAGGGAGAGGAATCACGCGCCCTAGTGCTTATCTTCTTTCCGGGCCCTCTATTCCCCAGGACACTCCCCCACTTAATACCCCCCTCCCACGCCTCTTAATAACGCATGAAATTGTTCCCCCTTTCAAGGTTCATAAATCAATTCACCAATCACAGAAAGGCACTAGTAAAATTATAACTCCCATTGTTGTCATCTGGTTACAAAAATCATCAGAAATATATGCAGCATGGGTCAAGAATATTAAGAGCAGTAATGATAATGATGCAGTGTTAGTTTGTCTGCATTCTGTAGGTGTTCCCGCCACGACTATTAAACAAAGCAGAGAGTACAAATTTTACTTTATTAGCATTGTACATTGTTGATTTGTTAATTTAACAGGAAAATATCCTATTAGTTATTTGTAACAATGTTCAAATGATAACACTGATTTCAGTGACTGCCTCAACCCTCATTAACATATTCTGCACATTGCACTATATGGACACAGTGACAATAAATTCATATTTGGGGGAGAGATTCAATACTTGCAACACAGATAAACTGCACAAGGTCTTTTCCATTCTGTAGAAGAGTTAGAAGACTTTCTCCTGCCTGGGTGCATGGTACTATTCAATATAATTATTTCATAGAAGGGGTGCATTGGATTTTATTTTATCAGTAATCTCACAGGGTAGAAAGATCATATGACTCTTGAGCAACAAAGTGGAATGATTGAACAACATAGGTCTTCACTGTCAGTGAGAAGCATTGGAGTTATCAGGTGTCTCTGTGCAATACAACTTTTAAGAGGCCAGAGGACAAAAACTGAATGGTTCATTAATTGTATCTGTGTTTTCTTGATCAGCAAGTCTGAGGACTCTGATGCTTCTCACCACAATATATTTTCAATACCTACTATGCAACACAACTTTAACATGATACTTTATTCCTCAAAAAGCTCGGAAAAGCACCAAGATAGAATGGGATAATAGGTATGTAGTCAAAAGGACAAGATTGATGTCAATGGGAAAGACTCTTGAGAAACACTTGCAGGATAAAACAGGTTTTTGATTCACTATGGGCCCATTATGCACTCCTGTGCTGGCAATCTCACCCCACAAAACCTGCTCATCGTAAACTTTCATTAGCAACAAAATAAACAGAAATACAGCCATGATTTCACTCTCTGTTCTCAAGATAATTATGGATGACAAAGGCCACCTAGTCCATCTTATCTCATCTATCCAGAATGACTTATGAACATTCGTATTAGGAGCAGGAGTAGGCCATTTGGCCAACTGAGCCTGCTGTGCCATTTCATAATATTGTCCACATTATACCAGTGACTACAACTCAAAAATATCTAATTGGCTGTAAAGCGATTTCAGACATCGTGAAAGGTGCTGTATAAATGTAGGTTTTGTCTTTCTTTCATTGCATCTGCATGTAGTAGGCAGCGTGACTGGAACAATGGTGAAATTGGAGGCCCAATGCTGATTCTCTAAGGATAAATAATCACAGAGCAATCAACTGATGTTAGGAAAGTGACTACAAAGAAATCACTGCATTTACAAAACAATTCAACTCTGTAGCTATCACAGCCTTACCATTCTGACTACTCTGATGCCAACCCACAATATACCATAAATGGCATCTGCTCCTTTTACGCTAATTACATTATTCCCAGGATTTGTCAATCAGACATCTATCAGCAGCTTACGAAAAATGTAGATTGAATTGTTGATCCAAATTTTTCAGAGAAGAATGATACAAGGTACATAAACTCAATATGGCCTGAACTTAAGAACTAGATTGTTTCCCCTTCCCCCAGAAACTATCATACAAATTGTGTTGTGCACTGTGGATTTATTGCCTGTCACAACTCACTGGGGATAATGCGCTGTAATATCAAGCCCCATTGCTCCCTGAGCTGCGACAAATGTGGAAGGTTTGACAAAACTACCAGATTTCCCCAATTCTACCTAACTGTTTAATTTAGGTTAACAGAATACGAGCCCCAGGTTTGTAAACTTAATAAATAAATAACTGTTTATTGAACAAACTGTTGTTAACCTGCGGCAAAAGAAAGAAATATGAACTGATAATTTCTAACTTTATAATTTAAACTCTACCCCCTTCTTAAATCCCTACACACACACATATAAGACACACAAAAACATGGATTTTAAGGGTGGGATAAAACAGTTCAATAGCCCCAATTCTGGACTACAGGATTCAATGAGTTAATTTTGATTGATGTCTTCCAATTCTTTTCAGTTCTTGTTGATGATATGAGATGGTCTTCCAGCACTTTCAGTATTTAGTCCATTGGTTGAGCAGTTGTATTTCAATGTCTCTAAAAGTGATTTTCTCCTTTGCCTCTTGACAGGGGTTTTCGGAGAGAGAGCAGGTTATAGAGATATGAGGAGAAAAGGCCAGCTAGCTATTATTGTATAATTACAAGGATCTTCCACACACAGGAGAAAGAGGCTTTTGGTCTTTTTCCTTTCTGCCTAGGAGCTATTCTGCTGCACTACTCTCACACAAAACCTGGTCACCTGGTCAGGAGCCAATTAAAACGTTGTTGCCAGGCAACTTCCTTGGTCCAGGACTCCTTTCTGGCACCATCCTGCCTTTCATGACACATTCTGTTCCAGGACTGCAACATTGTATATATCTCTCATTCTGTTCCAGTAGACATGTCTTTCAAACTGCAGCCACTGTAATTTTAATCTGCAGTCCAATAGAAAATAAAAAGATATGTCTTTACAGCAGTTCAACAGAAACAACAAGATATGTTCCTTACAAGCCTAAAATGGAAAAATGTAACTAATAAATAACAAACTCCAACAGCAAAAAAGGAGTGACACCCCATCCATGCCACCCCTGCCCCCACCTCTCCAACACCCCCCACCTCTCCTCCACCCCTTAGTAGCCTGCAAACTTCCCCCCACCCATCCAACATCCCCCACCTCCCCCCCACCTCCTCCAACCCCTCCAAGACTCCCCAGCCTCCCACCCCTCCAACACCTTCATCTCCCTCCGCCCTTCCAACACTCCCCGCCATCCCTGACCCCTCCAAGGCCCAAGAATAACTAAGGAAAGGGTAAGGCCTATCAGAGATGCACATGGTAACTTTTGTGTTTACGCTGAAGATGTGGGCAGTGTTCTCAATGAATAGTTTGTCTCTGTCTTCACTAAGGGTAGGGATGATACAGATATTCCGGTTAAGGAATTACAACTAGCATAGTGAGAGAGGACATGCCGGAGGGACTGGCATCCTTGAAGGTGGATAAATCACCAAGGCCAGACAGATTGTATCCCAGATTGTTAAAGGAAGCCAGGGAGGAAATAACAGATGCTCTGAGGATCATTTTCCAATCCTCACTAGATACAGGCGAGGGTGTGAGAGATAGGCCAGAAAATTATAGTCTGGTCAGCCTGAATTCGGTGGTGGGAAAATTATTGGAATCAATCCTGAGAGACAGGATAAACTGTTACTTAGAAAGACACAGAATGATCAGGGATAGGATGGTCAGCATGATTTTGCTAGAGGAATGTTGTGTCTTACTAACAAAATAATTTTTGAGGAAGTAACAAGGAGGATTGATGAGGGTAGTGCAGTGGATGTTGTCTACATGGATTTCAGTAAGGCATTTGACAAGGTCCCACATGGCAGACTGGTCAGAAAAGTGAGACTCCATGGAATACAGGGGAAGGTGGCGAGTTGGGTGCAAAATTGGCTCAGCGACAGGAAACAAAGGGTAATTCTCTATTGATGTTTTTATGAACGGAAAGCAGTTTCTAGTGGCATTCCACAGGATTTAGTGTTGGATCCATTGCTGTTTGTCGTTTATATTAATGATTTGGACTTAAATGTGGGAGGCATGATTTGGATTTGCAGATGATACAAAAATTGGCTGTGTCATTGATAGTGAAGAGGATAGCTGTTGTCTCTGGAAAGATATCAATGGTTTGGTTGAGTGGTCAGAAAAGAGGCAAATGGAATTCAATCCAGAAAAATGTGAGGTAATGCATTTGGGGAGGGCAAACAAAGCAAGGGAACACTCAATAAACGGGAGGATATTGGGAGGGGTTGAAGAAGTGAGAGACCTTGGAGTGCATGTTCACAAGTTCCTGCAGATGGCAGGGCAGGTGGGTAAGGTGGCAAAGAAAGCATATGGAATGCCTTCCTCTATTGGACAAAGCATTGAATATAAAAAGCAGGGATGTAATGCTGGAACTGTATAAAATGTTGGTTAGGCCACAGCTGGAATTTTGTGTACAGTTCTGGTCACCACATTACAGGAAGGATATAATTGCTCTAGAGAGAGTACAGAGGAGATTTATAAGAATGTTGCCAGGACTTGAAAATTGCAGCTCCGGGAAACATTGGATAGGCTGGGGTTATTTTACTGGGAACTGAGGAGGCTAAGGGTGACCTCATTGAGGTGTACAAGATAATGTTTCCCCTAGCTGAGGGGTCAATTACTAGGGGGCATAGATTTAAGGTGATTGGTAGAAAGATTAGAGGAGACATGAGGAAAACCTTTTTCATCCAGAGAGTGGTGGGCATCTGGAATTCGCTGTCTAAATTGGTGATTGAGGCTGAAAAGCTCAACTCATTTAAAAGGTACCTGGATCTGCACCTAAAGTGTTGTAACCTACAAGGCTACAGACCAGATGCAGGAAAGTGGGATTAGAAATGAGCGGCTAGTTTCTTTCTTTCTCTTTTTTTGGCTGGCGCAGGCACAATGGGCTGAATGGCCTCTTTCTGCGCCGTAACTTTTCTATGGTTCTATGGTCCCCCAATCCTCCCACCCCTCCAACACCCCCTACTTCTCCCCCTTCAACACCCCTAACCTCCCCCACCCCATCAACAGCCCCCACCTTCCTCCCATCCCTCCAAAAGCCCCCAAACTCCCCCTAGCCCTCCAACATCCCCTAATCTCCCTATCCCTCCAACACCCCCAACCTCCCCCATCCCTCCAAAAGCCCCCAAACAAACCCCCACAACCTCCCCACTCCCCTCCAACATGTTGGGCCATAACTTCCGAGATCCCCAGTGTTGGATTTGAGGTTGCCCCAAAGATGTGCTGGGAAATCCCTCTTGGAAGTTGCCAGGCAAGTGTTTGCACGGCAATTGCCCAGAAATGCAAACTTCCTCTGGGAAATTGCCCTGTGCTGTCAACCATCCAAAAATATGATTTAAATTCTGAACTTTGGATGACTCTGCCAGAGTTACACCAATAATTACCCAGAAAAAGTTAGAAGACCAGCCCCCACAAGGAGTCCCCCCACCCCCTGACATCTGAACCCCCATCCGACCTCCGACCCTCACAACCCCCATGCCCCTTCGACCTCTGAAACCCCCAACGCCCCCACCTCCCACCCAACTGACCTCCAAACCCCTGACCTCCGATTCCCCCCTCCTGCCCCGGCCTCTGACTCCACCCACCCCCCCCCCCCCAACTTCCTACCCAGTGACCACTCACCACCCAAACCTCTGACCGTCCCACCATCCCTACCCCCCGACATCCAACTCCCCCACCACCCAAAAACCCCCGACCTCGACAACCCCCCCACAGCCCTGACCTCCAACTATCTCACCCTCCCCATCCCTGATGTCTGATTCCCGACCTTCGACTCCTCCCACCCCCTGCCTATGACACCCCTACCCTCCTGACATCTGATCTCCTGACCTCCAACCCCCCACCCCCGACCTCCCCACCCCCCCACCTCCGATTGCCCCCACCTCCGAACCGTCCCACCACCACCACGTCCCCGACCTCCCCATCCCTCTGACATCCGGCCCCCCCAGTCCTCCAACACCCCCACCCGCTCGCCCCATGCCCTCTGACACCCCTCACCCCCTGACCTCTGACACCCCACCCCCTTGACCTCCGAACACCCCACCTCCCCACCGTCCCCACCATTCTTCTAACTCCTGCAGGCCATGTCTTTCCGACGCTAGTTGGAAGTTACGGTCCAATCTGTTTCATTCTTTGAAATGCATCTTTGGCCATTCCAATCCTTTGTCTCATTACTTAGTCGCACTTTCCGTCCGACTTTATCATACTTCAAAGGTAACAAAAACTTGTCTGCCTGTGTGACCTTTTCATTCTTCACTGTGACCTTACTTTCTGGCGTGATTTTCTTTTTGGACACTACTGGACATTTTGTTTTCTGACAATCTACATAAGTTTTACACCGTTCAAATTTAATAAGCAGCCACATAATTCTGACCCCCTCCAGCAGATCTTTCCCCTTTACTTTAGTAGAAGGTTTCTAAGTAATACAGCAGGGGGCAGTATTGACTGGAATTTGTAATAATGGTACTTGCATTTTAATTGGGCCTTATCACATCAACATCTCTCAAGCACTTCACTCATGTTGATTTTTTTCCAAGTGAAGTGACTTGTTGTGTGGGAAAGTGCACTGACCATTGTCCACCCAGCAACCCTGCAAACAGCAGCAAGCTAGTCATGTTTTATTCTTTACTCCTGGCTCTGATGGAGGGGTGGGGAATGGCAGGAACACTGGGAAAATGCTAAAACAAAAGCAAACTACTGCCAATGCTGGAAATCTGTAATATAAACTGAAAACGGTGGTATTATTCAGCAGGTGACCTGCCGTAAGAAACATTAAATCCGTTTCTCGCTCCACCAGTGCTGCCAGACCTGCTGAGTGTTTCCAGTATTTTTGGTTTCTCTATTATCCATTGAGATCTCTGTTCTCTTCTGAAAAAAGGGATTGGGATTATTAGAGCTGGCTCAATGGATCTGGAATAACGTCTCACTGAAATCCTGTGGGAGGATATCAGTGATGTTATCTGGCTGTATAGAACCTAAATTTGGGGAAGGGCCTGTTTCTGTTTAGAGTTTAAAATTCCTCTTCTTTTTATTCATTTATGGGATGTGAGCCTCACTGGCTAGGCCGGCATTTATTGCCCATCCCTAATTGCCCTTGAGAAGGTGGTGGTGAGCTGCCTTCTTGAATCGTTGCAGCCCATGTGGTGTAGGTACACCCACAGTGCAGTTAGGGATGGAGTTCCTGGATTATGATCCAGCGACAATGAACGAATGGCGATATATTTCCAAGTCAGAATGGTGAGTGGCTTGGAGGAAAACTTCCAGATGGTAGTGTTCCCATCTATCTGCTGCCCTTGTCCTTCTAGATGGTAGTGGTTGTGGGTTTGGAACGTGGTGCCTAAGGAGCCTTGGTGAGTCCCTGCAGTGCATCTTGTAGATGGTACACACTGCTGTCACTGTGTGTCGGTGGTGGAGGAAGTGAATGTTTATGGAAGGGGTGCCAGTCAAGTGGGCTGCTTTGTCCTGGATGGTGTCAAGATTCTTGAGTGTTGTTGGAACTGCACTCATCCAGGCAATTGGAAAGTATTCCATCACACTCCTGACTTGTGCCTTGTAGATGGTGGACAGGGTTTGGGGAGTCAGGAGGTGAGTTACTCGCCACAGGATTCCTAGCCTCTGACCTGCTCTTGTAGCCACAGTATTTATATGTCTCGTCCAGTTCAGTTTCTGGTCAATGGTAACCCCCAGGATGTGTGGTGTTACCAAAAGACGTGGATACACCTCACCCACAGGAATTCCCTACCATTCCATCTTATTTGTGCCTCACCCCTCCCACTCCAGTGGCCACCAGTCTGAACAAGGTCTAGCTTTCTTGCCCAGTTCTGATCCTGTGATAATATTACACAGAATTACATCATGTTTGGAGCCCAGAACAAGGCCATTCGATCCCACTTTCTTCATTGAACTTCACGGAAGTGAGTGCAAGTTGGGAAGGGTGTCAAATACAAATACCTTGGTTTCTTCATGATGCTTGATAGGCCCTGCAGGCACTCTTGTGTGAAGTCCTGCAGTAAAATCACCTCCCTGCTGGAATAGGTCAACCAGCCTGCCAAAAATGGCATAGCTCTCCATTCCCCTGCACCCTTCTGCCCACTCAAAAAACACTATAGGTTGAGTACATGGTTGGGCACACCTTTGTACTTTGTAACTTGGTCATTATCATATTGGGTTGTGGGATCTCACTGTGTCAAAATTGGCTGCCATACTTCCTACATTACAACAATGGCTAGATTGGTTGTAAAGCACGTGAGGATGTCCTGAAGTCATGAATATAGGAACATAAAAACATCGGAAATAAGAGCAGGAGTAGCCATTCGGCCCCTCGAGCCTGCTGCACCATTCAACTAGATCATGGCTGATCTACCTCAATACCATATTTCCTCACCATCTCCATATCCCTTGATGCCTTTAATGATTAAAAATCTGTTGATCTCTGTCTTGAACATACTCCACCGCCCTCTGGGGTAGAGAATTCCAAAGATTCACTGCCCTCTGAGTAAAGAAATTCCTCCTCATCTCAGTCCTAAATGGCCTACCCCTTATTCTAAGACTATGTCTCCTGGTTCTAGATTCCCTAGCCAGGGGAAACATCCTTCCGGTATCTATCCTGTTGAGCCCAAAGAATTTTGTATGTTTGAGTGAGATCATCTCTCATTCTTCCAAACTCCAGAAAATACAGGCCAGTTTCCTCAATCGCTCCTCAATGACAATCCTGCCGCCCCAGGATTCAGCCTGGTGAACTTTTGTGGCACTCGCTCTATGGCAAGTACATCCTTCCTTAGGTAAGGAGACCAAAACTCTACACAGTACTCCAGGTGCAGTCTTACCAAGGCTCTGTACAATTGCAACAAGACCTCTTTACTCCTGTACTCCTGCAATAAAAGCCAACATACCTTCCTAATTGCTTTTTGCACCACCATGTTAGCTTTCAGTGACTCATGAATGGCACCAAACTGTTGGATATCAACACTTCCCAATCTCTCACCATTTAAGAAATACTCTGCATTTCTGTTTTTCCTACCAAAGTGGATAACTTCACATTTTTCCACATTATAACCCATCTGCCAAGTTCTTGCCAATTTACTAAACCTGTCTAAATCTCCTTGAAGCCTCTTTACATCCACCTCACAACTCACATTACCACCTCATTTTGTGTAATCAGCAATCTTGGAAATATTACAATTGATCCCCACATCCAATCATTGGTTTAGATTGTGAACAGCTAAGGAGGTGCCAAACACTGATCCTTGTGGTACCCCACTAATCACAGTCTGCCAGCCTGAGAATAACCCTTTATTCCTACTCTGTTTCCTGTATATTAAACAATTGTCAATCCATGCCAATATATTACCCCAATTCCATGTGCTCTAATTTTGCTTAATAACCTCTTGTGTGGGACCTTATCAAAAGCCTTCTGAAAATCTAAATACACCACATCAACTAGTTCCCCCTTATCTATTCTGCTAGTTACATTCTCAAAAGTCTCCAACAGGTTTGTCAAACATGATTGCACTTTCATAAATCCATGTTGACTCTGCCCAATCCTATCATTATTTTCTAGGTGTCCAGTGATCACATCTTTATAATAGATTCTAGCATTTTCCCTACTACTGATGTCAGGCTAACAGATCTGCAATTCTCCGTTTTCCCTTTCCCTCCTTTCTTAAATAGCGGGGTTACATCTGCCGCCTTCCAATCTGCAGGAACCATTCCAGAATCTATAGAATTTTGGAAGATGGCCACCAACGCATCCACTATCTCTGCAGCCTCCTCTTTCAACACTCTGGGATGTAGATCACCAGGCCCAGGGGATTTATCAACTTTCTATCCCTTTAATTTCTCCAACACTACTTTTTTACTAAGACTAATGCTATATTTATTTAAAGGAGAGATTGACAGGTTTCTAAATACCAATGTCATAAAGGGATATGGGGATAGTGTAGGAAAAAGGCATTGAAGTGGATGATCGTATTGAATGGTGACGCAGACTTGATGGGCTGAATGGCCTACTCCTGCGCCTATGTTCCTGCATTCCTTCCAGTTCCTCCTGCTCAACAGTCCCTTGGTTCTCTACTTTTTGTCATGATTCCTGTATCTTCCTCCATGAAGACAGACACAAAGTATTTGTTTAGTTTCTCTGCCATTTTCTTATTCCCCATTATAAATTCTCCTGTCTCCACCTGCAATGGACCCACATTTGTCTTTGCTAATCTTTTCTTTCTTACATACCTATAGAAACTTTTACAGTCGTTTTTTTATGTTTCTTGCCAATTTGCTCTTATATGCTATTTTCCCTTTCTTTATTAGTTTCTTTGTCTCCCTTTGCTGAATTTTAAAGTGCTTCCAACCCTCAGGCTTACTACTTTTTTGACAACTTTATAAGCCTCTTCCTTTATTGTAACCATTAACTTCTCTTGTTAGCCACGATTGCATCATTTACCTGCTGGGTTTTTGTTCCTTAAAGGAATGCATATTTGTTGTAAATCATGTATTATATCTTTAAATTCTAGATGTTGTCTATCGTCATACCTTTTAATGTAGTTTTCCAATCTACCACAGCCAACTTGCCCCTCATACCTTTGTAGTTTCTTTTGTTTAGATTTCAGATTGAACTTCATCACTTTCAAACTTAATGTAAAATTCTATTATATTATGGTCACTCTTCCCTAAAGGCTCCTTTATAACAAGTTTATTGATCAGCCCTTTCTCATTACACAATACCGGATCCAAAATAGCCCATTCCCAAGTTGGTTTCTCAACTAGGAAAGATGTTATATAATTGCACGCTCTTTGCTTTCATAGGCAGGAACGTCTTAAAAAGGTGAAAGAGACAGAGCGGTTTAATGAGAGAATTCCAGAAGCTAGGGCCCAGGTGGCTGAAGGCACACCTTCAATGGTGGAGTGATGAAAATCAGGGTACGCAAGAGGCCAGAATTGGAGGAATGGAGAAATCTTGGAGGCTGGTAGGGTTGGAGGAGGTTACTGTTGGGAGGATGTTGGTTACAGAACGGTATCCTTAAAGAAGTCTTCACAGCCTTCATTAGGTTAACTGTAAGTTTTTATTAACAAGTAGAACTATTTACACATGTACAGTAAAGGGTACAGGCTTGGAGCTATCTCCATGGTTAGGTCTTTTCCCACCTCTGCTCAACACCACACTGACCCCAGGTCTGTGTCATATGCCTACTTACATCACTGCGTAGGCTGTACTGTGCTTTGTCCCACATTAACCCTGTATGTGCCAGACCCTTATACTAGAGTTACAGGGATAGGAGAGGTGGATTAAGCTGCAGAATTTGCACAGAAAGAGGAGAATTTTAAACCAAACGAAGGGGAACTGAACCCAGTGGAAGGTCAGGCAGGACAGTTTGAAAGCCACTGTCAGTCACTAAGTGGATGGTGGACACATGCCTTGCATCTTAAAGACACACTGCAAAACGTGTTGGAATTCCCAGGGACGGAATCAACTTGCCACCAAACGGACACTGCAATAAGATTTTCATTACACAGGACCCCAGAGCAATGCCCGTTGAAAGGGCTTGGAGTGGTTTCGGGAGCGGGGGAGGTGCCTGACGCAAGTCGAGTGCACCATCTCTGAATCCGAATTTGTCTCCTCTTTGGTGCCCAAACAGGTGCCTTTGGAGCTGGAGCCAGTGTAGAGTTTTGGTACCTTTATTTAGGGAAGGATATACTTGCATTGGAAGCAGTTCAGAGAAGGTTCACTGGGCTGATTCCAAGAGATGAAGTGGTTGCCTTATGAGGAAAGGTCATTGGGCCTTTGAAGTTTAGAAGGAGAGGCGATCTTACGGAAACTGTGGAGACTCGACAGGGTAGATGCTGAGACGATGTTTCTCCCCTTGGGGGAATCTAGAACTAAGGGGCATAGTTTCAGAATAAGGGGTCTCCCATTTAAGATGGAGATGAGGAGAAATTTCTTCTCTCAGAGTATCATTATTTCTTGGAATTCTCTACCTCAGAGAGCAGTGGAGGCCTGGTCATTGAATACATTCAAGGCCGAGCTGGGCAGATTTTTGAACTCTCGGAGTGTCAGGGGTTATCGGTGGCATGGAGGTGGGGGGCGGGGGGCGGTGGGGGCAAACAGGGAAGTGGAGCTGAGGCCAAAATCAGATGGGCCATGATCTTAATGAATGGCAATGCAGGCTCGAGGGATCGAATTGCCTGCTCTTGCTCTTATTTCTTATGTACATGCTGACTGGATTGTGGGTGACATGAGTACTACAGGGGGCAGTGTTGACCAGTGTGAGAATTCACAGTACACGACTGCCACCTGCAACTCCTCCGGAGCAGAATGGAAGCTGGTGGAAAATGACTTCTGTGTCTGGTCAGAGAATTTATGCAACTTGATAGCACCGTTTTAGTTACTGCCGTGCTGCAAGCTTAGACCTCAAGGAGCTCAACAGGCCAATTCTGCACTCTCTCACAGAGCCAGTACACAGCTGCTGTTAGAGATACGTGCACTGTTAATTCTTGGTCAGTTATGGCACTGGTTGTTATTGTTTTGCTCTGAGGTTTTTTTTAACTCTTTCTTTCCTGGAGGGGCAAACTGTCCTGGAATATGCTCCGCTGGTTTTCCATCACCGCAGACATGTAACGCTTCTTCAATATAGGAGCCAAGACAACAAGTGGTGGCAGACCATTCAGCCATGGCTGGAGGGCCTAACTGGTAAATGTGCTTGTCTCCTCACCCGACAGCCCCACTTTCTAGACTCATTTAGATGAGGCACTAATGGATGAACAGCCATATTGTGTGTCAGTAATGCCTGCAGAGGAGGAGGAGGCAAAGGACAGAATATGTTATCAGATTTCTTTAAAAAAAAAGGTCAAACAAAGTGTCCTGCCACCCCTACACAACTCCACTGCAGCAGACACATTTTCCTCCGATTCAGAAGAGAGACTTGAGAGAAAAATCTCGGCTGACGTTCCCAGTGCTCTAAGGGAGTGCTGCACTGTCCAAGGTGCTGCCTTTTGGGTGAGACATTAAACCAAGCGCTCCATCTGCCCTCTCAAGTGAATGCAAATTACTTTACATTCACCTGAACCACTACACAAAGAGTGGGGAAGTTCTCCAGGGTGTCCTGGCTATCATGTCACTTGAAGCATAACCTGGTCATTATCACATTCCTGTTTGTGGGACCTTGAGGCAGACGAAGCACACGCTACATCAAATCCCGTGGCTCATTTTTCCTGGAAAAGGTCACTAGCCTGAAGCTATGTAGCTTGAGGGTTGGGGAGCTTGACTCCCCATCAAGTATGGCTGACCAGGACCCTCTCTCCCACTTTTACCACCTGCCATAGGCTGATTTGCATGTCGATAATGAACCTGTTTGTACACTTTATGAACACACCTCCCAGACCATCAAGTCCTGGAGTTTGACTCGAACCCAGATCTTCTGGCTCAGAGGCAGGGACGCTGCCCGCTGCCCTTCTCCCTTTGTGGGATTTGGCTGTGAGCAAATTTGCTGCCGCATTTCCCGCATTGCAATGGTGACTACACTTCCACAGATACATCATTGCCCTGAGATCATGGAGGGCGCTAGATAAATTAAAGTCTTTTTTTGATAGGAAGGAGTGTCTTAAAAGAGGAGAGAGGTAGAGAGATGGAGAGGTTGGGAGGGAATTCCAGAGCTTAGGACTCAAGGGTAGGGTGAAGAAAATGGGGGATGCAAGCCTTTTGTTTCTCTCACACTACGGTCGCTCATGTAATGCTCTGAGGGCAACTGGCAATGGACAACAAATGCCTATATCCTGAGAACAAATAACTTTTGAAAATGTGACAGTGAATAAATATTGTTACTTCCTTAACTATAGCTCTTTGGCTGCTCTTCTGAGCTCCAGTCGGAACCTGAGTATCTGAAGGGTTAAAGTGAAGTTGGTGAATCTGGGCATATCTCTATATTCTGCTGACCTAAGCTCATACAAAGGTCAGACTGCAGCTGGGGATTAGGTTTCAGGCCCAGGGGCAGGACACGTGTAGACAGACAGGGAAAACAATGCAGGCCTTGTACTTCATTCCTTCATTAATCATTAGGGACCCTCTATCGCTAGAAATAACACCAGCAGAATTTTCCGTTTATCTGACAGGCACAGTTAACCCCGTCATTTCCATCAAAGTCTTTCTGCTCTAACATGGTGCTCGGTTTTCTTCCTCCGCTCCCGCAGGCAATCCCACTTTGCACCTTCAATGAACTTGAGGTCATCCGAAACCCCACTGCCCCATGTCCTAACATGCACCAAGTCCTGTTCACTTATCATCCCTGTGCTCACTGATCTGCACTGGCTCCTGGCTGGTAAAGCCTCGATTTTAAAATTCTCATCCTTGTTTCCAAATCCGTCCAATGCCTCGCGCCCATCACCACCACCCACCTCATCAAACCCCATAGCCTCCTGAGAAACCTGTGCGCTTCCAATTCTATCCCCGATTTTAATACCTCCATCATTGACAGGCGAGTCTGCAGCTAGACCTTAGCTTTGGAATTCCCCCACCCCAACCCCCACAAACCTCTCCACCTCTCTCTCCTACTTTAAGATACCCCTTTCATCAAACTTTTGATCATCCATCTAAACTCCTCCTCATGTGGCTTGATGTCGAACTTTGTTTAATAACACTCCTGTGAAGAAGCTTGGGTCGCTTTACTACATGAAAGGCGCCATATGAATGCACATTGTTTTAGTTATTTGTTGAAGGCCCCTTTGTCCCCTCCCTGGCTGGGATATGGTTCTGCAGCTGTCCATTATTCTCCACTACATCAACCAAATGGCCGGCCGGGTGCTGGGAAATTAAAGTGGGGCTCACCCCCAATTCCCCACCAATCATCCACATTCAGCAGGAATCATAACAACATGCATTTATGTAGCACCTTTCACAACCTCAGGATGCCCCAAAGAGCTTTATAGCCAATTAAGTATTTTAGAAATATAGTCACTTTTGTAATATAGGGAACACAACAGCCAATTTGTGCACAGCAATCTCCCAAAAACAACGATCCAGATAATGACTGAATAATCTGCGTTAATGACTTGTTTGAGGGATAAATATTGGCCAGATCTCCCCCCGCTGTGCCTCGAAGTAGTGCCATGGAATCTTTTGCATCACCTGAGTGGGTGAACAGTGCCTCAGTTTATCTACTCATTTGAAATTTGATATCTGGTACAGTGCAGTACTCCCTCAGTACTGTACTGGAGTGTCGCCCAATTTTGCGGCATTTGAACCTATGACCTTCTGACAGAGAGGCAAGAGTTCTGAGGAAAATTTTAAGAATGTCCTTGTTTCCGGCTCTCGGACACCTTCTAAATGTTGGAGCGCGGGAGAGATAGAGACGGGGAAGGCTAGCTGACTGTTCCTAGCTCATCCATCCAGAAGGGACAGTCCCCATCACAGCTCCTTGTAGGTTTCATGGTTGTCCCCCCACCCCCACAATCCTCCTCTAAAGACTATTCCACACTTTACAGCCAATGAAATACCAAATGTAGTCACCATTGTAATGTAGGAAACAAGGCAGCCAATTAATGCACAGCAAGCTCCCACAAACGGCAATGTGATCATCTCCTTTAGTGTTGATCAAGAGATAAGTATTGGCCAGGACACCAAGGAGAACTTCCCAGCTCTCTTACAAATTGTGCTGTGGGATCTTCTACGAGGCAGATGGGGCCTTGGTTCAATCCAAAGAACAGCACTCCTTACAGCCCTGGAGTAGCGGCCTAGATTTTGTGGAGAGGGTCTTGAAAGAAGTGATGAGCAGTAGCTGACACTAATATGTTGCCTGGGCAACCAACACCCATAATTTTGATGCCGAGTGCACTTGCAAGTTTTTTTTTTATTCATGGGATGTGGGCATCACTGGCTAGGCCAGCATTTATTGTCCATCCCTAATTGCCCTTGTTCAGAGAGCATTGAAAAAAGCAACCACATCGCTGTGTGGTCAGGAGTCACACGTATGCCAGATCAGATAAGGACAGCAGATTTCCTTCCCTAAGGATATTAGTGAACCAGATGGGTTTTTACAACAATCAGCAATGGTAATCATTTGACTTTTAATTCCAGATTTTTAATCAATTCAACCATCGGGAAGATTTGAACCTGAGTGCCCAGAGTATTATAAAAGCAAAATATTGCGGATGCTGGAAATCTGAAACAAAAACAAAAATAGCTGGAAAAACTCAGCAGGTCTGACAGCATCTGCGGAGAGGAACACAGTTAACGTTTCCAGTCCATATGACTCTTCGTCACCTAGTTCTGATGAAGAGTCATACGGGCTTGAAACGTTAACTGTGTTCCTCTCCGCAGATGCTGTCAGACCTGCTGAGTTTTTCCAGATATTTTTGTTTTTGCCCAGAGTATTACCCTGGGTCTCTGGATTACTGGTCTAGCAACAATACTGCTATGCCATCACCCACACCACCCCCCCGGAAAGGTTCCAGCTATTCCGTGATCTTCACTTTTGAGGTCACGAACACACAGTTATTAGGCTCAGACCTGGACAGGTTGAAGTTCAGGCAATGAAGCAGCAGCAGATTTGACTTTTGATGGTGGTCTTTCCCTGCCAGCCAGCAGAGGTTAATAGTTCTAATTTATCCGCTATCCTTTTCTCTTGCTTCAAGGTTGTGGTGTGCATGCGGGTACAATTCTATGGTTGTCCTAGTTTGAATTCCTTTTGCCTAAACCTGGAAGTGAGTGTCAGCATGTAGTTGACTCATAGGGTTTGATCCTGTCCACAGCTGACAGTCAGACACATTCTATCAGGCATTAGTGGAAGCCAATAATAAGTGAGAATCCTTTATTTAGAAACAAAAACAGAAACAGAAATACCTGGAAAAACTCAGCACGTCTGGCAGCATTGGTGGAGGAGAGCACAGTTGACGTTTCGAGTCCTCAAGTCGAAATTCAACTGTACTCTTCTCCGCTGATGCTGCCAGAACCTGCTGAGTTTTTCCGGGTATTTCTGTTTCTGTTTTTGTTTTAGATTTCCAGCATCCACAGTTTTTTGTTTTTATCTTTTTGTTTTTATCCTTTAATTAATGTTTGTTCCCTGTTCCAGGAGGCTGAGCCACCATCATTGCTGTCCTGTCTGAGATCTGTTATCTCAGCATGTATTGGGAATTGAATCTCAGACGTTCTAGTTTCTGTTTGGCTCACTTCCACTCAGAATAATGTCTTTACCCTTTGCTGCCTTCAGGGGTGCTACACTGTGAGGACTGCTTAATGAAGTACTACCTTTTACTTAACTTGTAATATGTATGAACTGATAGTATACTGTAGACGAAAATAACCCTCCTTCTATCTGAAATAAAAACAGAAAATCCTGGAATTACTTAGCAGGTCAGGCAGCATCTGTGGAGAAAGAGAAAAACAGAATTAACGGCCGGGATTTTCCAGCCCCGGCTCAGCAGGTCCCGCCGTTCGCTATTCAAATGTCCGTTTACTTCAGCGGGACCGGAAGATGTCACTGGCGGGAGGGGCCAGAAAGTTCCGGCCAACATTTCCGGTCGATGACACTTCATGGGAACAGAAACAAATGGGGGGGTCATTGACCGGGAACCCTGGAACCCTGTTTCTCTCTCTCCACAGATGCTTCCTGACCTTCTGAGTGTTTTCAGGATTTTCTGTTTTCATTTCAGGTTTCCAGCATCCAGAGCATTTTGCGCTTGCTCCATCTGACCTGAGACCGCATGGCATAGTAGATGGAGCTTCACTCTGTATATATCTTGTACTGTACCTGACTGGGAACTGCGTAATGGGACAAGATGGACAGGAATTTACTTTGTATCTAGCCCACGATGTACTCAACTCCGGAGCGTAGATGTAAAGAAAAAGTGCAAGAAGTCTTTCTTTACCAGCTCTGGCATTCCTCGTCCCCTCCTAATCCAAGAAGTAAAGTCTGCACTGGGCCCTGACTCTGTTTAGTATACTGGCATTGCTCATGGCTGTGGATTCAAATTCTCATCCTTGTGTTCAAATCCCTCCATGACCTCACCCACCCTGCCATCTATAATCTTTTCCAGCCCTACGACCTCCCACCCCACGAGCTCTGTGTTCCTCCAATTCTGGCCTCTTGTGTAACTCTGATTTTCACCTCTCCACCATTGGTGGCTGTGCCTTCAGCTGCCTAGGCCCCAAACTCTGGAATGCCTTCCCTAAACCTCTCCACCTCTTTATCTCTCCCTCTCTCTCTCTTCCTTTAACACCCACTTCTTTGGCATCAGTCCTAATGTCTCCAACTTTGGCTCGATGCCAGTTTTTGTTTGCTAACACTCCAGTGAAGCACCTTGGGATGTTTTCATGGAATCGCAGAATTATAGAATGGTTACAGCACAAAAGGAGGCCATTCGACCTATCCTGTCTGTGCTGGCTTACTGCAAGGGCAATTCACCTAGTGTCACTCCCCTCCCTAGTCTCTGTAGCCCTGCAATTTTTTTTCTCTTCAGATAATGATCCACAGGGAAATGGTGGTCATGGGGATATGGTGGTAATGTCACTGGACAGGTAATCCAGAGGTTTAGGCTAATGCTTTGGGGACGCAGGCTCAAACCCCACCCCGGCAGATAGTGGAATTTAAATTCAATTAATTAAAACCTGGAATTTAAAGCTAGCATCAGTAATGGTGACCATGGAGCTATTGTGAAAATCCATCTGGTTCACTAATGTTCTTTAGGTAAGGAAATGTGCCATCCTTATTTGGATCTGGCCAATATGTGACTGCAGACCCTCAGCAATGTGATTGACTCTTAACTGTCCTCTGAAGTGGCCTAGTTAAGCCATTCAGCTCAAGGGCAATTAGGGATGGGCAACAAACACTGGCCTTACCCTTGAACTGAATCCCATGAAAGGATAAATAACATAAATAATAAATAAGAAGAATTCTCAATAAAGGTGCTATATAAATGCAAGTTGTTGTTGATTCTGTTCCATCTGATTTTGCCCTTAGTTGAATGGAGCTGCTCATCACCACGAACTGCTGGGACCTCCTTGGATAGCTCTGATTTAAAACATGAGTTATCTCTCAGAAATTGCCTCCGTGCCATTCAACTCTGCAAGGAGGGACTGTGTATAATCATTCCCGCTACACATACTTTACTGCCCGGCCTTCATCTTGTTGGGGAGTCACCTTTCAGCTGGTGTGATCAAACTCCCCGGCTCCCCCTCGGAGGGCAGCTCAATACTCAGGGGAATCTGCCTGGCAGAATTCCCAGCCTCTGACCTGCTCTTGTAGCCACAGTATTTATATGGGTAGCTCAGTTTAGTTTCCAGGACTTGCTGCACATGGACATAGAAGTGGTGGATGATTAAAATTGGGGCTGCTCGAGAGGTCAGAATTAGAACAGCAGAGATAACTTGGAGCGTTGTGGGTCTGGAAGGGATTACAGAGATAGGGAGGGTGGCACCACGGGGGGACTGGAAAACAAGGATGTGAATTTTAAAACGGAGGTGCTGTTTAGCCAGGAGCTGATGAAGGTCATTGAGCACAAAGGGTGATAGGGGAGTGGGACTTGGTGTGTGTTAGAACATGGGCAACAGAGTTTTGGATGACTTCAAATATACATCGTGTAGAAAGTGGGAGACCAGCCAGGAGTGCACTAGAATCGTCAAATATAGAAATAACAAAGGCATGAATGAGGTTTTCAGCAGAAGAGCTGAGATGGGGGGGGTGGGGGCGGGTGTTTGGGCGATGTTACAGAGACAGAGATAGGCGATCTTAGTAACAGCGCAGCTATGTGATGGAAAGTTTTCTTAAGGGTCAACCACAAACATCTTCTGTCTGCTGGCATGCACGGAGAACAGATCAGTGAATTTCCTGGCTGGTCTGCTCGTGGTGGGTCTGCTCGTGGTGGGTCTGCTCGTGGTGGGTCTGCTCGTGGTGGGTCTGCTCGTGGTGGGTCTGCTCGTGGTGGGTCTGCTCGTGGTGGGTCTGCTCGTGGTGGGTCTGCTCGTGGTGGGTCTGCTCGTGGTGGGTCTGCTCGTGGTGGGTCTGCTTGTGGTGGGTCTGCTCGTGGTGGGTTTACACATAGGAACGTAGGAACAGGAGTAGGTCATTCAGCCTGTCAAGCCTGCTCCACCGTTCAATTAGATCATAGCTGATCAACTACCTCACCACCACTTTCCCGTGCTATCTCCATATCCCTTGATGCCATTAGTCTCCAGAAACCCATCGATTTCTGTCTCGAACATGTTCAATGATTGAGCTTCCACAGCCCTCTGGGGTAGAGAATTCCAAAGACTCACCACCCTCTGAGTAAATTAATTCTTCTTCATCTGTCTTAATTGGCTTCCCCCTTATCCTGAGGTTATGTCCCCTGGTTTTAGATTCACCAGGGGAAACATCTTATCTACATCTATCCTTTCACACTCTGTAAAAATTTTGTAAGTATCAATGAGGTCACCCCTCATTCTTCGAAACTCTAGGCAATACCGGCCCAGTCTCCCCAGTTTCTCTTCATAAGACAATGCCGTCATCTCTGCGATTAATCTGGTGAACCTCTATCGCTCTCCCTCTATGGCAATTATGTCCCTCCTTAAATAAAGGGACCAAAACTGTACACAATACTCCGGGTGAGGTCTCACCAAATATCTGTACAACTGCAGCAAGGCATCTTTGCTCGTGTACTCAAATCCCCTGAAATGAAGGCCAGCATACCATTTGCCTTCCTAATTGCTTGCTGCACCTGCGTGCTAACCTTTAGTGACCCTCGAACAAGGACACCCAGGTCGCTTTGGACATCTGCACTTCCCAACCTCTCACCAGTTAAGAAATGTTCTGCATCCCTGTTTTTTCTACCAAAGTGAATAACTTCAGGCTTATTCACATTATATTCCACCTGCCATGTTCTGGCCAGCTCACTTAGCCTGTCCAAGTCCTCTTGAAGCCTCCTTGCATTCTCCTCACAACTTACGTCCCCACTCAGCAAATTTGGAAATATTACAATTGGTCCCCATATCCAGATCATTTATACAGGTTGTGAACAGCTGTGGACCTAGCACTGACCCTACCCCACTAGTAACAGCCTGCCATCCTGAGAGTGATGTGTTTATCCCTCCTGGTGAGTCTGCTCCTGATGGACTTTCTCCTGGTGGGTCTGCTGGGCCTGGCATACACAAGGTAACAGGAAAGAGTCTAACTGACTGTCCTTTTTCTAATCTTTAATACATGGTGAGGTGACTATGAGGTGTGTGCCAGTTTACCCAGACCTCCCTAGGCTGGTGGACAACAGGAAAATTACATGTTTTGAACCACTGCATTTCCTGTGGTGAAGTACTCTCACTGTAGGGTAGAGAGTGACAGGACTTTGACCCAGTGACAATGTAGGAACAGCTGAGGAAACTGAGTACAGACTTGGGGTTTGGTGAGAAGGGGGAGTCTGGTGAGGCATGGGGACAAGGAGGTGTTCGTTTCCTTTTTCTATCTTTCTCACCCGGTAGGAATTGATTCTTGCTCTACTCCAGGGAAAAGAGTTAACTGTTGATGAACTTCTGGTGATGTGTCAATACTGCAGCATGTAGGAGCTCCTGGAAAACATTGTGATCCAGAGCAAACATGTCTACAGTAAGTGTTTGTGGCTCGAGGAGCTTCAGCTCAGAGTCATTGAGCTGAAGGCTGAGATGCAGACCATGCGACATATCAGGGAGGGGGAAAGTTACCTGGATGCTTTGTACCAGGAGGCAGTCATGCCACTTAGGATAGGGTCTTCTGATTCGGTCAGGGACAGAAGGGAGTGAGGCAGGTAAGGAGGCCCAGAGGGCAGGAGTGTAGGAGTGTGAGCCTCTGCAATTGTCCAACAGGTTTGAGGTTCTCTAAGCTTGTTTGGATGAGAGCTGGGGGCTGCAGGGTGGAAGGGCAAACTGACCATGGCACCATGGTACAGGAAGCCATCCAAGTGGGGAGAGCAAAGAGGAATGTAGTGGTAGTAGGGGACAGTATAGTGAAGGGGATTAACGCTGTTCTCTGCAGCAAAGAACGAAAGTCCAGATGGTTGTGTTGCTTGCCCAGTGCCAGAGTTCGGGACATCTGCTCAGGGCTGGAGAGGAACTTCAGTGGGAGGGGGAAGGATCTGGTTGCTGTGGCCCATGTAGGTACCAATGACATAGGTAGAACTAGGGAAGAGGTTCTGTCTAGAGAGTATGAGGAGCTAGGCACAAAATTGAAAAGCAGAACCTCAAAGGCTATAACCTCTGGATTATTACCTAAGCCGCATGCGAATTGGCATAGATCACATAAAATTAGTGAGGTGAACTGGTGACTCAAAGACTGGTATGGGGGAAGTGGGCTCTAGTTTGTGGGACACTGGCACCAGTTCTGGGGAAAGTGGAGGCTGTACTGTTGGGATGATCTACACCTGAACCGCCCTGGGACCAGTGTTCTTGTGAACCATATAACCAGGGAAGTAAAGAGGGTTTTAAACTAAATAGTCAGGGCAAGGGATCAAATGTGGAAAGATGTGGTATTTCAAAGAATAGAGACAAGGTAAGAGAGGAGAATAATAATATGGGAAATGAGGGTCGGAGAATGACAGTAAGGGACAGAGAGAAAAAACCTAAGAATGCACCAAGAATCAAGACAAGATGTCACAAAGATAACAAAAAGATAAAACTAAAGGCTCTGTATCTGAATGAGAGTAGCATTCATAACAAAGTAAACAAATTGATAGCGCACATTGAGGTAAATACATATGTCCTTATAGCCATTACGGAGACGTGGCTGCAGGGTGACAAGGGTTGGGTCCTGAATATTGAGGGTTATATGAAGAATAGGAAGTTAGGTAAAGGTGGAGGGCAGCATTGTTAATCAAGGATGGCAAGTGTGCAATATTTAGAGATGACCTTGGTTTAGCAGATCAAGATCTAGAATCAGTTTGGGTGGAGATGAAGAATAGTAGAGGTAAGAAGTCACTAGTAGGAGTGGTCTATGGGCCCGCTAACAGTAACCACAATGTAGGGCAAAGTATACAAGAAGCATTACTGGATGGTTGTGATAAAGGGACGGCAATAATCATGGGCAACTTTAATCTGCATATAACCTGGAAAAATCAGATTGGCAGTGGTAACCTGGGTGAGGAGCTCATAGAATGCTTTCAAGATAATTTCTTAGAGCAGCACATTCTGGAACCAACCAGAGAGCAGGTCATATTAGACTTGATATTGTTTAATGTGACAGGATTAATTAATGACTTCAGAGCTAAGGCACGCCTAGGTAGCAGTGACCATAATAAGATTGAATTTTACATCCGGTATGAAAGGGAGAAGAGTGGGTCTAAGACAAGCATTTTAAACTTAAGTAAGGGCAACTATGTGGGGATGAAAGCTGAGCTAGCTGAAGTGAACTGGAATACTAGGCTAAAGGATAGATCAGTAGAGAAGTAGTGGCAGACATTTAAGGGGATGTTTCAGAATACTCATTCAGAATAAGTATATTCCTACTATAAAGAAAAATTCTAAAGGAGGACCCACCATCTGTGTTAACTAAAGAAGTTAGGGAAAGCATCAAAGTTAAAGAAAAAGCATATAACTGCGCAAAGATGAGTGGCGGGTCAGATGATTGGTCAGAATATAAAGAACAGCAGAGAATGACTTGAAGGTTAATCAGGAAAAAAAAATTTGAGTATGAGACAAAGCTAGATAGAAATGTAAAAACGGATAGCAAGAGTTTCTATAGATATTTAAACAAGAAAAGAGTAGGCCCTCTAGAGAACAAAATATTTGTTCATTTCATCCGCCATTTCTTTATTATATACTATTAACTCCCATGTGAAGTTGGCAGGAAGAATAAAAAAACAGAATATTACTTAAACGGAGAACAGCTACAGAATTCTGAGGTGCAGAGGGATCTAGGTGTTTTTGTGCACGTGTCACAAAATGTTAGCGTGCAGGTACAGCATGTAATCAAGGAGGCTAATGGACTGCTATCCTTTATTACGAGAGGAATTGAACATAAAAGTAAGGATAAAAGCAAAATACAGCGGATGCTGGAAATCTGAAATGAAAACAGAAAATGCTGGAAAGGGAGTTAATAGTAGATAATAAGGAAATGGCGGATGAAATGAACAAATATTTTGTTTCCGTCTTCACTATAGAGGATATAAAAAACATTCCAGTAATAGCTATAAATCAGGAGGTGGAAGGGAGAGGGGAACTTGGTGAAATTATAATCACTAACCAAGCGCTACTGAGCAAACTGATGGAGCTGCAGGCTGACAAGTCTCCTGGTCCAGATGGACTTCATTCTAGGGTCTTAAAAGCAGTAGTTAATGAGATAGTAGATGTGTTGGTGTTAATTTTCCAGAATTCCCTAGATTCTGGAAAGGTTCCATCAGACTGGAAAGTAGCAAATATGACCCCTCTATTCAGGAAGAGAGAGAGACAAACAACAGGAAACTATACTCCAGTTAGCTTGACATCTGTTGTGGGGAAAGTGTTAGAGTTGATCATTAAAGAGGTTATAGCTGAGCACTTAGAAAAACACAAGATGATCGGGAAGAGTCAGCATGGTTTTGTGAAAGTGAAATCATGTTTAACCTATTTATTAGAGTTTTTTAAGGAGTAACATGTGCTGTGGATAAAGAGGAGCCTGTAGACATAGGGTCTGTACTTGGATTTCCAAAAGGCATTTGATAAGGTGCCACATCAAAGGTTATTGCAGAAAATAAAATCTCATGTTGTAGAGGGTAACACATTAGCCTGGATAAAGGTTTGACTGGCTAGCAGCAAACAGTGAGTATGCATAAATTGGACTTTGTCTGATTGGCAGGATGTGACTAGTGGAGTCCTGCAGGGGTCTGTACTGGGGCCTCAACTTTTTACAATGTGCATCAATTACTTAGATGAGGGGAGTGAAGGCATGATGGCTAAATTTGTAGATGACACAAAGATAGATAGGAAAGTATGCTGTGAAGAAGACATAAGGAGTTTGCAGACAGATATAGATAGATTGAGTGAGTGGGCAAAAATCTGGCAGATGGGGTATAATGTGGGAAAATGTGAAGTTGTTCCCTTTGGCAGGAAGAATAAAAAAACAGAATATTACTTAAACGGAGAACGACTGCAGAATTCTGAGGTGCAGAGGGATCTAGGTGTTTTTGTGTACATGTCACAAAATGTTAGCGTGCAGGTACAGCATGTAATCAAGGAGGCTAATGGACTTCTATCCTTTATTACAAGAGGAATTGAAAATAAAAGTAAGGATAAAACAAAATAAAGCGGATGCTGGAAATCTGAAATGAAAACAGAAAATGCTAGAAAAACTCAACAGGTCTGGCAGCATCTGTGGAGAGAGAAACAGAGTAAATGTTTTGAGTCTGTATGACTCTTCCTCAGAATTCTGAAGAGGAATCATACAGACTCAAAAAGTTAACTCTGTTTCTCTCTTCACAGACGCTGCCGGACCTGCTGAGCTTTTTCCAGAATTTTCTGTTTTTATTATAAAAGTAAGGCTGTTATGCTTCAGTTATACAGGGCAATGGTGAGGCCACATCTTGAATATTGTGTGCAGTTTTGGTCTCCTTATTTAAGGAAGAATGTAAATGTGTTGGAGGCGGTTCAGAGCAGGTTTACTGGATCGGTATCTGGAATGAGCAGGTTGTCTTCTGAGGGTAAGTTGGACAGATTGGGTTTGTTTCCACTGGAGTTCAGAAGAGTGAGGGATGACTTGATTGAAGTGTATAAGAAAACAAACGGAATTGACAAGGTGAATATGGAAAGAATGTTTCCTCTTGTGGGTGAGTCCAGAACTAGGGGACACTATTTTAAAATTAGGGGTTGCCCTTTTAGGACAGAGATGAGGAGAATCTTTTTTCTCTCAGAGGGCTGTGCGGCTTTGGAACTCTCTGCCTCAGAAGGCAGTGGAAACGGGGTCACTGAGTATTTTTTAAGGCAGAGATAGATAAATTCTTGTTAGGCAAGGGAATCAAAGGTGGTAGATGGGAATGTGGAACTTGAAACACAAAGAGATCAGCTATGATCTTATTGAATGGTGGAGCAGGCTCGAGGGGCCAAATGGCCTACTTCTGCTCCTATTTTGTATGTTTGGATGTGATGTATGTCCAAGTCAGGTGTATGACTTGGAGGGAATCTTATAGATGACGCTATTCCCATGTGTCTGCTGCCCTTTGTCATTCTGGGCGATGGAGGGCACAGGTTTGGAATGTGCTGTCGAGGAAGCCTTGGTGAGTGGCATCTTGTAGATAGTACACACTTCTGCCATGGTGTGCCGGTGGTGGAGGGAGTGAATGTATAATGTGGCACAGGTGGGGTGACAATCAAGCAATCTGCTTTGTCCTGGATGGTGTCAGGTTTCTTGAGTATCGCTGGAGCTGCACTCGTCCAGGCAAGTGAAGACTATTCCTCAATTTCTCACCCAACTTTCAAAAGACCTCTAACAAAAGTTCCTGACAAAAGAATTTCAGTTTAAAAGATTGGGAGACCTGTGGATCCATGGAGGAATCTTGGTGTTGCAAAAACCTCAATTAAACTGGGTTGCCACAGTTTCTAGGAATAAATTTCCGATCCTTTGGGGGTTAATCTGGTTGCTGTATTTCCCAGATCCTGTGAGGAGGCATCCATTCCCAGGGGGATATGAAGCCCGCCCTCAGCCTCCTGGGCCCAGAGCTGTGTTTACACAGCTGAAATGTTGTTCACTCAGCTGGCTGTCAAATGGTCTATTGTTTCCCAGTGTTGGAGCAGGAGTTGAAGTGCTATTGGCCGTGATTCAGTGTAATTCTATCAGTCACATTGCTCCACACTGTCAGGTTTCAGGCCTCACAGCTGAGAGCAGATTGATTTGTTCTTATGTTTTTCCAAAAGCCAGTCTGACCGCAGTGTTAGAGGTTCTGGTCCACCCTATTAGTTTACTGTGTAAATCTGGAGAATGTAAAGCAGGTCAAATAATGGTGCGGTGGTGATGGATTGGTGGGAGGGGGAAGGCTAAGGAGAGCAGAGGTGGGGCGCACACATTCAGTAACTCTGCAAATTTACAGGGCTCAAATTAAGTACATCTCCCTGCCAACTAATTCTCACCAGTTGTTGCCACTAACACTGCTACTAAACTCCCATCTGTCTGTACAGCAGCAACAATGGGGCAGCATTAATTCACTCCCATGTTCACTCTGTTTTCACTTCCTTGGCTGCCTCAATCATCTACATCCCTTTCTGTGACAAGTCACTTGTGACACCGCCTATCCAGTGCTTCCTCAGTTTTCTTTGGCTTCTTGCTCCATGCCCTGACCAATGTTTATCTTCGAGCAACATCACTAAGCAAAAAAGGACCATCCCTTCATTATCAAACGCTATTTGTGGTTTCTTTGCTGTGTGCAAATGGTTGTAGCATTTCCTACATTACAACTGTGGCTACACTTTCAAAGTACTTTGTAGAATGTAATGCACTTTGGTGCAGATGGAGGGTGTGCAAGACGCTATATAAATGGAAATATTTGTTTTACCTTTGTGAGCTGGAACATGAAAATACACAGGGCAGAGTTTTTTGCTTGGCATGCAGGAGCGTGCCCGCCCTGCTCGAACGTGGAATAGCACATGATGACGTTGGGCGAGCGTCCCAACGTCATCGCACACTCGCAAAGGTCGGAAGCGCGCCCACCGACAATTAAGAGGCCTATTAAGGCCGTTAAAGTTGTAATTAACGGAGATTTTTCGTAGCCCGTCCAACGTTACAGTTGGCGGGCGGGCGAATCGGCCGGGCGGCCTTTGCATTTTTCAGGAAACCTCATCCACGGGCGGGATGAGGTTTCCGTTATTAAATTAAAAAAAATAAAAATGTATGGACAGAATTTTCATCATGTATATGTTCAGGTGACAGATTCTGATGCGTGGGCAATTTTTCCAGATTTTAAAATCTGTTTTTATTGCATTTAAACTCTTCAGCTCCCTGAGGCAGCTCTCTCTGTCTTCAGGGAGCTTTCATTGTGCGCTCCCCCGTGCCCAAGCTGACTTCAGCGCTCGCCCTCCTCCTACTCCTCTCGCCCCCAGCCCGGCAGCGCTGAGACTTTCAGCACGCATTTCACGTTGGCTGGCCGTTAATTGGCTAGCCAGTGTGAAATCGCGGGTAACGGCTGATCGCGGTCGGGGGTCCATTCCCCAGCTGCTGTCAGGCCCGCCGATCGCACGCGCCCACCCAACTAAAAATCCTGCCCACTGTTTCCAATCCTTCCTAAATCGTGCCCGGACCATTGTGCTTGTCACTCTTGGATCATCTGCAAAAGCATTGTTTCTTGTTAAAGCCACGTTCTTATATCAATATTGATTCTTTACATCCTTGATGTCCCCAGTATTCCTCTCAACCTACTCACCTCTACTGTTATTATCTTTTGTTCATCAGTTGGAAGTGTAAAGGGGATTTAAGGGGAGGTGGTGGCGGAGTGGTATTGTCACTGGGCTAGTAATCCAGAGATCCAGGGTAATGTTCTGGGGACCAGGGTTGGAATCCCACCATGGCAGATGGTGAAATTTAAATTCAATAAAAATCTGGAATTAAAAGTCTAATGACCATGAATCCATGGCCATAAAAACCCACCTGGTTCGCTAACTTAGGGAAGGAAATCTGCCATCCTTACCTGGTCTGGCATGCATATGACTCCAGATCCACAGCAATGTGGTTGACTCTTAACTGCCCTCTGGAATGGCCTGGCAAATCACTCAGTTGTATCAATCTACTAAAAAGTCTAAAAGGAATGGAACTGGATGGACTACCCGGCGTCGACCTAGGCATCGGAAACGACAACAGCTACTCAGCTTTCCTGACACTGCAAAGTGCTCCTTGCTAACACCTGGGAGCTAGTGCCAAAATTGTGAGAGCTGTCTCACAGATGAGTCAAGCAACAGCTTGACCTAGTGATTCTCACAGAACCATACGTTACAGACAATGTCCCAGACACCACCATCAAAACCCTGGGTACGTCCTGTCCTGCTGGCAGGACGAACCCAGCAGAGAAGGGGGCACAGTTGTATCCAGTCGGGAGGGAGTTGCCCTGGTAGTCCTGAACATTGACTCCAGGCCCCTTGAAGCCTGTGGCATCAGGTCAAACATGGTCAAGGAAACCTCCTGCTGTTTACCAAGTACCCACCACCTCCCCTCAGCTGATGAGTCAGTGCTCCTCCACGTTGAACACAACTTGGAGGGAGCACTGAGGGTGGCAAGGGCAGCATGTACTCTGGGTTGGGGATTTCAATGTCCATCACCAAGAGTGGCTGGGTAGCACCACTACTGACCGAGCTGGCTGAATCCTAATCCCGAGCAAAACTGGGGTCAATGGGAATCAAGGGGAAAACTCTCTACCGGTTGGAGTCATACCTAGCACAAAGGATGATGGCTGTGGTTGTTGGAGGTCATCTCAGTTCCAGGACATCACTGCAGGAGTTCCTCAGGGTAATGTTCTAGGCAATCTTCAGCTGCTTCATCAGTGACCTTCCCTCCATCAGGTGGTCAAACATCAACAATTATCTTCCTCCTATCATAAGGTCAGAAGTGAGGATATTTGCTGATGATTGCACAATGTTCAACACCATTCATGACTCCTCAGATACTGAAGCAGTTCATGTCCAAATGCAGCAAGACCGGCACAATATCCAGACTTGGGCTGACAAGTGGCAAGTAACATTGTGCCGGGCGATGACCGTCTCCAACAAGAGAGAATCTAACCATCACCCCTTGACATTCAATGGCATTATCATTGACCAGAAACTGAACTGGACTAGTTATATAAATATTGTGGCTACAAGAGCAGATCAGTGGTTAGGAATCCTGTGGCAAGTAACTCGCCTCCTGACTCCCCAAAGCTTGACAACTACAAGGCACAAACCAGGCGTGTGATGGAATGCTCTCCACTTGTCTGGGTGAGTGTAGCTCCAACAACACTCAAGAAGCTTGACACCATCCAGGACAAAGTAGCCCGCTTGATTGGCGCCCCATCCACCACCTTCAACATTCACACCCTCCCTCCCAGTGGCAGCAGTGTGTACCACCTACAAGATGCAATGCAGGAACTCACCAAGCCTCCTTAGACAGCACCTTCCAAACCAACGACCTCTGCCATTTAGAAGGACAAGGGCAGCAGACACATGGGAACACCGCTGCCTGGAAGTTCCCCTCCAAATCACTATCCTGACTTGGAACTATATCGCTGTCCCTTCACTGACACTGGGTCAAAATCCTGGAATTCCCTACCTAGCAGATGTACCTGCACCACCTGGACTGCAGCGGTTCAAGAAGTCAGCGCACCACCACCTTCTCAAGGGCAATTAGGGACGGGCAATAAATGCTGGCCTGGCCAGCAACACCCATAGCCCATGAATGAATAAAACAAAAAAAAAGACCTATCTAAACATTGAGTATCCAGACTCTACATCAAACTGGAGCCGATTCTGCTCACCGGGTGATTACCTACCAGGTTTAGCCTTAACCTGAGGGAACCCAGCCCCTTCTGAATCAAAGGAGGTTTCCCTTGGGCCTGCTGCAGGATGACTCTTCTTTGAAGTGCAAAGCAGGTGGCTGTCGTTTGCATGGGCATGCCAGTGGTGGGCGCTCCAGATTTCTTGAGCATTGAAAACTGGGCGATCATGTGACTGACGTGTTTAAAATTTTCCAAGGATTTAATTGAGTAAATGCAGAGAAACTGTTTCCACTAACAGTGGGACTCAAGACCCAGAGGATAGAATCTTAAAATTAAAACTAGACCATTCACGAGTGAAATCAGGAACCATCTTGTAGTAGAAGGGTCTGGTGTATTTAGGGTTAATGTGGGACTGAGTACAGCACCTTCCACACAATGATGCAAGAAGGCACATGACCTTGACCTAGGGTCAGTGTGGTGTTGGCCAGAGACATGTTAAGGCCTAGGATGGAGATTCCCTGTATCCATTACTGTATATTTGTATATGGTTACAAGTAGTTAATATGCAGTTAACATTCAAAAGACTACGAAGATTTCTTTAACAGACACGTTCTGTGACCAATACCATCCTAACACATTTCTTCCACACAAAGAGGAGTGGAAATCTGGAGTGCTCTCCTCTAAGAGGCTGGGGGTCAACTGGAGCTTTCAAGACTGAGATTGATAGATTTTTGTTAGGTAAGAGCGTTAAGTGTAGTGTAAAGGGTTAATGGAATAAACATGCTAGTGAGTAATGTAGACTATGATGCATCTGTGACATCAGCAGTCATGTGCTAGAGACTCTGTACAATAGACAGGCAACTCTTAAAGGAGATGTGCCTACTCAGTAATCCAGCTTGTACATGTTATACATAGGCCAGAAACTTACCAATGTTGGATAGGCAGGGTGGGAGTGGGCAGGGGCCGGTGCAGAGCCAATCGCCACCCGTGATTGGCTGTGTGCTGCCATTTTACGTGGGTGGGCCAATTAAGGCCCACCCACCATGATGCATGGCTGGTAGCGCTCAGCGCTACCTGTGCGGGCAGAGGGACGAGGAAGAGTAAGGGCCTGCACATGTGCGCGAAAGACTGCAGCGATCTCCCTGAGGCATGGAGCTGCCTCAGGGAGATTAAGTTGATGAAGAAATTTTTGTTAAAAATAAAGTTCAAAATTATTTAAACATGTCTCCTCATGTGGCGGTGTCACATGAGCTGGGGCATGTTTTTATATTTAGGAAAATGTTTTCACTTCATTAATAAAAGTTTTAGGAAACTTCATCCCGCCCATGGATGAGGTTTCCTAAAAAACGCGAAGGCTGCCTGGGCTCTTCGTCTGCCCGGCAACCTTAAGGTTCGATGGGCAGCAGTGCTAACAACTTTAATTGGTTTTTTAATGGCCTTAATAGGCCGTTGACAGTTTGGCGGGCACACAGCTGCCTCCGGCATGCACCCGCTGAATGAAATATCGAAATGATGCGTGATGCCATTGGGACACACGCTCCATGTCATCGCGCGTCATTTTGTGCGTTGGTGTGTCAGGCCCTCCCCCGCACACTGACGGCAAAACTCTGGCCTCAGTATAAATAAACTAGTTTTAACTAAATAGCCGTGTCTGGCTACAGTTGCTCTTCGCAAGACCTTAGGCCTTACAGGTTCTCTAAACATTAAGGGTTACAGATCCAAGGCGGATGAATGGTGTTGAGATGCAGATCGGGCACAATCTAATCGAATGGCAGAGGAGGCATGAGGGGCCGAATGGCCTACTCCTGTTCTATATCTCTAATGGAAAGCATGGGGAGATCTATGTTAATCCGTTGCAATGCCTAGCAGATTGCTATTCCCATTCCTGAGCTGCACTAGCCCATGGCTCCACACTACTAGCTTCAGTTTTGCAATCCTCAAGAGGGTTAATATCGCCGCGGTGGGAGATTGTGGAACAGGCCTGTTCCACTGGAACTGTGTGGTGCAGCCTGTCCTGTTGGCTGCAACAGCAAGTTCCTGCTGGAACAGATGTTTAATTCTTCTTTTATTGAGTCCTGAAGGTATAAAATAACAAATTAGCAGCCGCCGATGTCACAGGAATAAAGTATAGTGTTGATTGGGTTTTCACACCCATTTCAATCTATAAAGAAGGGAAGTTTCTAGACATAAGCAGCAAATAAGACAGAAATTGCTGTAAGTGACATTATTGCACGAATTCGCATCAAGTTTCCTTCACTGCACTATATTGACAGAGCTGTTACTTGTTTTAAAAAACTAAATGAACAAATGCTCCATTAAAATAGCAGAGAATGGAATTTGCTAAGCATGTGTTAAGCACTTAGCAGATAACATCAGCAACAGTAGTTTGCAGCCATGTACCTTGGCTGAGAGGAATAAGGGAGAAGAGAAGATTAGGTAAGGTCAGAAGTAAAGAAGTACATTTTACAATATATCCCCCCTCACATCCAACACCCCACATCCCCGTCGCCACCCCCCGTCTCCCCCCACCCCGTCCCCACCACTCCAGAAAGTGGCTTCTGAGAAAGACATCATACAACTTCAATGTATTGTGGAGCAGGTTAGTAATTCCTAACAAAAACACAAAATGCTGGAAAAATTCTGCAGGTCTCAGAGCTCTGAAGAAGGGTCATACAGACTCGAAACATTAACCCTGTGTCTCTCTCCACAGATGCTGCTAGACCTGTTGAGTTTTTCCAGCATTTTCTGTTTTTGTTTCAGGTTTTGCTTATATCTTAGTAATTCCTAACCCTGCTGCCAGGCTTCTTATATATGGAAAGCCTGTATGAAGGATCAGGGCTAATGGAAATAGTTGTTGGTGAAGCGTAAAGGGTTAATCTTTATTTGTGAGTAGACAGCCTACATCATCGTCATTGATGTAAGATCACATGGCAATAGAGTATGCTGAGAGATAGTTCTATTTGAAGCATTGTGCTAAGCCTGTACTGTGCCTAGTTAGTAGAATATTCAACAAAAGGTAAAGTTTACCAACAGCCTTGCCTGTATCATGGGGAGATAGTGGTGTAGCAGTAACGTTACTGGACTAGTCATCCAGAAACCCAAGTTAATGCTCATGGGACACGGGTTAAAATCTCACTATGGCCACTGGTAGAATTTGAATTCAGTTACTAAATCTGGAATTAAAAGCTTGTCTCAGTAATGGTGAAGCCATTGTCAACTGTAAAAAAACCATCTGGTTCACTAATCACCTTGAGGGAAGGAAATCTGCCATCCCTGCCTGGTCTGGCCTACATGTGACTCCAGACCCGCAGCAATGTGGTTGACTCTTAACTGCCCTCTGAAGTTGCCTAACAAGCCACTCAGTTCAAGGGCAATTAGGGATGGGCAACAAATTTTGCCTTGGCAACAATGCCCACTATCCCATAAAGAAGGACAATCTTATCTAAGACCCACAATGATGATGACAGAGTTAGGTGAATTCATGGGCAGTTTGTCTCCTGGTCCTGGCCCAACATTTATTCAAATCACCACCATCAAATTTCCACTAAAGTCAACTTCCCCAGACAGGGCAGACACATCCTGCCACACTTCAAGGGGCAAATTGCATCTTTTGTTCAATACTCAACTATTCCATAGCTCTCCTGGCTGGCCACTTTTTCTCCTTGCACCTTCCATAAACCTGAACTCATTCAAACCTCTGCCACCATATCCCAACTTGCACCAAGTCCCATTCACCCATCATCAATGTGCTTGCTGACCTACACTGGCTCCTCAGCCAGCAGTGTCTTGATTTTCACATTGTCATCCTTATATTCAAATCGGTCCATGATGACGCCCCTCCCTATCTTCATGACCTCCTCCGGTCCTATAACCCTTTGAGATCTCTTGTACTCCTCCAACTCTGGCCTCTTGCAGATCAATCAATCATTGGCATCTGTCTAGACCCAAAGATCTGTAAGTCCCTCCCTAACTCCCTCCACTGCTCTCTCCTCCTTTAAGACACTCCTTAAAACCCTACTTCTTTGACCAAGCTTTTGGTCACCTGCCAACAACAACTTGTATTTATGTAGCGCCTTTAATGTAATGAGATGTCCCAAGGTGTTTCACAGGACCATTATGAAACAAAATATGACACCAAGCCACATGAGGAGATACTAGATCAGCTAGTTCAAAACTTGGTCAAAGATGTGGGTTTTAAGGAGTGTCCTAAAGGAGGAAAGTGAGGAGGAGAAGTGTAGGGAGGGAATTCCAGAGCTTGGGACCTAGGCGACCAAAGGTGCAACCATCAATGGTGGAGCAATTATAATTGGCAATGAACAAGAGGCCAGAATTAGAGGAGCACTGATATCTCAGAAGGTTGTGGGGCTGGAGGAGATGGCAGAGAGAGGGAGAGGTGGAGGGATTTGAAAACAAGGATGATCATTTTAAAATTAAGACGTTGCTTGACCAGGATTCAATGCAGTTTAGCGAGCACAGATAAGGGCATGAGATTTGCTGTGAGTTAGGACATGGGCAGCAGAGTTTTGGATGACCTCAAGTTTACGAGGGTAGAATGTGGGGGACCAGCCAAGACTGCATTGGATTAGTTGGGTCTAGAGGAAAAGAAGGCATGTCCTAATGAGCTGAATTCTAACTCCCAAAAAAGGGAGTTGGGGTCATGTATGAAGCTAAACACAGAATATCTGGAACAGGAACTAAACTCACCCACTTCTGGGTTTAATGCAGATGGAAAGGGAGGCTGGCGACCAACCTGCCCATGGGAGTATGTGGTCATTTAAATATTATTATAATGTCTTTCTGCACCTTTATTAAAACAGTAATTCTATTTGTAACCACAGAAAATTTCTCAGAAAATTCAACAGTTTAAAGGAGGCGGGAAGGGCTGAATGCATGAGACAAATGCCTTTACAGCACTGCTTGTGGGCCAGGAGGAGCAGGAGTGTTCACACCAGGCCCACCAAGCTGCCCAGTAGACCACACCACCCCTCCACTCCAGTGATCGGTCTGCTTTTCCCTTCAACCACCATCAGACCCCTGCGCCCCCTACACGCCCAGTCGGGACAACCATAGGCCTCCCTATGTTCTGAACCACCCCACCAATCTCTCTCCCACGCCCCTAGCACACCAGCCTATTTTTGTAAACTTCGGTTTCCAGAATTTAAATGCGAGGCTCCTTTAAGTGAGTTTCCAACCCGAAAGGCCCCCAGTCTGTCAAATAGGCTTCGTGCAGGGGGCTGGGGTCACTTAAAGCAGCCCTGCAGTTTGTAAAACCCATTCTTCCAGCAAAACTTGCGTCCAGGCCAAAATCCATTCAATATCACCTCACGTGTCTCGATGTCAATTTTGTGTCTGATAATGCTCCTGTGAAGTGCCATTTTACTGTATTAAAGGTGCTATATAAATGCAAGTTCTTGTTGATTTTGGAGTCACCAGATCTTATCATTTTGCTTTTGTACACATAATTGAGGGGGCCTACTTAGCATAATATTATGTGTGGCTGTGGTAGGGTAGTAGTTATGTTACTGGGCTAACAATCCAGAGAATGTGGGCCGAATTTTTGTGATCGACTTGGGAATCGCAAGATGGGCCATTTCCCTACATCAAGTTCTTGTGTTCTGAATGAATCCATACGCACATGTTATTTTCCCCCCAGGGAGTCAGAGTTGGGCTGAAGCCGGGGCCGCTGTCTCCCAAGACAGACCCCAGTTAGGAATGAAGGCAGGCGGATGCTGAGGCGGGCAGGTTAGAAGGCTTGCCTCCATCCAGTGAAACATCAACGGGTTTTGCGGATGACTGTTAGGCCCCATAGTCTTCAACCCTTACTCCACTCACCCTCCCACCCACCTCCATGCCCCTTACATACTGCCATACCCGCTCCATACCCCCCCATGCCTCCTCCATGCTCCGTCCATACATCCTCATATCTACCGTGCCCCCCCATGCATTCTCCATACCCACTCATCCAGTATCCATGATGGACAGAACTCTAATAACACTTGGAAATCTTTGAAATTCTCAGGACAGAAATAAAGAAGCAATATTGCTGAAAAAAGACACATGTTTCCAAAGCTTTTTGTCTTGCACACATCAGGGCAAATGCAAGAATGCCACATTTCAAATAATCACACCAATTTATACTACAGGAGAAAAGGGTGCTGATTGGTTGGAAAATCAACTCTGATTGGCTGAGGCATTGCCATGGAGAAAGCAACAGGGAACTATAGGCTCCCAAGCTCTCGGATAATTCAAAAAAGGCACAAGGCTTGAACAAATTTTCGTGATCGTTTGAAATTTAGCATTCTTGTCTTTGCCCTAATGAATGCAAGATGAAGAGCTGCAGCAACATGTTTCCCTTTTCCGTGATATTCAAGTTCTGTATTACCAAACTACTGTTTAAATAAACAACCATCCATCCAAATTCCACTTGAAAACTATTGCTCCTCTTAGGAACTCATAGAACTGTCAATCAAACACAGCCATTCAAACTCCCCTTGAAAAAACTCACTCCTTTTTTAGGGTTCATAAATCTGCCAAAATAAGCAAACGGCCATTGAAAAACTTCTTCAAAACTCTGTGTTCCTATGAATTACTGATTACTGCAGAGAAGGGATCCCCTGTGTATGAATATATGTCACTTCTAGCAAGCCCAAATGAGCCATATTATGAACAGTATTGATTATCTCAAACTGGTTGTTAGTGCAGCCATTAGCACTCTCAGGGTTGTTCAGCAAGTGCTGACCAACTGCAGGATCCCATCTAACAGTAGAAATTTTGTTCTGGGTTCTCCAAGCACAGGTTGGTTGAGTACAATTTATATTTGCCTGTTATGAACAACTCAAGGAACATGCTGTTTGATTTGATCAGCCAATTGCTGGGAAGTATAGCCTTTGTAACTGGCATTGCACTGGCACTGAAATTCATACATGATATGTATGATTCACTCAATTGTTTGGTAGGCAGAACATCTTTTTGGGCTGACTGCAGCATCCTGTTAGTGCAAAATGCCACTCGCATAGCCGCTGCATTGTAACAGCATGAAATGGCTTCCTTAACCTGTTGTTCAAATTTTTGAGATAATTTAACTTTCTAGGGTAATTTGAAATATGCACAGAGCTTTTCAGGTCCAAAAATGGTACCCTATGGCTCATCTGCGAGTTTGTATGATACACAGAGAACAATGGTCTGATCAGGATAACCATTGTCTTGCAAGATAGCTTTGATGTATTCTATTTCTGTGTTAAGTATGCAAGGTAAGTAAATGGCTAGGGCCCTACTTACAAGATTGCTGATAAGACCAAGCTTACAGTGCGTGGAGCTATACAACTCCTTATGCACATATCGACCAGTGAAAATAGGCTTGCATAGACTGTAGTGGAGAACCCATTAGTGGATTTCTCAACAAGCATGTTGAGCACTTGCTGAACAAGCCTAAGTGCACTCATAGCTACACTAAGAACCAATTTAAGGTAACCAGTCAAGCTCATAATGTGGCTCAAATACCAGGTGCCTTTTCTAATCCCACCTTCCTGCACCCGGCCTATAGCCCTGCAGCTTACATCACTTTAGGTGCAGATCCAGTTACTTTTTAAAAGAGTTTAAAGTTTCTGCCTCTGCCACCAACCTGGGCAGCAAATTCCAGACACCAACTATCCTCTGCGTAAAAAAGTTCTTCCTCATGTCCCCCCTACACTTTCTGCCACTTATCTTGAATCTATGTCCCCTGGTTCTAGAATTCTTCACCAAGGGAAACAATTTTATCCTGTCCACTCTATCTATTCCCCTCATAATTTTGTACACCTCAATCAAGTAACCTCTCAGCCTTCTTTATTCTAAGGAAAATAACCCCAACCTATCCAATCTCTCCTCGTAGCTACACTTTTCTAACTCTGGCAACATTCTTGTAAACCTCCTCTGCACTCTCTCCAGAGCTATTACATCCTTCCTGTAATGTGATGACCAGAACTGCATACAATACTCTAGTTGTGGCCTCACCAGTGTTTTATACAATTCCAACATTATATCCTTACTTTTATATTCTATACCTCTGCCAATGAAGGAGAGCATTCCATATGCCTTCTTTACAACCTTGTCTACTTGAACTGCTGCCTTCAGGGACCTGCGTACTTGTACGCCAAGATCTCTCACTTCATCTACCCCTCTTAGTATATTCCCATTTATTTTGTAATCCCTGTAACTGTTTGACCTCCCTAAATGTGTGTCCTCACACTTCTCTATGTTAAAATCCATCTGCCACTTTACTGCCCACTCCACCAACACATCTATATCATTTTGGAGATTATGGCTATCCTCTACACTATCCACTACTCCGCCAATCTTTGTGTCATCTGCAAATTTCCCAATCATGCCCCCCACATTCACGTCCAAATCATAAATATATAACACAAACAGCAAGGGTCCCAACACTGAGCCCTGTGGAACACCACTTGAGACAACTTTCCATTCGCAAGGGCATCCATCGACCATTACCCTTTGTTTCCTGTTACAAAGCCAACCTTTTATCCAGTTTTCCATATTACCCTGAATCCCATGGGATTTTACTTTCCTGACCAATCTGCCATGTGGGACCTTGTCAAATGCCTTGCTAAAATCCATGTACACAACATCCACTGCACTACCTTCATCAACCCTTCTTGTTACTTCCTCAAAGAATTCAATCAAATTTGTGAGCCAAGACCTTCCTTTAACAAATCCATGCTGACCATCCCTGACTAGTCCATGCCTTTCCACATGACAGTTAATCCTATCTCTCAGGATTGATTCTACTAATTTCCTTACCACCGATGTAAGACTAACTAGCCTATAATTGTTTGGCATTTCCTTTGATCCCTTTTTAAACAATGGAATCTGCAAGGACCTGCTCTTTGCAAAGAAAAGGAATATGTTCAAGCCCTGTGCCTTTTTTGAATTACCCAGGAGCTTGGGGAGCCTATAGTTCTCTGTTGCTTTCTCTATGGCAATGCCTCTGCCAATCAGAATCGACTTGCCAACCAATCAGCATCCTTTTCTCTTGTAGTTTAAATTGTTGCAATCATTTGAAATTTGGCATTCTTGCATTTGTCATGATGAAAGAAAGATGAAAAACTTAAGCAATATGTATTTTTTCAGCAACATTCAAGTTCAGTAGCACCAAAAAACTGTTTAAATAAACAATCACCCATTCAAACACCACTTGAAAAATATTGCTCCTCTTAAGAACTCATAAAACTGCCAATCAAACACATAACCATGCAAATTCCCCTTGATAAAACTCATTCCTTTTAAGGGCTCATAAATCTGCCAAAATGAACAAAAAGCAATTCAAAAACTTCTTCAAAACATTGTAATCCTGTCAACTATTCATAAATCTGTAAATCAAAAAAAAGCTCACAGTCATCTTCATAGCTTTGTAAACAACTCCTGGTGAGCTAAATCCATTAGCGAGGCTTGGAGTTCAGCCAAGCATTCTTAATGAGATTCCATTGTACAACTGTATAAACAAATCCCCCAGAGCCTAATACATGGAGCCTTTGAAGTTGCCTGAACAGATGGCCATCAGTTCATTTTTGTTTCAAATTCTCAACTGATGGACTTTCGATCAAAGAAGTCAGGCACCTTTTCAGGCTCAACAGATGTCTGGACTTTAAAACAATGTAAAAATCAAAGCACAGGTCCAGGTAACACATTAATATTTAATTCTTAATAATATTGAATGCCGAAGAGCACCTTATCTACTAGAGAAAATATCTTAATGCATCTTAACACTTACACAATGCTGGTCAATTTAATGGTCATGTACCTTTTAATTACAGGACCATGTTATCAATCACTTCATTAAAAACACACTTAACTTATCATACAGCATCTAATTATGGCATTGGAAGTTGACAAGACTTCTAAACTTACCTTGTTGGCTCTACAACATGGACCCCAAGGTTCATAGACTGACTTACCTGATGTGTTTCACATAGCCTTCAGGAACCCACCTGCCTCCCTGATAATCTCAAACTCAGGGAAATTCAAAATTGAGGCAGGCATTTAAGAGGCTGAACCTGGTGTCACTTTGAGGTCACACCGATCAAATTGGTGGCCAACGGGAACCAGGTAGTAAATTTGAATTTACAGTCCCCCAGACCACCAGACACAGATTTGCCCAGTGTTGGGATGTCCAGACTCACACTCTGGCACAGTACTAATGGGAGTATTGCACTGTCGGAGGCGCTGTCGTTTGGATAAGATGTTAAACTGATGCCTCATCTGCCCTCTCAGGTGCATATTAAAGATCCCACAGCACTATTTTGAAGAGGAGCAGGCCAATTCTCCCCAGTGTCCTGTCCAAAATTTATCACTCAGCCAATATCGCTACAACAGATTTGCTGGTCATTATCACATTCCGGTTGTGCGATCGCGCTGTGCACAACTTGCCTGCGGCGTTTCCTACACTACAACAATGATTTTACATCAAGAGTACCTGATTTGGTTGAAAAATGCTTTGCTGGGGCTGTTAAAGGTGCTACATAAATGCAAATCTATTATTTAAATCTCATTGGCTAGAGCTGAGGCTGTTAACTTTTCTTATTCACGGTGAGAAAAATTAGGGTGATAGTGGAGTGAAGATCAGATCCTTGACCTATTTTCAGAGCTGGGGTTTCCCTTTAGGAAGCCTTAGTTGTATGGGTCAATACATAGCCTACGTATTCATGCAACCATTATGCACCAATTGTGCATATTTTATGGCTGTAGCACGCAAAATCTTGGCAGCCAGTGTAGTTTAAATAACAGTGTAGTTGCTTGAGAAGGTTCAAAAGAGCATTGTTGCTAATATACCTACTTTTCTTTCATTCCTTATGGTAAAAGTAACACTTGCACTTTGGGGTGACATGTCTCAAAGTGCTTTACCTGAAGAATCATGTTTGTAGCACTCTTGCCTCTGAATCAGAACACTTGAGCACAAAAATCAAAGCTGACATTCCAATGCTGTATTGAGGGAGTGCTGCACTGTCAGATGAGAGGAGTTAAACCAAGTCTGCTCTTTCAGTTGGATGTAAAGATCCCACGGCATTATTTTGAAGAAGAGTGGTGGGAATTATCCTCAGTATCTTGGCCAATATTTATCCCTCAATCAGCATCACAAAAAACCGATTATCTGGTCATTACCACATTGCTGTTTCATGGGAGCTTGCTGTGCACAAATTGGCTGCTGCATTTCCTGTATCACAACAGTGCCTGCACTTCAAGAGTACTTAAGTGGCTATGAAGCACTTTCAGATGTCCAGAGCTCACTAAGTGTGCTGTATAAATAAAAGCCTTTCTTTTCCTTCAAACTGGCTGTTTATATATTGGCAAATAACTCTTTGCTTGTAAGGAGGGAATTATGGCTGCAACAGCATTGGTTCCTCAAGTGGCTACACTGCAAATTATAGATGATCTGTGTTCGGACTGGACCTATTGCTTGTTCTCATTCATTTTGTGTGTTCTGCAGGTCCATGTTTTGTGTCTTGCATGCATCTGCTTTCTGTGGCATAGATCTTTATTGTGCGCAAAGGTGTAAAATGGGTGACAGTGAGCTAGTATCACATTTTACATCCTGCCTCATTTCTATTTCCATTGAAGTCAACTCCGATGAGCCTGTGGCTGTGTTCCAGCTAAATTTCAAACTTCCCTGTATGGCCACATCCTGAGAAATCCAACCACTACTTGACAAAGAGTATTATATTTCAATGAGCTGCATTGAGTACTAGAAAGTTGACAACAAAGAAACACTTTAAAGTTAAAATCAAAGTTTAGGATTTAAATGTTATTCCTGGATTGGAAATACTGGGTGTAACTGGGATGTGGTTTGTAGAACTTTAGGATCAGGTATTTGTTTATCAGAAGTTGATACAGTGGGCTAACTTCATGCATTGGACTAACTCATAAATTTATTTTTAAAAGGTCTGCAAGTTATAATTCACTCTATTGGTAGACTAGTGGTCTGGGGGTCTATAGCCTTTCTGCTGCACAGCTTAAAGGGCAAGCTTGGAACTTATGACTTAATGAGCCATTTCATAACTTTGCCACAGAAAATGTTTCCATTTGCAGGAGAATCCAAAAGTAGGGTCTGTTAATATGAGATAGCCACTAATAAATCCAATAAAGAAAAGAGGAGAAACTCCTTTATCCGAGAGTAGTGAGAATAGGAAACATGATTTAGGTGAATAACATAGAAGCATTTAAGGAGATGGAGATATGAGGGAGAAAGGAATAAAAGGATATGTTGATGGGGTTGGAAGAAGTAGGTTGGGAATAATATTCTGTGCAGCATATACACTGGCTTCTGTGAAGTAATTCAGATCTGATTCCTCTCTAATTCTATGCCAAATGCTGTTCTTTAGCAGCCTTAGGTTAAGCAGGACCTGGGCAGAGCTAGCTCAGCACAAACCAAACATTGAACTTTGGAACTTGCCAAGTTTCTATGGATGATTACCACACTGGGAGGTACAGTTACTCACTAGACGATCATGGATGTCTGGCTATTAGCATATAAATTCGCTGCTGCCAATTCAATGAAGCTTGAAATTAAACCCTCCCCCGAAGTCACTTCACTAACAAGTTACATTTATATATCGTGCCCTTCCCATTGAGATCTATAGACATTTGCCACACACAGATTTCGTTACTGAGCAATTATAAGCGAAATAAAAACAGAAAATGCTGGAAACACTCAGCTTGTCAGACAGCATCAGTGAAGAAAGAAACAGAATTAACGTTTCAGCTCCCTTGACTTTCATCAGAACTGTAAGGTATTAGCGATAAAGAACTTGTAAGCACATACAGAGTCAGAGAAGGTGGGACAAGGAAAGGGCAAAAGGAAATATCTGTGACAGGGTAGGGGGATGCAGGAGTAGTTAAATGACAAAAGGGATCATGATTCAAGACAAAAGGAGGTGATAATGGGACAAGTAAAGAAACAAGTGATGGGTTCAGAGTAAATGTGAATAGTTGCAGAATGTTTGAGAATGTGGGATTGGTTAAGATTTAAAGTTGTTAAATGTTAATGCTCAGGGTACCTGGGTTCAAATTCTACCATGGCAGCTGGTGGAATTTGAATTAAGTTAATAAAAATCTGGGCCAGCAGCTTACCTATGTTGGACAGGCCGGGTGGGGTAGGGCGTGGAACCAATCACCGCCTGCGATCGGCTGCGCGCCGCCATTTTGCGTGGGTGGGCCAATTAAGGCCGGCCCAGCATAAAACGTGTACCGTAGCGCTCAGCACTACCTGTGCGGGCACGGATCTGCCTCAGGGAGATTAAGTACATACTGTAATTTTTTAATAAAGAAAGAGAAAAATTATTTAGACATGTCCCTCATGTGACAGTGTCACGTGAGCTGGGACATGTTTGTCAATTTAGCAAAATTTATTTATTGATTTTATTAAACCTTCAGGAAACCTCATCCCGCTCGTGGATGAGGTTTCCTGAAAAACGCAAAGGCCGCTTGGGCTCTTCGCCTGCCTGTCAACAATTAAGCTTGGGTGGGCAGCGCTGTTAATTAGCTGAATTACCTTCCTAATGGCCTTAATAGGCCTTTGACAGTTCGGCGGGCACGTAGACACCTCTGGCCCACGCCCGCTGAATGAAATATCCAAATGGCGCGCGATGACGCCAGGACACACACCCAACGTCATTGTGCGTCATTTTGTGCGTTGGTGTGTCGGGCCCTCCCCTGCACAATGATGGCAATAGTCTGACCCTGGAACGTATCGAAGAATAGAGGTGCAGGGATTGAGAGATGATGCTTCAACTGTGAGAGATAAGCAGTGAAAGATTTTGCTGCAGGGCTTATTTGAAGCACTGAACTCATGCTCATTGTTAACTGGATTTCAGCTGTCAGCCCGCTCCCCTAACTCATCGAGCAAACTTTGAGACTGAGGGTAATTACAGATTGCAAAGAGATCCTTCAGGCATCAGTCACCAAATGAAGTGCAGGGGAACTAAACAAGTACCAATTTAAATACCTATTCCATCAATTAACTCTCAAACCAGAGTAAAAGTTGTCAAATTCCTTTACTTCATTCTGCTCACTATAGGATCGAATCCTCAATCAAGCTTCCCCCCCTCCCCCATTTGTGGCAATATCACCAAGCCTTAAATAAAATACTTGACTTTTTGTTTCATGGTGAGCTGAAGAACATCATTTATAAGTCAAAGAGGACCAAAGAATAGAAATACTTAAGGGTAAATAATGTTTAAATAAAAACTAGCATTCTATTGTTTCTACAGTACTGATCGCAATGAAAAACACCAAGCAAACACCGCTGATTCAACAAAACAACAATGCAATACCTTTTAACTAAAGTTTCTGTACAATTTGATGACCTTTCACAATGCGCATAAGTCAAAACAAAAATAAACAACTATAACTGCAGTTTAATTCACTGACTCCCACATGCCACAGCTGATGGTCCAGTTTCAGGGAGGTTAGGCTCAGTCCTAAGGGAGAGGCACTAAAGCTGCCTTGACTCCAGTAAAAAAGGAACACAATATGCAACAGCACATATCACAGGTCAGCATAAACTCTCCTCTCCCCAATCTGCGATTCTATCTCCCTCCTCCAGTTTCTGCTCTCTCTCTCTCTCCCTCCGCCAGTTGCTCTTTCAGGACTCTTGGGCCATACCTTTAGATCCTCACCCTCAGAATTGGGCTGGGAGGCGGTGGGGACGTGCATAGAATTGGGTGACGTGGCGGGGGATGCCTGGCCCATCACCTCCCCTCTTCTACCAGTGGCAGGGTCAGTGGCGGGCGGCCCACACGTCCTTCGGCCAATTCCCTTAAGTGGCCAATTCATGGCCCCTTAAAGGCTTCTTCCCACCGCCACTGGTATTTTACCAGTCACGGATGGGCATTGCCACCTGGGGAAGCTGCCCAGTAAAACCCAGTGACCTCCATGCGGACTCGGGGTGGAAGAGGTCCCTCCTGATCAGGCACCTTGTAGGGCACGGAAGGACCCCTGAGCAGCAAGTGCTGCCCTGGCAATCCCTGACCCCATTTACACACATTCTGGGTCTGTTCAGTGGCTGCTGCTCCAGGGCTTCCCTACCTCTGAGAGGCGGGATGAACGACTGAAGGCACCTAATTGCCCTAACCACATAAAATTAAGCCTTGGCTTCCAGGGCAGAGATGGGGTTGCCCCATCTTTGCCCAGCTGGTGGGCGGGGCCACATGAAATCCCGGCCCATGGTGTTTCCAAGCGTCTTTTGTTGGCCCCGATGCTGTCATCCTCATGACCAGCAACAAGGTGATATTTCCAAGTAGCAGCAAGACCACCAGTGCCCACACCATGCCATTTGGTTGTAAGCTATGACAGTCAGGGTGCTATGCACCCTGTGTGAACAGGGCATACAAGGACTGTTTCTCCCGAGTTGCCAGCAGCTGCCCGCTGGAGGCCAATTGCCTATTACGATGGACTCTTGTCCAAAGCGGTCGTGTTGGGAACCATAGTGGGTAACTACGGGGCATGAGTTCAATTGAGAGCCCCAAAGGACATCATTCTATAACAAGAACTTGTATTTATATAACCCTTTTAACATAGTAAAGCATTCCAAGGTGCTTCACGGGGCATTAGCGGACAGGTTTGGACACTGCATTACGCAAAGAGACATTGGGACAGGTGACCAAAAGCTTAGCCAAAGAGGTAGGTTTTAAGGAGCACCTTAAAGGAAGAGAGAGAGAGATGGAGAATTTTAGGGGGGGAGAAATTCCAGACCTCAGGGTCTGGGCAGTTAAAGGTATAACCACCAATGTGGCAGGGATTAAAATCCGGGATGCAGAAGAGATCAGAAGTGGAGGAGCACAAGGATCGTGGAGGGTTGAAGGGCAGGAGATTACAGAGATAGGGAGGGATGAGGCCATGGAGGAAGTTGCAAACATGGATGAGAATTTTAAAGTTGCAATGTAGTAAGGAGCAGGAACAGTCATCAGGTTGTCCAGTATGATAGGTGCCTTCATTTAACCAGTCCCAGTTGACCTTGTATTTTGCTGGTCTGGGCAAGCACAGTTTAGAGTACAGGGACATGAAGCAGAGATTAAAGTTGCTGAATGAATGTGTAAAATATCATTTTAATAGATTTGATAGATTTTGACTACCTCTTCACAATGCTGTTGTGCTGCTGAAGCACTCTAAATATCCTTATCTAAATATTAGAATCTTTCTTTCGTTTGTTCTTCACTCCACTCCAGGTGAACTTGTCCTCTCTTGGATTCACTGGGGGGTGAAACTTGACTTGGGCAGTAACACCAAATGGGCAATAGCCAATCAGTCGCCTAGTTTACAATGGCGACTTAAGTAGAAAATGCAGTTGTGCGGCATGTAAGTAAGTCCACTCAGGGCGATCATGTGAATCATGTAATGTTAAAATTGTGACCGGCAGGGAGCAAGGCTTGATTAAGGGTTTGATCCAATAATGAACAGAATAAATGCAGGTATTTGTTTAAGAGACAGCTGGTGAAAATTCTAAGAAGCAGAGGTATTTAATTTGCTGGGTGACTAGCTCCCCACTTTATTTAAGTGTCCAGGCACTGATGCCTGGAGTGTTGTATATTTTATATAAGTCAGAGCAATGCAGAGATGACACTAGATTCTAAGTGTGCAACAAGTTTATTTACAATAGTTTAAAAATATCTCTGCAATCACAAAATGCCTGCACTCATGCTTAAGGATCAGCTTCTAGTAGCTTTGGTGGTATCTGATTACTTAGCTCTGGGTCCACACACACCCAGGCATAACCAATCAAGCACAATGAGCTTAGATCAGTAACCTGACTAACATAATCAAGCACAGAACAATATCACTACATGGAAGATCTCATTGTAGTCTTTAATTGTGCCTAGACTTAAAGCCTCATTTATATGATAGGAACTGAAGAACGCCATTCAGCTCCTTGAGTCGCATTTACATCAGATCAAATGTTCTCGAATCTGTTTATCTGCTTGATCTCATGGCTGCAAAACTAGGTTGTGTGGTGTCTGTATCTTCATCGCTACATATGTCATTTCAGCTCCAAAACGACGTCCATATCATACGTGCACGCTCATGTGTGCTGTAGCCCAGTAGTGCCGGAGGTAAGGGCGTACACCGGAAGTGTGCAGAGTGGGTAGATTGTGATGATAGTGCGTAACATTGATTTGACTCCAGCGGTGCTACTTTCAATTTCAACACTCTAAGGCCCTCATTTAATGTCGCCCATCTGAACATGCATTCAGTAGCAGGAAGGAACCCCCTCAGCTCTATTTAAAAGATACACAATCACTTTCATGTTAGTTGCTGATTAATTTCTACTGTTGAGTCAGCATAAGTGCTTGGAGGTTTGTACTGCTGGTGCAGTCTACAGGGTGTGGTGTGGCGTGTGCTGATTCTCACTTCAGGGTTTCTGCTCAGACCTCTTGCTCCCAGTCATGTGTGCTGTCTTTTCCAAACTCATTAGCCTGCAGCGAGACGTGGAATTTGAGCAGATGCAACATAGAGGGGTGCAAGCTGCTGGAAGGAGGAGGGGAAGGGAGAGAAGGGCTCTCAGCAGGTGGCCAAGTCCACCAGGGTCTGCGGAGAGCAGTTTTCCTACCTTGAACGCACAAAGTGCCCATTTCAGGAAGGAGGTGCCCACAGAAATCTGCCACCTGTAGCCGCCAGGCCTGCAGCTGCAGAGCTGGGTGAGGAGGGCACTGCCAACGGCTGTGAAGGTGACAGTGGCCTTGAATTAATTTTCCTCAGGTTCCTTCTTTGACGGGAGGCAGGTGAGATCAACACCTTTCAGTTTAGCTTCCACTGCGGTATAATGGAGATCATTGACTTCCTGTAAGCAGAGAAGGCAATACATTGCAGCCCCTTTCTCAGGAAAGGAGTAGGCAGAGCGAGCATGCAGCTTCACCAGGACTACAGGCTTCACTGTGGTGATTGCACACACGTCACTTTACGGGTACCACGTGTAAATCCAGAGATGTATGTTGTGATATTGTACGCATGCCAATGCACACAATGTGCAGAATCGTCCCAGATTTACACTACGTTCGCTAGTGGGTGGGAGAAAGGATGTTTTACCCGCTGGTGGCAATGGCGGGATTTCACGCTGTGTCGTCCCATTCCCGCCTCATTTATTATGCATTCCTGGAAAACACGCCGGATCACTGGCGGGATGTCCTCTTATTCGCCCGCCCCACCGTCACCTCAGGCCTTCAGTAAACTGGGCACCATATTTAAAATCCGTCCTTGCAAAGAGCTAGTGTTCTTCAAGGGATAGGAAGCTACTGGGAACTGACAGCTGCCAAAGGGAGGAAACATGCTGCCCCCAGTTTTAGTGACACCTCCTTGAAGCGCCTCATGGACACAGTGGAGGTCCACCGCGATGTCCTCTACCCTAGCTCTGGGCGAAGGCCAGCAAGCAAGATCATCAACCCAGTATGGGAGGTAGTGGCAGTGGTGGTCAGCGCCAATGCTTTGCAAAAGAGGACAGCCACCCAGTGCAGGAAGAGGTTGAATGGTCTCCTCCGTTCTGCCAGGGTAAGTCACTCTTCTCATCACTCTCAACTCACACACTCACAAACCCATTACACATCCACAGGGATCTCACACCTCCAGGGACAACACCACTAACTCTCACACACACTCACATCTTCATCAGGCTCATAGCCTCTGGAGTTTGCGTCCTCATCCCATCCAGTCACACCAACATTCCATGCAGTGCCATGTGTCCTGCTCACACTCTCTCCATCTGTTTTCATGAAGGAGAAGCCTGCTCACATCAGCAGGAAGAGGTCCCAGACTGGGTGTGGAGTGGCCCACATTAGAACCCTTACTTTGAGGAGTGTGCCATCATGCTGATTGGTGAGGATGTGGACCTTACCTGCGGCGACAGTGAGGTCAGCGGCTAACACCCTCCTGAGGATCCTGCACCACATCATCCCTCTCTCAACACAACTGTGAGTGCTCTCTCTCTCCTGCTTTTGACTCTGTTGCCATGCACTAATTATCTCTACTTTGGTTCACAGGGAGCTCTGCCAAGCGACCAACACCCTCAGCCAGCCAGTCCCTCAGCTCCATCCAGGTCCCCACCTCCAGCCGAGGGGACTCCTCCTCCATTGAAGAGCTGGAAATAAGCAGCCTGGAAGACCCATCACAGCGCTTACCCAAACCCTCCACCAGCGCAGAGACACACTTCATGGTAAGACCTAGATCTAGAGCAGGCTCGGGTTCACAATCTGGTGATCACGTGTCCCAGCAGGAGGAGGCAGGGGCAGCCGATCCCCCCGGCACTCAGAGAACTGCTGGGGAAGTGGATCTGTGAGGTCCGAGTCAGATGACGAGCCTCTGGATTCGACCTTCCAACTCATCATGGAAAGTCAGCAGAAGGCTGACCAGATAGTCTACTATTTTAGGATTGTTGGGCGAGGACACCAGAGCCTCTTGTTCGTCTGCACAGTAATGCGATGGGACTTCTGGTGGTGTAGCGCTCCCTCAGTACTGCATTGATTGGTCTTCAGTAAATGTTTTTTAGAAAGTCAATCACCTGTGTTGATCTTCCGTTTCCATGGCAACAGTCTCAAACGGCCTCTTTTTCTCACTCGTAATGCTTGGTGGCATGAAGGAGCGCAAAAAAATGGAAACACACAGTGCAGTCATGTCCTTGCTGACAGGGGGTCAGGTTGGTGTATCCAGTATCCTGACATTCATCTCTGTATCTTTGACAAACGGAATCAATAACCCTGAAGGGACAGTGGACAGGGATGGGGTGGGAGTGGCGAGGGCAGCGAGTGTGTGTGCGGGGGAAGCTGGTTTGAGTTCTGTCTTCTGGTGACATTAAACAAGGCTGTAATGATGATCTGGTTGACGTTGAATATCGATTGATGGACAGCCTGACTGGACCACAAACATACGTATCATCTTGCAGTGTCCATTCAGGTTGAACCAAGACATTCCCCCCCACCCACTCCCCCCCCTCCACTGGGCAGAGACAGCAGGCCCAGAGCTGCTAATTACTTGTGTTTTGCAATGGCCAGATCCTGTGACAGGAGGCTCAGACTGGCTTGACTTGCAGTCTCTTCACAATACCAGCAAAACAAACCCACCCCCACCCTGGTTGCTATGGTCAGCATCAGGTTTCTCTGCTCATACTGGTTGTTTACCTTTTATACAAGTTGGAGAAGCCATTGACCCTGACAGGACAGGTCTTGCAAGGCCCTCCATGCTCTCTACTCATCTCCAGTCCGCAAGCCCACCATCTCAGCATTTATTATCACAATGTACATTATCTTGGCTATTCTCCCTCCCTACCCACATCACCCTCCCCACCCCAACATATTCATGAGACCGGGCTAACATTAAGCAGAAGCGACAACCTTTTCTTTCAGAGAAGGTCATGTTTCCTACATTAATTTTTTAACAGATTTGTTTTCCCAAGGCTAAACAATTTCTGTTGTGTTTCTCAAAGGCTCCCTGAGGCCAAGCGGCAAAACAAGGTTTTTACTTAAACTCTAACGAGAAACTAATTTTTCACTAGCCAGTCATTATTAGAAGAAGGGCAGACAAGCTGAGGCTTGGAATTGTGAGTGAGACCTTCACACTTAGATTGCTGGATACCTGATTCATTTCTTTAGTCCTTGGCCTGATCACTCAAGTTGGGGTCATCCCTCAATGTTTTTTAACTCACATAATTTGCAAGTGTTTGATTAAACCCACTTCCCATTCTTCACAGCCATGGGGCTTTCGAACTCTACTGGTGTTTGATCTCTTTTCTGTCCTGAATTGGTTCATCTCAGCCAGGGCTAAGGTGGGCGGGTCAGAATTCACCACAGTATTCATGGCCTCCCAGTATTCCTGCCGCTAACCAGTGACTCCCTATTGGGAAAGAAAGGGGAAGATCAGGCCCACTTGTCCCTCCATAGTCAAACGGGCCACCAACAATGATTGCATAGGTCCTTGAATAAATAACCCACACTTTGACCCAGATATTCCAGCAATGTTAATTGCTGTAGGAAAAGAGGGAAGAAAGCTAGAGCTGTCATGTTTTAAAATGATATAAAGTCATTAATCACTCATAAAAGATTGTGTAAACATGTTGTGGGTTCATTTATTTAAACTAGGCACATGAGAACATATGTATAACATATATATGGATTGTCACAGAAGTATAATAATTCTCATAATATTATTGTGACTTATGTAAAAGTAGGTTAATAGTGGGGTTTGGATAATTTCTGTGTGTGTGCGTGTGTGTGTGTGATTTAATTGAATTGGAGATTGCTGTTCTGGAGGCTTTGACTCATTAAAAGAAGCTAGGGTTTGAAATGCTAAATATGTAAACATGGCTGAAGTCTTAGAATGTGAGGTGAGGAGAATTTGCATTTTTAGATAAATCAGGGTAGTTTGAATTTCAAATAGACGTTAGGATGTTTTCACCTAGCCAGAGAAGCTAGGCCAAGCAGTGTGTTTATTTTTCCCAAAGGTTACTGATAATACTAGCACCATGAAATGATTTATATTATGAGTAAGGTAAAGTTTCAAAGACATATGAGAACAATGGGATTTACATTGAAATGAAGAAACATGTGTAAGGGAGATTGAAGCTACATGACAGGGAAGGCTTTGTAAGATCTACCAGAAGTGTGAAAAGCCTCCAGTATTTGTGCATTGAGCCTGCTCTCTACTGAAACTGGAGCCTGGAAAAGCCACTTTTAATTCTACTGTCCAGGGTATTGTGTTAACTTGCCGGCATCTGATTAAATTTAAAAAAAATTTTTTTTACCGTTGCCCTAACGAGTCTTTAACTGGAGTCCAGATTAATTAGGGGCTTTAGTAGTTATTATAGTAGTAATTTGTAGATCTATGTACGGACTTGAAATCTTTTCTTTTGTTGATAAAGGTTTAATTTAATTTTCTAAAAAATCTCTTATGTCTTGGTGGACTTATTACTTCTGAATTCAGGGCACGCATCTCGAAATAAAATACAAACTGCAAAACCGTTGTGACCGTGTGTTCAAGTTTTCCTCGTGGATTTGATCCACTTGGCACACACCATCTGCTGTGTCATAACAGGATAGAAAGCTTAAAGACAGCAGAGCTGCAGAGCTGTGTGTGTATGTGTGTTCAGCTTAAAAGCAAAAGTGAAACTAAAACTGGGCCACATGACATACTTCCTTTCTAGTGATGTCATGCTGCAAACCCTTGAAGGCATATTGCAACTAGAGGGAACAAAGGTTTTTAAAAATATTCCAATTGCATCTGCTAACTCCTTCGACCATTTTGCAGACTGAGTCTGGAACAGTCACCATGCATTTTTGAATGGCTGGGACTCCGACAGGTGTCTAGTGCTGCTGCAGCACACCGGAGCGCTGGTCTGGCACCTCCTGTTCTGACGACTGACGATTCCTGAACCCCGAGCCCGAGGAGCTAATAGCGATGTTACTAGAAGTCGGAGATCGGATCGGGACTTTGGAGGCCAGGCCGGGAACTACGTTTCCCGGTAGCTCTCGGAACTTTCAAGCACGTGTCAGCCAGGAACTGGCCGCATATGTGCAGGTTGTGTTTTATCACCTATTTAAGACAGAGATTAGGAGGAATTTCTTTTCTCAGAGGGTAGTGAACCTGTGGAATTCTTTACCGCAGAGGGCTGTAGAGGCTGGGTTGTTAAGTATATCCAAGGCTGAGATAGATTTTTAATCAGTAAGGGAATCAAGGGCTATGGGGACAAGGCAGGAAAGCGGAGTCGAGGATTATCAGATCAGCCATGATCTCATTGACTGGCACAGCAGGTGCAATGGGCCGAATGGCCTACTTCTGTTCCGACACCTTATGGTGTTATCGTTCCTCAGTCCGGAGAAAGGCCCTGCGTGCCTGTTCAGAAAGAAAGAGACTAAAGAACTGAAATAGCTGAAACTACAGGTTAGGTGACCTAAACAGTAGCACCATTACAGAGAAGGACACAGAGATGAGGACAGGGAAGGTCCCAGAAGTAATGTCCCAGGTAAGGGCCAAAAATAGGGACCAGAGATCGATCCCATTGAATTAAGATAAATGACAGGAGCAGAGAAACAGGTTCCAAGTTAAAGATAGAGCTGCGGGAAGCAGACTTGAAGCCATTGCAGCCTGGCCAGCCCCAGCTGAGGAACACCTCGCAAGACACATCCGAGTCGTGGCCCTCAAGCTGCAAGGCACTCAGTCCAAGCAGTCAGGGCTCGCCCCCTTGGCCAGCTCCGGCGTCATTGACAGTTGGCACTCAGACCCCAGCACCCCTGAGGCCCACGGGGTGGACGGCCAGCCCTTAACACTTCTACACACTGACCCATACCAACATGATACTCACCCTTCATGAGCGCAGCAGGTCATTGAACCTCTTCTGGCACTGCACCCATGTGCACCACACCACGTCATGGCTGATAACCAGCGCTGCTACCTCCTCCCATGCCCTCTTTGTGTGGTGTGGTGGCCTCCTCCTCCCATCTCTGGGGACAAGGGTGTCCCTCCTGGCAGCTGCCTCCTCCAGGAGGACTGCGAGGCACTCACCCGAAAAGCAACCCCCACCCCCCTCTCCTGATGCATTGGGATCCAACACCATATGTCACAACCTGGCTGCTATGTCACTGATAAGCAGAAGACTCAAGGACCAGACCAGACTCTCCCTCGACCACAAGTGTGAAACTGGACCTGGTGTGGAAATTATTGTGAAGCATTGTTGCAGAAATTCAAGAAGCATCATGGTATCAAGTTTTTGAAAGTTTGTGGTGATAAAACCTCCGCAGACCATTACACCGCTGGGGAATTTATTAATGAGTTTGGTATGCTAACTTCAGGTGAAAACCTTTCGCAGTATGCCCCTAGGAAAACACTAGCAATGGCTGAGGAGAGCGCACCAACAGGTGTTAAGGATGCTAAGTATAGGTTGACTGTCCTTGGTTGTGCCAATGTGGCTGGTACACACAAACGTAAATTGGCTGTAATCGGAAAGAGCAAATGTCTCAGGAGCTTCAAGGGTATTCGGACATGACCTGTTCACTATTATGCCAATAAGAGAACCTGTGTAACCAGGGACATGTTTTCTGATTGGTTTCACAGCCACTTTGTACCAGAGGCACATGCGCATTGTTGGGTAGCTGAACTTGAAGAAAGCTGTAAAATCATGCTGGCCCTGGACAATCGTTAAGCACGTTGCCCTGCTGAATTCTTGATGAAGAGCAATGGGCAGGGTTTTCCCTTTGTCAGGCGGGCACGGTGGGCAGGTGAGGTGGGCGGGCTCGGGAGCGGCCACGAAATGGACCGCGATCGGGCCCCGAGCGCGGTTTCACGCTGGCTGGCCCAGAGCAGTGCCGGGGTGGGGGGGGCGGGAGGAGGGCGAGCACTAAAGTCTGTGTGTGCATGGTGGGGGGTGGGCACTGAAAGCTCCCTGAAGGTGCAGAGCTGCCTCAGGGAGCTGAAGAATTTTACAATGAAAAATAAAGATTTTAAAAATAAGGGAAACACATCCCCACATGTGACTGAGTCACATGAACGGGGACATATTAAAAATGATGTTTAAAAATGTTTATTTTTTAAATTACTTTTGGAAACCTCATCCCGCCCGTGGATGAGGTTTCGTAAAAATGCAAAGGCCGCCCGGCCTATTCGCCCGCCCGCCAACCGTAAGGTTGGACAGGTAGTGAAAAATACAAATTAATTACTCGTTTAATGGCCTTTTAATTGTCAGCGTGCGCGCTGCCGATTCTCGCGTGCTCCCGCTGACCGAAATATCGCACAAGTGTGCGGTGACGTCGGGACACTCGCCTAATGTTATCGCGCACTATTTTACTCCTGGTCAGGTCGGGTGTGCACCTGCCCACAGGGTGTAAAATTCTGCCCATACATAATGTCATTAATGTAATTAATGTCACTAGTTCAGCTGATGGACCAAGTCAATTTTCAGTCTATGAAACATACATATAAAGGCTCCATCTTGAATATTATGCTTGGCCCTGTGAACAGAGGCCTGGGTGGAAGGCTTCCAAAAGGAGTTTACAGTTAAGGATGCCATCTATGCATTTGCCAATGCCTGGTGCCTTGTTGATTAAGACACCTTGACCAATAGTTGGCACAACCTTTGGCCCTCAACAATGTTCATTGTTCAATAACATTGACAGAAACTTTGAATGCTTTCATGTGGACAAGGGAGAGTAATCCGGTAAACCAGCTCCTTGAGTATACAAAAGGTATATCCATGGAATGCGTGAATATGCTGGAGGCTGAGGATATTGAGGAAGTGTTTAACATTGATGACAATGCTCCTGTTGTGCTTTCTTTTACTGATGGGGAGCTGCATAAATGGTGTCACATCAAGATCAACTTGATAAAAGCAGTGATGATGAGGATGGCATAGTGAATCCTGTAGAGAAAGTGTCCATAGATGAGATTATTAAGGTGTGTGACGGGTTGATAGATGCACTCGAACCACGTGCATTTATAAGTGAGCAAGAAATAATGTCAGTCTATAAAATAAAAGACAAACTTATGAAGCAAAAACCCAATGTTAATGAGGCAGATGAGGCTGGAAGAACTATTCAGGATTGCCTCCCAGCAGAGTACATCGACACTCTGCACCCTCTCCTACAAGCAGGATTGAAGATGGTGCCAGGGGTGGGAACTTATTACTGGTGCTCTGCATTATTACTCAGTGATACATCATACTTTTCTAGCCATTTTATTAACTTTAGACTATGGCCAGAGTTTTCCATCGCCGCTGGCGTCAGGCGTGTTTGGCGGCGTGAGCGGACAACATGGCGAGAAGGCTAGAAATCGTGAAACCAGTTTGCGATCGTCCGCTCAGCCTGTCGATGGCGGGCTGCGTTTCCCGCCATCGGACGTCAAGAAACTCATTGTAATACATCTGCATATCATTATAAGGCCAGCCCGCTGGAATCACCCCCTCCCACTGGATCGTCTGCCCACGTCAGCGGGAAAACATGCCGGTGCAGAACACGTCTTGACAAGTGTGACATGCAGAAGTCAGGACTTACCGCCAGGGCCTTGCTCACATCGCGGACACCTGAGGAGCGGAAGATGCTGCAGCCCGAGATCAACAGCACACTGGAGGAATGTCCATGACATGCTGGGTGGATTCTCATGGACATGGCTCTTCTGCGAAGCAGCTCACAGAAGTTGGAAAGTCACCGTTGAGGGTCTGTTCACAATGGATGATGGTTAAGGGAGTGGAGAGGAAGGTCCAGCTGTGTTTGGGAGAAGAAGATGTACTTGGCGGGGGTGGGAGAGGAAGGTCGAGGATCGACTGGGAGAGGAAGAGGTGTCAGGGTGGGGTGAAGTTGGGAGGGGGGAATGAAGGTGTCGGGGGGGAGGTTGGAAGTGGGGAGGGAGTATAGGGAAGGAAGGGGTAATGCAGGAGAAGATGGCAACTGGTGAGGTATGTGTACGGGCAGTGGAAGGTGTAAGGGAAGGAGTTCGGAGGGGAGAAGGAATGCAGAGAGGGGAGGGAGTCCAGGGGAAGGAAGGAATGCAGGGAGGGGAGGGAGTCCGGTAGGAGTGCAGAGAGGGGAGGAAGTAAGGGTGGAGGAAGGAGTCAGGAGGGGGGAAGGACCAAGGGTGGAATTTTTGAGCAGCAGGATTTTATGTTCCCGCTGAAGTCAGTCGAGTTTAAAATGGCTCGCTGCATCTTATTGCCCCATTCACCGCGTGACGGGTGGATTCTGCCCTAAGGGTGGTAGAAGGAGTAAGGGTGCCCAAAGGAGTCAGGAAGGGAGAAAGACTAAGCCGGGGGGGTGGTTTGGAGAGGAGTTCCGGGGTGGGGCAAGGGTTTCCAAGGCAGGAAGCGATCCGGAGGGTGCGATGTCCAGGTGAATGTGCGAGGGAGGGCTCTGTTGAGTCCATGACTGCCTCCTGAGGAGCGAACTGAGGGTGGGCGTGGTATGAGGGAATGGTGAGAATGACTGAGGGCAGAGTGAGGTGGTAGGGTGGGAGGGTGAGGGTTCGACGGGATCAGTAAAAGGGACGGCGAGGGTGGTTGGTGGGAACTCAGAGGCAGACACAGACCCTGGAGGTGGGAAGCAGGAGGTTGGGGAGGATAACGTGGATGGGGGTGGGATTTTCAGGAAGGAAGGGAATGTACACATTCACCTGGACATCCCCGAAAGAAAAGGATTCTGGCTGGTAGGTCACGGAGGAGAGGTGGAAGGTGATGCCGGGGGGTTGACAGTGATGGGGGAAACGTTATGAGTGACTGGGGGAGGGTAAAGGATGGGGGAGTGAATGAAATACTGTATCATGGCCATGCTAAACCGAAAGTGAAACGAGAGTCGTGGTGGGCGAGATCAGGTGCTGCATGGGAGTGTGATCAGTGGATGGGTAGAGAAACAGGGCAGCTCAGATAGACAACTGAAAGCAAACCCCAGCAGGGAACATTGAAAATGTTCGGGACATGGAGGTGAGAGTGAAACGGGAAGGATCTGCATGCGTTGGAGAGTGCTTGCACAAGGCTCCAAAACTGCCACACACACACATCTCCCTCTAGGATCACTTGCTGGTCAGCTGTTCTTTCTTCGGTGACAGAGGACGAGGTTGAGGGGCACACAGGCAAAGGGGACTCGGAGGGAGAGGACAGTCTCTGAGATTACTGAGTGGATGACCTAGGGATGTCAAGTTGCCCCTCCTCCTCCCTTCGAGTGCCCAGGGGCTCTGGCCTGACTCCTCGAGGGGAAGGAGCATCTGGAGGGACATTGAGGTGCCCTGTTTCCTTCTCGCGTTGCCACTGTATGGAACTAATCCATGGCTCCTGCGATGGAGATCAGGTCTGCAGACACCTCATCGTTCTGTTGGACCAGGGTCTTCATAGCATCTGCCATCCTCCCCATGGAGACCTCCGTACATGCACGTCGGCACCACTTCATCAGAGAGCAGGCAGATGCACTCCTCCAACTCACAAGCCATTCTGTTGAGGGCTTCCAACAGCTCTGCGTGATGTCTCCTGCCTTCTGCTGATTCTCCACGGTGAGTTGGAAGGCCTAATCCAGAGGCTCGTCATCTGACTCGGACCCCACAGATGCCTGTTCCCCAGCAGTCCCTTGAGTGCCGGGGAGCTCGGGTGCACCTGCCTCCTGCTGCAGACACATGTCCGTGTGGTGACCCCCAGATTGTGAACCCGAACCTGCTCTAGATCTAGGTCCCACCGAGGTGTGTGCCTCTGCGCTGGTGGAGGGTGTGGGTAAGCGCTGTGACGGGTCTTCCAGGCTGCTTATTTCTAGCTCTTCAATGGAGGAGGTGTCCTCTTCACTGGAGGTGAGGATGTGGATGGAGCTGGGGGACTGGCTGACTGAGGGTGTTGGTCGCTTGGCAGAGCTCCCTGTGAACTAATGTAGAGATAATGAGTCCATGGCAGCAGAGTCAAAAGCAGGAGAGAGAGCACTCACAGTTCCATTGAGAGAGAGATGATGTGGTGCAGGCTCCTCACGTGGGTGTTCGCCACCGACCTCACCGTCGCTGCAGGCACAGTCCATGTCCTCACCAGTCAGCGCGATAGCACGTTCCTCAAAGGGGCCTAATGTGGGCCACTCCACCCCTGCTCTGGGACCTCTTTCTGCTGATGTGAGCCAGCTTCTCCTGTATGAAAACAGATGGAGAGTGTGAGAGGACACATGACACTGCGTGGAATGTTTGTGTGGTGAGCGGAGTCATGAACAGGATGAGGACACAAGCTCTGGAGGACATGAGCCTGATGGAGATGTGAGGGTGTGTGTGAGAGTTAGTGGTGTTGTCCCTTGAGGTGTGAGATCCCTGTGGATGTGTGATGGGTTTGTGAGTGTGAGTTGATAGCGATGAGAAGAGTGACTTACACTGGCAAAACGGATGAGATCATTCATCCTGTAGCGGCACTGGGTGGCTGCCCTCTTTTGCAGGGCACTGGCGCTGACCACCACTGCCACCACCTCCCATACTGGATTGGTGATGTTGCTGTCCATCCTGCGGCAAGACCGATGGCAGAGGACCAGGGCCTCCATGGCGTCCAAAAGGCTCTTGAGGGATGTGTCACTAAACCGGGGGCCTGCAGTCTTTTTGCCTTTCGAGGCCATCCCGTCTTCTGTGCAGCAGTCATGGGCTGGAAGCACTGAGAGGTGTACGTACAGCTACACTCTGAATGTGGGACCCGGCGTGATGAAGCAGCGAGGTGATGGCGTGGCGGCTGAATGAGAGTGCGCCCAGCATTGAAATGGCCTGTTTGCTGGGAATGCATAATACGGCGGGTTTGGGACGATACAGCATGAGAAGCCGCCATTGTGGCTGGCGGGTAAAACGTCGTTCTTCCTGCCCACTACCGCACTTAGTGCAAACCTGGGACGATTCCGCCTTATAGCTAGCGTAGGTTTCAGCCATTGTAATGCATGTAGCTATAGGGCAGAATCATCCCAGGTTTGCACTAAGTGCGGTAGTGGGCAAGGAGAACAATGTTCTACCCGCCATGCGCAAGAGCGGCTTCTCATGCTGTATTGTTCTAATGAATAAAGGCCTAACCTGTTTAGCTATTCATGGTAAGTCAACCCCTTCATCCCAGGAATCAGCCTTCTAAATATTTCCCCTGTTAGATCTATCTTTCCTAAATTTGAAAACTTGATTTGTCACTCACTCTTCTCCCTCTCAAATCTAGTACTGAGACAGTGAGGCTGATGGTCACATTCCTGCCCCAATTATTATAATCCCCCTCTCACTCTGACTGGGAAGGTTGTTAGTTTCTTTTCTCATCCACTACACGTAATTGATGTTGGGGACTTACTTATACAAAGGTTTGGAGAAGGTACTCTGGATATCGCACTCCAGATGTCACACTCTGGATGTTGTATTCCAGATGTCTCACTCCAGATGTCACAGCCCAGATTTACACTCCAGACATTGTACTCCAGGTATCATATTCCGGATGACACACTCCAGATGTCACACTCCAGATGGCACGCTCCAGATGTCACACTCTGGATATCGCACTCCAGGTGCTATTTCCGGATGTCGCACTCCAGATGTCACACTCTGAATGCGGCACTCCAGACGCCACATTCCAGATGTCGCACTCCTGATGTCACACTCTGGATTTTGCACTCCAGATGTCGCACTCTGGATGTCACACTCTGGATTTTGTACTCCAGATGGTGCACTCTGGATGTCACCCACTGGTTTTTGCACGCTGGACATCAGATTTTTGAGCATCACAGATGCAAAGATGCACGAGGAGAAAGACAGCCAGCTATTTTTTGCAGGGCCCTTTGGAGAACATACCATTCGAGTCACTGATAAATCTGTTCTTTACCCCGTAGCAGGAGAAGAGAGCATGAAACACCAGGGAGTGGGAGTGAACATGGGGTGGTCCTCCACCGATCTCATAGCCGACAGATGCAAAGGACAAATCAATGGAGCTCGGCGCCACCTTCGTTTTCCTGTCCATCAGAGATGAGAGCCTCCCAGGTTGGGTAAAGTGGCCCTCATGTCACACACCACTCAGTCATGTTGACTTGATTCCAGCAGCGTGTGATCATCTTCTTAATGCTAAGTTGCAAATCTGTTACCCAGTTGGTGTTAATTCAAGCATCTTCTCCCACCCAGGACTTTCACACATGCTGCAGCAGTCAGTGAACTTTGCAGACACTGGGACGAGGTTAATTCTTTCTGACAGTGCAGTGACACAGGACTGCAAATACCAATGCGCCTCTCTGGAGAAGGCTAAGCACAAGTGCGGGAGCGGGCAGAGAGAATGAGGTTTTACCCGCCAGCTGCAATAACGGCTTCTCATGCTGTATTGTTCTAATGAATAAAGGCCTAACCTGTTTAGCTATTCATGGTAAGTCAACCCCTTCATCCCAGGAATCAGCCTTCTAAATATTTCCCCTGTTAGATCTATCTTTCCTAAATTTAAAAACTTGATTTGTCATTCACTCTTCTCCCTCTCAAATCTAGTACTGAGGCAGTGAGGCTGATGGAGTTTAACTGCCTAAGTTAAATGCGGATATCGGTGCGTTGGAGTTGGCGTCCAGGCCGAAAACGCATTTTTCCACCATCCATATCCAAACCCACACTCTCTTCTACACTAAAATTTCCTCCCAAGTTGCACAGTCCTCTGACAGGCAGCATGTGAAGATAAAGCTAATTATGGCAGTTGGTTTGGACGCTTATATGAATATACGAAATAGGAGCAGATGTAGGCCATTCGGCCCCTCGAACCTGCTCCACCATTCAATAATATCATGGCTGATCTGTTTGTGTTTTGAGTTCCACATTTCCACCTAACCCCTAATAACCTTTGATTCCCTTGCCTAACAAGAATCTATCTACCTCCGCCTTAAAAATATTCAATGACCCCGCCTCCATCACCTTCTGAGGCAGAGAGTTCCAAAGTCACACAACCCTCTGAGAGAAAAAAATTCTCCTCATCTCTGTCCTATAAGGGCGACCCCTAATTTTAAAACAGGGGCCCCTAGCTCTGGACTCACCCACCAAAGGAAACATCCTTTCCACGTCCACCTTATCAAGACAAATCAGGATCTTTTGTACTTCAATCAAGTCATCCCTCACTCTTCTAAACCTCAATGGAAACAAACGTAGCCTGTTCAACCTAACCTCATAAGACAACATCGTCACATCCTGCCAATCAGACAAAGACACAGTTATTCATACTCTGCTTTCTGTCAGCCAGTCAATCTTCTATCCATGTTAATATGTTACCCACTACACCATGAGATTTTATTTTGATGTGGTACCTTATCAAATGCTTTCTGGAAATCCAAGTACAGAATGTCTACAGGCTCCCTTTATCCACAGTGCAAGTTACTCCTTCAAAGAGCTGTAATAAATTGGTAAGCACAATTTCCCTTCTGTAAACCTATGCCGACTCTTCCCAATTACCTTGAGTTTTTCAAACTGCCCAGCTCTAACCTCCTTAATGAACAATTCCAACACCTTCTCCATGAAAGACGTCAAATTAACTGGCCTGTGGTTTCCTGTTTTCAGCCTCCCTCCCTTCTTGAATAGGGGGGTTATATTTGCTACTTTTCAGTCTGATGGGACCTTTCCAGAATCTAAGGAATTTTGGAAAATTAGCACCAATGCATCTACTATCTCATTAGCCACCTCTTTTAAGACCCTAGGATGATATCCACCTGGACCTGAAGACTTGTCAGCCTGCAGCTCCATCAGTTTGCTCAGTACCACTTCCCTAGTATTGTATTTTCACCAAGTTCCTCTCTCCCTTCCGCCTCCTGATTTACCGCTATTACCGGAATGTTTTTTGTATCCTCTATAATGAAGACAGAGCGAAATGTTTGTTCATTTCATCAGCCATTTCCTTATTATCCACTATTAACTCCCCATTCTCACTCTCTGGAGGACCAACACTCACTTTACTTACTCTTTTCCTTTTTAAATACCTGTAGAAACTCTTGATATCCGTTTTTACATTTCTAACTAGCTTCCTCTCATACTCTAATTTCTTTCTCCTGATTAACCTTTTAGTCACTCTTTGCCATTCTTTATATTCTGACCAAACATCTGACCTGCCACTCATCTCTAACTATTGCCCAATGACATCCTTGATTAACAGTGCTACACCTCCACCTTTACCTAACTTCCTATTCTTCTTGAATGTCACATACTCCTCAATATTCAGGATCCAATCCTTGTTATCCTGTTGCCACGTCTCCGTAATGGCTATCAGATCATATTTATTTACTTCAATGTGCACTATCAATTTGTTTACTTTGTTAAGAATACTACACGCACTGAGAATCAGAGCCTTTAGTTTTGTCTTTTTGTTACCTTTGTAACATCTAGTCTTGATTCTTGGTGCATTCTTAGATTTTTTTTCTCTCTATCCCTTTCTGTCATTCTCTGTCCTTCATTTCCCATATTATTGTTTTCCTCTCTTACCTTGTCCCTACTCTTTGATTTACCACATCTCTCCACATTGAATCCTTCGTCCCCACTATTTAGTTAAAACCCCTCTCTTCCCTAGTTATATAGTTTGCAAGAACACTGGTCCCAGCACAGTTCAGGTGTAGACCGTCCCAATGGGACAGCCCCCGCTGTGTCAGTGTCCCACAAAGCGGAACCCACTTCTCCCACACCAGTCTCTGAGCCACGAATTCATCTCTCTAATATTATGCACCCTATGCAAATTTGCATGCGGCTCAGGTAAAAATCCAGAGATCAACTTGGTATCGTCACTGCTGCGCATTCCCTGAACTCTGTAGTGTCAGTTTTGTACATTCTCTGAGCACGGTAATGTCAGTGCTGTGCATTCCCTGAGCTCGGTAATGTCCGTGCTGTGCATTCTCTGAGCTCGGTAATGTCCATGCTGTGCATTCCCTGAACTCTGTAGTGTCAGTTTTGTACATTCCCTGAACTCGGTAATGTCCGTGCTGTGCATTCTCTGAGCTCGGTAATGTCCGTGCTGTGCATTCCCTGAACTCTGTAGTGTCAGTTTTGTACATTCCCTGAACTCGGTAATGTCCGTGCTGTGCATTCTCTGAGCTCGGTAATGTCCGTGCTGTGCATTCTCTGAGCTCGGTAATGTCCGTGCTGTGCATTCTCTGAGCTCGGTAATGTCCGTGCTGTGCATTCTCTGAGCTCGGTAATGTCCGTGCTGTGCATTCTCTGAGCTCGGTAATGTCCGTGCTGTGCATTCTCTGAGCTCGGTAATGTCCGTGCTGTGCATTCTCTGAGCTCGGTAATGTCCGTGCTGTGCATTCTCTGAGCTCGGTAATGTCCGTGCTGTGCATTCTCTGAGCGCGGTAATGTCCGTGCTGTGCATTCTCTGAGCTCGGTAATGTCCGTGCTGTGCATTCTCTGAGCTCGGTAATGTCCGTGCTGTGCATTCTCTGAGCTCGGTAATGTCCGTGCTGTGCATTCTCTGAGCTCGGTAATGTCCGTGCTGTGCATTCTCTGAGCTCGGTAATGTCCGTGCTGTGCATTCTCTGAGCTCGGTAATGTCCGTGCTGTGCATTCTCTGAGCTCGGTAATGTCCGTGCTGTGCATTCTCTGAGCTCGGTAATGTCAGTGCTGTGCATTCTCTGAGCTCGGTAATGTCCGTGCTGTGCATTCTCTGAGCTCGGTAATGTCCGTGCTGTGCATTCTCTGAGCTCGGTAATGTCAGTGCTGTGCATTCTCTGAACTCGGTAATGTCAGTGCTGTGCATTCTCTGAACTCGGTAATGTCAGTGCTGTGCATTCTCTGAGCTCGGTAATGTCAGTGCTGTGCATTCTCTGAGCTCGGTAATGTCAGTGCTGTGCATTCTCTGAGCTCAGTAATGTCAGTGCTGTGCATTCTCTGAACTCGGTAATGTCAGTGCTGTGCATTCTCTGGAATTGTCATTGTCAGTGCTGTGCATTCACTGAACTCAGTAATTCCAGTGCAGTGCATTCTCTCGAATCGGTAATGCAGTGCGGTGCATCTGCTGAACTCGGTAATGTCAGTGCTGTGCATTCCCATCCATCCACCCAATTTCACAATGTTTCTCCCGGTGAGGCTTGCATTGGCAGTGATCTGAGCAGGGCCGACCAGACTTCCCTTTCCTCAGCCGCAGATTCCAGCTCCTCCTTGCGATTCCCAGGCATTCCCGATCAGCTGAGAGATGTAACCCCTCCAGCATGTCCTGGGTCGGCCTTGAGACCTCCGCCCAGTGGCCATGCCCAGTTGAATTGCCCATGCGGATTCCGCCCTGTCCATGGAACAGTGGACCAGCTCTTTGCCCTCTCACAGATATTTGTGTGTTCCAGTGGGTGCCCGCCAGGGGACATCCTTATAAGATACCCGAACCACCTTGACAGGCCCCTCTTGATCTGGAGGAGCAGCGACTCTACTCCGAGGCTATCCCAGATTTCCGAACTCCTCACCCTGTTACTGAGAGTACACCCAGAAACCCTGCAGAGAAACCTTATTTCCACCGCTTGTACCCACAATCTAATCCTTTGGTCATTACCCACAGTTCATGACCATAGGTGAAGATGGAGATGTAGATCGACCAGCAAACCAAGAGCTTCATCTCGAAACTCAGCTCCCACTTCACCACCACGGACCGGTAGAGATCCGGCAGCACTGCAGCCCCCACACCGAGCCGCTGGGCAATCTCACACTCCTCTCGCCATCACCCACAAACAAGATCCCAAGATACTTGAACTCCTCCACTAAGGGAAGCTGCTCCCCCGCACCTGGAGAGAGCAATCCACTCTTTTCCGGGAGAGAACCATGACCTCAGGCGCTGATCCACATTCCAGCTGTGCCACACTCGGGAGCGAAACGTTCGAGTGCGCGCTGGATATCACAGTCGTATGAGGTGAGAAGCCCAACATCATCTGCTAACAGCAGAGATGCCACCCTCAAGCCCCCAAATTGTATACTCTCCGTACCTCGACTGTGCCTTAAATTCCTGTCCATGAAAACCACCGAACAGGAGTGGAGACAAGACACACCCTTGGCGAAGTCTAATGCCCACCTTGAAAAAATTCGACTTAACGCTGAAAGTGCGGACACAACTCTCACTCCGCGAATAGAGGGACCTGATAACACGCAGAAGCGGCATCGTCCCCTCATATTCCCGCAACACCTCCCACAAAATATCCTGAGGAACGTGGTCATATGCCTTCTCCAGGTCTACAAAACCGGATTAGCAAACTCCCATGAACCCTCAAATATCTGTGAGAGGGCAAAGAGCTGGTCCACTGTTCCATGGACAGGGCGGAATCCGCATTGTTCCTCCTGAGTCTGAGGTTCGACTAACGGACAGTCTCCCCTCCAGCACTCTGGCACAGGCTTTCCCGGGGAAGCCGGGGAGTATGATCCCTCTATAAATGGAACACACCCTCTGGTCCCCTTTCTTAAAGATGAGGACCACAACCTCAGTATGCCAATCCAGCGGTACTGTCCCCGCCTTCCACGCAACATTGAAGAGTCTCATTAACCATGACTCCCCAACATTGTCCAGCGCCTTCACCATCTCCGGACGAATGTTGTTCACACCTGCTGCCTTACTGTTACTGAGGCCCTTGACCACCACAGCGACCTCAGCAACAGCGATAGATCCAACCTCACCGGAGGGTTCTGGTGCTGCCTCCTGTAAGGAGAGTGTGTCCGTGGGGTTGAGGAGTTCCTCAAAGTGTTTCTTCCACCTTTCGGCGATCTCCCCAGTTGTGGTCAGCGTTTCCCCACCCTTGCTGAGAACAGCTTGAGTGACATCCTGCTGACCCCGTCCCAGGTGCCGAATGGTTTGCCATAACAACTTTGATGCCGTCCGATGGTCAGTCTCCGTGGCCACTCCAAACTCCTCCCAAGCCCAAGTTTTCACTTCAGTGACCACTGCTGCTATAGCGCTCCTGACCTGCCAGTACCTCTCAACTGAATCAGAAGACCTATCCGTAAGCATTGCCTGGAAGGACTCCTTCTCCGATTTGACAGCCTCCCACACCACCGGTGTCCACCAGCGGATCCTAGGGTTGCCGCCATGACAGGTACCTTCAAACCACAGCTTTTCACGGTTGCCTCAATGATTGAGCTCTTGAACATGGGCAATTCAAACTCAGTGTCCTTGACCTCACCCGAGATACAAGGGAAATTCTTCCGGAGTTGGGAGTTGAAATCATTTTGCACAGAAACGTCCACCAGACATTCCCAGGTGACCCCTGCAGCACATTTGGGCCTCACGTGACTGTCCACCCACGTACCATGTGCCGAATCCAACTCACCACGAAGTGGTGATCAGTTGACAGCTCCTTCCCTCTCTTCACCCGATGACACCAAAATAGGTGGGAAATTAAGTTGCAATGAAGGAATAAGAAATTTACAAATGGATATGGACAGGTTAGGTGAATGGGCCAAAATTTGGCAGATGGAGTTTAACGTGGATAAGTGTGAGGTTATCCATTTTGGTTGGAAGAATAAAAAGGCGACTTATTTAAATGGAGAGAAACTTCAGAAAGCTTCAGTGCAGGGGGATCTGGGTGTCCTCGTGCATGAATCGCTGAAAGCTGGTATGCAGGTACAGCAGGTAATAAGGAAGGCAAATGGAATTTTGGCATTTATTGCTAAAGGAATAGAGTATAAAAATAGGGAAGTGTTGTTGCAACTGTACAAGGCATTGGTGAGACTGCACCTGGAGTACTGTGCACAGTTTTGGTCCCCTGAGGAAGGATGTAGTTGCATTGGAGGCGGTTCAGAGGAGGTTCACTAGATTGATTCCAGAGATGCGGGGCTTGTCTTATGAGGAGAGATTGAGCAGTTTAGGCCTATACTCGCTAGAGTTTAGAAGGATGAGAGGAGATTTAACTGAGGCATATAAGATACTAAAGGGGATAGACAAAGTAGAAGTGGAGCGGATGTTTCCCCTTCTGGGGCATTCTAGAATGAGAGGCCATAGTTTTAGGCTAAGGGGTGGTAGATTTAAATCAGAGATGAGGAGGAATTACTTTTCTCAAAGGGTCGTGAGTCTGTCACTACCCCAGAGTGCAGTGGATGCCGGGACACTGAATTAATTTAAGTAGGAGATAGATTTTTAATTAGTAACAGGTTGAAAGGTTATGGGGAGAGGGTGGGAAATTGGAGTTGAGGCTGAAATGAGATCAGCCATGATCGTAATGAATGGCGGGGCAGGCTCAAGGAGCTGAATTGCCTACTCCTGCTCCTAGTTCTTATGTTCTTATGTTCTTATTATTTGATGTTCTGCCTTTTAATTTAGTGTCTAGCTCCTCATACTCTCTATGCAGAACCTCTTTCCTAGTTCTACCTATGTTGTTGGTACCTACATGGACCATGACAATTGAATCTTCCCCCTCGCACTGCAAGTTCCTCTCCAGCCCTGAGCAGATGTCCCGAACCCTGGCACCGGGCAGGCAACACAGCCATCTAGGCTCTCACTCTTTGCTGCAGAGAACAGTGCCAATCCCCCTCATTATACTGTCCCCTACTTCCACTACAAGTTTTTTGCCCCCTCCACTTGAATGGCTTCATGTACCACAGTGCCGTGGTCAGTTTGCTTATTCACCCTGCTGTCCCCACTCTCATTCAAACAAGCTCTTCCCAAATACCATCTCCTGGTTTGTGGAGCAAGGTGAAACAAAGCCTGACATGGACACGGCTGGCACTGGAGTCCCACTTGCTGCACTTTCCATTTGCTCCCTAATTTTATCTGCAGGCCTTGGCATACTCATATGCTAATGGCTGAGGTCAATTGCCTCTGCAGGCTGTGGGTCAGCAGGGAGCCAGTGCTGAACAGTAAAAAAAATTCAGGTACTGAGAAGTTCAGGATGATCTCCTCTGAGTGAATCCAGGCTTCTGGTTACTGACCAACACTTATCCTGTGAAGACGGACGTGATTGTTTTTAATATTTTGGGAATATAGTGGTATTCTGTAAAGAAGAATGTGCGTGTTTGTCCATGATTAATTAGACTGGGGGGAAGGTTAGTGAAGACAGCTTGTCTGTGGGAACTGAGAGATGAAAGGTAAAGGAGCCAGATGCATGCATTTGTAATGAGGGGCTATGGTGAAGTTGGATTTCAAGTAAATAGGCTGGGTTTGAAATTTGCATTATAAGATAAGTAGGGACTTGACTTTTCAGCTGTTAAGTTTCAAAGGGGAGTTTAGAAGTGACAAGGGACTTTTACAACTTGCAAAGGTTTCATATAAGGGAATTTGACCCGAAAGTGGAGTAATAGGAAAACATAAAAGATTTTAATATTTTGGAAAAGTTGAGTTCAAAAAGGTGCTTAGGATAATGGAACCTAAGGTGAAAGGGCAAAGGATAATTAAGGAAAGATGTTGAGCTGAATCATGTGGCTGTGTAGGGGAGATGTCCTGAGCCCAGATCTGTGCTGGGAGAAGGTATGAAAGTTGTGAATTTGAAGCAGCCATTGAGTTTTCAAGCCAGAGAAGTATTTGTTTTCAGATGGTAATCTGTTTCTGAACCTTTCTTTTAGATTTTCACAATGGAGTGGAAGAGAGTGAGAAGTCATGTGGTATACCTCTTACTAAAATGACAGCAGTCTTTGCCTTGGGTAACATTACTGGATTTTTATGGTTAAAAATCCATAAGGGTGCTGTTGCCAAGTAGTTTTCTTGTGTGTTCTGACCAAGTGGGTGTTTTTTGGGAAGTTTTGTAGCACTGTTCCAACTGTGTAATTTTAATTTTATGTGTTAAGTTTTTTTTTCTTCTTGTTAATAAATCTTTTAATGTTTTAAAATCTTAAAACCTTTACTCCTATGCCTCTGGGATCAGTAACTTCTTTTCCTCATTTTCAAAATACAAAAAAAAGGTTATGATCAGCAGGACAGGTTTCCCTCTGGGAGCTGGCTTTCTTGGCAAATAACATTGGCTGTGGTCATAACAATCCCTAAACCAATACTACTAAGGCACTTAAATAATTGGTCATTTTTAATTGCCTTTTGTGAGAGCTTTCTGTGCACATATTGGTGCCACATTATTCTACATCACAACATTAACAACAAAAATTTAAGAACAAAATATGGCTTTAAAATGGTGACTGAATTACTTTTGCTTGTCCTGATCCAATTATCCCTTGTCCTTTAAACCGTTTTCATCAGCAGTAGAGTTGGTTGACTCCCCTTGTGTAATGATATGGGAAATTGATTGGTAAATACAAACAGATCAGGCATTGAATCTTGATTTCAGCTATTAATGGTAAATACATCTATTTTTAAGGCAGAGGTAGATGGATTCTTGACTAACAAGGGAGTCAAAGGTTATTGGGGTAGGTGGAATGTGGACTTGAGGCCACAGTCAGGTCAACCATGATCTTATTGAATGGCAGAGCAGGCTCGAGAGGCCGAATGGCCTGTTCCTGCTCCTAATTTGTATGTTCGTATGTATGTACTTCGAAAGTGTTTCTTTGGCTGTAAAGTCCTGAGGGTGCTATATAAATGCAGGTTCTTTCATTGTTCTTTCTTTGATCCAGTCTGGACCAATAATATGAAAGTTTCCTCAACCTCCTTTCTACAGTGAGCTTGGGCAATCTGAATCCATCTGCTAGTAAGTATGGGTCTAAAGTACAAGGCAATGCTAATTCAGCATTGATTGGCAATACTACTCAGAGTGGTGTGTGCAGGAAATATAACATAATCTCATATTCATACAGTAAGAGGTTCTCATTTTAGGGGCTTTTTCTTGTTCGTTCATGGATGTGAGCATTGCCGGCAGGGCCAACATTTGTTGCCCATCCCTAATTGCCCTTGGGGAGATGTAGGTGAGGCACCTTCTTAAATTGCTGCCATCTATACGGTGTGGATACACCCACAGTGCTGTTAGGAAGGGAGTTCCAGGATTATGACTCAGTGACAGTGAAGGAACGGCGATATAGTTCCAAGTCAGGATGGTGTGTGGCTTGGAGGGGAACTCACAGGCAGTGGTGGTGATGGGGGCAGACTAGAATTAGAGATAAAGAAAACAAAATTGCAGGACTGTGGGGCAAGAGCAGGGGAGTGGGACTAATTGAATTGTTCTTTCAAAGAGCTGACACAGGCGCAATGTACTGAAAGGCCTTCTTCTGTGGTATATGACTTCATAAATTACCTTTGCTCTGCATCTACCCCTGTTGTGATCGTTTGAAATTTGGCATTCTTGCATTTGTCCTGGTGAGTGCAAGACAAAAAGCTTTGGCAACATGTCTCCCTTTTCAGCAATATTCAGGTCCTGTACTACCATATGACTGTTTACCTTTGAAGTGTAGTCACTGTGATAGTGTAAGAAACACAGCAGCCAATTTGCACACAGCAAGCTCCCACAAACAATAATGGGATAATGACTAGTGACTGATGTTGGAAGAGGGATAAATATCTTTGGAATCTGAGAGGAGATTTGATAGAGGCACTCAAAATCATGAGGTGCCTGGAGAGAGTAGATCGGCAGAGAGTGCTCCCACTGGTGAAAGGGCCGAGAACAAGTAATTGCCAAAAGAAACAAAAGTGATGTGAGAAAAAAACGTATTTTTTAATGTAGCGAGTGGTTAGGGTCTGGAATGCACTGCCTGAGAGTGTGTTGGAGGCAGGTTCATTCGGAGCATTCAGAAAGGAATTAGACTGTTATCTGAAAAGGAAGAATGCTCAGGGTTACGAGGAGAAGGTGAAAGAATGGCACTAAGGGAATTGCTCATTCGGAGAGCTGGTACAGACACGATGGGCTGAATGGCCTCCTGTAATGTAATGATTCTGTGATTATGTGATATTGTGCTTTGGAATCTTTTACCTTTACCTAAAGGGCAGACAGGACCTCAGTGTAACATCTCTTTCAAAAGACAGCACCTCCAACAGTGCAACACTACCCCAGTGCTACGCTGGGAGTGTCAACCCAGGTGATGGGCTTAAATCTTTGTAGGGGGGATTAAAACAAATAGCCTTTTAACTCAGACGTGCGAGTGCTAACCCCACAAGCCACCCAAACACCCAAAACACTGGTTTTGTTAGGCACAAAAGCAGTGACTCCCATGTTAGCACTGGGTGGCAGAGCTTGACTGAGTGACATCAGACACTGAGCGTTCATGGCCCTGCCAGGTGACATGACACCATGGTGCTGATGTTATCAGTGTTTGCAGCCCATTACAGGCCACGGTTGGTGCTGTACATTTGTTTAGTTAATTGCTCATTTTGTTCCTGATCTGTTTCCCAGGGTCAGGGATTATAGAGTATGCATGGGCGCTCAAAAACAACAACACACTCACTGCTGCGTCCTGATGGTAATCCACACCAGTTAATCATGCACAAGTCAAAAGATGCTCCTGCTGTTGCCACTTTTAGTTCCAAACCCCTGTGTCCCGTTAAGGAGCTACAAAGTTCCAGATATGTAGTTCCAGTAAACATGTCACCACACAATCATACGTGCACAGAAGCAGGCCTTTCAGCTTGTGATGCCTGCGTCAGCACCTTGAAAGGGTTGTGCAATTAACCCCACACCCTTGGCTCTTTCACCGCTGCCATGCAAGTCTTTTCCTTCCTTCCTTCCTTAAATGTGTCACCCCGAATTGGAGGCAGTACTCTTGTTGAAGCCTAACCAGTGATTCACAGTGCTTTAGATGTGCTAAAATTGGAGCACCATTTTGCTGGACTAAAACACAGTTCTTTGGAGTATCTTGGCATTGTCCAGAACGATATCTGGGACGTGCTTTTGTAATTCTGGTGTGAGCTACGCCCAACGCCGCATTGGCGAGGAAGTTGCTGGAACAGAACAATGGGCTGCCTTTAAAGATGAGAATAGTTTGGGCACAGCTAAGGTACGTTCCCACGAAGGGAAATGTGGGCCAAACAAATACCGAGCTCCTTGAATGATGAATGAGATGGAGAGTAAGATGAAGCAGGAAATGTGCGCTTTTGACAGATGCCAGGTGGATAATGCAATTGAGAATCAGGATCAACATAGAAGGTTGAGAGGGGACTTGAAAAAGCAAATAAGAGAAGCAAGGAGACTGTATGAGACAAGACTGGCAGTTAACATAAAAGACAATCCAAAAGTCTCCTTTAGGCGTATAAATAGTAAAAAGGTGATAAAGAGAAAGAATGGGGCTGATTAGGGACAAAAAAAGGGTTTGAGGCAGGAGACATGGCTGAGGTACAAAATGAATACTTTGCATCTGTCTTTGCCAAGGAAGAAGATGTTACCCAGATCGTGGTGAAAGAGGAGGTAGTTCAGGCGCATGGGCCTGAATTTTTCGGATGGCGGGGTCTTGCTTCCTGCCAACCGAGGAGTCAGTGGGGGACACATCCCCGCCGACTCTGAGTGCCCCACAGCTATTTCACACTTAAATGAGCGTTAAGTGGCTGCAGGCAGGACATCTGTCCCTCACTCGGGAGGAAGTCCCGCTTTCGAGAGCTACCAGCCAATCTGATTGGCCAGCGTCTCTCCAGCCCCTGCAGCGACAGGAGCTGCAGTGGGCAGAAGTAGGAGGATGCCTGAGACTAAGTCCGGGCACCAGAGGACCAGGTAAGTTCAAGGGGTCCCAGGGCGGGGAAGGTAGGGAAAGCCTGGAGGGGTGCAAAGGGAGCTATGGGGGTCTCGGTGGGGGTGGGAAGTAGGTCGAGAGGCCACAAGACCTTAAGGCCGACTTCAGAAGGGGAGGCGCCTCTCTCTCCCTTCCCAACTGAGGTCTAAACCCAATCATTTTCAGGCTTCTCCCACACCCGAGAAATCCTCCCACCAACCTAAAAATTGAGACTGGGTGGGAAATGGTTCTTAAGTGGCCAATAATTGGCCATTTAAGGGCCTCAATTGGGGCAAGGGCAGGCTTCCCATCTGAGGCCTTGTCCGCCCTAGCATAAAATCACTGTGTGGTCGGGGTGGGTGGGAACCCAGAGGGAATCCTGTCCCTTCAATTTCATGCTTCCCCACTGCCTAAAAACCCGCCAGTGGGGGAGTGTAAAATTCTGGCCATGATAGGTTTAGCATTGATAAGGAGGAGGTATTGGATAGACTGTCCATGCTTAAAGTTGATAAAACACCTGGACCAGATGAAATACATCCAAGGATTCTGAGGGAAGTGAGGGTGGAAATTGCAGAGGAACAGGCCATAATTTTTCAATCCTCCCCCAGCTCAGTGGTGCCAGAGGACTGGAGAATTGCAAATGTTACCCCTTGTTCAAAAAAAGAATATAAAGATAAGCCCAGCAACTATAGACCAGTTAGTTTAACCTCACAGAATCTTAAAGACACAGGAGGCCATTAGGCCCATCATGTCTGCACCGGCTCTCCAAATGAGCATTATGACCTAGTGCCATTGCCCTGCCTTTTCCCTGCACCCCTGCACATTTTTTTCTATTCAAATAACCATCTAATGTCCTCTCGGATGCTTCGATTGAGCCTGCCTCCACCACACTTCCAGGCAGTGCATTCCAGACTCAAACCACTCGTGTGAAAAAGCTTTTTCTCATGTCTCATTTGTTTCTTTTGCAAATCACTTTAAACCTGTGCCATGGTAGGGAGGCTTTTAAAAATGATAATTCGGGACAAAATTAATAGTTACGTGGGCAAATAGGTTAATTAAAGAAAGCCAGCATGGCTTTAAGAGCAAATTCTATTACTATTACTCTTATAACTTGCTTGCGTTTTTTTGATGAGGTATCAGAGAGGGTTGATGAGGGTAATGCTGTTGATGTGGTGTACATGGAATTCAAAAGGCATTGGATACAGTGCTGCACAATAGACTTGTGAGCAAAGTTGTAGCTCATGGAATAAAAGGGATATGAGTAACATGGATACGAAATTGGCTGAGTGACAGGAAGCAGAGAGTAGTGGTGAACGGCTGATTTTCGGACTGGAGGAAGGTCTGTAGTGGAGTTTCCCAGGGTTATTGTTAGGACCCCTGCTCTTCTTTATATATATTAATTACTTTGGTGTACAGGGCACAATTTCAAAAATTCCAGATGACACAAAACTTGGAAGTATTGTGAACAGTGAGAAGCATAGTGTCGAACTTCAAACAGACACAGACAGGTAGTTGGAATCTAATGCAGAAAAGTGCAAAGTGCAGCTGAGCTAACTGAGCGAATACTTGGACCAGAATCGTCCCAGATTTGCGCTAAATGCGGTAGCGGGCAGGTCCTGCCAGCTGCGATGGCAGGTTTTCATGCTGTATCGTCCCAAACCTGCCACATTATTTACGCACACCCGGGAAACACACCGTTTCCATGGCGAGCAGGCTCTCATTCGCCCGCCCGCCATCACCCCGCTGCTGCATCACGCCGGGCGCCATATTTAAAGTCCAGCTGCAAGGACACATCTCAATCCTTCCAGACCACCACGGAAGACAGGAAGGCCCCGAAAGGAAAAAAGACTGCAGCCCCCCACTTCAGCGATGGGTCACTGCAACGCCTTTTGGATGCAGCGGGGTACCGTCAGGATGTCCTGTACCCCCACCCTGGCCATAGGATGGGTAGCAGCATCACCAACCAGGCTTGGGAGGTGGTGACGGCGGTGGTCAGTGCCAACACCCTTCAAAAGAGGACAGCAACCCAGTGCCACAAGAAGATGAATGATCTCCTCTGTTCAACCAGGGTAAGTCACTCTTCATCACTCTCAACTCACACACTCACACATCCATCACACATCCACAGGGCCCTCACTGCCAGTTCAAGGAACATCGCCATTCACTCTCTCACACACACCGTCATTGTCCTTATCCTGTCCATGGGACCACTCACCACCCACACAGGCCAGGCATACTTATCATCTGGCCTGGCAGATGTCCTGCTTACACCCACTCCATCTGTATTCAAGCAGGACAAGCTGGCACACAACAAGAGGGAGCGGTCACAGATAGGTGGAGGGATGCCTGAGATCAAGCTCCTCACCGGCTTTGAAAACAGAGCCATCCAGCTGGCTGGTGACAGTCTGGACTGGTCCTGTGTTGACGGTGAGGTCGATGGTGCCACACCAATAGAAAGTCCAGCAGTACAACATACATCAGACAACCATGGCATGAGTAATGTCCTGTTCACAGGTCACTGCCATGCACTAACTATCTCCCCTTGTTTCTGCAGGCACATCTGGGAAACAGCCAAGAGTGCCCATGATCAAGGGCCTCAAGTCAAACCCCAAAGAAACCTTGGAAGAGGAATCTGGAGGCACCCTCCATGAAGTTCCATCACAGCGTTCATTCACACTCTCCACCAGCGCAGAGGCACGCCTCAGTGGGACTTAGCTTTAGAGTAGCCTCGGGATCACAGTCTGATGAGCACATTGCACTGTCTGATCCACTGCAGGCGGAGGCAGGAACTTCCCAGGTGTGCGGCATTTGGAGGACTGCTGGAGGCCAGAAATTTGCTGAGTCCGAGTCAGGTGACAAGCCTCTGCACTCGGTCATGTCACAGTTGCTGGAGCTGCAAAGGCAAGTTCAGGAATATCAGGGAGGGATGTCTGCTGCACCCCTCAGATTGCGAGGATGATGGGGGACTCCGTCCATCTTTGGGCTGAGGTGATAGAGCCGGCATGCCATTGCACTGAGGCCAACACTGGTAGGATGGCAGCCATCATGGAAACCTTAGTCCAGGACGTGGCTTCTGCACTGCTACGCGTGCTGAACTCCATCGCTGATGCCATAGTTGGTCTCCAACAGTGTGTATATGAGATGGGGAAAGTGCAGCCCGATCTCACTCCCGCTTCTCCTCAAGGAGTCAGCCTGGGGCCCTCGGGCACCCATAGAGAAGAGGATCAGCAGGTGCACACTCCAGGGCCATCCACCCAGGTGACTCCGAGAGTGTCCGGCCCATTCAAATCCCCTCTTCCTGTGACCTCAGCAGCTCCAGCCCCACAGGCCGAGGAGGGTGCCACTGCCACACAGCAGGACCCTGAAAGCAGGCCTGGGCCCTCCAAGTCTCGGCCCTCCAGAGGACGCCTGTCAAAGTCATCACAGACAGGGCATCACAGTCAGCAAGCTGCCTCCACCTCCGCTATGGATGTCCGGGGAGCACCAAGACGTGGCGGCAGGGTTAGGAATGTTAAGAAGAATTAGTTGCACAGCCTGGGCACAGGTGTTAATTACTTGTACATACTGTTCACCACTGTCAATAAACTCCCAAAAATGTCTCCCTGCCTATGGTTCCTTGTTCTGATGAGCAGTGTTCTTGTCACTCAGATGTGAAACCTTTCTGCACAAGATAAAGCCAGGTGTCTCAGTCCAGGGCCTCTTCCCTGTGCTCTGTACAGCCTTCAGACCAAAGTGATGGTCCAGCCTCACATTCCCTGGACACATCACTGATGCCTGCACCTTGGCGATGCTGGTCATTGCTGCCAGAATGTAGTGGGCAGACGTCACAGAGTTCTGTCATTCTCTCTGTGTGCTCTCAGCATCTTTAAGGTGGAGATGGCCCCCATCTCTTTAGCATCTGTGACCACTGATTCTGTGCTCCTGAAGGGCTCAGGTGCTGAAAGCGGACAAAGGATCAGATGCTTCTGAAGTTCCATGGCTGCGTCTCTATGATATGGCCCCGATCACAGGGCGCAAGCGAACTGCCCTCAGCCAGACAGGAGCATTCCGTCTCCATGACCGGAGCATTCTCACAGAGGGTATTCGCGATGCCAGAAACCAGACTGGAGGCAAACGTTTAAAGATGTGAGGTGAGGATCTATGCGGTCACCTCACTGCATGGCGTCATCATCCTCCTGTAATCAAGCGATTATTCTGGCCTCCCAAGCGCACCTGCCTCATCTAGCCAGTGTGAGGGCCTCATCCCCGTCATCATTGCCTCTGAGAACCTTCTCACCCTCATCCCCATTGGCGTCCTCCTCATCGGAGGAGACATGCAGCTCCTCCACCTCCTCAGCCAGCTTGTCTCCCCGTTGGAGCGCCAGGCTGTAAAGGGCGCAGCAGACGATGATGATGACCCTCTGCAGACTGTATTGCAGGGCTCCACCAGACCCATCCAGGCACCAGAACCTCATCTTCAGCAACCCCATAGCCTGCTCCACTAAGTTGCGAGCTGCAGCATTAGCCTCATTATACTATCGCTCTGCTGTAGTTTGAGGCCACTGCATGGGTGTCATCCGCCATGGCCTCTGTGGGTAGCCCTTGTCCCTGAGGAGCCAACCCTGCAGCTTCTGTGGACCCTGGAAGACTCCAGGGATCTGTGACTGATTGAGAATGTAGGCGTCATGCGCACTCCCTGGAAACCGTGCGTACACCTGCAAGATGTGTTTCTGGTGATCGCATACCAGCTGCACATTCAGCGAATGGAATCCCTCATGGTTGATGTAGAGCATCGTGTGTTCTGACAGAGATCTGAGCGCCACCTGAGTGCAGCTGGTTGCACCCTGCACCTGTGGGAAACCCGAGATCAGGGCGAATCCAATCTGTCTTGCACTCTGGCTGTCATGGTCCTGGACGAAATGCACAAAGTTGTGTGCCCTCGCAAGGATGGCATCCGTGACCTCATTGATGCATTTGTGTGTGGAGGCTTGTGAGATCCCACAGAGGTCACCTGTGGAGCCCTGAAAGGAGCCACTGGCGTAGAAATTGAGCGCAGCGGCTACTTTCATGTCCCCTTGGTGCCAAATCGCTGGCAGATGTGAGCGACCAGTTCCCTAGACATGCTCAGTCTTTGGTGACACTGGTTCATGGTCATCTGCAGGAATGACAGGTGGCAACTATAGACCCTGGGTATTGCTAGGCACCGACCAGCGACGGCTCAGTGTGGCTCTTGGGCAGCATGTGCAGGAGCCCCAGCTGCCCCTTCTTCCTGAGGTTGCTGCTGTCTCTGCACAGCCAGGAGCCTCAGTCGCTCTCTCCTCTATCGTCTTCGTTCTCTGAAGGCCATCAGGCACACAGTTACTTCACCAGGCTCCATGACCCTAATGTAGTCCTCCTGCAGGATGGAATAGAGAGATACGTGGTTAGCATGGGTGTACTAAGAACATGAAACAAAAAAAGAAAATGCTGGAAAAACTCAGCAGGTCTGGCAGCATCTGTGGACAGAGAAACAGAGTTCATGTTTCGAGTCCGTATGACCCTTCTTCAGAGCTAAGAACCTGTCCTGGTTAAGTGTGATGGTCCTTTTATGATTCCCGGAGAGTGTTGGCCACCACTTGGGTGGCCAGAGATTAGTACACTGCATGGCTGCCCGAAACCCCACCTTCCTCCGCCCCACTCTACCCGACCAATTGGCAGCAGCTTTGCCCATTGGTCTGCATGCTGTGCTCTCAGCTCAGGCATAGGCATTCTCCTAACCCGCACTGCAAGGCTGCACTGTTAGCTTGAACCATGGGGGAGACTGGTCCAAATTGGGATGATGAAATTGCAAGGGGCTGTGAACACCTCCAGCAGTGACTGCTCCATGGTCAGCTTTAGAGAGGAGATTGTACAACATGTGCAGTCATCCAACTGTTCTGCCATCCACTAAAATGCTCATGACTTTGCAGTCTGTCGGGGGTGGGGGGGTGGGGGAGGCAGGGATCGGGGGTGAAAAGCTTTCATGTCTCTGCGTTGCTTGAGTGGGCCGATAAGCTAGAAGCCCAACTCCTATCATGCCAATGCAGCTGTGCTTGAACTGTCTCAGTTGCAGAGGAATGGTCACTTTATACAGGTTTCCCTGATGTGTGGCCACTTCCCTCGCCCACCCACCCCCCACCCTGAATGCTTGTGCACTATATTCAACGGTAGGACTGCCCTTGCACCCCCCACCCCCAGAAGTCACCTCAACAGCGGGGTTGCCCTTAACCACCAGCGCTCTTCAAGCTTGAAGTTCAACAGGCGACTCTGGCGAGAGCTGCACAACGTTACTGTGTCTCATCTCTGAGCTTCCCTCAAAGTCTCAAAGTGCAGCCCACCAAGTGCGGGTCGCTTATGTGCTGTTGTGAAACACGTCGGCGTGTTTTGCTGCTGACATGGATGGACAATCCGGCGGAGGTGGGGGATGATTCCGGCGGGCAGACCTAATAATGACATGCTGATATATTACAATGAGGTTCCTGACATCCGTCAAACCGATCACGCCATATTGTCCGCTCACGCCATCAAACTCACCCGATGCTGGCGGGCACGGAAACTCCCGTTCTTGGAGTTTGGTGAGATGGGGAGTTCGGTGAAGGGAGGAGAAGGAGGTGTTTGTTTCCTTTTTCTACCTTTCTCACCCCATTGAAATTGGTTCTAGCTGTACTGCAGGGAAAGGAGCTAGCTGTCTGCTGAGTATCTGGTAAGCAGGTAAGTTCTATTCTATCTCTAAGGTTTAAAATAGTACACAAATTGGTGGTAAAGTTAATAAAATATATAAGAAAGCAACATAAATAGGTAATTAATGTAATTAAGTAATTATTTAAAACACGTTAAGGATGGCAGGACAGGTGATGTGTCAAGGCAGCAGCATGTGGGAGCTCCCGATCCAGGGCAAACACGCCTGCAGTAAGTGTTTGCGGCTCGAGGAACTTCGGCTCAGAGTCAATGAGCTGGAGGCTGAGCTGCAGACGCTGCGACACATCAGGGAGGGGGAAAGTTACCTGGATGCTTTATACCAGGAGGTAGTCACACCACTTAGCACAGGGTCTTCTGATTTGGTCAGTGGTCAGGGACAGGAGGGTGTGACGGCGAGTGAGGCAGGTAAGGGGACCCAAGGGCAGGAATGTGAGGTTTGAGGTTCTCTCATCTTGTTTGGATGAGAGCAGGAGCTGCAGGATGGATGAGCAAACTGACCATGGTACCAGAAGCCACTCAATTAGGGGGAGTAAAAAGGAATGTAGTGATAGTGGGAGACAGTATAGTGAAGGGGATTGATACTGCTCTCTGTAGCAAAGAGCAAGAGTCCAGATGGCTGTGTTGCCTGACTCTGCCAGGATTCAGGACTTCTGCTCAGGGCTGGAGAAGGACTTGCAGTGGGAGGGGGAGAATCCAGTGGCCATGGTCCATGTAGGTACCAATGTCATAGGCAGGATGAGGAAGGAGGCTCTGCATAAGCAGTATGATGAGCTAGGCACTAAATTAAGAAGCAGAATCTCAAAGGTAATAATTTCTGGATTATTACTTCAGCCATGTGCAAATTGGCATAGGACGAATAAGATTAGAGAAATGAATGCATGGCTCAAAGGCTGATGTGGGAGAGGTGGGTTCCAGTTCGTGGGGCACTGGCACCAATATTGGGGAAAGTGGGATCTGTATCGTTGGGACGGTCTACACCTGAACTGTGCTGGGGCTGGTGTCCTTGCAAGCCACATAATTAGGGAAATAGAGAGGGTTTGAAACTGAATAGTGAGGGAAAGGGATCAAATTTGGGAAGATGTGGTTAACTAAAGAGTAGCGACAAGGAAAGAGAGAAAGGTATTAATATGGGAAATGATAGACTGTGACAGGAAGGGACAAAGAGTACAAATCTAAAAATAAATCAACAGATAAGGCTAGATGCTACAAAAATAATAAAAGGACAGAACTAAAGGCACTGTATTTAAAAGCACATACCATTCGAAACAAAATAGATGAACTGATAGCGCAAATGGAAATAAATAAGTACAATCTGATAGACACTGCAGAGACATGGCTACAAGATGACATAGATTGGGACCTGAATATTGAAGGGTATGTGAAATTTAGTAAGGACAGGAAGTTAGAAAAAGGTGGAGGGGTGGCTCTGTTAATTAATGATGGTATTAACATGTTAGAGAGGGATGTCCTAAGTTTAGGAAACCAGGGTGTAGAAGTGGTTTGGGTTGAGATGAGAAATGATAAAGGTGAGAAGTCACTTGTGGGAGTGGTGTACAGGCCCCCTAATTGTAACTATATGGTAGGACAGATTATAAACGAAGTGATAATTGGAGCTTTGCAGAAAGGTACAGCAATAATCATAGGGGATTTTAATCTACATATAGATTGGAAAAATCAGATGGGCAAAATTCGCACAGATAAAAAGGTCATAGCATGTTATCAGAATAGTTTCTTAGAATAGCATGTTCTGGAACCAACCCGAGAACAGGTTATACTAGACCTGGTATTGAGCAACAAGATAGGATTGATTGATAACCTCATAGTGAAGGCACTCCTAGGTAGCAACGATCATAATATGATTGAATTTTACATTTATTTGGAGGGAGAAATGAGTGCGTCCAAGACTAGTATTTTAAACTTAAATAAGGGCAATTATGAGGGCATGAAAGCAGAGCTAGCTAAAATGGACTGGCAAATAAGGTTAAGGGATAGGTCAATAGAGGTTCAGTGGCAAACATTTAAAGGCATATTTCAGAATACACAGAATATATACATTCCAATGAGAAAGAAAAATTCCAAGGGGAGGGCCCACCATCTGTGGTTAACTTAAAAAGTTAAAGACAGTATCAAACTTAAAGAAAAAGTATATAATTATGCATAGGCAGGTAGCAGGTCAGAAGGTTGGAAAGAATATAAAGAACAGCAAAGAATGACAAAAAAATTAATGAGGGAAAAATTAGAGTGCAAGAGAAAGCTAACTAGTAATATAAAGACAGATAGTAAGAGTTTCTATAGATATTTAAATAAGAAAAGAGTTAACAAAGTGAGCAATTGGTCTGATAGGAAGTGCTTCTGGGGAATTGATAATGGAAAGTAAGGAGATGGCGGACAAATTAAACAGGAATTTTCCTTCAGTCTTCACTACACAAGTAACATCCCGGAAACAGCTGTAAATCAGGGAATGGAAGGGAGGGGGGAACTCAGGAAAAGTAGCAAATATAACTCCTTTATTCAAAAAGGGAGAGACAGAAAGCATGAAACTATAGGCCAGGTAGCCTAACACCTGTCATATGGTAAATGTTGGAAGCTATTATTAAAGATGTTATAGGCACTTAGAAATGCAGGGCTCTTAGAAAAATTCAAAGCAGTCCAACAAAGTCAACATAGTTTTGTGAAAGGGAAATCATGTTTAACCAATTTATTGGAGTTCTTTGGAGGAGTCACGTGTGCTCTGCATAAAGGGGAACCGATGGATGTACTGTACTTAGATTTCCAGAAGGCATTTGATAAAGTGCCACATCAAAGGTTATTGTGGAAAATAGAAGCTCATGGTGTAGGGAGTAACCTTGGCATGGATAGAAGATTGGCTAGCTAACAGAAAGCAGGGTTGGCATAAATGGGTGTTTTTCTGGTTGGCAGGATGTGATGAGTGGTGTACCACAGGAATCAGTGCTGGGGCCTCGACATTTTACAATTTATATAAATAACTTGGATGAAGAGGCTGAAAGAATGGTTGCTAAATTTGCTGATGGCACAAAGATATTAAGTAAATTGTGAAGCGGACATAAGGAGGCTATAAAGGGACATATATAGGTTAAGTGAGTGGGCAAAGACCTGGCAAATGGAGTATAATGTGTGAAAATGTGAAATTGTTCATTTTGTCACGAAGAATAAAAAAGAAGCTTATTATCTAAATGGTGAGAGATTGCAGAGCTCTGAGATTCAGAGGGATCTGGGTGTCCTAGTGCATGAATCACAAAAGATTAGTATGCAGTTAGCAAGTAATTAGGAAAGCTAATAGAATGTTATCATTTATTGTGAGGGGAATTGATTACAAAAGTAGGGAGGTTATGCTTCAGTTGTACAGAGCACTGGTGAGACCACATCTGGAATACTGTGCACAGTGCTGGTCTCCTTATATAAAGAAATATGTAAATGCATTAGGAGCAGTTCAGAGAAGGTTTACTCGACTGATACCAGGAATGGGCAGGTTGTCTTATGAGGAAAGGTTGGACAGGTTAGGCTTGTATCCGCTGAAATTTAGAAGAGTAAGAGGCAACTTAATTGAAACATTTAAGACCCTGAGGGGTCTTAATAGGGTGGATGTGGAGAGGATGTTTCCTCTTATGGGAGAATCTAGACTAGGGGAATCTCATTTAAGACAGAGATGAGGAGAAATCTTTTTCTCTCAGAGGGCTGTGAGTCTTTTGAACTCTATTCCTCAAAAGGCAGTGGAAGCAGAGTCTTTGAATGTTTTTAAGACAGAGCTAGATAGATTCTTGATTAACAAGGGGGTGAAAGGTTATCGGGGGTAGGCAAGAATATGGAGTTGAGGTTACAATCAGATCAGTCATGATCTTAGTGAATGGAGGAGTAGACTCAAGGGGCTGAGTGGCCTACTACTGCTCTTAATTCGTATGTTCGTATGTATGTGATTCACTTTGGTAGGAAGAACGCAGACAGACAGTATCAAATAAAGAGTAAAATTCTAAAAGGGGTGCTGAAACTGACAGGCCTGGGTGTATATGTACATAAGTCATTGAAGTTGGCAGGACAGGTTGAGAGATTGGAAAGTACACTGTGCTTTATAATTAGGGGCAAAAGAGTACAAAAGCAAGGAAGTTATGTTAAACCTGTACAAAACATTAGTTCATCCTCAGCTGGAATATTGCATCCAGTTCTAGGCACCACACTTTAGAAAGGATGCGAAGGCATTTAGAGAGGGTTCAGAAAAAAGTCACAAGAAGGTTCCAGGGGTGAGGGATTTCACTTACATAGGTAGATTGGAGAAACTGATACTGTTCACCTTGGAGAAGAGAAAGTTGAAAAGAGATTTAATCAGGGTATTCAAAATCATGAGGGGTCTGGTGGGGTTCCTGTTTGTAGAAGGACCGAGAACACGAGGGCACAGATTTAAGGTAATTGGCAAAAGAAACAATGGCAGCATGAGGTAAAACTTTTTTATGCAGCGAGTGGTTAGAATCTGGAATGCACTGCACTGCCTGAGAGTGTAGTGGAGGCAGGTTTAATCATGGCATTCAAAAGGGAATTCAGATCATTATCTGAAAAGGAAAAATATGCAGGGCTACAGGGAAAAGGCAGAGGAGTAGCACTGGTGGGCTGCTCTTGCAGAGAACCGGCACAGACACAATGGGCTGAATGGCCTCTTTCTGTGCTGTAACCATTCTATGATTCCATGATTTTGCTGCTCTCCCACCTGTTGCTCTTCTGCTACTGCCTGGCCAGGTTGCAGCTCCTGGGACTCTGAAAGGAGAAAGGTACAAGGTTAATGTTTTGGGGAGGACAAGGAAAGCTAAATCTGTATGCTTCCACCATCTTCAGTTTGTAAATCAGAAGAGATTGCAGGGTGAGGGAGGATTGGGATGCAGGAAGAAGGATTCAGTATGAGGATAGCACGCCTGTGATGGTTTCCACCCCATCATTGGCCATGACCTAAGTCACGGCCACTTCAATGATAGCTCCTTGGGGATAAGGTCATACAGCCATGTTTGTCTCTGGTTTCGAGCCAACTTGTTTTACAAGAGAGAGGGTCATGTGTCAGTGTAATAAACTTGATGTACCAGACAGGTTTGTTACTTGAAACATATAACTCTATTGCAGAGCTCTTTTAGAAGCTACATGCTTGAACCAGGTCCATGACTAGAAAGCTCCACCCCCAGGATTACCCACGCTTAGGGCTCATTCGTCAGGACAATCACATGACCCCCTAAAGGCGGTAGAAAAGGTTATACCTTCAATCACTACATTTCCTCCCCCTTTAGTTTTTCTACATTCCCTATTTACAAAGGATATTTTATCTACAACATATACATATATACACAGGTCATGTGATTAAAGATTAAGTCTCTGAGATGGTTTTCTAATTCGGTTAGAGCGGTGTAATTCTACCACTTGAGATTCTCCTACTGGATTGACATGATCAGGAACTGCAGCATCAGGGACATCCTTAGAAAGTGGCAGTTCAGGGTTAAGTAGTTCAACAGAGACATTAGGTATGTCCATTCTAGGTCGATCTGGCACCTCAGAGATTAAAGGTTCGACATCAATTACAGGCGGAATAACTGGTTGTTCAAATGTCTCTCAACTCCTTAGATGATCCACATGTTTTCGAACAATCTGGTCTTCCATTTCCACTTGGAATGACAAGGGTCCAGTTTCAAAGACAGTTATACCAGGAACCCAACTAGGAGCATTTCCCAAATTCCGCATGAAAACTATATCTCTCACAATAAATCTTCGAGCTTTGCTATGAATATTATGATTCAATTTTTGATTACTCTGATTCTCCCCTGCCTGCCCCTCTAACTTTGAAACACCAGACTTAACCTTGTACGAAGGTGGTGTTTCATCAGTAATTCAGATGGTGTTGAACCCATAGATGCATGCAAAGTCGCACAATAATTGAGAAGAAAACATGAAAGTCGAGTTTCTAAAGTACCTTCAGATAACCTCTTCATTCCTGATTTGAAAGTTTGCACTGCTCTTTCAGCTAACCCATTTGATGAGGGATGGTATGGTGCTGTTTTAATATGCTTAATTCCATTTAAACTCATGTATCTCTGAAATTCTGTACAAGTGAAGACAGTACTGTAACCCGAAACAATGACTTCCAGTAGGCCATGTACACTAAAACATTGGCGAAGCTTTTCAATAGTTGCACATGATGTCGGTGATATAACTTCATGCACATCTATCCACTTAGAATGTGCATCGACAATCAATAAAAACATGGTACCTAAAAATGGACCTCCATAGTCTATATGTAGCCTAACCCAGGGTCGATCAGGCCACTCCAACGGATGCAGTGGAACTGAACAGGCAACTTTTGTTGTTGCTGAAAATGGAGACAGTGTTTGACTATGCTTTCAATGTCACTGTCTATGCCTGGCTACCAGATATAGCTTTGCAAAAGCATCTTCATCTTCTATATGCCTGGATGCATGCTGTGAAGCTCTGTTAAGAGTGGTTCTCTTCCTTGTGAAGGGACAACGAATCTTGATCTCCACAACAAGATTCCATCTTGACAACTTAACTCGGTTCAAGGGCATGGAATGGTCTTATCTCTTCAGTGAATTCAGCCACCCTTACAATACAAGGTCTTGGACTCTTGACAAAATTGGATCCCTGTTTGTCCAATTCCTTATTTGCTTCGCACACACAGCGCGAAGAGTTCAAGCAATTCAGTACAAGCACAACTTCTTGTGGCACTGGAGCATGTACAATGCTATCTGGTAACGGGAAATGACTAAGTGTGTCTGTATTTGCAATATGCATGCCAGGCCGGTGCATAAAGGTATGCTCATACTCAGATATCAAAGCCCAGCACTGAATTCTTGCTGAGACTATTGGCGGAATGGCTTTATCCTCACTAAATAAACCCATTAATGGTTTATGGTCCGACACAATGGTGAAATGTCACCCATGCAGATACTGATGGAATTTCTTCACTCCAAATATCACTGATAAACCTTCCTTTTCAAGTTGTGAATAACCCTTCTTGGCTGCAGAGAGGGTTCTAGAGATATAGCCGGTTGGCCTTTCTGATTTGCTTTCTGTCTTTTCTTCTTCTGTTTGCCGCAATGTTTTGTATCATCCTTCTCTTTGATTCCACAGTCGGTCAAATTTCTCTCTGGTAAAATCTTAATTTGGTTCAGTTCAGTGGTTGAGCTGCCCATGGCTTTGCTACCCACTCTCACCTTGGAAAGTTCCACGACTTTTCCTTCTAATGCCTCTCTTGTTTCAATCAGCTGATTCTTCAGCTCTTCTGTCTCCTTTCTATATCTTTTGGCTTCCTCCTGGAACATTAAACGTTGTTATAAGACCATAAGACCAATAGACTTGGGAGCTGAAGTAGGCCATTCGGCTCATCCAGTCTGCTCCACCATTCAATGAGATCATGGCTGATCTGATAATCCTTAACTCCACTTTCCTGCCTTTTCCCCATAACCCTTGATTCCCTTACTGATTAAAAATCTGTCTATCTCAGCACTGAATATACTTAACGACCCAGCCTCTACAGCCCTCTGTGGTAAAGAATTCCACAGATTGACTACCCTCTGAGAGAAGTTGTTCCTCCTTATTTCTGTCTTAAATGGGCGACTCCTTATTCTGAGATTATGCCCTCTGGTCCTAGACTCTCCCACAAGGGGAAACAACCTCTCAGCATCTACCCTGTCAAGCCCCCTAAGAAACTTATATGTTTCAATAGGGTCACCTCTCATTCTTCTAAACTCCAATGAGTACAGGCCCAACCTTCTCAATCTCTCCTCATAAGAAAATCCCTCCATACCTGGAATCAACCTAGTGAACCTTTTCTGGACTGCCTCCAATGCCAGTATATCTTTCCTTAGATAAGGAGACCAAAACTGTTCACAGTATTCTATGTGTGGTCCAACTAGTGCCTTGTATAGTTTTAGCAAGACTTCTCTATTTTTATACTCCATTCTCTTTGAAATAAAGGCAAACATCCCATTTGTTTTCCCTATTACCTGTTGAACTTGTACATTAGCTTTTTGGGATTCATGCATGAGGACACCCAAATCCCTCTGTGCTGCAGCTTTCTGCAGCCTTTCTCAATTTAAATAATATTCAGCTCCTCAATTCTTCCTGCCAAAGTGCATAACCTCACATTTTCCCACATTATATTCCATCTGCCAAGTTTTTGCCCACTCACTCAACCTGTCTATATCCTCCTGTAGACTCTTTGTGTCATCCTCGCCACTTGCCTTCCCACCTATTTTTGTGCCATCCGCAAACTTGGCAATAGTATATTCATTTCCCTCATCCAAGTCATTAATATATATTGTAAATAATTGTGGCCCCAGTACTGATCCCTGTGGCACTTCACTAGTTACAGATTGCCATCCTGAAAATGTCCCCCTTATCCCAAATCTCTGTCTTCTATTAGCTAACCAATCCCCTATCCATGCTAATATACTACCCCCAACACCATGAGCTCTTATCTTATTAAGTCACCTTATGTGCAGTATCTTATTGAACATCTTTTGTTGTATCTTTTCTGCCAACTGTTTCTTCAGTTTATTCAGAGTGGCACTGTATTCGTTTTGTTTCTTTTCATGATATTCCAGTGGAAACAACTCTGACCAGAGGGATCCTTGCATCCTGTGAAAGTCCTTTGATTCTCCTAACTCATTCCAAAATATACTGTTATATTCCCTTATCAACTCAGAAACTCCTCCTGTTCTTACTTGAAAGATTTCTGACCAGTTGAACTTAATTTTTTGTAGCCAGTCCTGGCACAGAAGACCAGGTCCTTCACCTGTCACTATGATCACTGGTAGCTGGGCTGTTTGTTGCCTATAGGACACAGGTACTGTGGTGATGCCCTTTACCAGTATTGACTCTCCAGTGGGTGTCTTCAGTTGAGCCGTGGCTTACTCCAGGTTCAGTGACTGGGTACCTTCATTTAGGTATTTAATTGTATGTTTTCCCACCACTCTGGTTGAGGCTCTTATGTCCTTCCTCCATGACTAGAGGCTTCCCATTCACTTGAAGGGTGACAGTTATTGGTTTAGTTTTTACTGCATTGACATTGTATAGGTAATAGATATCAGTATTGGCAGCTTCTGATACTGTCATATTATGCACTTCAATCATCTTGATCTGCTGTCTCATGGTCTGTCTTGACTTCGCCCTGCATTGCTTTATTACGTGCTCTTTTTTGTGGCAGTAATGACATTCTGCCTCCTTAAATCTTCAGGTTTCCGGTACATGATTACCCCCATACTTGTAACAGATTAATTTCTCCAATTCTCTCAATTCTCCAATTCAAGTCACTCACCATCCTGACTTGGAAATATATCACCGTCCCTTCACTGTCACTGGGTCAAAATCCTGGAACTCCCTTCCTAACAGCACTGTGGGTGTACCTACAGCGCATGGACTGCAGCGGTTCAAGAAGGCAGCTCACCACCACCTTCTCAAGAACAACTAGGAATGGGCAATAAATGCTGGCCCAGCCAGTGAAGCCCATATCCTGTGAATGAATTTAAAAAACAATTATTACCGATGGATTCAGCTGAAAATGCGTCTTCACGAGGTCTACCAATTGGTTAAAAGAGTTAGAATTGGGCGTGTTCGGGGCCAGCAGACTATGGCTGAGGTTATATGTCTTGGTACCACAGCCACTTAAAAGAACTGCTTTCTGCTGCTCCTCTGCTGTTATTTCATTCACCACAAAATAAAAGCCTAGGCGCTCTACATACTGGCTTCAGTCTTCCATAGAGGTGTCATAAGGGTCGATTCTGCCGAAAAGTGGCATGACTGGTGAGTATACTTTTCTTTCCCTAAGAATTGTGTACCATTCACAAGACGAGGTGCAGCGTCAGAGCTATTGTACACTCGTCACCGAATGTAATAAGCTTGATGTACCGGACAGGTTTCTTAATTGAAACAGATAACTTTATTACAGAGCTCTTTTAGAAGCCACATACTTGAACCAGGTCCATGACTAGAAAGCTCCACCCCCAGGATTACCCACACTTAGGGCTCATTCATTAGAAAAATCACGTGACCCCCTAAAGGCAGTAGGAAAGGTTATACCTTCAATCACTACAGTCGGTGAGTAGAGCAATCAGCTCGGGTGATGTGGCTGGCTGTCATAGCTGAGTACAAGCTGTAGGATGTGGGTTTGAGGCTTGCATCAGTGCTAAGCGTGTGGGGGTGAGGTGCAATTATGAATGCTATGAAAGAGTCTTGATCGATAGAGATTGTTGGTGGGTGAGTGATAGGGGTTGTGGTACAGTAAACAGTGTCTGAGGCTAGTAGTGCAGTTGGTAAGATATAGCATGTGAAGGTGCATTCGCTGACCTTAACCAGTTGTATGAGGTCATTGAACTTTTGGCGGCACTGCATCCAAGTCTTTGGGGCTTGAACCTTGGCATTGACTGCATGGCCAACTACCTTCTGTGTGTTTGCCTGGAGGGTCTCCTGATCCAAAACGGATACACAGCACTCTCTTATCAGCAATCAGATTTTGCTGCATTTGATTTAGAATCATTGCAAATGTATGAGCAGGCAAGAACAAATGGAGCAAAGAATGGAATAGGCAGGACAGGAGCTGCTGTTGGAGTCCTCTGCTTCTGTTGCAAGGTGAGGTCTTGCAACCTGAACAATCCGTGTTAGAACTTCTGAAATTAAGCAATAAACATTGCCAAGTGGAGTCTATGTAAACAAAGGATTAAACCTTATATATTTACACAGTTCCATCAATTAGCCACTAACACCCATAGCTCTGTAACAGTAGCTGCCTAATGTGTGAGAAATCTCCTTGTACAATGCCAAGAATATATACCCAGCACAGTCACACATATCTTAGTCAGCTGTGTCAGAGTTTGCTGCAGTTTGATTATATCAAAACTTTATGGCAACCAGTGGTGAGGAATTGGAGGAAGAAGAGCTGTTCTCAAGGAAACGAGAAAGGCAGTTGCAACAGTACTTTTGCCAAAGACAGTCATCCACACCCCATGACCTGTTTTAACTGACACGCATCATCTTTTTAAAAAAAGGAATGAAACCGGACGGACCACCTGGCATCGACCTAGGCACTGGAAACAACAACAGCAATTGCAGCCCTATTGACCCTGCAAAGTCCTCCTTACTAACATCTGGGGTCTAGTGTCAAAATTGGGAGAGATGTCTCGCAGACTAGTCAAGCAACCACCTGACATAGTCATCCTCATGGAATCCATACCTTACAGATAATGTCCCAGACTCCACCGTCACCATCCTTGGGTATGTCCTGTCCCACCAGAAGGACAGGCCCAGCAGAGGTGGCGGCACAGTGGTATACAGTCGGGAGGGAGTTGCCCTGGGAATTCTCAACATCGACTCCGGACCCCATGAATTCTCATGGCATCAAGTCAAACATGGGCAAGGAAACCTCCTGATGATTACCACATACCGCCCTCCCACAGCACTGAATCACTGCTCCTCCATATTGAACATCACTTGGAGGAAGCACTGAGGGTGGAAAGGGTGCAGAATGTTCTCTGGGTGGGGGACTTCAATGTCCATCACCAAGAGTGGCTCGGTAGCATCACTACTGACCGAGCTGGCCGAGTCCTAAATAACATAGCTGCTAGACTGGGACTGCAGCAGGTGGTGAGGGAACCAACAATAGGGAAAAACATACTTGACCTCATTATCACCAACCTGCCTGTCGCAGATGCATCTGTTCATGACAGTATCGGTAGGAGTTACCACCGCACAGTCATTGTGGAGATGAAGTCCCACCTTCACATTGAGGATATCCTCCATCGTGCTGTGTGGCACTACCACTGTGCTAAAAGGGATAGATTTCGAACAGATCTAGCAGCTCAAGACTTGGCATCCATGAGCCGCTCTGGGCCATCAGCAGAGCAGAATTCTACTCGGACACAGTCTGTAACCTCTTGGCCCGCCATATCCCCCACTCTACCGTTACCATCAAGCTAGGGGATCAACCCTGGTTCAATGAAGAGTGCAGGAGGGCATGCCAGGAGCAGCACCAGGCATACCTAAAAATGAGGTGTCAACCTGGTGAAGCTGTGAAACAGGACTACTTGCGTGCCAAACAGCATAAGCAGCAAGTGATAGACAGAGCTAAGCGATCCCACAATCAACAGATCAGATCTAAGCTCTGCAGTCCTGCCACATCCAGTCGTGAATGGTGGTGGACAATTAAACAACTCACTGGAGGAGGAGGCTCAACAAATAGCCCCGTCCTCAACGATGGAGGAGCCCAGCGCATCAGTGCAAAAGATAAGGCTGAAGCGTTCGCAACAATATTCAGCCAGAAGTGCCCAGTGGATGATCCATCTCAGCCTCCTCCGGAAGTCCCCAGCATCACAGATGCCAGTCTTCAGCCAATTCAATTCCACGTGATATCAAGAAACGGCTGAAGGTACTGGATACTGTAAAGGCTATGGGCCTGACAATATTCCAGCAATAGCACTGAAGACTTGTGCTCCAGAACTTGCCACACCTCTAGCCAAGCTGTTCCAGTGCAGCCACAACACTGGCATCTAACCAGCTATATGGAAAATTGCCCAGCTATATCCTGTACACAAAAAGCAGGACAAATCCAACCAGTCTATTACCGCCCCATCAGTCTACTCTCGATCATCAGTAAAGTAATGGAAGGGGTCATCAACAGTGCTATCAAGCGGCACATGTTGAGCAATAACCTGCTCGCTGATGCCCAGTTTGGGTTCCGCCAGGGCCACTCAGCTCCTGACCTCGTTACAGCCTTGGTTCAAACATGGACAAAAGAGCTGAACTCCCGAAGTGAGGTTAGAGTGACTGCCCTTGACATCAAGGCAGCATTTGACTGAGTGTGGCATCAAGGGGCCTTAGCAAAACTGGAGTCAGTGGGAATCAGGGGAAAAGCTCTCCGCTGGTTGGAGTCACACCTAGCACAAAGGAAGATGGTTGTGGTTGTTGGAGGTCAGTCATCTCACCTCCAGGACATCACTGCAGGAGCTCCTCAGGGTAGTGCCCCAGGCCCAACCATCTTCAGCTGCTTCATCAATGACCTTTCTTCCAACATAAGGTCAGAAATGGGGATATTCACTGATGATTGCACAATGTTCAGAGCACCATTCGTGACTGCTCAGATACTGAAGCAGTCCATGTCCATAATGCAGCAAGACCTAGACAATATCCAGGCTTGGGCTGACAAGTGGCAAGTAACCACACAAGTGTCAGGCAATGACCATCTCCGTCAAGAGAGAATCCAACCATCGCCCCTTGATGTTCAATGGCATTACCATCACTGAATCCCCCACTATCAACATCCTGGGGATTACCATTGACCAGAAACTGAACTGGACTAGCCATATAATTACTGTGGCTACAAGAGCACATCAGAGGCTAGGAATCGTGCGATGAGTAACTCACCTCCTGACTCCCCAAAGCCTGTCCACCATGAGTGCAGCTCCTACAACACTGAAGAAGCTGGACACTGTCCAGGACAAAGCAGTCCATTTGATTGGCACCACATCCACACACATTCACTCCCTCCACCACCAATGCACAGTAGCATTGTGTGTACTATCTACAAGATGCACTGCAGGAATTCACCAAGGCTCCTTAGACGGCACCTTCTAAACCCACGACCACTACCACCTAGAAGGACAAGGGCAGCAGATAGATGGGAACACCACCACCTGGAATCCCCTCCAAGTCACTCACCATCTTGACTTGGAAATATATCACCGTTCCTTCCCTGTCACTGGGTCCAAATCCTGGAACTCCCTCCCTAACAGCACTTTAGGTGTACCTACACCACATTGACTGCAGCGGCTCAAGAAGGCAGCTCATCACCACCTTCTCAAAGGCAACTAGGGATGGGCAATAAATGCTGGCCCAGCCAGTGAAGCCCACATCCCGTGAAAGAATAAAAAATAAATAAATATCAGAATAGATCCGATTTTGATTTCTCCAGCTCACAAGCCACTGCAGAAGGCATTAGGACAGGTAGCCAAACTTTTGACCTAAAATGGAAGTTTAGGGTGTATCTTAGAGGAAAAGAGAGAGGTGGAGAGGCTTCAGGAGTGAATTCCAGAGATTTGGGCTGGGACAACTAAAGACAATGGCCACCAATGGTGAAGTGATAAAATGTGGGGAGGCACATTAGATCCAAACTGGAGAAGAAGAGATCTCAGAAGATTGTGGACTGAAGAAAGTCACAGGAATAAGGAAGGGTGATGCCATGGAGGGATTTGAAAATAAAGAAGGGAGTTTTTAAAATTGCCGGATTCATGGAGTGGGAGCCAGTGTAGGTCAGCGAGCACGGGGTGATAGCAGCAATGGGAACCCAGGCCAGTTTTCCATTGTCTTTGCCACTGGCTATTGAGGTCACTTAATATTGGCTAGTTTAGTATCAAAAATAGGTAAACCCCAAACCCCCCTGACCTTTAAGGCTGAGTGCCACACCATTCAGTGTAATTAATCATTTAGCCATTCGGTAAAGTCAAAGGGATGGAGTTGACTTTAATGGTCTTGCAACAGAAACAGATTGGTATTCATCCAATTTTTATTCGGGCCTTTGGGTGCACAGACCAAATACCCGGTTGTTTCAAGTGGGAGGTGGCTATTGATTTGTTAACTGGGGGGGTCCCACAACATACATAGGACTCCAACTCATTGTGAGACAGGATGGAGCATGTGTCAAGCATGCTGTACTCATTGGTACAGGGCATACAGCAGCCCAACCAGCCGTCCTTAAAGGAAATGCCATGGATGCTCAGAAAAATCTAATGGACTCAGCCTCGTCTTAACCCTATCCCAGACACTTACTGGGTGAGGCGGGTTACATACAGGTGCACAGCAAAAGACAAACTGGTTCATCAAGCCTGCCCTGCACTCATGATGCCTGCAGTACCATAACTAGACATTTCCTACCCCAATCCACATCCATGTAAACTCCTGGGAGAAGCAAAAAACTTCAGAGAAAAAACCCAAGGACGTTAAGGGAAAAACATATTCTCCAACTGTTACGACCACACCAGGAGGGGTGAAATGACTCTCCTATTCCCCCACCACAAGTCAGACCCGTAAGAGGATTTTTTAGTGAATTTAGGGAGGGTGTGCTTTGCCAATACTGCAGGAGTCCCACTACTTACGTTTTCAGATTGTAAAGAATTAGTTAGACAGGTTTTCTCAGGTTAAACAAAGAACAAGGTTAAATATTGAAACTATTTCTCGCATTAAAAAAAAAGACTAAGTAAATCGCAACCTTCACTCATATGTCACACACACACATGTTTGGGCCCACACACACGCCAGTACAGATGGCAGAACAAGAGGATAGGTTTAAGGGTTTTTTACAGTTCATGAGAAAATAAAACAAGGCAGTATATGGTTAGCTTTTCATTGGCTGGTCTCAATGCAGTGATTCCACTTTGCAGCTGTTTTGTTAAGTTGTCTTCTTGGCAGTAGTTGTATGGAGCGGATCTCCACATTTTATTCTCAAAAGATCTCAGTTTGCAGTAGATTTTTCTCCTTGGGATGGTTACTTTGCAAATCTGGCACAATATTCCTGAGAGAGAGAGACAGAGAGGGCACACCTTCAGCAGTCTGTTTCAGTACAGCATTGTCTATGGATCTCTCTCTCTCTCCCGCTTGGTAAGCAGTCTCTTAAAGTACTCTGCTGGCTGTATATTCCAGAGAAATTCTATTAGTCCATGTCTGCTGCAGTTATTGTTTCAGAACAGATAATTGCATTTTGATGTCTCGTCTCAGAAACGTTTGAGAAGTCTCTGGATAGTATGAAGCCAATGGAAAATGGGGTCTTTCACGCTCCGCAGGAGTGTCTTTTTTTTATCCCAATTGATAGAATGCAACTGTGCATTGTAGCCATCTGGGTGGTTTCCATTGTCTTTAGAGGCTTCCAGTTTTTTTTCAAATCCAGCCAGGAAAAGAGAAATTAGAAATTGTACCTTTTAAAAAAGCACATCCTTGTAACACTGACCCCCTCAGGCGATCAAAACAAGTCTGGTGGATCCGACGGGCCAAGTGTTATCCGTAAGTACCTTCTGCACGCTGCGATCTCAGTCAAGAACTGACCCAGCTTCCTCTTGAGGACAAAGTGATTAAATTGACCTCATTCATTGAATTTTAATGCATACGGAGAGAAGAAAGATTTGCACATATATAATGCCTTTCACAACCTCAGGATATTTCAAAACATTCTACTATAAATGAAGTGCTTTCAGCCTGTAGTCACTGTTGCAATCGAAGGAAAATGCAAATCAAAGACACCCAAACAGTAATATGATAATTATCAGATCATCTCTTCTAGTGATGCTGACTAAGGGATAAATATTGGCCAGGGCTCCAAGGAGAACTTCCCCACTTTTCTTCGAAATAATGTCATGGGATCTTTTACGTCCACCTGAGTGGGTAGATGGGGAGCTGCAGTTTAACTTCTCAACTGAGGAGCGAGATTTCTAAAAAAAAAAAATCAGAATTGGAGTGACATTAAAAGAGAGTTACTGAGAACTGGGCTCTAAAAGAATTAAGAAAGTTGTAGGGTAAAACTGACACTGAGAGCAATACTAAAAATGAAATTTGGAGCATTTGGAGTAGACAGAGTAGAACAAAAAGCAAATAGCACAGCCATACTTAAGAAACAAACACTGGAAGCCGCAGGGCTATTGCTAAGAGCAGAAACAATGGGAAAAACAGTAAAAAGAAATGCAGGAATAGCCGGTGCAAGATTAAAATAAATATAAGCTTCAGGTACAGGAACCACCTTTCATGCCCACTTCATAAGTGGCTTTAATACGAACATACAAAATTAGGAGCAGGGGGTAGGCCATTTGGCTTCTCAAGCCTGCTCTGTCATTCAATAAGATCATAGCTGATCTGATTGTGGCAACTCCACTTTCCTGCCTACCCCATTTATCCTTTGACTCCCTTGTTAGTCAAGAATCTAACTAACTCTGCTTTAAAAATATCCAGTGACTCTGCCTCCACCGCTCACTGGGGAAGAGAGTTCCACAGATTCACAGCACTCAGAGAAACACATTCTCCTCATCTCTGCCTTAATTGGGAGACCCCTTATTTCTAGTCTGTGTCCCCCAGTTCCAGTCTCTCCCACAAAGGGAAACATCCTTTCAGCATCCACCCTGTCAAGTCCCCTCAGGATCTGATATATTTCAGTAAGGTCACCTCTCATTCTTCTGAACTCCAATGGATACTGACCCAACCTGTCCAACCTTTCCTCATAAGGTAACCCACTAATCTCAGGAATCAGTGAAGTGAACCTTATCTGAACTGCTTCTAATGCAGTTCTGTCCTTTCTTAAATAAGGAGACCAAAACGTACACAGTACTCCAGATGTGGCCTCACCAATGTCATGTACAACTGTAGCAAAACATCCCTACTTTTATATTCCATTCCCCTTGCAATAAATGACAACATTCTGCTTACCTTCCTAATCACTTGCTGTACCTGCATTCTAACTTTTTATATGTGCCAGGACATCCAAATCCCTTTGTATTGTACAGTTCTGCAATATTTCTCCTGCCAAAGTGGACAAGTTCATCTTTCCCCACATTATACTCCAACTGCCAAACTTTCACCCACTCACTTAACCTATCTGTAACCCATTGCAGACTCCTTATGTCCTCTGCACAGTTTACTTTCCTACCTATCTTGATGTCATCAGCAAATTTAGCAATGATACATTCAGTCCCTTCATCAAAGTCATTGATATAGATTGTAAACAGTTGAGGCCTCAGCACTGATCCTTGAAGTGCTCCACTTGTTGAATCTTGCCAACCCGAAAATGACCCAAATATGTTAGTTTACCTATACTCTATCCATGCTAATATGTTACCCCCTACGCCATGTTATGGCCACATGAGGAGGGGTAAAAATGACTCCCCTATGATACCACTCCAAGTCTGATCCTAACAGGGCTTTTTTTATGAATTTAGCGAGGATGTGCTTTGCCAGTACTAGAGGATTCCCAATGTTATGCCTTCAGATCATACTGAATTAGCCAGACAGATGTCCTGAGTTTAAACAAAGAACAAGATAAGTTTATTGGCCCTACTTCCTGAATTAAAAAAAATCTAGCCAAACATCATCTATTTGGGTATTAGAGTCGTTTTGCTTTTCAATTGGCCTAGGAAGGAAGTACATCACAAGGATAGATGTGTTGGCTGACGAATAGCTGGAGCAAGGGGCAAGTCATGCGATGAAACCTCCACACCCACACCCACACACACACACATACTAACCAATAGCATGACCTAAAAAGTGCTTAATGGAATACAGCAGAGCTGGCAGAATAATATTAACAAGAGGTTAACAGAGGCACATGAGCAAAGTCAAAGAAATAGAAGCTGTCCTTGAAATAGAGAGAATGTGTGAATATCTGAAAGAGGTGGGAGGTAAGCCTGTAAAAATGATGCATCAGAAACTGACAAAGTGGTGCTAGCCCTAATGACAGAAGAATGGTCCATGTCGACACCAAGGCCGCAGACCAGTCCGACAGCACAGTGATCAGTGCTGTTAGAAAATGTTCTTTTCGAAAATGGAGCCCACGACCCAATGCTATTAATGTGTGTGTGTGCGAGTGTCTGTGTGCCTGTGTCTGTGTATGTACGTGTGTGTATATGTACGTGTGTTTATGTGTGTGCATGCGCATGTGTATGTATGTGTGTATGTGTGTGTGTGTGTCTGTGTCTGTGTGTGTGTCTGTGTGTGTTTCTCTGTGTGTATCTGTGTGTCTGCACATATGTGTGTGTCTGTGTGTGTGTCCGTGTGTCCGTATGTCCATGTGTGTCTGTGTGTGTGTGTCTGTGTGTCTGTTTGTGTGTGTGTCTGTGTGTGTGTGTGTGTGTGTGCATATGTCTGTGCTTTTCTCTGTGTGTGTCTGTGTGTGTGTCTGTGTCTGTGTGTGTGCATGTGTGTGTGCATGTGTGTGTGGCTGTGTGTGTGTCTGTGCGTGTATGTGTGTGTGTGTGTCTGTGTGTGTGTGTCTGTGTGTGTCTGTGTGTCTGTTTGTTTGTGTGTCTGTGTGTGTGTGTGTGCTGTGTCTGTGTGTGTGTGCATATGTCTGTGCTTTTCTCTGTGTGTGTGTGTGTGTGTCTGTGTGTGTGTGTGTGTGCATGTGTGTGTGCGCATATGTCTGTGTGTGTGTGTGTCTGTGTGTGTGTGTGTGCATATGTCTGTGCTTTTCTCTGTGTGTGTGTGTGTGTGTGTGTCTGTGTGTGTGTCTGTGTGTGTGTGTCTGTGTGTGTGTCTGTGCGTGTGTGTGTCTGTGTGTGTGCGCATATGTCTGTGTGTGTGTCTGTGTGTGTCTCTGTGTGTGTGTGTGTCTGTGTGTGTCTGTGTATGTGTGTGTGTCTGTGTGTGTGTCTGCATGTGTGTGTGTGTGTGTATGTGCGTGCGTGTGTGTGTCTGCGTGTGTGTCTGTGTGTGTGTGTGTGTGTGTGTGTACATGCGTCCGCTGATTGGGTGGTGAGGTGTGAGTAACCTGGGTGTGGGAGGGGGTGGGAGTGGCCCCCTGTCTTCTCCGGCGGTGCCCCCCCTCTCCTGCCCCCAACCCCCGTCTCCAACCGCAGCACCTCCAGCTCCATCAGCTGCCCAGGACAGGGTCTCTGCTCATGCAGACTCTCAGGCAGAGGGTCCAGGTTCCAGAGAGAAAGAGAGAAAGACAGTGGGAGAAGAGAGAGCAAAAGAGAAACAGAGGGGAAAAGAGCGAGAGAGAAGGGGAAAGGAGAGAGATAGAGAGAGAGACAGAGTGGGATATAGTTGAGCTGTGTTTCAGGAGTGCTGTGGGTGAGACACAGGGGTGTTATTCAGGGCTTGTTTGGGTGATTTAGTGTTATCTAATTTGAATTTGTACAGTATTTCTGTGATATAGTCAGTGATTTATTTTATTTTGCAAGTTATTCCAGGGGGGAATGCACAGTGCTGCATATGTACGGTGCAGTATTTCAACCTGTACATTGGTGTCTGAAGGAATCTAACTCCATTAACATTGATTCCTATAGGAACTCACGATGAACTTAAAGTTGTTTCACTTAAAGTTGTGATTTTACAGATTTTTCAGAATACAAATGCAGCAAGGCTTGGACAATATCCTGGTTTAGGATGACAAGGGGCAAGTAACATTCATGCTACAAAAGTGCCAGGCAAAGATCATCTCCAACAAGAGAGCCTAACCATAACCCCTTGACATTCATTGGTGTTACCATCGCTAAATCCCCCACTGTTAACATCCTGGGGGTCACCATTGACCAGAAACTGAACTGGACTAGCCATATAAATACTGTGGCTACAAGGGCAGGTCAGAGGCTAGGAATCCTGTGGTGAGTAACTCACCTCCTGACTCCCCAAAGCCTGTCCACCATCTGCAAGGCACAAGTCAGGAGTGTGATGGAATATTCTCCACTTACTTGGATGAGTGCAGCTCCAACAACACTCAAGAAGCTTGACACTGTCCAGGACAAAGCAACCTGCATGATGGGCACCCCTTCCACAAACATTCATCCACTCCACCCCTGACGCACAGTGGCAGTAGTGTGTACCATCTACAAGATGCATTGCAGGGACTCACCAAGGCTTCTAAGGCAGCACCTTTCAAACCCAGTACTGTTACCATCTAGAAGGGCAAAAGCAGCAGATAGATGGGAACACCACCACCTGGAAGTTCCCTTCCAAGCCACTTACCATCCTGACTTGGAATTATATCGCCGTTCCTTCACTGTCGTTGGGTCAAAATCCTGGAACTCCCTCCCTAACAGCACTGTGGGTGTATCTACACCATATGGACTCCAGCGGTTCAAGAAGGCAGCTCACCACCACCTCCTCAAGGGCAACTAGGGATGGGCAATAAATGCCGGCCTAGACAGCGAATCCCACATCCCCTGAATGAATTGCTAAAACTTTGTCAGGCCATGATGTTATTACCGCTCATGGGATCTTGCTGTGTGTAAATTGGCTGTGGAGTGTCCTACATTATAACGGTGTCTGCATTTGAAAGAGAACTTCATTGGTTGTGAAGCACTTTGCGGAGGGGGAGGTAGCCTGATGTTGTGCATGTCAGGATACCGAAGCAAGCTCACTTCGCTGGATCTTCTCTTCATACGGTCTTAGTGAACCCAACGAGCTTATCCTGGCCTTGCTGTCGGCCGCTCATGAGTTTGTGTAAATAGGCTGTGGCACTGCCCAGCACCAAAGAGAACCTTCCGGACGATCAGTTTCAAATGTAACATTTGTGATCAGGTGTCCGTTCAGCTTTAATCTTATCAATGTACCTTATCAATTTGAGCCAGTTTTGGGTCTGGAGCCCGGTCATTAGGGCTTCCAGTGTTTGCATCAATCAATCACTAGCGTGTTGAATCAGTGTGTCTCCTCCATTCACTTTGCTCCTATAAGCCCATGTTATCAATTGCCCCCTGTGGTGTTTCTCGAATGATTCTCTCTCCTTGTTTAATGGAGATTGACAGTGATGTCATCTTAACGTTTACTCACTAATCCTGTCTTTCCCACTCCCCTGCTGTTCTTAACAATAGTCAGCATTGGGTCCCAATCATTGATTCATTTAGCATGAGGTCACCAAATTAGAGCAATATGCTTTGAACCAAGGATTCCTCAGGAATTAGGTAATTCCATTTGAACGTCTCCACTACACACTGCTTCATTCATGCCAATAGGCATTCCTGCCATTGAAATTCACTGCAGGACACCTGGAGGAGCCTGTGGTTAGGTTACCTCATCCGTCTCTTAATGGGATTCCAAAGCAGTGCTTAAAAGCTCAGGAATTGTCTTAAAGTGCTCATCTTTCAAATGGCAACAAATACACAGACAAAATCATGTTTCATCCCAAAGGATAGCCTTCTTCCATCAGAGTGCTTTGAGATTGCATGTTTCAGGAGGAATGAGATGTCTCATTAAGTGCAGATTATGGGCATGATCTTCATAAGCATTTCCAATATGGCTCGGTAAGTATATCCATATCACTTTTCCCTCCTCCAGTAATATCAGTGTCTGGCCAATATTTATCCCTCAATCAACATCAATAAAACAGATTATCTGATCATTTATTTAACTGCTTTTTAGTGGGATCTCACCATGCATAAATTGGCTACTGTTTTTCCTACATTACAGTATCATAATATCACAGTATCTTTACAGTGCAGAAGGAGGCCATTTGGCCCATCGAGTCTGTACTGGCTCTCTGAAAGAGCATTCTACCTAGTCCCACTCCTCTGCCTTATCCCCGTAACCTTGCACATTCTCTCTTTTTTCAGGTAGCAATCCAATTCCCTTTTGAATACCTCAATCGAACCTGCCTCCACCGCCCTCTCAGGAAGTTTGTTCCAAACTCCAACAATCTTCTGGGTGAAAAAATATTTCCCCACATCACATTTGCTACTTTTGCTAATTATTTTGAATCTGTGCCCTCTAGTTCTTGATGTTCTCTTGAGTGGGAGCAGCTTCTCACTATTTACCCTGTCCATACCCTCAGGATCTTGAATACCTATATCAAGTCTCATCTCAGCCTTCTTTTCTCAAGGAATGAGTCCCAACCTCTCCAATCTATCCTCATAGCTACAGTCCTTTATCTCTGGAATCATTCTTGTGAATCTCCTCTGTACCCTCTCCAATGCCTTTACATCCTTCCTCAAGTATGGCACCCAGAACTGGATGCAGTACTCCAGATGAGGCCTAGTTATGACATTTCAATAATACTTCTTTTGCTGTAAAGCACTCTGGAATGTCCTGACATCATAAAAGGCACAATATGAATTCCCAAATAATTTTCTTTAATCTCAAAAGACTATTGAAAACATGAATCTGTGAATCCCTCTGCAGGTGCTGCCCTTTATAATGAGCAGTGTCTTGGATGTTGGGGCAAGTGCTGTCCGCCATCAAATGTACTTCACCGAGATATGAAAGCCGTCAGGCTCATCCAACTTTAGGCATCACTCATTGTGTAAAAGCTTTTCTCCATCCTCACACCCTGAATGTCCTATTTTCCTCTCCTGAAAGGGGAGGACTAATGTTGGGATACAATTCCACAGGTGCCCAATCGCCTTCCCATATCCCAACCAACTGTGTTTCTGAAAATGAGTTGGTTGCACAGACTCACAGCCAGTCCCATTCACCCACCATTCCTGCACTTGCTGAGATACATTGGCTCCTGGTTTAGGAATAAGTCAGGTTTAAAATTCTCAGTCCTTGTGTTTACATTCATCAATCGCCTTGGTCCTCCATTTCCCTGTCACCTCCTCCAGTGCCATAACACACTGCTTTCCTCTAATCTGGTCTTATATCCATCCTCTACTTGCTTCACTCCACCACTGGTGGCCTTGCCTTCATCTGTCTCAGCCCTAAGCTCTGCAATTTGCTTCATAGACTTCACCACCCTGTTCCTCATGGTACTTAAAACTACCTTTCTGTCTATGTTTTTACTCACCTTTCCTAATATCTCCTTATACGTGTTCAATTTTGTCTGATTGCACTTCCATGCAGTGCATCTGAATGTTTGCCTGGATTAAAAATTGTTGTGTGGGATGTGTTCAATTCAGCAACATGTCTTCAATGGGGGGAGTTTTCCATGCTCGCTAGCGTCAAAAATTGGTTTCACGACGCCATGAAACCGGTTTGCGATCGATCGCTCAGCCTGTTGGTAGCGGGCCACGTTTCTGCTGTCGGACGTCGGGTACCTCATTGTAATACATCTGCAAATCATTATAAGGCCAGTCTACTAGAATCATCCCCCACGCTGGATCATCATGTCAATATGTTTCACAACAGCGTATATAAAGTGTGCACTTGGCGGGCTGCACTTTGAGGGGAACGCAGAGGTGAGTGCACAGTAACAACGTTGTGCGGCATTCGCAAGGGTCGCCTGTTGGATTTCAAGGTTGAGGCGACTTGGTGGGGGTGGGGGGACAAGGACTGCCCTGCAGTTGAAGGTAATGCACAAGCACTCCCTACGCATGGGAGAAAGGGAAGCGGAAACCTTGTAGACAGTTCAGATGCAGCCACATTGACATGTTTGGAGTTGGGCCTCTAGCTTGTCTGCCCACTCAAGCAACGCAGTGGTATGAACGTGCCACCAAGTGACCCAGAGCTTTTCACCCCTCGGGCACAGACTGTAAACTAATGAGCGTTTTAGTGGACTGCAGCACAGTTGGATGACTGGGTACGTTGTACAATCTCCGTGCTAAAGTTGGCCATGGAGCAGTCACTGGGGGAGGCGCTCAGAGCCCCTTGCAATGTCTTTATCAACGTTTGGACCAGTATCCCTCATGGTTCCAGCTAACAGCGCAGACTTGCAGTGTGGTTAGGAGAATGCCTGCGTCTGAGCTGAGAGCATAGCATGCACTCCAATGGGCAAAGCTGTTGCCAAACGGTCAGGTGGGGTGGGCAGAGGTGGGGTTTTGGGCAGCCATGCAGTGCACTAATCTCTGACCAACCAAGTGGTGCCCACTAATAACCAGGACCCTCCAGACTTAACCAAGAGAGGTTCTTAGAACACCCAAGCTAACCCTCTCGCGCTTTCATCCAGCAGGAGGAGTACATCAGGAGCCTGGTGGCCTAGCTGTATGCCTTGTGGCGTACAGAGAGCAAAGATGACGGAGAAGAGAGGGATGGAGGTGCCTGGCTGCGCAGAGGGATAAGCAGCACCCGCAGGACGAAGGGGCGCCTGTGGCTCCCGCTCATGCCACAGAAGAGCCACAGTGAGCCATCACCAAGCGAAACCCAGGGTCTATAGAAGCCGCCTTTCATTCCTGCAGGTGACAGAGAACCAGTGTTGCTGAGGAATGCGCATGTCTAGGGAACTGGTCAGTCACATCTGCCAGCTACTGCAGGTCTTGGTGCCACGGGGACATGGAGGGCATCCACTGCCAGTGGCTGTGAAAGTGACCGCAGTGCTCAATTTTTACGCTGTGGATCAGACTGTGCAATGTGCTCACCAGATTATGATGCTTAGGCTACTCTAAAGCGAGGCCCCACTGAGGTGTGTGTCTCTGCGCTGGTGGAGGGTGCGGGTGAGCGCTGTGACAGGACTTCAAGGAGGGTGCCTCCAGATTCCTCGCCAGAGGTCTCTTCGTGGATTGATTGGAGTCCCTGGGTCATGGACTCTGTCGGCTGTTTCTATCATGTGCCTGTGAAAGCAAAGAGAGATAATTAGTGCATGGCAGGGGACTGTGGAATAGGACACATCACTCACAGCATGGTTGTCTGATGGATGTTGCACTGCTGGATCCTCACTTGGTAGAGCACCACCAACCTCACAGTGAACACAGGAATGGTCCAGATCCTCGCTGGCCAGCTGGATGGCACTGTTTTCAAAGACCGTGAGGATCTTGATGTCAGGCATTCCTCCACCGGTCTGCGACCTCTCCCTTTTGTTGTGCGCCAGCTTGTCCTGCATGAAGACAGATGGAGAGAGTGTAAGCAGGATGTCTTCCAGGCTGGATGATAAGTATGCCTGGCGTGTGTGGGTGGTGAATGGTCCCATGGATGGGATGAGGACAGTGAAGGTGTGTGTGAGAGAGCGAATGGTGATGTCCCTTGAATTGGCAGTGAGTGAGGGCCCTGTGGATGTGTGATGGGTTTGTGAGTGTGTGAGTTGAGAGTGATGAGAAGACTAACCTACCCTGGCGAATGGAGATCACTCATCCTCTTGCGGCACTGGGAGGCTGTCCTCTTTTGCTGGGCGTGGCGCAGACCACCACTGCCACTGCCTCCCATGCTGGATTGGTGATGGTGTTGCCCAACCTGTGGCCAGCGCGGAGGTAAAGGACATCATGGCAGGCCTTCACTGCGTCCAAAAGGTGCTCGAGGGATGCGTCATTAAACCTGGAGGTTGCAGTGCTTGGGGCCATGTCTTCCATTCAATAGCCATGGACTGGAAGCACTGAGAGGTGTGCGCACGGCTGCACTTTAAATATGGCGCTCGGCGTGACGAAGCGGCGAGGTGATGGCGTGGTGGGCTAACGAGAGCCCGCCCGCCATCGAAATGGCGTGTTTCCCGGGAATGCATAATTAATGCGGCAAAATTGGGATGATACGGCGTGAGAAGCTGCCATCGCAGCCTGTGGGTAAAACATTGTTTTTCCCGCCCATTACCGCACTTAGTGCAAATCTGGGATGATTCCGCCCAATGGCTATGCCAGTTTCTCTATGCGCTGTATATTCCTTGGAGCCATGTATATTGGAGTAACCAAGAAACATTGTTGTTTTCAGCACAGGAGGCCTCCAGCAGTCTTAGACCTACTGGTGCTGTACTAATAATAATGACATAAAGGAAATGTGTTACATTAGCCCTCTCATTCATTGGTGGATCACAAACTCTAATAGGAGATGTATTGTCTACAGCTCCTCTCCCTCCTTCAAGTGGAAAACACTGCGTTGGATGACACTTTTGCTAGTGGGGGTGTGAGTGAGGTTTGAGCCAGGGTGTTGGTCACTAAGAAACACATTTGCCACCCGAAGAGCTTGAGCAATGTTGGAAACACATTGACGTAAACTTGGGCTGGTATATTCTGGTAAATGATGGAAGTGAGACTTCAAATAGCAGACAGCCATAATAGGGAGAATATAAGTGTTTTGAGACGTCCTGAGGTTGCAAAAGGCCATCCATACTTGGTTTGGTCTATATGTGACTCCAGTTCTACATCAATGTGGTTGACTCGTAACTGTCCTCTAAAGTGTCCAGCAAAGCCATTCAGATCAGCTAAACTGAGGATGGGCAATAAATGCCAACCAGCGATGCCCACAATCCTGAAACTAAATAAAACAAGATCTGCTCTTGGTCAAAGCTGGGCAGTGATATTAGGTTCTCCCCCTCCCTCAGTTGGCTTTGTTGGTAAATGGAGAAGGAACATGCAAAGCAACTGGTTTTGGAACCATTTCATTTCCATTTGCAAGGTGTTTCTATGGCCTATATTAAAGACTATGCGTCACCAACAGTGCCCATCTCCCTGGAGCTGGGCAACGCTCCTAGGCCTGCTATTTATATGGCATCATTTGGCTAATCTCACCATTGGTTAGGGAAAAAGCATGACCACTCCTAGCTCCGAAGGCAAGCCATATTGTCGGTGTTGGCACGATCCCCTCCTGAAGGTGCTGACTGGGTGCAGGGGTACAGCTCTGTTGGTACTCCAGATCTCCAGTCCTTTACTGTGACAGGAAGTATCAGCAGGCTAATTGAAAGGAGAAATAAGACTTGCAGTTATATAATGCCTTTTGCAACCTCAGGGCATCTCAAAACACTTATATTCAATGAAATACTCTTTGAAGTGTAGTCACTGTTGTAATATAGGAGCCAGGACAGCCACTTGGCAGCCTGCAGCGATGTCCCCCATACAGCAGTCTGATAATGACCAGACAATCTGTTTCAGGTGTTTGTTGAACACAGGAATTAGGAGCAGGAGTAGGCCATTCAGCCCCTTGAGTCTTATCTGCCAGTCAATAAGATCATGGTTCACCCCTCGGGCGCAGACTGCAAATTAATGTGCATTTTAGGGAGCAGCAGAGCAATTAGCCGACTGGGCAAGTTATACAATCCCCTTGTGAAAGGTGGTCATGGCACAGTCACTGGTGGAGGTACTCAGAGCCCCTTGCAATGTCTTTATTAAGGTTTGGGCCAGTATCCATTATGGTTCAAGCTAACAGTGCAGTCTTGCAGTGTGGGTTAGGAGAATGCCTGTGCTTGAGCTGAGAGAACAGCCTGCAGTCCAATGGGCAAAGCTGCTGCCAATCGGTCAGGTGGAGTGGGGCGGAGGTAGGTGGGGTTTCAGACAGCCATGAAGCGCACTACACACTGGCCATCCAAGTCATGACCAGCACTCTCCAGGATGTGTGAAGGGGCCTTCAGACTTAACCAAGAGAGGTTCTTAGTACATCCATGCTAACCCACGCTTCTCTCTCTTTGATCCTGGAGGGAGAGAACATCAGGATCATGGAGCCTGGTGATTTAGCAATATGCCTCATGGCTTACAGGGAGCAGAGGAGAAGAAGAGAGTGGTGGAGGTGCCTGGCTTGGCAGAGGGAGGAGCACCTCCCTCAAAGTGAAGGAGCGGCAGGCCGTGCTGTGCACGCAGCTGAAGGTCCACAGTGAGCTGTCACTCATAGGCACCTCGCTAGATCCAGGGTCTACAGACAGTGCTTGTCATTCCTGCAGATGACTGAAAACCAGTGTCACCGAAAACTGCGCATGTCTAGTTGGTCACATGTGCCACCTGCTGCAGAATTGTGTGCCACAGGGACATGGAGGGCATCCACTGCCAGTGGCCATGAAAGTGACCGCGGTGCTCAATTTTTAAACTAGTGGCCACCTTTCAGGCCTCCACAGGTGACCTGTGTGAGATCTTGTAAGCCTCCACGCACAAGTATATCCAGGAGGTCACGGACGCCATCTTCACAAAGGCACAGAACTTTGTTCATTTTGCCAAGGATCAGGAAGGCCAGGAAGCATGAGCGCTGGGATGTGTCCAGATCTCTGGTTTCCCACAGGTGCAGGGTGCCATCAACTGCACTCACGTGGCACTTAGATCTCCATGGCAACAAGCGGTCAACTATGTCAACCGCGAGGTCTTCCACTCGCTGAATTCGCAGCTGGTGTGTAACCACCACGAACGCATCCTACAGGCCTGCGCACAATCCCCAGGAAGTGTCCACTACTCCTACATCCTTAGCAGCTCTCAGATCCCTGACATCTCCCAGGGTCCAGAGAGGCTGCAGGGTTGGCTCCTCAGGGACAAGGGGTACCCACAGATAATGCCCAGGCAGTGGCCTCAGACTGCAACAGAGTGACGGTACAACCAGGCTCATGTCGCGATCTGGACTTTGGTGGAGCAAATGATAGGCATTTTGAAAATGAAGTTCCAGTGAATCGACAGGTCTGGTGGATCACTGCAGTACAGTGCCCAGAGGGTGGCGCGCATCATCGTAGCTTGCTGTGCATTCCACAACCTGGCACTGTAATGTTGGGAGGACCTGACTGAGGAGGAGATGGAAGAGCAGCATGTCTTCCAATGAGAAGGACGTTGAAGGAACTGACTGTGATGAATCCTCAAAAGTGAGGATGCCGGTGATGAGGCCATCGCACTGACCAGACGAGGCAGGTGCGCACAGGAGGCCCTCATAGCTGCAAGATTTGCGGAGGATGATGACGAGATGCAGTGAGGACAGTCCTGACCCTCACCTTGTATCTGTCAACATTTGACTTGACTCCTGTGTGGCTGATGGCAGTGCACATACACTCAGGCTCCTGTCATGGAGATGCAACGGAGGCCCTAATAGTTACTAGATTCCAGGAGGATGATGACGACATGCAGTGAGGACACTCTATAGATCTTCACATAGCCTCTGTGAATATCTGACTCCTGTCTGGCTGAGGGCAGATCGCTTGTGCTCTGTGATCAGGGTAATATCATGGAGATGCAGCCGTGAAACTTTAAAAGCATCTGATCCTTTGTCAGCATTTAGCACCTGACCCCTTCAGGAGCACAGTGTCACTGGTCACAGATGCTGAAGGGATGGGGGCCAGTCCCACCTTAAAGTTGCTGAGAGCACACAGAGGGAATAACGGAACTCTGTGACGCCTGCCTGCGACATTCTGGCAGCAATGACAAGCACCATCGAGGGGCAAGCATCACTAATGTTTCCAGTGAGTGTGAAGCTGGACCATCACTTTGGTCTGAAGGTTACACACTGCACAGGGAAGGGGCCCTGGACTGAGGCACCTGCCTTTATCTTGTACAGGAACCAAGGTTTCACATCTGAGTGACACAAACACCGCTCATCATAACAAGGAGCCATAGGCAGGGAGACATTCTTGGAAGTTTATTTATAATAGAGAACATTATGTACAAGTGATTAACACCCATGCCCAGGCTGTGCAACTATATCTTCTTAACCTTCTAAACTGCTCAGCAGCAGCATTGAACACGGAACAGTGGACTCAGAGTACTGATGAGAGAGGGATGGTGGTGTAGGATCCTCACATGGGTGTTCGCCACCGACCTCACCTTCACTGCAGGAATGGTCCACGTCCTCTCCAGCCAGCTCCCATGCTGCCACGTCTTGCTGCTCCCCGACATCCACAGCGGAGCTGGAGGCAGCCTGCTGACTGCTGTGCCCTGTCTGTGATGACCTTGGCGGGTGTCCTCTGGAGGGCCGAGACCTGGAGGGCTGTGGCCTGCTTTGGATGTGGCTGTGGGCCAGCTGCACCCTCCTTGGGCTAGAGCTGGAGCTGTGGGGATCACAGGAAGAGGTGATTTGGATTGGCCAGACATTCCCAGAATCACCTGGGCGGATGGCCCCAGGGAGTAGAACTGCTGGCCCTCCTCCCTATGGGTGCCCAACAGGCCCTGACTGACTCCTTGAGGAGAAGGGGAAGCTGGAGTGAGGTCGAGCTGGCCTGCATCCCTCTTGCGTTCACACTGTTGGAGGCCAACTATGGCATCAGCGATGGAGTTGAGCCCACGCAGCAGTGCAGGACCGATGTCCTGGACCAAGGTCTCCATGGTGGCTGCCATCCTGCCAATGTTGATCTCAGTACATTGGCATGCCGGCGCTATCACCTCAGCCTGAAGGCAGACAGACTCCTCCATCATTCCTAGCAAACTGAGGATAGCACCAGACATCCCTTCCTGATGTTCCCGTGATTGTCTTTGTAGCTCCACCAAATGATTGAGGACCGAGTCCAGGGGCTCATCATCTGACTCGGACTCAGCAGATTCCTTGCCTCCAGCAGTCCTCCGAGTGCTGGCAACCAAGGTTGACCCTGCCTCTGCCCACTGTGGAACAGGTTGTGTGGTGTGCTCACCAGGTTGTGATCCCGAGATTACTCTACATCTAGGTCCCACCGAGGTGTGTGCCGCTGTGCTGGTGGAGGGTGTGGGTGAGCACCGTGAAGGGTCTTCAACGGTGCTGCCCTCAGGGTCCTCATCCGAGATGCTCTTGGCGCTGGGGTCACAGGTGCCTGAGGGCAACATGTCAGATGTACCTAGGAGGGAAAGTGGAAATTATTAGTGCTTGGCAGCAGCATTGAACACAGAACAGTGGTCACAGAGTGGCGTTGAGAGAGGGATGATGTGGTGTAGGATCCTCACATGGGTGTTCACCACCGACCTCACCATCACCGCAAAAATGGTCCACGCCCTCTCTGGCCAGCTCCAATGCACGACTCTCAAATGGAGTGAGCACCCCCGGCCTGAAACCCCTGCTGGCGATTGTGCATGATCTTGTCCTGCATAAAGACAGATGGAGAGAGCGTGAGCAATGCACATGCCAGGCCAAAAGACAAAGATGCCAGGTGTGCGTGTGTGCTGAGTGGAGCCATGGACAGGGTGAGGAGGCAGTCTCCAGAGGAGATGAGGCCAGGTGGAGATGTGAGGGTGTGTGTGAGAGAGTGAGTGGTGATGTCCTTTGAGCTGACAGTGAGTGAGATGCCAGTGAATGTGTGATGGGCTTGTGAGTGTGTGAGTTTAGAATGATGAGGCGGTTGACTTACCCTGGCAGCACAGATGAGATCATTCAACCATTTTCTGCACTGGCATTGCCACTGACCACCTCTGCCACCACCTCCCAAGCCAGAGTGGTGAGACTGATGGGCCTCCTGTGGCCTGTGGGGGTAGAGGGCATCGCGGCGGGCCTCCACGGCATCCCAGGGATGTGTCACTGAATCAGGGGGCTGCACTTCTCTTGAGTTTTGGGGCCATGTCTTTACTGGAGCAGTCCGGGGCTGCAAGCATTGAGAACTGTGCACGGGTGCAGTTTAAATATGGCGCCTGGCGTGAGGCAGCGGTGAGGTGACTTTGTGTTGGGCAAGTCGGAGGCTGCCTGCCACCGATCTGACATGTTTCCCATGGCTGCGTCATTTATGAGGCAGGAAGGGGACGAAGCCACGCGAAAGCCAGCGGGTAAAATGCCTTTTTTCACACCCGCTACCACACTTAGCGCAAATCTGGGACAATTCCGCCCATTGGCAAGAGCACTACCCACAGAGTGCTGACAACACTGGGGCAGCTACAGAGTCAAGTGACATCTACACACGCACAATACCTCGTGAGAGTCACTTAGGCAGGACTCAGGAGTTTTGGGGCCAGCGATAGCTGCTCCTGGCTGAGATAATCCATCGTAACAACAACTTGCATTTATATAGCCCCATTAACATAGTCAAACATCCTAAGGCGCTTTATCACCCAGAATGAAAAAAGCAGTAAAAACTGGGAAATAAGAATCCTGGTCCCAAATGGTCTTGTAGAGAATTTGACACCAAGCCATACACGGGGATGCTGAACCGGGACAAGGTGAGCAAAAGCTTGGTCACTGAGTTAGGTTTTGAGGAGCATTGTAAAAGAGGAGAAACAGATGGAGAGGCAGAGTGCTTAGGGAGGAAATTCGAGAGTTTTGAACCTCAGGTGAAAGTGAACTGGAGTTGAAACTCGGGCAGGATTTTCGGGTTGTCGGGTGGGGGCGCGATGGGCAGGCCCGGGAGCAGCCCGCCGCCCCCGATTGGCCCCCGATCACGCTTTCACGCTGGCTGGCCAAATAGCGGCCTCCCAGCGTGTAAGATGCGCTAAGAAGCTCAGCGTTGTCGGGGTGGGAGGAGGGCGAGCGCATGCGCTGGGGTGGGGGGGAGATGCCTCAGGGAGATGAAGCGTTTTAATATCAAAAATAAAGATTTTGAAAATCGGGGGGAAAAAATGGTCCTCACATAGGACTCACTCACATGGACAGAAACATAATAAAAATGATGTCAAGAAGTTTTAATTTTTTTTTAATGAATGTCGGAAACCTCATCCCGCCTGTGGATGAGGTTTCCTAAAAAAATCCAAAGGCCGCTGGGCCGATTCGCCCGCCCGCCAACTGTAATGCTGGACGGGCAGCGAAAAATACAGGTTGATTAATTGATTAATGGCCTTGACAGGCCTCTTAATTACCGGCGGGCGCGCTGCCCACTCTCGCATGCACCCGCCGACCGAAATATCGTGCGAGTGCCCTATGACGTTGGGACGCTCGCCTGACATCATCGCGCACTATTTCACGCTCGGGCATGTTGGGCGTGCGCCGTCATGCCGAGTGGATGGCCCATGGGACTTTATTAGTCACCATGGGTGGAACCGTTATCCCATTGGGCCACTGAGGTGGGGTGGTGGTCGGGGGGGGGACACATTCAATTTGATTATTTCATCTGCACAGGATAAAAGGTTTCAAATGGTGTGTTTAGAACAGGCGGGGATTCCTGTGGTGAACAATAACAGACCTTTTACAGCCCCGTCATTATGTCATACTCTTTGTTCAATCACCCAGGAAACCTCCATGTGTTAACACAACCAAAGTTAATTATAGGGTTTTTTTTTACAAGTACACGAGTTTCTGCCAATGATTAAACAGGAGAGGAATTTCCAGAGCCTTCGAGGTGCCAGGTTAAACAGAAACTAATGTGGAACGAACGGAATGGTCTTTTATTATTCCTTGTATAATGCTCTTCAGATCTGTGATACATATAAATTATAGATTTATCTCCTGTGGCCTGGGCTGAAATTTTCAAGGCTGAGATTGATAGAGTGTTATTCGGTACGGGTACTAAGGGATATGGGATCAAGTTGGGACAGTGGAGTTGAGATACAGATCACAGAATTGTTACAGCTCAGAAGGAGGCCATTCAGCCCATCATGTCTGCACTGGCTTTCCGAATGAGCGATTCACTTAGTGCCATTCTCCCGCCTTCTCCTCATAACCCTGCACACACTTCCTTTTCAGTTAACACTCCCTTCTGAGTGCTTCGATTGAAGCTGCCTCCACCACACTCTCAGACTGTGCATTCCAGACTTTAACCACTCGTCGCAAAATTCCATTTGCAACTTCCTAGTACCAGCTGGTAGAGTGTGCAGACATTGAGTGGCTTCCAAAACTGACCGCAGGAAGATCTTTGGGGCAGGGAAGGGGGGATGGGGTGAAATTTTTATTGAGTCCAGAAAGGCCCATCCAGAGATGCTCCTCCTGTTCTCAGAAAGTTATTGTGCTTCATGGCAGTTGCTGGGTTGGACCTTGGACACCCCACCCCAGTACAACTCCACCCCAGTGCATCCCACCCAGACTACCTTAATGCCAATGCATCTCTCCCCAGCATACACCTCACCTCAGTGCACCTGCATCCTGTGTACCTCATCATATGTCCCAGCAAAGGATGTCACTCACCTCCCAGTGTTCTTCTACAGTGCACCTCCCCCTGTGCTATCAATCCCCTTCCCCTACTCCCCGCCCTGGTGCATCACCATTCAGTGTGCCCGCACCAAAAATGAATCTCTTACCCACCCCGAGCTGCTCGAGTCCTAAAGGATATAACTGCTAGGCTGAGTCTATAGCAGGTGATGAGGGAACTGAGAAGAGGAAAAAACACATTTGACCTCATCCCCACCAACCTGCCTGCCACAGATGCGGCTGTCCATGACAGTATTGGTAGGAGTGACCACAGCACAGTCCTTGTGAACATGAAGTCCCATCTTCACATTGAGGATATCCTCCATCCTGTAGCATGGCACTACCACTGTGCTAAATGGGATAGATTTCAAACAGATCTATCAACTCAAGACTGGGCATCCATGAGGCACTGTGGCCCATCAGCGGCAGCAGAATTGTACTCAAACACAATCTGTAACCTCATGGCCCGGCATAACCCCCACTCTACCATTATTACCAAGCCAGGGGATCAACCTGGTTCAATAAAGTATGCAGGGGGGCATGCCAGGAGCAGCATCAGGCATACCTAAAAATGAGGTGTCAATCTGGTGAAGCTATAACACAGGACCACTTGTGTGCCAAACAGCATAAGCAGCAAGTGATAAACAGAGCTAAGCGATGCCACAACCAATGGATCAGATCTAAGCTCTGCAGTCCTGCCACATCCAGTTGTGAATGGTGGTGGACAAATAAACAACCACTGGAGAAGGAGGCACCACAAATATCCCCATCCTCAATGATGGGGTAACCCAACACATCAGTGCAAAAGATAAGGCTGGAGCATTTGCAACAACCTTCAGCCATAAGTGCTGAATGGATGATCCATCTCGGCCTCCTCTGGAGGTCCCCAGCATCACAGATGCCAGCCTTCAGCCAATTCAATTCACTCCACGTGATATCAAGAAATAGCTGAAGGCACTGGATACTGCAAAGGCTATGGGCCCTGGAAATATTCTGGCATTAGTACTGAAGACTTGTGCTCCAGAACTTGCTGTGCCCTTAGACAAGCTGTTCCAGTACAGCTACAACACTGGCATCTACCCGGCTATGTGGAAAATTGCCCAGCTATGTCCTGTACACAAAAAGCAGGACAAATCCAGCCAATTACTGCCCCATCAATCTACTCTCGATTATCAGCAAAGTGATGGAAGGGGTCATCAACAGTGCTATCAAGTGGCACTTGCTTAGCAATAACCTGCTCACTAGTGTTCAGTCTGGGTTCTGCCAGGGCCACTCAGCACTTGACCTCATGACAGCTTTTGTTCAAACATGGACAAAAGAGCTGAACTCTGGAGGTGAGGTGAGAGTGACCGCCCTTGACATCAAGGCTGCATTTGACCGAGCATGGCATCAAGGAGCCCTAGCAAAACAGGAGTCGGTGGGAATCACAGGGAAAACTCTCTGCTTGGTTGGAGTCATACCTAACAGAAAGAAAGATGGTTGTAGTTGTTGGAGATCAATCATCTCAGTTCCAGGGCATCACTGCAGGAGTTCCTCAGGGTAGTGTCCTCGGCCTGACCATCTTTAGCTGCTTCATCAATGACCTTCCTTCCATCATAAGGTCAGAAGTGGGGATGTTCATTGATGATTGCACAATGTTCAGCACCATTCGCAATTCCTTAGATACTGAAGCAGTCCATTTCCAAATACAGCATGACATGGACAATATCCAGGCTTGGGCTGACAAGTGGCAAGTAACATTCGCACCACACAAGTGCCAGGCAATGACCATCTCCAAAAAGAGAGAATCTAAAAATCGCCCCTTGACGTTCAATGGCATTACCATTGCTGAATCCTGTAGTAACATCCTGGGGAGTTACCATTGACCAGAATCTGAACTGGAATAGCCATATAAATACTGTAGCTACAAGGGCAGGTCAGAGGCTAGGAAGCCTGCAGTGAGTAACTCACCTCCTGACTCCCCACAGCCTGTCCACCATCTACAAGGCACAAGTCAGGAATGTGATGGAATACTCTCCACTTGCCTGGATGAGTGCAGCACCCACAACACTCAAGAAGCTTGACACCATTCAGGACAAAACAGCCGGCTTGAGTGGCAGCCCATCCACAAATGTTCACTCCCTCCACCATTGATGCACAGTAGCAGCAGTGTATACCATCTACAAGATGCACTGCAGGAATTCACCAAGGCTCCTTAGATAGCACCTTCAAGACCCATGACCACTACCATCTAGAAGGATAAGGGCAGCAGATAGATGGAAACACCAACAGCTGGAAGTTCCCCTCCAACTCACTCACCATCTTGACCTGGAAATATATTGCTGTTCCTTCACTATCACTGGGTCAAAATCCTGGAACTGTCTCCCTAACAGCGCTGTGGGTGTACCTACGCCACATGGACTGCAGCGGTTCAAGAAAGCAAATCTTCACCATCTTCTCAAGGGCAATTAGGGATGGGCAACAAATGCTGGCCTGGCCAGTGACACCCACATCCCATGAAAGAGTTTTTTAAAAGTACACATCCTGGTTCTATCCCAAGTGAATCTATCGCCCCCAATGTTCGATCCCACCAATGCACTTTCACCTAGTGCACCTACTCCTCTCAGTGTAACATTCCTTGAATAATCTACCCTTCAGTGCAGTGCTTCCTGTCTACCTACCCCTCAGTATAAGTTACCCTGACCAACCTGCCCTTCAGAGTAACAGTCCCTGCGTAACCTACCCCTCGATATCACATTCCCAGTTTAATTTACACCTCAATGTCACACTCTCCAGAAGCTTCTGTCAACATTGCACACTATAGTATTTAAATAGTTTGTTGTAACTTGGCCTTATATTGTTAATTATATGGTTCTTTTTTTACAAGTACACAAGTTTCTGCCAATGATTAAACAGGAGAGGAATTTCCAGAGCCTTCGAGGTGCCAGGTTAAACAGAAACTAATGTGGAACGAATGGAATGGTCTTTTATTATTCCTTGTGTAATGCTCTTCAGATCTGTGATACATATAAATTATAGATTTATCTCCTGTGGCCTGGGCTGAAATTTTCAAGGCTGAGATTGATAGAGTTTTATTCGGTACGGGTACTAAGGGATATGGAATCAAGTTGGGACAGTGGAGTTGAGATACAGATCACAGAATTGTTACAGCTCAGAAGGAGGCCATTCAGCCCATCATGTCTGCACTGGCTTTCCGAATGAGCGATTCACTTAGTGCCATTCTCCCGCCTTCTCCTCATAACCCTGCACACACTTCCTTTTCAGATAACATTCCCTTCTGAGTGCTTCGATTGAAGCTGCCTCCACCACACTCTCAGGCAGTGCATTCCAGACTTTAACCACTCGTCGCAAAATGCCATTTGCAACTTCCTAGTACCAGCTGGTAGAGTGTGCAGACATTGAGTGGCTTCCAAAACTGACTGCAGGAAGATCTTTGGGGCAGGGAAGGGGGGATGGGGTGAAATTTTTATTGAGTCCAGAAAGGCCCATCCAGAGATGCTCCTCCTGTTCTCAGAAAGTTATTGTGCTTCATGGCAGTTGCTGGGTTGGACCTTGGACACCCCACCCCAGTACAACTCCACCCCAGTGCATCCCACCCAGACTACCTTAATGCCAATGCATCTCTCCCCAGCATACACCTCACCTCAGTGCACTTGCATCCTGTGTACCTCATCATATGTCCCAGCAAAGGATGTCACTCACCTCCCAGTGTTCTTCTACAGTGCACCTCCCCCTGTGCTATCAACCCCCTTCCCCTACTCCCCGCCCTGGTGCATCACCATTCAGTGTGCCTGCACCAAAAATGAATCTCTTACCCACCCCGAGCTGCTCGAGTCCTAAAGGATATAACTGCTAGGCTGAGTCTATAGCAGGTGATGAGGGAACTAAGAAGAGGAAAAAACACATTTGACCTCATCCCCACCAACCTGCCTGCCACAGATGCAGCTGTCCATGACAGTATTGGTAGGAGTGACCACAGCACAGTCCTTGTGGACATGAAGTCCCATCTTCACATTGAGGATACCCTCCATCCTGTAGCATGGCACTACCACTGTGCTAAATGGGATAGATTTCAAACAGATCTATCAACTCAAGACTGGGCATCCATGAGGCACTGTGGGCCATCAGCAGCAGCAGAATTGTACTCAACCACAATCTGTAACCTCATGGCCCGGCGTATCCCCCACTCTACCATTATTACCAAGCCAGGGGATCAACCTGGTTCAATAAAGTATGCAGGGGGGCATGCCAGGAGCAGCATCAGGCATACCTAAAAATGAGGTGTCAACCTGGTGAAGCTACAACACAGGGCCACTTGTGTGCCAAACAGCATAAGCAGCAAGTGATAAATAGAGCTAAGCGATGCCACAACTAATGGATCAGATCTAAGCTCTGCAGTCCTGCCACATCCAGTTGTGAATGGTGGTGGACAAATAAACAACCACTGGAGAAGGAGGCGCCACAAATATCCCCATCCTCAATGATGGGGCAACCCAACACATCAGTGCAAAAGATAAGACTGGAGCATTTGCAACAACCTTCAGCCATAAGTGCTGAATGGATGATCCATCTCGGCCTCCTCTGGACCATCTCCAAAAAGAGAGAATCTAAAAATCGCCCCTTGACGTTCAATGGCATTACCATTGCTGAATCCTGTAGTAACATCCTGGGGAGTTACCATTGACCAGAATCTGAACTGGAATAGCCATATAAATACTGTAGCTACAAAGGCAGGTCAGAGGCTAGGAAGCCTGCAGTGAGTAACTCACCTCCTGACTCCCCACAGCCTGTCCACCATCTACAAGGCACAAGTCAGGAGTGTGATGGAATGCTCTCCACTTGCCTGGATGAGTGCAGCACCCACAACACTCAAGAAGCTTGACATCATCCAGGACAAAACAGCCGGCTTGAGTGGCAGCCCATCCACAAACGTTCACTCTCTCCACCACTGACGCACAGTAGCAGCAGTGTATACCATCTACAAGATGCACTGCAGGAATTCACCAAGGCTCCTTAGACAGCACCTTCATGACCCACGACCACTACCATCTAGAAGGATAAGGGCAGCAGATAGATGGAAACACCAACAGCTGGAAGTTCCCCTCCAAGCCATTCACCATCTTGACTTGGAAATATATTGCTGTTCCTTCACTGTTGCTGGGTCAAAATCCTGGAACTCTCCCCATAACAGCACTGTGGGTGTACCTACACCACATGGACTGCAGCGGTTCAAGAAAGCAGATCTTCACCATCTTCTCAAGGGATGGGCAACAAATGCTGGCCTGGCCAGTGACACCCACATCCCATGAAAGAGTTTTTTAAAAGTGCACATCCTGGTTCTACCCCAAGTGAATCTATCACCCCCAGTGTCCGATCCCACCAATGCACTTTCCCCTAGTGCACCTACTCCTCTCAGTGTAACATTCCTTGAATAATCTACCCTTCAGTGCAGTGCTTCCTGTCTACCTACCCCTCAGTATAAGTTACCCTGACCAACCTGCCCTTCAGAGTAACAGTCCCTGCATAACCTACCCCTCGATATCACATTCCCAGTTTAATTTACACCTCAATGTCACACTCTCCAGAAGCTTCCGTCAGCATTGCACACTATAGTATTTAAATAGTTTGTTGTAACTTGTCCTTATAGTGTTAAACTCACAGCTCTGCTTAAAGTAATTAACTACATTATAAATTCTGAAGCCGGCAGAAAGACTCCTCCTCATGTTGTAACAAGGATAATCCCAAAATAAGGCTCAGGGAGGTTAATTTTTAATTGAATCCTTTTACTACTCACCCTGGGCCTGTTACTATGTGGTCGATAATCCAAGGGATACCATACATTAATCACTGTCAACGTGTCTTAAACAGTTATGGAGATATTCACATTTTGACTTTGAATCCTAAGTAGATTCAATTGGTTGTGAAGGACATCAGCTCCCTCATGCTGCCCTGGTTATATGATCTGATTCTCATGGTGTCCCGCAGGGTTACATGTTGCTTGATCCTAGGTCATGCGGTACACAGGCTACTTACATTTCAGAGCTGCACACAAATGCTGACAATGTATACAGCCAGCTTATCTCAAATTTTCATTTTGTGAAGATGTTATCAAGGTTATCTGCATCTCCTCACAACACCCCATGCCCCTCCTCCATTCAAGACAGGATGGATTTTTCCATTGAAACAGGATCTGTTCTCATGGGGGAAATTCAGGATATGTTACACGTTGCACTGTGAGAGTTTCTGTTTGGCTAGTCCACTCCCCCAGGGCTAAATTAATAACTTGCCAATGCTACTTCAGCAGCACTGCTCGAACCCATGGCCTCCAACTCCTCGGAGGACAAAGGTAGCAGGTGCTTGGGAACCTCTAGGCCGCCAAGATCCCCTCCAAGTTACGCATCATCACGACATGGACATATATCACCATTCCTTCATAATGGCTGGGTCAGAGTCCTGGACCTCTCTATGTAACAGTGCTGTGGGAGCCTGTCACCACATTGATAGCAATGGTACTAGAAGAAGGCCCACGACCATCTTCTGAAGCGGAATTAATGCAGCCTTGCTAGCGATGTCCACATTCTGAGAACAAATTTTATGATAAGTGCTTAACCTGGTTTGGTCCATACAAAAAGTTCCCGAGATTAGTTGGCCTGTGTGCTGAATTGTGAGATTGCGGCTCTCCTTAAAACTCATCAAGCATTTTCCCCCCTCTCCTACAGCACTCATAGCTTTCATTTATATGGTACATTCAATGTAGTAAACCGTTTCAAGGTACTTTACAGGAGTGTTATCAAACAAAATGTGATGCCTAGCATTGCACTCATTGTCTTGGCATGCAGTTTTGTCTCAGATGCCTGTGTAAAGTACCTTGTAAGTCTTTTTTTTCCATATGAAAGGTGTTATGCCTCTGGTGACACTCAATGCGAATCTGTGGGAACTGGCTTCTGCGCTGGGAGGATGGGGTGGGTAGTGATTCCTCCCTACTGGAAAGTGTGTGTGTGTGTGTGTGTGTGCGTGTGTGGCGGGGGGGTTGGTTGGGGGAGGTGCGGGTGAGGACAAAGAACAGCTGTAATGCATCCAGGTTCAAATAGGCTGACAACAGTCTCATTTGCAGATAAGGGCGAAGAACGGGCAATTGGGAGAGTTCCTGGAGAGTGCCGAGCAGCCTGGGGAACCAAAACACAGCATGAGCTGATACCCTCAGGAGAGGAGGAGAGAAACGGGGATGCAATTGCAAGTGAGATAGAGAGCAGGAGAAGGAGCTCATTCCAAGGAACTGCACATTCCAATCCATAGGAATATTAGGAAGAGGAATAGGCTATTCAGCCCCTTATACGTGTTCTGCCATTCAAATAGATCATGGCAGATCTGTATTTTAACTCTACCATGGTTCCCATAATCCATAGTAATCTTGCCTATTAAAAATCTGTCAATCTCAGCTTTGAATTTTTCAGTTGCTCCCCTGCCTCAACACTTCCTTGTAGGACAGAGTTCCAGATTTCCACTACCGTCTGTGTGAAGAGGTGTTTCCTGTCATCACCCCTGAATGGCCCAGCACTAATTTTAAGGTTAGGCCCCCTTGTTCTGGATTCCCCTAACGGAGGAAATGAAACTATGAAACCCCCTCGGGCTGCGTGTTTGACATGTAATGAACATTGTAAGTGTTAATTGTAATGGTAAACGTGGTGAGTTACATACAGTATTGGAAGAAACTGATCTAGTTTGCACCTTACTTTGAACAGTTAAATAAAGCACTTCTATAAATTTTTTGAATAAAGTATATCTTCTGGAAAAAATGGTTTCTATCTTTACTATGAGCTCCTTTAAGCATCTTAAAAACCATAATTAGGTCATCCCTCAATCTTCCATACTCGAGGGAACATAAACCTGGCCTAGGAAACCGGAACTTATAACTTAACCTTTTAGCCCCAATATCACCCTGGTGAATCTGTGATACAGCTGCCAAGGGCAAAAATCCTACCCGGGTGAATTGTTGCTCCTTCTTGCTGTCCCACAGTTTTTCTGTCCTCATTCCTTGTTTATATCATTTTTGCTGCTGGAATGCAGGGGAATTATGACTGTTCCCAAGGGAAAAGGAGAGGATGCATTGTGAGAAAAGATGGGACAAATTCAAACGCTACAATCTGGAATGAAAGTAGTTGAGTTAGGACCTAGTAGAGGTGTATAAAATATTCAATGCTATAGATAGAGTAAACCACAATTACTTCAAAGTAAGGAGCGTAGAATCAGAGGGTAGAAATGGAAACCAGTAGAAAGAAAATTTAAATAAAAGTAAAATACTGCAGATGCTGGAAATCTGAAACGAATCAAAAATTGCTGGAAAAACTCAGCAGGTCTGACAGCATCTGTGGAGAGAAAGACAGAGTTAACATTTCGATTGTGCAAGACTTCTTCAGAATGAGAGAGCAGTAAAAATGTGGGGAAATATATACTGTTTAAGGGGGGATGGGACAGGTGAAGCTGGATAGAAGGCCAGTGATAGGTGGAGGCAAAGGAGAGATTGCAAAAGATGTCATAAACAAAAGGTTGAAGGGGTGTTGATGGTGCTGATACTGGCTAAAGGAGGTGCTAATAGTGACATTAAGAGTAGAAAGCAGGACGAGCAAGTGACAGATGGCCCTAGTGGGGGTGTGGTGGGGGGAGGGGACAGTGTGGGAGAAAAGATAAAAAAAGGCTAAAAGGTGGAGATAAAACAATGAATGGAAATACATTTTAAAAATAATAATAATGGAAATAGGTGGGAAAAAATATATATAAAAATTTAAAAATAAACATTTGGAAAAAGGGGATCAAAGAGGGGTGGGGATGGAGGAGAGAGTTCATGATCTAAAACCGTTGAACTCAATATTCAGTCCGGAAGGCGGTAAAGTGCCTAGTTGGAGGATGAGGTGCTGTTCCTCCAGTTTGCGTTGAGCTTCACTGGAACATTGCAGCAGGCCAAGGACGGACATGTGGGCATGAGAGCAGGGTGGAGTGTTGAAATGGCAAGCGACAGGGAGGTCTGGGTCATGCTTGCGGACAGACCGAAGGTGTTCCGCAAAGCAGTCACCCAGTCTGCGTTTGGTCTCTCCAAAGTAGAGGAGACCGCATCGGGAGCAGCGAATGCAGTAGACCAAATTGAGGGAAGTGCAAGTGAAATGCTGCTTCACTTGAAAGGAGTGTTTGGGTCCTTGGACAATGAGGAGGGGGGAAGTAAATAGGTAGGAGATGCACCTTCTGCGGTTGCATGGGAAGGTGCCGTGGGAGGGGGTTGAGGTGTAGGGGGTGATGGAGGAGTGGACCAGAGTCTCCTAGGGGGAATGGTCCCTATGGAATGTCGACAGGGGGCTGAAGGGAAAATGTGTTTGGTGGTGGCATCATGCTGGAGTTGGCAGAAATGGCAGAGGATGAGCCTTTGAATGTGGGGGCTGGTGGGGTGAAAAGTGAGGACAAAGGGACTCTATCATGGTTCTGGGAGGGAGGGGAAGGTGTGAGGGCAGAGGCGCAGGAGATGGGTCGGAAACGGTTGAGGGCCCTGTCAACCACTGTGGGTGGGAAACCTCGGTTAAGGAAGAAGCAAGACATGTCAGAGGAACTGTTTTTGAAAGTGGCATCATCAGAACAGATGTGACAGAGGTGAAGAAATTGAGAGAATTGGATGGAGTCCTTACAGGAAGCAGGGTGTGAGGAGCTGTAGTCGAGGTAGCTGTGGGAGTCGGTGGGCTTGTAATGAATATTGGTGGACAGTTTATCACCAGAAATAGAGACAGGGAGGTCAAGGAAGGGAAGGGAATTGTCAGTGATGGACCATGTGAAGGTGATGGAGGGGTGGAAATTGGAAGCAAAATTGATAAATTTTTCCAGGTCCAGACGACACCATGGAGCAGCACCGAAACAATCATTGATGTACCGTAGAAAGAGGTGCAGGAGGGGGCCGGAGTAGGACTGGAACAAGGAATGTTCCACATATCCCATAAAGAGACAGGCATAACTATGGCCCATGCGGGTACCCATAGCCACACCTTTTATTTGGAGGAACTGAGACGAGTTTAAGGAGAAATTGTTCGGTGAGAGAACAAGTTCAGCCAGACGGAGGAGAGTAGTGGTGGATGGGGATTGTTTGGACCTCTGCTCAAGGAAGAAGCGGAGAGCCCTCAGACCATCCTGGTGGGGGATGGAGGAGTAGAGGGATTGGACGTCCATGGTGAAGAGGAGGCGGTTGGGGTCAGGGAATTGGAAATTGTTGATATGATGTAGGGCGTGAGAGGAATCATGGATGTAGTTGGAAAGAGACTGGACAAGGGGAGAGAGAACGGAGTCAAGATGGCAAGAAATGAGTTCCTTGGGGCAGGAACAGGCTGACACGATCGATCTGCCGGGACAGTCCTGTTTGTGGATTTTGGATAGGAGGTAGAAGCGGGCCGTCCGAGGTTGGGAGACTATGAGGTTGGAAGCTGTGGAAGGAAGATCTCCAGAGGAGATGAGGTCAGTGACAGTGCTGGAAACAATGGCTTGATGTTCAGTGGTGGGGTCATGGTCCAGGGGGAGGTAGGAGGAAGTGTCTGCGAGTTGACGCTCAGCCTCTGCGAGGTAGAGGTCAGTGCGCCAGACAACAACAGCACCACCCTTGTCAGCGGGTTTGATAACAAAGTCAGGGTTGGAATTGAGAGAACGGAGTGCAGCAAGTTCAGAGAGAGACAGGTTAGAGTGGGTGAGAGGAGCAGAGAAATTGAGACGACTGATGTCACGCCGACAGTTCTCGATGAAAAGATCAAGAGCAGGTAAGAAGCCAGAGGGAGGGGTCCAGGTGGAGGGAGAATATTGGAGGTGGGTAAAAGGATCGTTGAACGGGGAGAGGACTCCTGCCCAAAGAAGTGAGCATGGAGACGAAGGTGGCGGAAGAAGAGTTCAGCATCGTGCCGAGCCCGAAATTCATTGAGATGAGGGCGTAAGGGTATAAAACTGAGTCCTTTGCTGAGCACTAAACGTTCAGCATCAGAGAGGGGAAGGTCAGGGGGTATGGTGAATACACAGCCGGGGCTGGGATTGGAAGACGGGATGGGGGCAGAGGGACGGGCAGGGGTGGAGGGTCCTGGATGGGCGTTGGTATCAATAAGCTGTTGGCGTTGCGTTCCTTAGCACCTGAAAGAAAGAGACAAAGTTTGTTGTTAAGGCGTCGGATGAGACGAAGAATGAAATGAAACTGAGGGCAAAGACAGCTTTGAGGTCAGTTGAGTTGGTGCTGCTGGAAGGAGAGGTTGAGTCTGTTCATATGGCGGCGCATGGCACTGAGTGTGGATCTCAGGATGTGACGAGAACAGCAGTCTGAGGAGCGTTGTGTGTCCCAGAGATACCTATAATCCTGGGTGGGTTCGAAACATGAGGGATGGAACTTCAGTTAGAATCCACGTGGGGTAAGTCAGAGACGGAGACAGTCACTGAGGAATGAAATATGGCTGTGAAAGCGAGTTTTAGTAAACACCTTGTCAAACACCAGGAGAGAAATGGAAAACAATGAAGGTGAATAGGGCAAAATTTAAATTGAATATAGAAAAGTGCGTATTTAGTCCAGGAGATAATGGCTTAGAGTAACTGCTGAGTCTAATTGTCGAAATGCTCGTTGGCAAGGATAGAATGAAACTGTGGCCAAAATTTTACATTCCCCCACCCGAGAGTTTTCAGGTTATGTCGGGGTTGGGGGGAGCACCGTGAAATTGAAGGAACGGGATTTCCTCTGGGTTCCCACCCGCCCCAACGACAGCGATTTTACGCTGGGGTTGGCAAGGCCTCGGACGGGAAGCCTGCCCTTGCCCCAATCGAGGCCCTTAATGGCTGTTTCCCGCCCAGCCTCAATTTTTAGGCTGGTGGGAGCATTAAACTTCCGCCTGAAAATTAATGGAGTTAGATCTCGGGCAGGAAGTTTGGGGGTGTCACCTCCATCAGAAACCCCCTTCTGAAATTGGGCACCCCCTCTCGTCTAAGGCTCACCCAGGCCTTCCCTACCCTCCCCACCCTGAGATTCCTTGAACTTACCTTGGTCTCTGGTGTCTGGACGTAGTCTCAGGTGTCCTCCTGCATTTCATCACCACCTCACTGCTGTGCTGTTGTTGCAGGGACTGGAGAGACGCTGGCTAGTCAGATTGGCCGGCAGCTCTCTAAAGCGGGAATTCCTCCTTAGTGAGGGGCGGAAGTCCCGCCTGCAGCCAATTGACACTCATTTAAGTGTGAAGTGGCTGTGGGGCAGTCGGAATCAGTGGGGATGTCTTCCCTACCGACCCTTCGGATGGTGGGAAGCGAGACCCTACCATCCGAAAAATTCAGGCCTGTGACCCGCTCACCCCAAAAACTCTGCCCAACTCCCTGTTTCTTGCTGTTTTCCTCTATATGTCTTTCCATTTCCTTTCCTCCCTTTTTCCACTTCCTCTCCCTCTCTCTCCCTCTATGCCTCTAATGAAATTTATGCATTTTTGCTTCTCTCTACCCCTGTGCAACCCTCTTTCTACTTTTCTTGACGTCCTCCTAACATCTCCTCATCCTTCCAAAACCTTCCTAATCTTCCTCACAGCTCCTCATCCTCCTAACAGTCCCTTATCCTCATATCATTCCCTCATCTTGCTATCATTCCTTCAACCTCCTATCACCTCCTCATCCTCCCAACAGACCTGGGGGGTGGTTCTCCAACGATGTAGAGGTAAATGTTTTTTTAAGAAGGGAAGGAGCTGATTTAGAGCATGGATCCTGTCAAGTTTGTCATTGTACTCCCATACACCCATCACCTGTATCATGAACATTCTTAAGGGGGATTTCATTGAAAGATACTGATATATAAAATCTTAAATGGCTTAGATAAAGTAAAGGATAAAGGCCACTCTAAAATTAGACAGGATAATAGGACCAAAGGTCATCCATATAAACTGGTGAGAAACAAAATTAGAACAAATGATAACAGGAGCCAGAGAGACTAATAGAGACATCAGGAAACGTTTTCACTTTGGGCTTTGGGCAACTGGAAGATGCAGATCAGCTGCTACAGGAGCCCTTCAAACCTGTTCCACCAGTCAATGAGAAGACTGATTGTATCCTAATCCCATCCACTCGCCTTGGCTTCAGATTCCCTTTTATCCTCGGTGAGCAAAAAACGATTGGTCTCAGATTTAATCCTACAAATTGAGCTAGCATCAATTGCTTTTTCTGGGAGAGGGTTCCACACTTTTACCCACCTTTGTGTGAAGAATTGTTCCCCAACTTCTCTCCTGAAAGGCCCTGGCTCTGTTATTAGGCTATAGTCCCCTTGTCCTCCTACTCAATCCTACACCTTACCTAATTTTTCTTTCCATTGAAGTCAGATGTAGAAAGAAAGAAATAACTTGCATTTACGTAGCGCCATTCATGACATCAGGACATTCCAAAAACCTTTTACAGTAATTGAAGTTCTTCTGAAGTGCAATCACTGCTGTAATGTAGGGCAAGGGGCAGCCAATTTGCACACAGGAAGGTCATGAAAACAGCAATAGGGGGTGGAATTTTATGGCCCTGTCACGGTGGGGGCTGTGCTGTAAAATGAGGTGAGCTGTTCTAAAGTCCATTGCCTTCAGCGGGACCTGAAAATCCCAATGGTGGGCGGGGCCGGAAAATTCCATCCATGATAATGACCAGATCATCTGATTTGGACATGTTGGTTGAGGAATAAATATTGACCAAGAAAACTCCCATGCTCTTCTTTGAGGTAGCGCCATGGGATCTTCTATTTTCACCTGACAGGGCAACAGGGCCTCTGGTTAACGTCTCATACAAAAGATGGCACCTTCCCCAGTCCAGTACTCCCTCAGTGGTGCACTGGAGTGTCATAGAAACATAGAAACATAGAAACTAGGAGCAGGAGTAGGCCATTCGGCCCTTCGAGCCTGCTCCGCCATTCATTATGATCATGGCTGATCATCCAGCTCAATAGCCTGCTCCCGCTTTCTCCCCATACCCTTTCGCCCCAAGAGCTATATCTAACTCCTTCTTGAAAACATACAATGTTTTGGTCTCAACTGCTTTCCGTGCTAATGAATTCCACAGGCTCACCACTCTCTGGGTGAAGAAATTTCTCCTCATCTCAGTCCTAAATGGTCTACCCCATATCCTCAGACTGTGACTCCTGGTTCTGGACTCCCCCACCATCGGGAACATCCTTCCTGCACCTACCCTGTCTAGTCCTGTTAGAATTTTATAGGTTTCTATGAGATCCCCCCTCATTCTTCTGAACTCCAGTGAATATAATCCTAATCGACTCAATCTCTCCTCATATGTCAGTCCCGCCATCCCAGGAATCAGTCGGGTAAACCTTCGCTGCACTCTCTCTATAGCAAGTACATCCTTACTCAGATAAGGAGACCAAAACTGCACACAATTTTCCAGGTGTGGTCTCACCAAGGCCCTGTACAATTGCAGCAAGACATCCCTGTTCCTGTACTCAAATCCTCTGGCTATGAAGGCCAACATACCAATTGCCTTCTTTACCGCCTGCTGCACCTGCATGCTTACCTTCAGCGACTGGTGTACAAGGACACCCAGGTCTCATTGCACATTCCCCTCTCTCAATTTATAGCCATTCAGATAATAATCTGCCTTCCTGTTTTTGCTACCAAAATGGATAACCTCACATTTATTCACGTTATACTGCATCTGCCATGCATTTGCCCACTCACTCAGCTTGTCCAAATCACACTGAAGCATCTCTGCATCCTCCTCACAGCTCACCCTCCCACCCAGCTTTGTGTCATCTGCAAATTTGGAGATATTACATTTAATTCACTCATCTAAATCATTAATATATATTGTGAATAACAGGGGTCCCAGCACTGATCCCTGTGGTACCCCACTAGTCACTGCCTGCCATTTGGAAAAAGACCCATTTATTCCGACTCTTTGTTTCCTGTCTGCCAGCCAATTTTCTATCCATCTCAATACACTACCCCCAATCCCATGCTCTTTAATTTTACACACCAATCTCTTATGTGGGACTTTGTCGAAAGCCTTCTGAAAGTCCAAATAAACCACATCCACTGGTTCCCCCTCATCAACTCTACTAGTTACATCCTCAAAAAATTCCAGTAGATTTGTCAAGCATGATTTCCCTTTCATAAATCCATGCTGACTCTGTCTGATTCTGCCACTGTTTTCCACGTGCTCAGCTATTAAATCTTTTATAATGGACTCTAGAATTTTCCCCACTACCGATGTCAGGCTGACTGGTCTATAATTCCCTGTTTTCTCTCTGCCTCCCTTTTTAAATAGTGGGGTTACATTAGGTACCCTCCAATCTGTAGGAACTGTTCCAGAGTCTATAGAATCTCAGAAGGTGACCACCAATGCATTTACTATTTCTAGGGCCACTTCCTTAAGTACTCTGGGATGTAGATTATCAGGCCCCGGGGATTTATCGGCCTAGAGTTTGTGCTCAAGTCTCTGGACTGTGGCTTGAACTCACAAGCTTCTGACTCATGAGCTAGAATGCTACCCAGGGAGCCACAGTAGTAAAATGAAGATAACAGCAAGACTGAACCTTGTAACTCAGTCAGTGTCATTGCTCTATCTCCCTTACTTAGCAAACCATGCAATTCTCTGAGATGGTGCATGTTTAATTTTCAAATTGTTACTTGGTAGTATAGAGCTTGAGTATTGTTGAAAAAGAGACACGCACAACCCTTTGGCTTTTCGCAACAGACAAATACTGCCATACTCAACCAGCCCATGGTGCAAAACTCAGAACATAATGTCCAACATTAGATGTGATTCAAATTAGACAACACATGCTAAACAACCCTGATTGTGCATAGAATTACAGTGACAGCCAATTTAAGATTATCAGTCAGGTTTGCAGTTTTGCTTACTTATGCATGCTAGGAGTTATATATAGTTACCCTAATTCTGTGGGAGTCACGGAATTGACAGAGAATTTGTAATTTGAAAATTGAGTATTGCTGAAAAAAGACATGCTGTTGAAGCTTTTCGTCTTGTACTCAACAGGACAGATTCGCAAGAATACCAAATCTCAAAGGGAACAACAATTTATACTACATGAGAAGGGGGTGTTGATTGGTTGGCAAGCAAACTCTGACTGGTAGAGGCATTAGAGAATGCTTCTAGGGCCCTGTCCTTTGCCAACAGAAAGAATATGTCCACACATTGTGCTTTTCTCAACTAAACAAAGCTTGGGGGAACAGCTATTCCCTGGTTCAATCTCCATGGCAATGCCTTGACCAATCAGAGTTGGCCTGCCTGATTTGAATTTAATCAAAAGCTTGGCAGTTAACTGTTCCCTGATGCTTTCCTCATGGCAATGCCTCTACCAGTCAGAGTCTGCTTGCCAACAAATCAACGCCCTTTTCTCATGCAGTATATACTGTTGTTCCCTTTGAGGTTTGGTATTCTTGTGAATCTGTCCTGATGAGTGCAAGACGTAAAGTTTCAACAGCCTGTCTCGTTTTTCAGCAGTACTCAAATTTCAAATTACAAATTCTCTGTCAACTCCCTGACTCCCACAGGATGACTTGCCATTTTGTATTTCAGACACTAAATTCTGGGATCCTTCCTCACTCGTGCAGGAAAGAGTTGATATTAGCTTTGTGGCAAATCATCATCACAAAATAAGCACATTAGGAAAAGGCAGCAGTGCTCAGTGGTTTTTGAAGGATAGAAGGGAGAAAATTAGGGTGTCAGAAAGCGGCGTACCTGTCAAATAAATGCATCAAGTTCTAGTCACCCATCACCCCTGTGCTTGCTGACCTAAGATCTTGCAACCAAGATCTTCATGTTCAAACCTCTCCATGGCATCACCCATCCGTATCTCTATAACCTGCTCCAGCTTTACAACTCGCCGAGGTTTCTGCACTCCTCCAATTCTGGCCTGTTGTGCATCTCTCCCCAGATCCTTTGCCCCACCACTGATGGTTGTCCCTACAGCTGCCTAGGCTCTGAGCTCTGGAATTCCCTCCCTCAACCTCCCCACTTTCTTTCAGAAGCTCCTAAAAACTTATCTCCTCGACCAAACTTATGGTTAGCCCCATAGCCCCGCCTAATATCTCCTTTTGTGGCAAGGTGTCCATTTGTCTTTCATTACACTCCAGGGGAAACACCTTGGGATGTTGTCACTTTGTTAAATGCAAATCGCTGCGAGATGCCTATGCATGGATACCAGGATGGAGTCTTGGTGGTCGGTGTGTGTCGAGAAGGAAGAGCAGAGAGACTGGACGCCGATGTGATGGGAGAGTGGTCCAGCCGGGATCGTCTGTTTTTCTAGTTCAGCCGAGGTAAAGATTCCGCACAAACAGGATGACGGCGCAAGAATTCTGCCCGTCTGGGATGACTGCAGACGTGACAAACAGCTCGAAGCAGCAAAGAAATGAAGTCATAGAATGTAAATTTTTAATCAGTGCAAAATTAAAGATTTTCTAAACAGCAGACAGCCAGGTCAAGAGAATGAAATCAAACCTTGGCAGAGGTCACAGATAGCTTAGCAGGAGTGGTGAGTCGAGTTTCAGTCGGGGCTGAGGCTAACATTACGAAGAAGATGATAAGGAGGATCTGAAATACTTGTCTTTGACACAGAGTAACCTGACTGCAGTCTGGCCTTGCTTCAAAAGCATTTCTTTCCCTCCTCCCTGAGCACCCTGCCACCTCACCACCCCACCATTATCTGTCTGTCTATTGGCTGAAGGCCACACGCTCACGATGGGTTACGGTTCCGTGGGCACTGATTGCCTTCCAGCACCCTGGCCAATCTTGGCGCTGGAGCTTAGGTTTGTGGGCTACTGAACCTTAGAAGGCAGCATAACTGAGCCCAACCCTGCCTCAGCTGTAATCCACGTGGCATAAATCGCAGAGTGCAAGTCAACCTTTGAAGCTTTGACAAATTCTTCCAAAAACAGGGTTCACTTATGTGCCAAGTATAAAACATAAACTGCTGGTGTTGGTGTAGGTGGTCGCCATTTTGAAATGTGAAAGAAAATATAACACTGGCAATTCATATTAAATCAACATGTTCCGTTTTCTTTAATGAACTAATTCTACAAGGATAGTTTGAACCACAATCATAACGTTTTAAAAACGTCATAGTCATCGGGCAGAATTTTACAGCCCCTCCCACCGGCAGGGTTTTCTGGTCCCACCGAGGTCAATGGACTTTTGAACAGCTCGCCGCATTTTACAGCCCCGCCCCCACCACGACGGGGCTGTAAAGTTCCAAACATCGCCTTCGGCATCCGACACAAAGTGCTCATTGAGTTCATTCTGAGTCACTTTGGCAATGGCATCATTGTAAGGATCCCACTCTGGATCAGATGTGACATTCTTTGTTTCAGAATCATCCCTCCACGACAACTCACCTTCATCTCCATCCATTAAATGGAATATTCTACATTTTTTGAACAATCTGATGACAGCTTGTGCATTAACAGCATCCCACGGTTTTATAACGAAACCACACAAAACATCAAGCGGAGCAGCGCACATATTTTCACTCATTGTGAAGGTTTTTTCTTTGTCAACTACTCACCTATTCTATTTTGCATGAATATGATCCTGGAGTGGCTTGTTGAGGCACACATTCAAAGATTGAACGACAGATGCTAGACCCCGAGTGTAACCGCAATGTGGGTGTTATTTCTTTGCAGGTTACATGGGATCGGAATATGTCTAACATTAATAAGCTACGTTCTTCGCGTAGACCACTGGGATGTCTATTCCGTACGTCATCGATCCATAACTTCACTCCATCCTCATCCATCCAACCATTGTCATGGACATGCACAAAAACTCCTGAAGAGAACTTGATGTTTGGCATGGTTTTACATTTGAAAATTACCATAATCTTTAATTTTGTTCTGTTGGTCATGTAGGCTAGTATCACCCTGAACCTTGACTTCTCATGTCCTGTGGTATTCACTAGAACTGTATCTGAACCTTTCCACTCCACAGTTCGGTTGCTGGCTTATCAAAATTCATGGGCGTTTCATCCATGTACCGATGTGACATAATGGGTATTCATGTTTTTGCCACTGTTTGATAATGAATTGCTGGAAACTGGTCATTTTGGCAGCAAGATCTATTCGTAGTCTCTGGGGGATCTTGGTCTTCTGGTGCAACACGAGACAATTTCATTCCATAAAGCAGCTACACCAACTAAGGGTTTGATTTGACCCACGTATAAGCATTTTGCATTTCTGCTGAGCGTGTAACCTTTCTGGCGATTTTCGAGGACCCATTCCGATACGTGCTCCTCAAGATTAGGCCAGTGGCCGGTCCCTGTTCTCATGGCAGATTTAGCCTTGGGCATCTTCTTCAGGGCGCATTCCTTCTTCTTCCATTCTCACGCCAGTTTTTCACGAAGACCGAATTCCCTCGCTGCAGCACAGTTACTTGGCGAGTTAGCAAATGTCACAACTTTCAGCTTGAAACCAGCTTTGGACTTCATTCTTTTTGCCGGAGGAGCCATTTCTGTTCGTCATTCACCATACACGAGCTGCTCTGTGTGGCTGAGTCTTAAACTCCCGTGCATCTTCTTGGCAACTCGTCCCCCATCGCCTGCCTGATCCCATGCGCCATCTCGTAAGGTGGATATAGTCCTAAACTTTCTGAGTTGAAATATTGAGACCACCTCTTAATGCCCTAGACAAGCATTTATTAGCTGAAGGAATTGGGGGTTGGGGGGGGTCGACTTATATGCTGAGTATAGGCCTAAATATGCATTTTGGCACCGAAAAAATGTGGTCATCTTATATGCTGAAGCGACTTGTAGGCCGCAATCTACAGAATTCACTGGGAAGTGTTCAGAAATGAATTACCCTGCCCTCTCCCCGTGGCATAGCCCAGGGACACTGTTAAATGCAGCGTCCCTGCTGCTATCTTGGCTGAGATACCTGTACACAGCTTGGGAATGCATCAGGCCTACAAAGTGTGCACCAGGGCAAGAGCCCTGTGGCTTACTAATGGGCTAGCTCGACACACACACAATCTATGTGAATTGACAAACGGATTCAACAGTGTTCCTCTTTGAAGAGTTCCTGTAATGCAGGCCCCAAGCTCCATCACAACCCAGTGCCCAACACGACCAATCGCTCTCCTCAACCCACTTACAATGAACAGAAACTCTTCAAGGACAGTGATGTCTCTGAGAGATTGACAAAGGGTAAAGCAACAGCAATGTGCCTTTATATAGGTGTTGGTTTGGTAGCACTCCCGACTCTGTGGCATAAGGTCGTGAATTAAAAGCCCTGAAGTTTCAAAGAAAAGCAGCAAGTTCTCCCTGGCATCCTCACGAATAATTATCCCTCAAACAACATCACTAAAACAGAGTCATTATCAGTTGCTGTCTGTGTAACCTTGCTGTGCGCAAATTGACCCCAATCTTTCCTACATTACCACTGTGACTATGCTTCAGAAAGCAGGTTGATGGCACAAGGATTGACTCAAGCACCTTTGGACAACCTGAGGTAATGAGAGGAATGATATGAACGTAATTCTTCCTTTCTCATAGGATCCTCAATGTTCCTATTCACCAATTAACTACACCCTGTGTTCTGCATTCAAATCACAGCCTGAGAGATTGTGTCAACTCATGAATAACCAGTAACAAAATTATTTAGAAAAAGGTGATGGAGTCACAGCCATAGTGTTTTCGCAGAACTTGGAACTTGGTTTGAATGACATTCAAAAGGAACTAGAAAAAGAACCAGTTTTCAATTAATGCTGATATCAGTGTCAATGTAATTCTCTATCTTTCCTCAGTTACTGTTTTGCCTGTGAACATTTGCACTAAGGCTGTCAGTAGTAGCTTTGGTTGACACATACCTAAGTAACCTCTACACAGTCATACTCTATACCACGAAGCAAAGGGCCCCCATTGGGCCTGTCCTTGACATTCAGACTCAGGTAGATATCACTTGATGGAGAGTTCCCTATGACATAAGACCAGGCTTGTGGTTAGGTCTCAGCTGTGGTGGTGTGCCCACATCTGTGAGGAGGGGCTGTCTGTTCAATTCCTGTTCCTTGAGGTCACAATCTAGGCTCAGACTCAGTTCTGTAGTGGGAGAGTGCTGCACTGTCAAAGGTGCTGCCTTGTGGATGAGATGTTAGAAAGAGGACCTGTCAGACCTCTCTAGTGGATGTAAAAGATCCAAGAATATATTACAAAGAAGATCAGGGAAAGGTCTCCTTTTGGCCTGGCCAACATTCATCCCTAAATCAACACCATTGGGAACATGAAATAAAAATGTTAACACCCCACACAACCCGAACTCGCCTCTTTTTTTGGGTTAAAATTACTCTCTTTGTCTCTTATCTCTCAACCAACCTCCTACCCAAGTCTAAAAGCCCCTTTCAGTTTTGGTCACTCTCATCTTTGCCAGTGTTGTTATCTAGGTAACTATGCGGCAGTTATTTTGCAAAACCAACAGGGTGAAGGAGCAACTAATATGTTCCCAATGGTAGAAGCAAAATACTGCAGTTGCTGGAAATCTGAAATAAAAACAGAAATTGCTGGAAAAACTCAGCAGGTCTGGCAGCATCTGTGAAGAGCGAAACAGAGTTAACATTTTAAGTCTGTATGACTCTTCTTCAGGGTACTGAAGAAGAAGGGTCTCAGCTCTGAAGAAGAGTCATACAGACTCGAAATGTTATCTCTGTTTCTCTCTCCACAGATGCTGCCAGACCTGCTGAGTTTTTCCAGCATTTTCTGTTTTTAATTTCAGATTTCCAGCATCTGCAGTATTTTGCTTTTACCATTGGGAACATATTAGTTGCTCCTTCACCCTGTTGGTTTTGCAAAATAACTGCTATACACTCACCTAGATAACAACACTGGCAAAGATGAGAGTGCCCAAAACTTAAAGGAGCCTTTAGACTTGGGTAGGAGATTGGTTGAATGATCGGAGACAAAGGGAGTAATTATAACTCACAAAAAGAGGAGGGTTTGGGCTGTGTGGGGGTGTTAATATTTTAAAGATCTCAAACCCGAACCTAACCTGCCCAGAAATCCTCCCCCTGTCTTGGCCAATCCCATCCCAGTAAAGGTTAGAGTTTGACTTGTAGATAAAGAGTACAATCTCTGATTGGTGGGATGTGACAACGAGGGAACCTATTTGTAAAATGGAGCTAGGTCACTCAGCAGTGAAAGGAAAAGGTCACTGGTCATACAATTAAGGACAGTAGAAATCTGGAACTCACTCCCCCCAGGAGGCTGTAGATGTTGAGGGATAGCTGGAGACTTCAAGAGTGAGATCGAGTGATTTATCGCGTCAGCTGCGGCTTAGTTGGTAGCATACACTTGCCTTTTAATCATTTAGTTCTGGGTTCAAGTCCCAACGGAGGCCCTATTTGATACTCAGATGAATGTAGAAGATCCCATGGTGCTATTTTGAAGAAGAGCAGGGGAGTTCTCCCTAGTTTTCTGGCCAAAATTTATCCCTCAATCAGCATCACTACAAACAGGTCATCTGGTCATTATCACAATACTGTTTGTGGGATCCTGCTGTGTACAAATTGGCCGCCACATTTCCTACATTCCAACAATGACTACAATCCAAAAACAGTACTTTGTTGGCTGTAAAGGGTTTGAGGCATATAGTGGTCATGAAAAGCACTACGTAAATGCAAGTCTTACTTTTTTGCTTGTTAAGTAAAGGGTATTGAGGGATATGGAGTACATGGTAGCCATGTCGACAGGACAGCAGACACCCTTCGCTCAGGATATCAACCAAGCTCTACTAAATCAATGATTACTCTCTAAGCCAGTCTAATGAGATATTACTTCGTCAATGACACTCTCTAATGAAAATTCCCAACTTCAGCTTGTGTCAATATTTTGTTTACACACGTCTGGAATTTTTTGTGGAAGCCTTTTCCTTCCTGGATCCAAAAGATTTGCAGGAAACGGTAGAAAACGCCAAATGTACAAAAGCGGGAGTGACGCAAGGAGTTTTCAGACAACCGCCAGCCAAGTCACAATGAGAAGCATGTGACTGGATCCAAGCCAGATTGAAGGAACAAATGCTTTCTCTCCTTGCTGGCTCTGAGACTATAAGAGTTATAGCAATCCCATCCCAAACCCATAGCGGAAACAAAACTGACCACAATTCCACACTGGGAGTGGATGTAAAGATGGCTGCCGTGGGGAATGTACATGATCTTGGTTCAGTAAGGAGTACTCTCTCAGGCTGGGCTAGGAACCATTTTTGTGACAGTGCCTTCAGCTGTCAAGGCCCTAAGCTCTAAACTTCCCCCCCTAAGCCTCTCCCTAAGATACTTTGAAACCTATCTTGTGGACCAAGTTTTTGGTCACCTGTCTGAAAATCTCCTTCTTTGGCTCAATGTCAAATCTTATCTTATAATGCTCCTGTGAAATGCATAGGGATATTTACTATGCTATAGGTGCTACACAAATGTAAGTTGTTGCTATTGTTATAATGGGGCTACACCATGCATTCAACCTAGATTTGGTGGGATAGTGTGCTTTGCAACTAAACAATACTGTGCCTTTTTTTCTTCATCCTCAGGGCATGGGTGCCTGTGATAAGGCCAGCATTTATAGCCTGACTTTACCTGAAGAAGAGTCATACGGACTCGGAACGTTAACTCTGTCTTTCTCTCCACAGATGCTGTCAGACCTGCTGAGTTTTTCCAGCGCTTATTGTTTTTGTTTCAGGTTTTCAGCATCCGCAGTATTTTGCCTTTATTTATTGCTCATCCCTAGTTTCCCCAAGAAGATGGTGATGGACCTTCTCCTGGAACTGCTGCAGAATGGAGCAGTTAGCATCAGTGTGAGACTGCTGTCACGTATAAGTCTGATCAGGAAAGGACAGCAGGTTTCCTTCACTGAAGGATATTCAACATTAACAGCGAACATTAACAGTTCCATGGCCACTCGCACCAGTTTTTTACTTCCTGACTTTTTAAAAATGGAATTCAAGTTTTCAAACTCCTGTCATGAGATTTGGACTCGCTTTTTGACCAGATTATTGTTCCCGGCCTCCGGATTAAGGGCCTGCGAGATGTCAGATGGAATTGCACAACGGGAGCTGCATACAATACCTGACCCCTGTCCCTGGCCCCTCAGTATCACAATGGAGGAAGGTGAATCTTCTGAAACTCTGCACCTCTGCATGTAGCAGGTGACTTATCAGAAAACTACAATCAATGAAAATTGTACCTGCGATTTTCCCACAAGCCAACTATGGAGTTCGAGGCCCAGTTGGAGGTGATGGAGCCTCAGCTCAATTTCACTTAACATTTGAACCACACTACAGTTGATCTGGGAGCATGATGGTGTCTAGGAACCAGATGAACCAATTTGAACACATACTGCCTGGATAGATAAGGTAGGACGGTTATAGTTGAAACACAATGAACTGAACAGCCATCTGCTATGCTGTACATTTAAATAACTGAACACCTGCAGATGCCAAAAGTTGAGAAGTATTTACTTCCCCAGCGTTGAAGTCCTCTCCTCATCAAGCACATGATTTGTTCCCCAAAATAAGAAAGTAAATGTTACTCTCCTTATTTCTAAAGGGAGGGTGGTAATACAATGCTAGTAGCAGGACACACATCCTTTTATTGCATTCATACCTTCTCTCTCTGGATCTATTTAATATTTCTCTGCTTTTAGCTATGGATGTTTGATGAGTAAAGCTGATAATTGCCTGTGTTAATGTAATTACTTGTCTTTCTATTTTCACTTCAAAGTGTCCAATCATGCATGCTGGCAAAGCTGGGCATTTTCATGCTGGCTATCTGCATTTTTCCTGACACTGTGTGTTGACAGATTGGGTAAAGGAATCCACTTGGCGTCTGTGAGTCCCTGTGTCATGTATATATGTTCGTCTCTTATCCCCCTATTGTGAAATGCTCCGAGGCTCTCATCAAATATGCATGCAGCTCGTAAACGCTTAGCGTGTGGGTCAGTTTCTGTGACAGGGTCCTGGCAAGCACAGCCCTAGTAATTACAAGGCTCAGGAAGAAGCTGGGTAAGGCGAGAGAGGAGGGGTTTCCATTAAATCCAAAAGGTTGTCTTCTCTTCCAATGAATCTTAATTTTGGCCCACTCCTACGGGCAATCCCTGCTGTTGATCTGTTTAACTGAATGCTCTGCCCACTTCTCTGGAAGGTGGTTATAAATTCCAGGGTGTTGGCTGCCCTCTATTTCCTCAGTCAAGCAGTCATGTTTCACTTGAGCTTAGACTTGCAGTGGTAACACTCACCACTGAGACAGAAGATTGTGAGTTAAAATCGAGTTCCAGAGAGTTGAAACCACAATCTAGGCTGATACCTCCAATGTCATGCAGAGGGAGCATTGCATTGGCAAAAGGCTGTCTTTCAGATCAGACATTTAAAAAAAAGTCCTGTTTGTTACCTGAGGCGATTTAATAGACCTCATGACGTTCGAAGGAGATAAAAGGAATTCTTCCCTTTGTGCTGGCTAATAATTATCACAGAACCAACATCACAAAACAGATTACCTTATTGTTCATTTCATTGCTGAGATCATGGTGTGTGCAAATTGATTGCTGCTATTTAACATTACAACAGGGGCTTCATAAGTACTTGGCTGTGACATATTTGGGACATCCTGAGGTCATGAAAGATGCCATACAAATGTCCTTCCTTCATCTTTTCAGATAGTAATGAATGGCTATTCCTCCATTATGAGGTCATCAAGGCCAAATAGGATCCTGCATCAACTACAGGTGCTGCCTACAGTTATCTTTTCACAATTCAGTTTTTCTTCAAACACTTCAAACTTGCAAAAAAAAAGCCTGTTTCAATAGTGTACATGTGCTGGTGCATGAATTAAAAGTTGTACCTTTATAAGCGATATGAATGGGATGTGTTGCCACCAAACTAACAATGGTTTCCACGGTATTACTTTGTTAAAAGTTCATTATTGGATGTAGGTGTTGCTGGAAAGATCAGTATTCATTGTCCATTCCCAGTTGCCCTACAGAAGTTACTGGTGAGCTTTCTACTGCAATCCACTTGGTGAAGGTGCTTCACTAGGTGGAGACTTCCCATATTTTGACCCAATGGCAATGAAGCAATAGTGAAATATGTTCAAGTCAGGGTGGTGTGTGACATGGAGGAGGACTTGAAAGTGATGGAACAAAAACAGACAATACTGGAAAAATTCATCTGTGGAGAAAAAAACAGAGTTAATGTTTCGAGTCCATATGACTCTACTTTAGAACTAAAGAGAAGTAAAAATGTGATGAAATTTATACTGTTTAAAGGGAATGGAGCAGGTGAAGATGGATAGAAGGCCAGCGATAGGTGGGGACAAAGGAGAGATTGACAAAGATGTCATGCACAAAAGGACAAAGGGGTGTTAATGGTAGTGGTACTGACTAAAGGAGGTGTTGATGGTGGCATTAAGGTCAGAAAGCAGAATGTGATAATAGCAGGACAAGAGTAAACACTCTGGAAAGAGCAACATGAACAAGTGACAGATGACCCTTGTGGGGGTGGGGAGGGGGAGGGGGAAAAAAGATCGAAAATAGGATAAAAGGTGGGGATAAAACAATGAATAAAAATGAAAATAAATAAAAATAAGTGGATAAAAAATAAAAATTTAAAAATGAAAATGAATATTGATAAAAGGGATAAAAAGGGAGTGAGGATGGAATAGAGAGTTCATGGTCTGAAGATGTTGAACTCAAAGTTCGTGAGCTCTTGAAAGTGATGGTATTCCCATGTACCTGCTTCCCTTGTCCTCCTAGGTAGTGGAGGTTGTGGGTTTGGGAGGTGCCGGTAAAGAAGCCTTGATGAGTTCCTACAGCATGTCCTGGTAGTGCAATGGAGCGGACCACAAGTCTTGACACCGATTCTACTGAGTACAGCAGGGGTCTTTCAGAGTGGTCCAGGCAGTGGAAGTGTTGTTTCCACACGCCAATAGTCTGTTCTGTCACATTTCAATTGGCAGCACTCTCATTGTATGCACACAGCGCATGCGCATGTGGTTGCGTAGTAGATTTATCAGCTATGTGGTAAGCCGACAGCCCTTGTTGTCCAGTAGCCACCCTTTGGGGTTGCCAAGGTGCCTTAAACACAGCTAGCACAGTGGACTGCTGCAGAATGAAGAGATCATGACTTCAGACAGAATACTGCGCATTAATCTATGTGATTCTCTGCCTATGGCCACACCAGCTGGACTTTGAGTGAGTGGAACCCCTTTAGGTTCAAGTACATGCTGGAATTAACGTACGGCATTTCCAAATTGATGTGTGTGCAGTCAATGGCACCCTGCACCATGGGGAGGTCTGCAATCCTGGAGAAGCCGTGTGACAAGAGAGAATGAAATGTGGTCAGTTCTTTTTGAATAGTGACACAACAGTGGTTGCAAACCATATGATTTTGTATCTTGCAGTCCCAGCCTGGAACTGGCCTTCATTATGGACCTTAACACTGGCCTCACTATCCTCTTCCCATCATTCCAGGCCCACATCGAAAGAATACAGAAGCACACCCTAAGGCCGATCTTAGGCCTTCACTACCAGTTGTGCGTCAACGCCCTCCATGTCACAAAGCTCGAAACTCTGCAAACAAGAAGAGTTAATATTTGTACAGTGCTAAATTTGGAAAATCTCTTGTGCAAGCTGCCCAATTTCAGAACTGTTTACACCCACCACCCCTAGAGTAATCAAGAGGTTTAACTATATCAGCTCGTAAGATACAGGGCAGAAAGGTGCAAATGTAGCCCTATTCCGTTCATGGTTCAAGTCTTCAGTGAAGTACTTAAATGACGGAATTTATTTGTACTTCAGTCTCTGAATGGAGTATTGGTTTTTAATTCTGATATAATTTTAATTCAACATTCCTTCTTTTAATACCCCATCCACCAATCCTTTGTTACCTGCTGAATTTGATTGCCTATTTTTGTTACTATATGATGTTTAGATATTTCTATGTTTTTAACCCGATTACTTAGCCTACACTGTATATGAGTGTTTTCATGTGAATTATACTGCAATTCAACCTTTTGGACTGTGAACATGTTTCTTGAGTAAAATACCATTATTGTTGTTAAGCAGAAGATACTCACCTCCCACACCGTATCTTTGCCAGAAAGGCAAGTCAGTGTGGTTTCTGCCAATTTTCTCCTGAAGTGACGGAGACTGATTGGGTGACACCCATAATGGAATTTACCCAACAATTGATTTCCCGGAAAGTTTGATTGTAGGATTCTTTGTACTTTGGAACTAGTTTGAACTTAGGAAATAGAAATATGAATGCAAGCGAAATGAAGTTCAACAAAAATTTACAACATGCAATTAGTTCTTTCCTTTAACATAGAGTGTAGAACATCCCAAAGTGCTTCTCAGGGGCAAGAGCAAACATTGAGCCAAAAGACGGAGAGATGTTAGGACAGCTAAACAAAAGTTTTGTCAAAGTGGGTTTTAAGGATAGTATTAAAAGAGGCTAGAGGGATAGAGAGTTTAGGGAGGCAATTAGCCTGGGTTGGAGCTTCATGAACAAAGTTACCTTTGTCTAATTTACAATCTAAACTCAGCATTCCTGACCTCAAAAGGCAAAAAGGTCAACATGTTCTGATTGCTATCCAGTGACCTCTGCTGGATTTCATATGTGTGTGTGTGTATGTGAGTGTGTGTATGTGAGTGTGTGTATGTGAATGTGTGTATGTGAATGTGAGTGTTTGTGAGTGTGTGTGTGTATGTGAATGTGTGTATGTGAATGTGTGTGTTTGTGTGTGTATGTGAGTGTGTGTTGTGTGTATGTGAATGTGTGTGTTTGTTTGTGTGTGTGTATGTGATTGTGTGTTTGTGTGTATGTGAGTGTGTGTGTGTGTATGTGAATGTGTGTGAGTGTGTGTGTGTGTATGTGAATGTGTGTGAGTGTGAGTGTGTGTGTGTATGTGAATGTGTGTATGTGAATGTGAGTGTTTGTGAGTGTGTGTGTATGTGAGTGTGTGTGTATGTGAATGTGTGTATGTGAATGTGAGTGTTTGTGAGTGTGTGTGTGTATGTGAATGTGTGTATGTGAATGTGTGTGTTTGTGTGTATGTGAATGTGTGTATGTGAATGTGTGTGTTTGTTTGTGTGTGTGTATGTGAGTGTGTGTTTGTGTGTATGTGAGTGTGTGTGTGTGTATGTGAATGTGTGTGAGTGTGTGAGTGTGTGTGTGTATGTGAATGTGTATGAGTGTGTGTGTGTATGTGAGTGTGTGTGTTTAAGTATGTGTGTGTGTGTGTGTGTGTATGTGAGTGTGCGTGTGCGCGCGCGCATGTTTGTGCGCGTGTACATCACATGAGCACAAGATTGACTCAGCTATGATGCTCCCTTGGCACAATGGCCTGCTGACAGGCTGCTGAAAAAGCATATGGGATCCTGTGCTTTATAAACCGAAGCACAGGGGCAAGAAAGGTAAGGCTAAACCTGTAGAAAACACAACTTAGTCTTCAGCTGTAGTATTGCGCCTAATCCTGGGTTGCTGACTTCAGGAAAGTTATCAAGGTCTTGGAGAAGGTGCCAAAAAGATCTTACTGAAATGGTCCCAGAGATGAAGGACTTCAGTTATGTGGAGAGGCTAGGGAAGCTGGGATTGTTCTCCTTAGGGCACAGAAGGTAAAATGGAGATTGAATAGAGATGTTCAAAATTATGAAATATTGACAGAGTAGGTGGGAAAATAACATTTCCAGTGTCATGAAGGTCAGTAACCAAATGACACACATTTGGCAAAATTGGCAAAATTGGTAATTGGCAAAAGGACCAGGGAGGAAATGAGAGAATTGTTTTCACACAGCAGGTCATTACAATCTGGAATGTACTACTTGAAAGGGTGGTGCAAGCAATTTCAACAGTAACTTTCAAAAAGGAATTGGATATATACTTGTAAAGAAAAGCAATTACAATTCTATAGGGAAGAAGTGGGGGGAGGGGGACCAATTGAATAGCCCTTTTAAAGAGGCATAATGGGTCAATTAGCTTCCTCCTGTGCTATGTGACTCTATGGACAAAAGAAAGTATTTACATATATAATGAAAACAGAAAATGCTGGAAAAACTCAGCAGGTCTGACAACATCTGTGGAGAGAGAAACAGAGTTAATGTTTCGAGTCCATATGACTCTCCTTCAGAGCTACAGAGAAGTAGAAATGTGATGGAATTTATACTGTTTAAGGGGGGTGGAGGAGGTGAAGCTGGTTAGAAGGTCAGCGATAGGTGAGGGCTAAGGAGAGATTGACAAAGATGTCATGGACACAAGGCAAAGGGAGTGTTAATGGTGGTGGTAAGGGCTAAAGAAGGTGCTGATAAAGGTAAGAAAGCAGAAAGTGTTAATAGCAGAACAAGGGTCAGCACTCTGTGAAACATGGAACAAGTAACAGATGGCCCTTTTTGGGGTGGGGTGGGGGACAGGCGGTGGCTGGGAAAAAGGGATGGAAAAGCTGATAAAAAAGCAATAAAACAATGAATCAATGAATAAAAATAAGTAAATAAAAAATAAAAATAAATTTTAAAAAGGATTATAAAAGGGGTCAAGATAGAGGAGAGAGTTCATCATCTGAAGCTGTTGAACTCAGTGTTAAGTCCGGAAGGCTGTAAAGTACCTAGTTGGAAGATGAGGTGCTGTTCCTCCAGTTTGCGTTGAGCTTCACTGGAACAATGCAGCAAGCCAAGGACGGACATGTGGGCATGAGAGCAGGGTGGAGTGTTGAAATGGCAAGTGACAGGGAGGTCTGGGTCATGCTTGCGCACAGACCGAAAGTGTTCTGCAAAGCGGTCACCCAGTCTGCGTTTGGTCTCTCCAATGTAGAGGAGACCGCATTGGGAGTGGCGAATGCAGTAGACTAAATTGAGGGAAGTGCTGCTTCACCTGAAAGGAGTGTTTCCCTTGGTGAGAAGGGAGGGGGTAATGGGGCAGGTGTTGCACCTTCTGCGATTGCATTGGAAGGTGCCGTGGGAGGGGGTTGAGGAGTAGGGGGTGATGGAGGAATGGACCAGGGTGCCCCAGAGGGAACGGTCCCCACAGAATGCCGCCGGGGGGGTGAGGGGAAAATATGTTTGGTGGTGGCATCATGCTGGAGTTGGCAGAAATGGTGGAGGATGATCCTTTGAATGCAGAGGTTGGTGGGGTGAAAAGTGAGGACAAGGGGAACCATATCATGGTTCCGGGAGGGAGAGGAAGGTGTGAGGGCGGATGCGCGGGAGATGGGCCGGACACGGTTGAGGGCCCTGTCAACCACCACGAATGGGAAACCTTGATTAAGGAAGAAGGAAGACATGTCTGAAGCATTGTTTTGGAAGGTGGCATCATCAGAACAGATGCGACAGAGGCGAAGGACCTGAGAGAATGGGATGGAGTCCTTACAGGAAGCGGGGTGTGAGGAGCTGTAGTCAAGGTAGCTGTGGGAGTCGGTAGGCTTGTAATGAATATTGGTGGACAGTCTATCACCAAAAATGGAGACAGAGAGGTCAAGGAAGGGAAGAGAAGTGTCAGTGATGGACCATGTGAAGGTGATGGAGGGGTGAAAATTGGAAGCAAAATTGGTAAATTGTTCCAGGTCCAAATGAGAGCATGAAGCAGCACGAAACAGTCGCCAATTTACCGGAGAAAGAGTTGTGGGAGAGGACCTGAGTAGGACTGGAACAAGGAATGTTCCACATATGCCATAAAGAGACAGGCATAACTGGGGCCCATGCGGGTACCCATGGCTACACCTTTTATTTGGAGGAAGTAAGACGAGTTTAAGGAGAAATTATTCAGCGGGAGAACAGGTTCAGCCAGACGGAGGAGAGTGGTGGTGGATGGGGATTGTTTGGGCTTCTGTTCAAGGAAGAAGCAGAGAGCCCTCAGACCATCCCGTTGGAGGATGCAGGTGTAGAGGGATTGGACATCCATGGCACTTAGGGCCAGGGAACTGGAAATTGTTTATATGACGTAGGGCATCAGAGGAATTGCAGATGTAGGTGGGAAGAGACTGGGCAAGAGGAGAGAGAAGGGTGTCAGGATAGCAAGAAATGATTTCTGTGGGGCAGGAACAGGCAGACACAAGCGGTTTACTGGGACAGTCCTGTTTGTGGATTTTGGGGAGGAGGTAGAAGCAGGCTGTCCAAGGTTGGGAGACTATAAAGTTGGAAGCTGTGGAAGGAAGATCTCCAGAGGAGATGAGGTCAGTGACAGTGCTGGAAACAATGGCTTGATGTTCAGTGGTGGGATCATGGTCCAGGGGGAGGTAGGAAGAAGTGTCTGAGAGTTGGCACTCAGCCTCTGCGAGGTAGAGGTCAGTGCGCCAGACAACAACAGCACCACCCTTGTCAGCAGGTTTGATGACAATGTCAGGGTTGGGCTTGAGAGAACGGAGTGCAGCAAGTTCAGAAAGAGACAGGTTAGAGTGGGTGAGAAGAGCAGAGAAATTGAGACGACTGATGTCACGCCGACAGTTCTCAATGAAAAGATCAAGAGCAGGCAAGAGGCCAGAGGGAGGGGTCCAGGTGGAGGGAGAATACTGGAGATGGGCGAAAGGATTGGTTGAATGGGGGTAGGACTCCTTCCCAAAGAAATGAGCATGGAGATGAAGGCGGCAGAAGATGTGTATGCGTTTACATTGTACTTTTCAAAACAGCAGGACATCTCAAAGCATTTGCAATCAATTAAGTGTTTTTGAAATGTAGTTATTATCATAATGAAGGAACACAGCAGCCAATTTTTCAATAGCAAAGTTCCTAAAAAGCAACATAATAATGACCAACTATTTTATTTTTAGTGATGTTGATTGAGGTTTAGATGTTGGCCAGGACAAAATAGTCAAAATAGTGCCATCAAAATTCTATGTCAACTTGAGAGGAACTGGGGGACCCTCAGTTTCCTCACCTGAGAGACGGCACCTCTGACAGCGCAAAACACCTGCAATACAGCCCTGGAATGTCAGCCAAGATGGCATCAAAGCTCACTCTTGATGAAGGAGCATTCAGCCGAGTTACTGAAGGGTAACTAATGGTAACAGGGAAACGGCGCCACGCCTAAAAGCAGGGCAGCAGTGGAGAGGAAGAAGACAAAAATGCTTTTAACCCAAGAGGGTCCCCAAGAAGCATGGCCTATTTCTAAGTAATGGGAGCAATATATCGGGGTTCACACACAGAGTGGATCACTGAAAGGAGAGATGATCCCATTCATTGGCCAGTATTTAAGTGGAAGCATTTCCACAAGCTTATGAACAAATCCATCCCTATAATACCATCCTTCTTCATTAGCCCTGTGACCCAGCCACAATGGCGAGTGACAGTCCCAACTCTGCATATCCAATTACACCCTTCTGCACTTGGGTACAGGCTCAAATTTTTTTAGCAACACACTGCTCTCGATTACCATTCTGTAACTATCTTTAGGATCGTTTATCAGTAAGTTATTAGGCTCCTATGATATCGAGAGCATTGTCTCAAGGACCTGTCTGGAGCGGGAAAGAATTGCTTTCGTTGCCAGGGCGACCTCTCATTCTTATACATAATTCAAAATACTTTGGTTAGTTTGCAGCATTGCTTGGGCAACCAAAATCCTCTCACGACCAGGCTCCCATCTGATTTTTGCTCCAGTGGTTGATGCTGGCAGACGGTTTAATGGGTGCCAGCCACACTTTACTGCCAAACTATTCATGCATGGGAGGCATCGCATCCAAGCATGCAGGTCGACGTGCATGCAACACTGGCGGAGCAGGATTTGGGCCCAAGGCAAAGGTGCGTGTGGACCCAGCACGGACCTGCTATCAAATGCGCTCACCAGATGTCAGGAGCCTGTTGGGTTTTTTATTCATTCCTACGTTAAGCATCAATTGAAGCCAGCCTCATATAGCAGGTATGGTTGCCAACTGTGATTAGGAGCATCCCTGGAGGTTTCATCACATGACTTGGCCCCATGCTATAGCCATTAGTCAGCCAACACATCCATTTTTTGGCGTATTGCCTCCCTACGCCAATTGGAAGCAAAATAACTCATTACCCAAATGGATGATGCTTGATTGTCAGCCAACCAGCCTGTTTTTGCCCAATTTCAATATTTTTATATCTGGTAAACAGAAATGTTCAAAGAAAATTAAAAAGAAACAATCTTTTTTGATGTCCCAATGATATTCCTCCAGGGTTGCACTCAGCAGTGCCCTGGAGATTGATCTTCAATTCCTGGAGACTCCAGGCCAATCCTGGAGGGTTGGTAACTCCAATAACTTAGCGATAATATATAGGGGTCAGCCGTGGCTCAGTGGACAGTACTTTTGCCTTTCAGTCAGAAGGTTAGCAGCCTGAGGGCCACTTCAGAGACTTGAGCACTAAAGGACGTACTGAAGTTACGGAAGGTACTATATAAATGCAAGATCTCTAAATGCCTATTACCCTGAGGAGAGTCTCTGCTTCCTTGACAGTCCTATCAGTATGTCTCCCTCACAACAAGTTCTGTCTTTACACAGAGCAAAAGATCATGATCTTGGGAGAGAGTTCTCAAGAGTCCAGTTGTGGTTTAAGTTCAGTTTGATTGATTTTTAATATGCCTTCACTCTAAGGTGGAAGGTATTGAAGAGTTTCATTCATTTTACTGGTTAGTTCATTAAATACTTAAATCAGTTAAAAACAATGAAGGTTGCATCTATTCTTAGGGTTCATTTGCTCGAGGTTTATAAAATGGTGAAGGGATTAAGTTGTGCTTGTGTGGACCATTTGATTCAACTAAGTAGGTTCACAAGGGGTTATAATGTCTAATTAAATAAGGTAAAAAGTGGGTTGCATGCCTGTCACAGTGGATCCTTTTTCAGGCAACACTGGGCCTATGAAATAGGCTGTGCTGTGGAAGGAGATTTGCTGAATTATTTCTAGCGAGAGTTAGACCTGTTTGTGGCTGGGGAGGAGATCACCTCGTACCGGAGGTAACATTAATCAGAGCTAGAGTGGTCTCTTGGTCTAGTTTTGATCACTTAAGGGAGTAGGAGAGGAATTCTTCCATTCTTTTCTCTAATTAATCTGGGTTTTAATCTGGTTTTTCACCTCTCACGGGTGAACAGGTGAGATGGAGAGTGCCTGCATTGCAATGCTCAGGACATCTTGGTGGCGTTGGACAGGCTGGGGCGATCGGTGGATTTTTATCTGTCCATTACTTTTCATATGTGTTTCCTCGTGTTCGTAGAGGGCTTTCAGAGATCAACCCTGGCTACTTAACACTTGCAAACTGTAACCTTCGCCGACATTCCCAGTCTTCAATGATTGGAAAGCTCCCAAGTTTGGGGCTTTCACATCCAAATCGTTTTGCGAAGACTCACTGATGGATAGGCCTCACCCAAGTTCAATCCCCAAGTTAACCACTGCCTGATCCAGTGATGTGTAACATTCCTGAGCAGTTTCACTGCAAATGGGTATAAATGACGGCTGCACCTTAACCCTGGTGCAGGATTTGCTTCCCCTGTTCATGTGATCTTTTTTTAACACTGTGGAATGCTGATGTTTTAATTAGAGAGCCTCAGAATGCCCCAAAGTGCTTCACAGCCAATGAAGTGCTTTGAAATGTAGTCGCTATTGTAATGGCGGAATTTGCACGCAGCAATACGATACTGGCCAGATCATTTGTTCTGGTGATGATGGTTGAGGGATAAATATTGGCCAGGACACTGGGGAGCGACCCCCCTGCTCTTTTTCAAAATAATTATTTTTTCCAACTGTGAGGACAGTTGGGATTGCACTTCAACATCTCATCCAGCCAGAAGCATCGTCAACAGCACTGCACTGGAAGTGTCAGCCTGTGTTTGAATCGCTCGACTGAGGACTTGAATCCGTGATCCTAGGACTCAGAGGCAAGAGAGTCACCACTAAGTCGTGGCCGGCACACTGGTCAGACAGCAGTTGCATTCAGCCCCACCGGTATGGAGTCATTCCTGCTCCTTCTCACTCTGAAAGCCCCAAGGGCACAGAGTCCGTGCGAGTTTATTGAGATCTAGCGTAGTCGCTGAAACTGAAACCTCTGAGCAAATATCATCACCCTGTTTACCTCCTCCTCGATTATAAATAAAGTTAGTTTGACAATGGAATGGCAGAGAGGTTGTATGAACACATTTTAAATTTTTAATCGCACTCCAACAGTGTTGTGTAACAGGTAACAACTCTGATGTCAGAGGGTTCAACTGAGGGTACATTTAAGAAAGATCGGCACAATAATTCCTTCTCTCACATCCCCGCCTCTCCAGTGAAGGTTCAGGAATGGGCAGCGGCACTGGTGTAGTCCCTTTGCCACACAGAGCCTGGATAAATCAATGAGTTAGCTGAAACAAAGACAGAAAATGTTGGACAAACTCAGCAGGTCCGACAGCATCTGTGGAGAGTGAAAAACAAAGTTAACGTTTCGAGTCTGTATGACCCTTCTTCAGAGTGGGCTTCTTCAGAGCTTAATTTTTCCAGCATTTTCTGTTTTTGTTTCAGATTTCCAGCATCTGCAGTGTTTTGCTTTTATCAATGAGTTAGCTGGCCTGAACCAAGTACCCTCCATACCCAATAGTGAAGGAGGGTGAACGTTCAGCTGGGGTCGCCACCCTGATTACTCTCTGGTGACATCTGCTGGAAGGAGTGAGTGAGTGAGTGTGTGTGTTTGTGTGAGAGAGAGGGGGGTGAGTGTGTGTGTGTGTGTGTGTGTGAGAGAGAGGGGTGAGTGTGTGTGTGTGAGAGAGAGAGGGGTGAGTGTGTGTATTTGTGTGAGAGAGAGAGGGGTGAGTGTGTGTGTATGAGAGAAGGGGGTGAGTATGTGTGTTTGTGTGAGAGAGAGGGGGGTGAGTGTGTGTGTGTGTAAGAGAGAGGGGGGTGAGTGTGTGTGTTTGTGTGAGAGAGAGGTGGGTGAGTGTGTGTGTGTGTAAGAGAGAGGGAGGTGAGTGTGTGTGTTTGTGTGAGAGAGAGGGGGGTGAGTGTGTGTGTGTGTAAGAGAGAGGGGGTTGAGTGTGTGTGTTTGTGTGAGAGAGAGGGGTGAGTGTGTGTGTGTGAGAGAGAGAGGGGTGAGTGTGTGTGTTTGTGTGAGAGAGAGGGGTGAGTGTGTGTGTGTGAGAGAGAGAGACAGAGGGGTGTGTGTGTGTGTGTGTGAGAGAGAGGGGTGAGTGTGTGTGTGTGAGAGAGAGAGGGTGAGTGTGTGTGTTTGTGTGAGAGAGAGAGGGGTGAGTGTATGTTGGTGTAAGAGAGAGAGGGGTGAGTGTATGTTGGTGTGAGAGAGAGAGGAGTGAGTATGTGTTAGTGTGTGTATGAGAGAGAGAGAGGGGTGAGTGTGTGTTAGTGTGTGTATGAGAGAGAGAGGGGTGTGTGTATGAGAGAGAGGAGTGAGTGTGTCTGAGATAGAGAGAGAGAGAGAGAGAGAGAAAGGGGCGGGTGTGTGTGTTTTGTGGATGGTGGGGAGGTGGTCAAATGATTAACAGTGACACTGCACCACTTAAGCTCACCATGAATATATTTTATAATCTCAGGACATCCCAGCATGTTTCACAGCTAATACAGAGTACTCGCTATTATAAAGTAGCAGTGGCCGATTTGAGCACAGCAAGGTCCCACAAAACATCCTAGACAGAATTTTCTTCCTGTTGGGCGGGCGGGCCTGACCCAATCTCCGGCGGGTGGGGAGCCGATCCCCGCCGGAGAAGCGGGCCCCACCGCCATTTTACAAAGGCGGGCCAATTAAGGCCCGCCCAGCGTGACGTCTGGCGGGAAGCGCTATGCGCTCCCTGTGTGGGCCGGGTGATTCCCCAAAAGCGAGAGTGCGCTCTTTCGCACATGTGCACGAAAGAGCGCATATCTCCCTGAGGCTAAGTGCAGCCTCAGGGAGATTGCTGACACTTTGAAAAATATTAAAAATAGAAAACAAAAATTTCCTAACATGACCCCCTCATGTGACAATGTCACATGAGATGGGCCATGTTCATAATTTACATAATAACTTTATTAAACATTTTAAATGGCCTCAATTGGCCATTGACAGGTCAGTGGACGGACAGCTGATTTTGCTGTGCCCCCGCCTTCCTGAAAATTTAAATGGGGCGGGGTGATGTCGGGGGTTCTACACGATGTCATCCCGCGTCATTTTATGCGTCGGCCAGCTCCCTGCTCGCCGATGGCAAAATTCTGACCCCTGTCTCTGCCTCTACTTAACAGCTACTGTTACCAAAATGTTCCTCCCCAACTTTGCCTTCATTTTTCAAATGCTCCATTTGTCCACCTCCTGATCGCCAGCCCCATAAACTTCTAGTTGAGCAGAACTGTTAGCACCTTGCCCCCCAGGGTAACACCTGCCCAACCCGCACCTCCATCCTTGCTGGCCTGCATTGGTTCTCTGACATTCAAGGCACCAAATTTAAAATACTCACCCTAAGCATCACCTCACCCTGTCTCTGCAATCTTCTATCACCTGCTTTCGAGCTATCTGATTGAGCAAAGTATCTGCCATTGGATAGATGAGCTAATGACACAAATAGAGATGTGTTTTAGATCTAATCACTGTTACAGAAACCTGGTTCCATGGTGATCAAGGTTGGGAAATAAATATTCCAGGATGCACAATATTTCAAAAGGCAGAATGGTAAAGGAGCAGGGGTGGAGGGGGTGGTGGGGTGGTAGCCCTGATGGTAAAGAATGTTATAAGGACATTAGTGAGGATGGATTTTGGCTCAGAAGCTCATGAAGTAGAATCAGGTATGGGTGGAAACTAAGAATAGAAAGAATCAGATAAAGTAGGTGGGAGTAGGTCCCCTAACTGTTATACTGCTTGACAGGCCATTAAAAGATAAGTTATTGGAGTGTGTGGCAAAGGCAATGTAATTATCCTGGGGACTTTAATCTTCATATAGGCTGGGTCAATCAAATTGATAAAGGTGAACTAGAAGATGAGTTTGTAGAATGTTTTCATGACAGTTTCCTGGAACAATATGTTGTGGAACCAACTGGGGAAAAAGCTATTTTAGATCTAGTATTGTGTATTGAGGCAGGGTTCACTAGTAATGTCATGGTAAAAGATCCACGAGTAAATAGTGACCATAATACCATTGAATTCCACATTAAGGTTGAAAGTGACATACTCCAATCACAAACAAGAGTCTTAAACTTAAGCAAAGCTAATTACATAGGCATGAAGGGCTGAGGTAAATTGGGTAAATAAACAAAAAGATATGGCTGTAAATAAAAGTTGGGAAACATTTAAAGGAACAATTTAAAATGTTTAACAAAATACATTCCATTGAAAAACAAAAAACTCAGAAGAAAGAGCCATCTCTGGCTTACTCAAAAAGTTAAGGATAGCATTAGATAAAAAGAAAAGACTTAGAATGTTGTAATGAATAACAGCATGTCCGAAGAGTGTTTTAGAAACCAGCAAAGGGTCACCAAAAAGTTGATAAAAAGGGAAAAAGTAGAATATGAGTGTAAACTAGCCAAGAATTTAAAAACAGATTATAGGAGCTTTTACAAGTATATTAAAAGGAAGAGAGTAGCTAAAATAAACATTTGTCCCTTAGGAGCAGAGACAAGAGAAATTATCATAGGGAATGAAGAAATGGCAGGGGCATTGAACAAATATTTTGTGTCTGTCTTCACTACTGAAGATAAATTGAATACCAGAAGTAAAGGATAACCTAGGGGCTAAAAAGAGTGAGGAAATTAAGGTGATTAATATCAGCAGAGAAAAAGTGTTAGAGAAACGCAAGGGACTAAAATTCGAAAATTTGCACATCTAGGGTTCTAAAAGAAAGAGGTGCAGAGAGTGTGGATGCATTGGTTATGATTTTCAAAAATTCCCTAGAGTTTGAAACTTATCAACGTTGATGCTTAGAGACACTTGAATGTGTTCGAACAAGGAGGTGCAGAAAGCTAACATACAGGTACAACAAGCAATTAAGAAGGCAAATGGCACGTTGGCCTTTATTGCAAGGGAATTGGAGTACCAGAATAAGGAGATCTTGCTACAGTTGTACAGGGTTTTGGTGAGATCAAACCTGGAATAATGTGTGTAATTTTGGTCTCCATATTTAAGGAGGAACATTATTGCATTGGAGGTGGTACAGGGAAGGTTCACTAGATTAGTTCCTGAAATGGGAGGGTTGTCCTATGATGAGAGGTTGAGTAAATTGGGCCTATATTCTCTGGAGTTTGTAAGAATGAGAGGCATTAAAACATACAAGATTCTGAAGGGGTTTGACAGGGTAGGCACTGAGAGGATGTCCCTGCTGGCTGAAGAATCTAAAACAGGGGAGCACAGTCTCAGGATGAGGGGATGATCATTTAGGACTGAAATGAGGTGAAATTTCTTCACTCAAGGGGTAGTGAATCTTTGGAATTCTCTACCACAGAGAGTTGTGGATGTTCCATTGTTGGATATACTTAAGGCTAGGATAGACAGGTTTTGGTCTTTTAGGGAATCAAGGGATAGGGGGAGTGGTCAGGAAAATGGGGCAGAATTTTACGAGTTGGCGAGCGGGGACAGGGCCCGCTCGCCAACACATAAAATGACGCGCGGTGGCGTCGGGGGGAACTCCCGATGTCACCGTGCCTGAGTTAAATTTTCAGAAAGATGAGAGCGCAGCAAAATCAGCTGTGCACCCGCCGACCTGTCAATGGCCAATTGAGGCCATTGACAGGGTCAGTTAAGTAATTAAAGGACCTACCCGTCCAACCTTAAGGTTGGCGGGCAGGCCAGGAGCCCCGGCGGGAACTAGAAAAAATATGAAACCTCATCCACGGACAGGATGAGGATTCATGTTGGCATTAAAAAATTTTAATAAAGATTTTGTAACAATTATGTACATGTTCCAACTCATGTGACATTGTCACATGAGGGGACATGTCAGGGAATTTTTTTTTTCTATTTTTAATATTTCTGATTCCCCTGAGACTGCACTTAGCCTCAGGGAGATGAGTGCTCTCTTTCGTGCACATGCGCGAATGAGCGCACTCTCGATTTTGGGATTTTCCCCCTCTCCCCAACTCCCACAGGGAGCGCATAGCGCTTCTGTGCAGACGTCATGATGGGCGGGCCTTAATTGGCTCACCCGTGTAAAATGGCGCCACTCCCCAAATTGGGGCGCCGATCGGAAGGGCACTCGTACGCACCCGCCCATCAACTTCCCCCCGTTCAACCCATGGAGTTGAAATCCAAGATCCGCCATGATTGTTTTGAATGACAGAGCAGGCTTGATGGGCGGTGTGGTCTAATCCTGCTCCCATCTTTTGTGTTCTTGTGTTTTTGTCCCTCATTCTCCAGCTGTCTGCTTGTACCTGCCCTCCTGTACGTCACCTCCTCCCACTGTTCCTCCTTCCATGGTAGACCCCTCAGGTGGCTCAGCTCTATTCTATCTCCAACCCTTCCACCTAGTTGTCAGCCATGGCTCAAATGGTAACACCCAGAAGGCCATGGATTCAAGCTCAACTCCAGGAACTTGAGCACAAAATCTAGGTTGACACTCTGTGCAGTACTGAGGGAGTGCTGCTCTGTTAGATGTGCTAGTATCCTATCAGGTGGACATCAAAGATCACGTAGGACTATTTGAAGAAGCGAAAGAGAATTCCTACCAGCAACATTTATTCCTCAACCAACAACTAAAAAGAGATCAACAGATCATTATCACATTGTTGTTTGTGGGAGATTGCTATATGCAGATTGGCTGCCTCATTTCCTTGCAACAGTGACTACACATCAAAAGTGCCTCATTAGCCGTAATGCACTTTGAGATGTCCTGACGTTGTGAGAGTGCTATATAAGCGTAAGTCTTTCTTACCCACCTGCATCCCATCCGCACACTTAAAAGCGTTCATAAAACATATCTCTTCAGCCAGATTTTCAGTCACTTCTGTCAGGTGTGACAGCTGTGGTAGCACTCTGAGTCACAATGTTCTGGCTTCAATCACACTCCAGGGTTAAAGCACAGAAATCAAGGCTGACACTCCAGTGCAGTTCTTAGGGAGTGCTGTGGTGTTGGAGGTACTGAGGTCCCACCTGCATCCTGAAGTAAAAGGATCTGTGGCACTATTTTGAAAAAGAGCAAGGGAGTCATCCCCAGTGTCCTGGCCAATATTTACCCCTCAATTAAGAGCACAGGTTATCTTGTCATTATCACATTGCTATTTGTGGATACTTGCTTTGTGCATATTGGTTGCTGCATTTCCTAGATTACAACAGAGATTCCACTTCAATAAGTACTTCAGTGACTGTAAAGCGCTTTGAAACATCTGGTGGTCGTGATAGGTGCTATATTAACGCAAGCTTTTATTTTCTTCTAACTCTCTCAGAAGGACTTGGCACCTGTTCCTTTATCTCCTCTGTAAAGCGCCTGAGATATCTTTCTGTGCTAAAGGATCTTATATAGCGGTACGCTTTCCCAATTCCTCATACCTTTGCTCCCTGTTCTTGTCTTAGTTACTTCAAGCATCCCAGCGTTTGACCTTCTCCCAATAATCTTTGAGTTGGACCAGAATGAACCATTCTTCTATAAAGATAACCAGATCCTTACATCTCTTATGTAAAGATTTTCCAATCACCCCTTCTGGTCAAATGCCATTTCAGTGATTGCACTTAATGCATTAAACAAGTTGACATTTTTTGGGTTGCAATTCTGTCACACTTTTGATGTAAATTCAAATACTTCTGGCCGCAGCAGTCCCCTGGTTATTGAATTCATTTATGAAATCCAACTATTTCTGCTTTTCTCACATCTGGAGGTCTTCACTCTGTCTAGTTAAAAACACATGACTCAAAGGGAAATGGAATAAAATTATAAAGCAATTTCCAAACCAGTGAAAGAAAGAGTAGGGAAAGCCAAAAAGGAGCAGGCCTGTCAAACTCATTTCTAGCAACAGGCCATTTGGACAATCTTGCTCAACGTGTGTGTGTCAGCCGGGAGGAAATGTGTAGACAAAAGAAAGAAAGGCTTAGATTTATATAGAGCCTTTCGTGATTCCAGGACATCTCAAAGCGCTTTACAGCCAGCAAAGTACTTTTTTTGAAGTGTAGTCACTGTTGTAATGTAGGAAATACAGCAGCCAAATTACACGCAGCAAGCTCCCATGGATGTGTGTTAATGGCCAGATAATTAGTTTAAGTGATGTTGGCTGAGGGATACATATTGGCAAGGGCAGCAGGGAGCACTGCCTTCTTTTCCTCAAAATAGTGCCATGGGTTCCTTTGCATCCACCTCAGAGGACAGACAAGGCCTTTGTTTGACACCTTATTCAAAAGATGGCATCCCTGACAGTGCAACACTCCCTCAGTGCTGCACTGTAGTGCCAGCCTAGGTCACATTCTCAACTCTCTAAAGTAAGACATAAACCCATGACATTTTGACTTAGAGAGGTGAGAGCACTATGAAAGAGCAATAGATGAACACCACTGGTGGTGCAGTCAGTTTATCTGATGATCAGTTGAGCTCTTTAGATCACCAAGGTTTCAGGTAGGATTCCTCCTCTTTTGAGAAGTGATACAATTTACAACAACACCTCTGTATCCATAGAACTTCGAGGTGAGGGCAGGCAGACAGGCTGAGGGGAGGTTGAGAGGGTGGGTTGTGGGCCACAGGGTGCCCAGTCAGGAGAGTTACTCAGATTCCCAAACCTGCAAGGAGGTTGCCAGTTTTACTCTGATGGTCGCTCCGCCTGGTGGAGGGACTCTCGCCGTGAGTAAAATACTAGTGGTGGCAGGCGGAGGCCATTAAGTAGACCTTAACTGATCACTTGAGGGCCTCAATTGGTCTCAGGACATGAGGGCCATCTGCCACCTTCCCATCCCTCCCGGCCGATATTTCCCCCTGCCACCATCCCATCCCCCTTACCCCCTGGAGGTCCTGTAAAATCTTGGTCTTAGTGAGGGAGATCAGTGTGGTGAGGGGCAGTTTAAAATGATGCCAATTGCCAATGCCTTCATTGATGAGAGACTTGGTTGATTTTAATCATTGGTTTTCCTTCACACCCTTCAAGCAACGTCACTAAAACAGTTTATCTGCCATCATCATGTTACGCTTTTAACTGCTTGTCCTTGCAAGTTAGCTACTACTAACTACGTTACAACAGTGACTACATTTCAGAAGTACTTAATTAGATGCTAGTGCTTTGAGACACTGGGCAGAATTTTGCCGTCGGTGAGCAGGGGGCGGGGCCCACTCACCGACATGTAAAATGACGCGAGGTGACGACGGGCGGAACCCCCGATGTCATCCCGCCCCATTTAAATTTTCAGGAAGGCGGGTCCGCAGCAAAATCAGCTGTCTGCCCGCTGACCTATCAATGACCAATTGAGGCCATTGACAGGATCATTTAAACAATTAAAGGACCTGCCCGTCCAACCTTAAGGCTGGTGGGCAGGCCAGGAGCCCTGGCGGCAAATAGAGAAAACATGAAACCTCATCGAGCGGCAGGATGAGGTTTCATGTACCATTTTAAACATTTTAATGAAGTTATTCTGTAAAGTGTCTTTCGTTCTTTCGTGCGCATGTGCGAAAGAGCACACTCTCGCCTTTAGGGAATCCCCCCCCACCCCCCACCGCCCGCACAGGAAGCGCATAGCGGGCCTTAATTGGACTACCCACGTAAAATGGTGGTGGGGCCCGCTTCTCCGGCGGGGATCGGCTCCCCGCCCGCCGGAGATTGGGTCGGGGCCTCCCGCCTGACACGCAGAAAATTCTGCCCATTGTGAAAAAGGCTATATAAATGTAACGTTTTTTTGTTTACTGGGGTCAAATCCTTTCTTTCTTCTTTTTATTATTCACTCATAGGTCATTTGCGAGGAACTGCCGGGATTATTCTATTTGTGGAACCAGAATGAAGTGGGCAAGAGAGAACAGGATCAGGCTGCCATTGTTGTTCAGCCAAGGAAGCAGAACCAGGCCTGGTTTGGGAGAAGAGAGTGGGACTAGACTGTGGTCATTGGTCAACAAGGGATTGAATGAGCAAACAAACCCTTGGCATCAAGGAGGTCAACTTCAAGTTGTAGCCAGTTGTCAAAAAAGGATTAAGACCATGCAGGCCATGGTTGAGCCAAATCTGAAATCAAAACCATGCAGTTTGTTTGATCCAAAGAGTGTTGGATCAGACAGTAGTCACAAGGGAGAGCAGGACCAAGCCATAGGTGATGACTGGCAAGGAAAGTAGGATCAGGCAGTGAATCTTGTGTTAAGAGGAAGCAGTGCTTTAAAGCACCAGGTGAGTTATGAACTAAAGCGGCACAGTGGACTACTCTAACTTTAACCAATGGCATTTGATCATCTCGGTTTATACTCATGCTTATAGCACTCCAGCCTGTTCTTGGCCAGATTTGTTTTTATTTTTCCTGCTCTGCTGTTGCAGTGATTGATGCCGATCCCATTTTGTAAATTCTCTAATAATCTTCCTTGTCTTTTTAAAAATTATTCAGGCACAGGTTGTGGGTTTCGTTGCCAAGACCACATTTATTGCCCATCCCTGACTGCCCTTGAAAAGGTGATGGAGAACCATCCATTAAACCACTGCAGTCCATGTGGTGTAGATGCACTCACAGTATGATTAAGTAGGGAGTTCCAGTGACTTTGACCCAGCAACAGTGAAGGGAACACGATATAAAAGTCTTTTGGTCTCTCCATAGCTCTTGGTACATTTCCACACAGGTAAAAATACCTTCTTTTATTTATAACCAGATGCCTTTGAGGTTATTACAGTAATTAAGGGCATGATAATGTAGTGGTTATGCTATTGGACCAGGAATTGTGAGGCCAGTTATCACATCCACCAGGGCAAGTCAGAAATTAGATTTAATAAGTCTGGTAATCTGTGGTCTTGCACCAGATCAATGGCCATAAATGATGTTAGATTATCTGAAAAACCCAACCAGTTCACTCATCTCCATCACTACCTGGTTTGACCCTCATGTGACACCCATCTCACACTGTATGGTCAACTCTTAATGCCTCCCAAAATGGCCTAGCAAGTCACTCTGTTCTGAGCAAATAGGGATTGTCAATAAATGTGGCCTTGCTAGCACCATGGGAACCCATCCATAGTGCATACATGATTTGTGTTTCCTGCAACACAGTGCAGTGCCTTTAATACGTGAAAAGCCATCTGACATCCCTTCGCAGATCGGAGATTAGGAATTTGCCCGCTGGCATTAATTAATTCAACGGGCTTGCTACTTCTGCCTCACATCCGTGATATTTCTAACCAGCATATCCCTTAAATGAACGACGTGACAGTTCACCTACATCAGGTGCCAGGAGGTGTCAGCTGTGGCTCAGTTCATAGCACCCTCGCCTTTGAATCAGAAGGTTGTGGGTTCATGTCCCACTCCCGGAAACCAAGAACTGTGAATGTACTCGAAAGAGTTACAATCTGTGACTGTTGATAACTCGAAAGAGTTACATCAGGTGCCAGGAGAGGTTCATTCAGAAGCACTCTTACCTCTTGGTCAGAAGGTTGTCACTTCAGAGACTGACACAAGAAATTTAGGCTGACCCTCCTGCGCAGTACTGAGGGAGCACTCTACTTATGGGGGTATGTCTTTTAAATCAGGTTTTAAACTGAGGTCTTGTCCGCCCTCTCACAATCTTATGGCATTATTTTATAGAAGAGCGGGGGATTTTTCCCAGTGATCTGGCTGAAATCAATCTCTCAGTCAGCATGCTTATCTCATTATCTCATTGCTGACTGTTGGACCAATTGGCATCCTACATTACAACAGTGGCTACACTTTAAAAGTACTTTATTGGCTGTAAAGCACTTTGGTATACCCTGAGGTTGTGAAAGATGTGATGTGATTGCAAAGATATAAATGCAAGTTTTCAAATCACTCTATAGCCTCGTCCCTCCCTTTCTGTGTAATCTTCTGCAGCCTGACAAGCCTTTGAGATCTCTGCACTCCTCCAATTCTGGCATATTACACATCTCTGATTTTAATCACCCTATTGATGGCCATACTTTCAGCTGCTGAAGCCCTAAGCTTTGGAATTCCATCGCAAAACTCTCTGCTTCTCCCTCCTTTTTTAAGATGCTCCTTTGAACCTGTCTCTTTGTTTAAGCTTTTGGTCACTTATCCTGGTTTCTCCTTCTGTGGCTCAGTGTCAAAGAATGTCAAAAACGTTTTTATTCAAATCGATCTTGTTAAGCCCTTTAAGACACTCCGTAAAACCTACTTCTTTGACCAAGCTTTAGGTTACTTGGCCCATATATCTTTATGTGGCTTGGTGCCCATCCCCACCCCCTAATCTGGGCTGGGGGGCAAATAGGAAAGTGGAGTTGAGACCCCAGTCAGATCAGCCATGATCTTATCATATAGCGAACAGGCTCGAAGGGCCAAATGGTCTACTCCTGTTCCTATGTCCAATGTTCCTATACTCCCAAGTGTCTTTGCATGTTTTACCATGATAAATGCACTGTATAACCTCAAGTTGCTGTATTTCTTTCTCTACATGGCTATGTCCTTAGGCTCTATTAGCATGGATAAATGATTGATTAATAGACATGAAAAAAGAAGCAGGGATATATGGGGCATTTTCAATTGGCAAGCTGTAACTAGTGGAATACTTCAAGGATCAGTGCTTGGAGCTCAGCTAACTACAATCTACATTAATGTTCTTGATGAAGAAAGAGTAATGGATCTAAGTTTGCTAACGATACAAAGCTAGGTGGGAATGCAAGCTGCGAGGAGGACACAAAGAGGCTGCAAAAGGATCTAGGCAGGTTAAGTAAGTGGACAACAAGGTGGCAGATGGAGTAAGATGTGGGGAAGTGTGAGGTTATTCACATTGGCTGTAAGAATAGAAAAGCAGAATATTTTTCAAACTGTATGAAAATTGTAAATGTTGATATTCAGAGGCTCATGGATGTAATTGTACAAGGAACACAGAAAGCTAGCATGCAGATACAGCAAGCAATAAGGAAGGCAAATGGCATATGGCCTTTATTGCAAGGAGATTGGTGTGAATGTATAAAGAGGTCTTGCTACAATTGTACAGGGCTTTGGTGAGACCACAACTGGAGTACTGTGTGCAATTTGGACTCCATAACTACAAAAGGATATGCTTGCATTTGAGAGAGAACAGCAAAGGTTCAGCAGATTGGTCTCTGGAAGGAGAGAGTTGTCCTATGGGGGGAGTTGAGTAAATTGGGTCTATATTCTCTGGAATTTAGAAGAATGGGAAGTGATCTCATTGAAATATGCAGAGGTCTGAAGGGGCTTGATAGAGTAGATGCTGAGAGATTGTTTCCCCTGTATGAGGAATCTAAGACATGGAGGCACAATCTCAGGATAAGGCACGATCATTTAGAACTGGGATGAGGAGACATCTCTTCCCTCAACGGGTTGTGAATCTTTGGCATTCTCTATCCCAGAGGGTTGAGGGTGCTCCATCGTTGAATATATTTAGGGCTGAGATAAACAAATTTCTGGTCTGTCAGGGAATCAAAGGAAATGGAGAGCAGACAGGAAAGTGGAGTTGAAGCTGGAGATCAGCCATGATCGTATTAAATGGCGGGACAGGCTGAACAGGCCATATGATTTACTCCTGCTCCTATTTTCTATTTCCTATGTAGATCCCTGTTGCTGCTGCTTACAATTCACAGGTAGATCACTGTCTTCACTGCTGGATGGTAACCTGTTAAAGAAAATCGATTACCAGATATATACCTGCTCAATTTTCACTTCACTCATTTCAATTGGACGGCCTCCATAATGAGCAGTTTGCAGATGAAAAATCTATGCTCATCTTTCAATCGCTTACTGACTATAGTCTAGCTCCTTCCAAACTTCTAGCTTTCTGTTACTTATTCCAACCTAGGAAATCTGGCTGAGGATGAATGTAAATTATTTAAAAGATTTTCCTGATCTTGAACCCCCATTACAGAACACCAAGCCATCATTTTCCATGTGCCTCTTTTACTTCCCTACTACTCTGTTCAATCCTATTACTCAACCCTGTACTTCCTATTTCTATATTCCCCACGATGGTTCACAAATTCTGAACATCCAGAACTCTCATTGCTTCATTTTGTTCCTGTCCTATCAGACTGCTTTCCATTTGTCTTGACTTAACTCTCTCTCTCTCTCTCTCTCTCCCTTTGTCCAATCTTCACCACCTTACATCATGACTCTTTTGATGGTCTCAGACTTTCTGACGGAGATCATTTCATCCTTTTATGGATATCCAGCCTCTCTAAGGCTCCATTCTGTTCCAGAATTATTTATGACCCCTCCATTCCTTCTAAAAATATCACCACAGGCAGTCTATATCTACCAGACTCCTCTAATAAACCAAACCTTCTCCTTACTGTCATTAATTTCTCATCTAATTACACACATTTTCTCCAGATCAAAAGTGTCTCTCTGAGAATTCTACGAGTTTGTCACTACATGACTTTTGGCAAGATATGTTAAATATGGTTCCAATTTGTTGCTGTTTCTTGTTCTCATTCCAACTAGCGAATATCAATATATGATCGTCACTAATAAGTCCCATTAGGAATTCAGGAGAAACTTCCCTACTATGAAATGTGGAACATGCTTCCAAAAGGAGTGAATAGCATAACGAAATAGAAAGTTATGTTGATGGGTTAAGATGGAGTGGGTGGGATGAGGCTCATTTGGAACATAAACACCAACTTTGGGCCAAATGACCTGTTTCTGTGCTCTCAATGTCTATATAATTTGATGTTAATTAATTATGCTGCCACCTTTTGTGGTCCTTATCAGACTTTTCTATCCTCTTTCCAGACTTTGTTCATCTCTGTCATATTCCCACAACTATTCTTCATCCTGTTTCCCTCATAGACTTCAGCATTTTCACTTTGGTATTTGCTTCCATGGCCACACTTTATGCATCAGGAATGGGGAGATAAGCAAAATTCTGGGCTGTAGAACAGTTTCAATAACACTGACAATTTTAACAACAACTTGCATTTATATAGAGAAAGGTCAGGGTAGCGATGTGGATAATGATAACCAGAGTGTGGCAGGAAGGGACAGAGCGTACAAGTATAAGACAGGAGGGGGAGGCAAAATTGAACTCCTTCTCACTGCCTGTCTGTAAGCAAAGGTGTTTTTAATTGTGTAAAGATAGGCTGTGGCATGTTTCCCCAAACGCTCAGTTTGTGAATTCAATTTTTAACGTGACTCGCAGCAAATTCTATTTATGATTAAATCAGAAGGTTAGTTTATTCACACATTCAAACCTTGGTGGGGTGTGATGATCGCAACTTCACACAAACATGCACACATGCACGCACACACGCATCCAGTAACGGGATTTAGGAAAGATGGATTTTACAACTATGAATAAATTAACGGTAAAAATAACCACCAAAATGGATATCAGTTCACGTGATTCCCAGAGTCCAGACAGTCCAAATCCAGAGGGGGTGTTCCTTCATGGAGAAGTTCTAGTTCCGATGGGTTCCTGGCTGAAGACAGCAGCGCAGAATCCCTTTAAGTCGACGGCGATGCAGCGAGATGGGATTGCTGTTCATAGACTTGGTCTGCTTGGCAGGCAATGGTCAGAGGTTTCCAAATAAAAAGGTTTTGAGGGGCTGAGGCTTGTTGCAGGCTGCTTGGTCAACCTGGAGTCCTGTTGTTGATCTTGTAGGTTGGAGGTAAATCAACAGACTGCCTGCTTCTGGATTCTCAACTGTATATAGAGATTTCAAAATGGGTAACTGAAGTCATGTGACTACCTTCCTCCATAATGGTTTCATAAAGGAATGATTATCTGGTATCTGGATCTAGCTTTTGTTTGGTGACTCATAACATCCCAGTCATTAGCCATCCATATTGATGACCCTGTTCTGGGTAGCTATTGTCTTGGTAGACCCTCGGTCTCCATTGGAAGGGTAAGTTTATAAAGATGTAAATGACATCCATTTCCTTTCAATCGTTCATTTTTGAAATGGACCTTGACAGTCTCAGGTGTGAAATTCCATGAGCAACATGTCTGGGCATTTCTCTAGTACAATCCATATAAGGCCTTAGTGGTCACTTTACAATTCCAGACATCAGGTGACTTGTGGAAGCTATATTATGGTTCAGCAAAGTTCATTTTTAAATAAGCAAAAAAACCCAAAAATTTGATTTACGTAGTTTATGATTTCTTAAATGTCTTAGGGATATGTCAGGGCGTGCCAACAAATGAGATCAGAGTAGGTAAGAATGGTAAAAAAGACAGAGTTAAAGGCTATTTATCTGAATGCATGCAACATTCATAACAAGATAGATGAAGTGATACCACAAATAGAAATAAATAAGTATGATATGATAGCCATTACAGAGACATGATTGCTATGATCATGGCTGGGGCCTGGATATTCAAGAGTATTTGACATTTCAGAAGGACAGGAAGAAAAGAAAATGAGGTGGGGTAGCTCTGTTAATAAAGGATGTGATCAGTACAGTAGTGAGAAATTATTTTGGTTCAGAGGATCAAGATGTAGGATCAGTTTGGGTGGAGATAAGAAATAGTGAAGAAAAGAAGACACTAGTAGGAGTAGTTTATAGGCCCTTACAGTAGCTATACTGTAGGACAGAGTATAAATCAAGAAATAATGGAGGCTTGTAAGAAAGGTACTGGCATAATTGTGGGAGATTTTAATCTTCATATATATTAGATGAATCAAACTGGCAAAAGCCGCCATGGGGATGCGCTCATAGAGTGCATTCATAGACAGTTCTTAGAACTATTTATTCTGGAATCAACCAGTGAACAGGCCATTTTAGACCCAGTAATGTGTAATGAGACTGGATTAATTAATAACCTCATAGTAAAGGATCCTCTAGGTAAGAGTGATCATAACATGATCAAATTTCACATTCAGTTTGAGGGTGAAGGACCTGGGTCTGAAACTAGTGTCTTAAACTTAAATAAAAGCAATTCGAAGGGTATGAAGACAGAATTAGCTTAAGTGAAATGGGAAAATAGGTTAAAAGGTAATAAAAATAATAAAGATAGAGAAATTGGAGTATGAGAGAAAAGTAGCCAAGAAATATAAAAACAGACAGTATAAGGTTCTACAAGTATATAAAAAGGAAGGGAGTAGCTAAGTAAGCATTGGTCCCTTAGAAGGTGAGACTGGGGAATTAATAGTGGGAAACAAGGAAATGGCAGAGGCTTTGAACAAGTCTTCACAGTAGAAGACAGTGAAGGTATCCCAAGAATAGAAAAAAATCAAGAGGCAAAAAGGAGGGAGGAGCTTAAAACAATCACGATCACTAGAGAAAAAGTAGTAAGAAAACTAATAGGACTAAAGGTTGACAAGTCCCCTGGACCTAATGGCCTGCATCCCAGAGTCTTAAAGAAAATAATTGCATAGATAATGGATGTATTGGTTGTAATCTTCTGAAATTCCCTCAACAAAGATAGGTAAAGTGAGTGAGCAAAACATTTGGCAGATGGCACATAATGTGGGAAAATGTGAAGTTCTCCACTTTGACAGGAAGAACAGAAGAGCAAAATATTATTTAAGTGAAGAGAGCCTGCAGAATGCTATAGCACAGAGGGATCTGGGTGTCCTTGTACATGAAGAGTTACCATGCAGGTACAACAAGTAATGAGGAAGGCAAATGGAATGTCAGTCTTTATTACAAGGGAGGTGGAGTAAAAAAGGAGAGATGCCTTGCTACAGCTGTGCAGGGCATTGGTGAGACTGTAGCTAGGGTACTGTGTACAGTTTTGGCCTCCTTACTTCAGGAAGAATATACTTACATTGGAAGTAGTTCAGAGAAGGTTCACTAGGCTGATTCCTGGAATGAAGGGGTTGTCTTATGAGAAAAGGTTTCACAGTCTGGGCCTATATTCATTGGAGTTTATAAGAATGAGAGGTGATCTTATTGAAACATATAAGATTCTGTGGAGGCTTGATAGGGTAGATGCTGAGAAGATGTTTCCTCTCATGGGAGAATCTAGGACTAGGGGGCTCAGTTTAAAAATAAGGAGTCTCCCATTAAAATTAGAGATGAGGAGGACTTTCTTTTCTCAAGAGTGTCGTTAATCTTTGAAATTCTCTTCCACATAGAGCAGTGGAGGTTGGGTCATTGAATATTGTATATGGTAAAACTGACTTTGACAGATTTTTGATCTACAAGGGAATTAAGGGTTAGGGGGGCGGGGGGCAGGCAGGAAAGTGGAGTTAAAGCCACAATCAGATCGGCTATGATTTTATGGAATGGCAGGGCAAGCTAGATTTTCCAAATGCCCTACTCTTGCCCCTATTTATTATGATCTTATGATAGCGCTTTTTACATAGTAAGACATCCCAAAGTCCACAGCAGTGTTATCACACAAAAAATTGACACTCAGTCACAAAAGGAGTTATTTAGGAGTTTGGTCAAAGAGGTCAGCATTAAGGAGTATCTCAAAAGGAGAGGTAGAAATGTGGAGAGGTTTAGTGAGGGAATTCCAGAACTTGGGGCTTAACATCCATTCTTGTCAGAGTCAGAAAGCAAACACATTCTACAGTGATAGTGTGTTATGAGCTTGTTTGTCAAGTGAATGATATTATAGTCTCATCTTCAACGAGCCTTTACAGGCTGTTTTAACTGTTTCATTTTTGTCCATATTGACCGAACCCAAACTTATGATAAAGATATTACACTGATTTACAGCTCGTCGGACTTGCTAATGCAATCTGTTATATTATAATGTTGTGGGTGCCACCTCCGCTCCTTGGGCGGAATTTAATTCCCCCAGGGAGCAGGGTGGGAGGCAGTGGGAAGGCCATATAATTCCTTGGGAGTTCCCAGTAATGGCCATGGTGAGGTTGCTACTAGCTTTCCTGTCGATGGATGGGGCCACAGCCATGACCATTAAATTCAGCCCCATGTCTAAAGCACATGATCAAGAGAGACACTGCCTTACTGGAAGCACCACCTCTCAGGTGAGTAATTGAACTGTGGGCCTGACTTTCCGATGGTAACTGACAGCAAACATGGTACCTCATGTTAGTTCCAATGCGGGAAATTTGCCTCAATTATTGAAATAATTTTTTCTTAACCATTATACTACTCTCAACTTCATTCATCAACAGTAATTTGCATTAGTATAGCACCTTTGGCAAAGTAAAACATCCCAAAGCATTTCACAGATGTGTTATAAGATGAATTATGACACCGAGTCACATAAGGAGATGTTATGGCTGGTGACCAAAAGTATAGTTAAAGAGGCAGGTTTTAAGGAATGTGTTAAAGGAAGAGAGGGAGCTAAAGAGGTTCAGGAAGGCAATTCTTGAACTCAGATTCCAGACCACTGAAGGAATGACCATCAATGGTGGAGTAAAAGACATCAGGGACAACCACGAGGCCAGAATTGGAAGAACATCATGTTCTTACAGGATTTAGGGCTGCAGCGATTAAAGGGAGGGATGGGCAAGACCATGGAGGATTTGAACACAAATACAGCTTCTATTGTCCTGGGCCTTCTGCTTTCCTCATACTTCTTTTCCATGTCTCTCCAAATCCCTTTTTGTCTGTTTTGTTTTTCTCCTTGTACTTTCATTTAATCCCCCCGAAAGCCTTACTCGTTAGTCCCAAAGATTGCTCCTTTGAATTATTATTTTTGGCCTTAGTGGTCATCAGAACATCCAATCTAGCTACACAACGGTCAGTAGAACAAAGTGTTCACACACCCCTGGCCATCAGGCATTTCAGACAGGTTACCCAATAATAAATCTGTCCTAACATCTGCCCTAGCTATTTTATAAACTTTAATATTTTTATTCATTCATAGGATGTATGTAGCGCTGGCAAAGCCACCATTCATTGCCCATCCCAAGTTGCCTGAGAGAAGGTGGTGGGGGCCTTTTTCTTGAACCTCAGCAGTTCATGAGGTGAAGGTGCCCCCATGGTGCTGTCAGAGCTCCAGGATTTTGACCCAGCAAGAATGAAGGAACGATGACATACATCCTTAAGTTAGCGTGGTGTGTGACTTGAAAGGGAACTTGCAGGTGGTGATGTTCCCATGTGCCTGCTGGCTTCACCCTCCTAAGGTGGCAGAGGTCATGGTTTGGGAGGTGCTGCTGAAGGATGGTTGGCGAGTTGCTGCAGTGCATCTTGTAGATGGTACACACTGCTGCCAATGTGTGTTGGTGGAGGAGGGAGTGAATGTTTAACTGATCAAGTGGATTCTTGAGTGTTGCTGCAGCTGCACTCATTCAGGCTAGTGGTGAGCATGCCTTCACACTCCTGCCTTGTGCTTTGTAGATGGAAAAGGTTTGTGGTAGTCAGGAGGTGAATCACTCACTGCAAAATACTCATTGCCTGCTTTTGCAGCCATAGTGATTATGTGGCTCATCTAGGTAAGTTTCTGGTCAATGGTAATCCCCAGCATATTGATGTTGGAAGATCCAAAGATGGTAATGCTTTTGAATGTTTGTAGGACATTTCTCCTAATTTTAGCACAAGTTCCCAGATGTAAGTGAGGAGGACTTTGTGGGATCAACTGGAAATGCCTTTGTTGTATCGAAATCCATTGACTAGGTCAATGCTGTGTGTGGTCCACCTACTTCTTTGTAGTGGTTTGATGCAACTAAATGGTTATTAACCTTCCAGAAAGGTACAGAATTCTGTCCCACAATATCCACCAACTATGTTTAAAAGCCTCCTTCAAACCCTCTTGACCCTCCTGATCAGTGTTCGCTTACTATCATATACACTGTAAAGCACTCTGAGATGTCTGTAGATACATCCTTTCTTATTTATCCGCTCTGCAAATGGGCAGACTGACTCATATTAGGGGTGAATGGGAAAGGTTTGATCCATTACAATTCTATACATGATTCAGGCAGTCGTTTAATGCAATGATAAGAAGCAGCCTGTACTATTACATGTTTTATATTGAACTCACAGTGACTGGGTAAAATTATTCCATTTCATAAGGCACTTTACAAGATCAGTAGACCTAAAGCTATCAGCTTGGGATCATCAGTTTGGGATCATTCCCACCTCTTGAATCAGGACTAATCGAGAGATTGAGGGATACAATCCAGACCAACACTGCAGTGCAAGAACTAATGGAGTCAGAAGTGCCATTTTTTTGGATGAGATGTTAAACTAAGGCCCTAATTCCCACAGCCCTGTGGCGAAGAAGAGCAGGGGAACTCTCCTCAGTGCCCTGGACAATGGCCCAGATTTTGCAGCTGTAATGATGGCGAACCTGTCAGTTCCCTGTGAAAGGGGCAGCAACATCTGGCACCTGCACATGTGAATTTAAATGTGGAGGTCCAGACGCTGCTGTGAGTGATTCCCTGCTCTTCCACATGGTCTTCTGCTGAAGCCCCAACAGGCCACAATCTTTAGAAACCACTGAACTGACGACAATGTTAAGTTTTATGCTATAATATCACTGTTTAAACCCCTGAAAAGGTCATAGCTAAAAGCAAAATACTGTGGATGCTGGAAATCTGAAATAAAAACAGAAAATGCTGGAAAAACTCAGCAGGTCTGGCAGCATCTGTGGAGGGAGAAACAGAGTTCACGTTTCGAATCCGTATGACTCTTCTTTGGAGCTCTCTCCCCACAGATGCTGCCAGGTCTACTGAGTTTTTCCAGCATTTTCTGTTTTTATTCCTGAAAAGGTCATGTCTTGTTAAGAGATATAACTGGGATTTTAACAGCGTATTAGGTAACAACTACTGCTGAATATCCTGTCTGGTCATGGAAAACAAAATTTATATTTTTCTAAACATAATATGACACACTTTGTCAAATTTTCCCACAATGATAGATTTTTTCCAATATAATTTAAAAATGTAAATTTATTTAAATTATTTCAACTTCTAATCTGTATATCCTGATCATTTATTTCACCCTCTGTAAAATTTATAAAAGAAAGAAATGAGTGCGTCTTACTTCCTGACTTGCTGTCTGTGTGAATTCTTCAATGTGGTTGGCAGCTTACCTTGCTTTATGACATCACCATTGCTGGATACCTGGAGATTCCCCTTAGCATGATGCTAGGTCCAACTTAATGCCAAGAGAGAGGAAATGAGCTAGATCTTTTTGGGCAGCTTTTGAGGTGAGCAGTGAGTATCATTGTTTCACCTACTGCAAAATGCAGGCTGGTCAACATCACTAAAAACAGATTTTGTCTTTTATCTCATAGCTGTTTTTAGGAACTAGCTGTGTGCAAATTCTATATAAACTCCAAAAATTCCTTAATTGGCTGTGAAGTTCTTGGGGCACCCTAAGGTCATGAAAGACACCATATTAACATGAGCTCTTTCTTTCACTTTTTTTTTTGTTGAGGATAAATCACTGCTTTGTTCTGCTCTCAGATTTTGAACCATATGTGCTGCAGGAATCCGATTTGTAATGCTGCTGTGATTTTTAGTTTTTAATGTTGGCAGTGAGAGGACACCGTGCCTCCTGCTTTGCACAGTGCATGCTGTAAGGGTTGGCATCATTGCAGCTAGCTTGTACTCTGCAGCTGTGCCATCAAATTCAGGCTATATACAAATAATAAGAAGCTGTTCTGCAGGTCATGCTGTTGTATGGAAAGGTTACTATATTTTTAGGAGTAACAGATGCTTTCTGACCGCATTGATGTCATCTTACCCAATGTGCATTGGAGAGTGACAGATTAAACTCCTTTAATTTAGGAAAGAAAAGCTATGATATTCAAACCTAGATTTCTCAATCCTTACCACAGACATTTTCTCCCCACTTTTTATTATAAAGCATTTTAAAAATGTTTCCCTCTTTGCGCTTCTTTTTATTTGGTCCTTGATTGTCACTGCCCAGGCCAGTATTTATTGCCCATTCCTAGTCGCCGCTTGAGCAGGTGGAGGTGAGCCGCCTTCTTGAACCGCTGCAGCCCCTATAGGAAAGGTGCTTCCACAATGCTGTTAGGTATTAGTTGCAGAATTTTGACCCAGCAACAATGAAGGGACGGCTGATGCAGGTCCAAGTTGGGATAGTGTGTGATTTGCGGGCAATGTGGAGCTAATGCTGTTCCAATAGACCTACTGCCCTTGTCCTTCTAGGTGATAGGTTTAGCGGGTTTGAGAGGTGCCGAAGTTGATGACCTGCTGGGACAACTTTCTCAAGGCCCCACAGCCTTCAATTGTATATCCAAATGGCCATTTTTCTCCATATACTAGCCTATGCTTATGACCACCTCCCACCCCCACCCCCAATACAAACCTATAACAACAACCCATATGTACTGATGTATTTGAATCTCGCAATTGTTGTAAATGTTGTGATAATGATCATTTGTATTATGTGTGAGCTACATGGAAATAAATAAATAAATAAAAATGGAAGGACAAAGGCAGTAGGTCTATCGGAACACCATTAGCTCCACGTTTCCCCCAATCACACACGATCCCGATTGGGCAAGTACCAGCCGTTCCTTAATCGTTAGCAACATATTCAACTGCGGACAGCATCACAGCTGAATCCCATTCTCCTTGCCCTAATTCACCTTATCCGGCAGCTGGCAGCAGACAGGAGGGTTAATCCTGGTTGATTTTCCCTTCCTTAGCTCTGGGAGCATTGAAATCTATTGCAGTCCCCTCGCTGCACTCAAACCAGGGACCGATTGGCCTATGCAATTGAGCAAGACTGCACTATTACCAACTCTAGCCATTAAGGGAGCCATTAGCAGAGTTCTGAAAGAGGGCTCACTGCCCTCTTCACCAGAGAATAGATTATTAAAAATAACTTTCTAATCACTTTCAAAGCTTCATTGGGGAGTTTTCATTGGAAGATATCAGATTTCCAAGCTCCAGATTCGAATTTGGGGGTTACCCCAAAGATGCACTGGGGACCCCCCCTCAGAAGTTCCCAGTTAAGGATTCCATGATAATGGCCCGGGAAGCGCAAACTTCCGATGGGCAATTGCCCGACACTGGGAACCATCCGAAAATGCGATTTAAATTACAAATTTTGGATAGTTTTGACTGTGTCACATCAATAGCTACCCAGAAAAAGTTAAATCGATTAAAACCACTTCTAACTTCTGGGTAACTATTCTACAAACCCACACCAATACCCCCATGGGTCTCCCCCCACACCCCCAAATTCTCAGGGCACTTCCCTTATCCCCCCACCCCACCCCACTCCGGCTAGCCCAACCATGGCTGTCTCCCACTCCCAAATGCCCAGGGAGCTCCCCACACCCACCTAAATTAAGCCCCCCTCTCCACACTGGAGTCCACCCACTCACCCACCGAAACCCCGCCCCACAATGGGATTCCGCCCCCCCCCATGGGGACACTCCCCGCTAGGCCCGACTGCCAACATCCTCTTGCGTCCTCCTCCTGCCGTGCCAGACCCGGCTCTCATCCTCACATCCCACCTTACCCAGTGCCCGAACAATCACCCAGCACGCCCACTACCACACCCCTAACCAAGGCCAAACCCAACGCCCCACCAACGTCCAACCCGACACCACACTATCACCACACCCCCTGACCCGACAACCCCCTCTCACCGCCACAGGGCCGGCCTGACCCGAGAACCCCCCCACAACAGGGCCAACCCTGACCCAACACTCCCCTCCCCGCACAGGGACCGATCGACACCCAACACCACCCCCCACAACACAGGGCCCGCCCGACCTGACATCCCCCCTTACCCCACAGATCACAACCCGACCCAACAAACGCTGCCACAAACCCACCTACCCCGACTGCCCCCACAGGACCTGACCCAACACTCCCTCCCCAATCACAGGGCCTGACCCAACACCCCCTCCCCCATCACAGAACCCGACCCCACACGCCCTCCCCCCATCACACGTCCCGACACCAACACCACCTCCCCTATCACAGGGCCCGATCCAACAACCCCTCCCCCCATCACAGGGCCCGACCCAACACCCCTTCCCCCCATCACAGGGCCCGACCCAACACCCCGTCCCCCATCACAAGACCCGACCCAACACCCCCTCCCCCATCACAGGGCCCAACCCAACAACCCCTCCCACATCACAGGGCCCGACCCAACACCCCCTCCCCGCATCACAGGGCCCGACCCAACACCCCCTCCCCCCCATCACAGGCCCTGATCCAACACACCCTCCCCCCATCACAGGCCCTGACCCAACACAACAACCCCCATCACATTGCGCGACCTGACATCCCCTCCCCATATCACAGGGCCCGATCCAACACCCCCTCCCCCCATCACAGGGCCCAACCCAACACCCCCTCCCCCCATCATAGGGCCCAACCCAACACCCCCTCCCCCCATCACAGGGCCCGATCCAACACCCACTACGCCCATCACAGGGCCGTTCCAAACACCCCCTCCCCCGGTCACAGGGCCCGACGCAACACCCCCTCCCCCCATCATAGGGCCCGACCCAACAACCCCACCCCCCATCACAGGGCCCGCTCCAACACCCCCTCCCCCCATCATAGGGCCCAACCCAACACCCCCTCCCCCCATCACAGGGCCCAACCCAACACACCCTTCCCCCAACACAGGGCCCAACCCAACACCCCCTCTCCACATCACAGGGCCCAACCCAACACCCCCTCCCCCATCACAGGGCCCAACACAACACCCCCTCCACCCATCACAGGGTCAACCCAAAACCCCCTCCCCCATCACACGGCCATACCCAACACCCCCTTCCCCCATCACGGGGCCTGACCCAACAACCCCTCCCCCATCACAGGGCCCGACCCAACACCCCCTCCCCGCATCACAGGGCCCGACCCAACACCCCCTCCCCCCATCACAGGCCCTGATCCAACACACCCTCCCCCCATCACAGGCCCTGACCCAACACAACAACACCCATCACATTGCGCGACCCGACACCCCCTCCCCATATCACATGGCCCGATCCAACACCCCCTCCCCCCATCACAGGGCCCAACCCAACACCACCCCTCTCCACCACAGGGCCCAACACAACACCCCCTCCCGCCATCACAGGGCCCAACACAACACCCCCTCCCCCCATCACAGAGTCAACCCAACAACCCCTCCCCCCATCACAGGACCCGACTCAACACCCCCTCCCCCATCACATGGCCTAACATAACACCCCCTCCCCCATCGCAGGGCCCGACCTAACACCCCCTCCCCATCACAGGACGCGAACCAACACTCCCTCCCCAATCCCAGGGCCTGACCCAACACCCACTCCCCCATCACAGAACCCGACCCCACACGCCCTCCCCCCATCACAGGGCCCGACCCAACACCCCTTCCCCCAATCACAGGGCCCGACCCAACACCCCGTCCCCCATCACATGACCCAACCCAACAGCCCCTCCCCCATCACAAGAGTCGACCCAACAACCCCTCCACACATCACACGGCCCGACCCAACACCCCCTCCCCCATCACAGGGCCCAACCCAACATCCCCACCCCGATCACAGGACCCGATCCAACACCCCCTACCCCCATCACAGGGCTGTTCCAAACACCCCCTCCACCGATCACAGGGCCCGACGCAACACCCCCTCCCCCCATCACAGGGCCCGATCCAACACCCCCTCCCCCCATCACAGGACCCAACCCAACACCTCCTCCCCCCATCAAGGGGCCCGCTCCAATACCCGCTCCCCCCATCACAGGACCCAAACCAACAACCCCTCCCCCACCACACGACCTCACGCAATACACCCTCCCACTTCACAGGACCCGACCCAATACACCCTCCCCCCATCACAGGACCCAACCCAACACCCCCTCCCCCATCACAGGGTCAAACCAACACCCCCTCCCCCCATCACACGGCCCTACCCAACACACCTTCACCCATCACGTGACCTGACCCAACACCCCCTCCCCCATCACAGGGACTGACGTAACACACCCTCCCCCATCACACGGCCTGATCCAACACCCCCTCCCCCATCACAGGGCCTGACCCAACACTCCCCCCACCCCATCACAGGGCCTGACCCGACACCCCTCCCCCCAGCATAGGACCCAACCCAACAACCCCTCCCCCCCATCACAGGGCCCGACCCAACACCCCCTCCGCCATCACAGGACCTGACCCACCACACACTCTCCCATTACAGGGCCCGACCCATCACCCCCTCCACCGATCACAGGGGCAACCCAACGCCTGCTTCCCCCGTCACAGGGCCTGATCCAACAACCCCTCCACCATCACAGGGCCTGACCCAACAACCCCTCCCCGCATCACAGGGCCCGACCCAACACCCCCTCTCCCCATCACAGGCCCTGACCCAACACACAACCCCCCATCGCAGGGTGCGACCTGACGCCCCTTCCCCCCATCAAAGGGCCCAACACAACACCCCCTCCCCCCATCACAGAGTCAACCCAACAACCACTCCCCCCCATCACACGGCCTAACCCAACACCCCCTCCCCCATCACAGAGCCCGACCCGACACCCCCTCCCCCATCACATGGCCTAACCCAACACCCCCTCCCCCATCACAGAGCTCGACCCGACACCCCCTCCCCCCAGCATAGGACCCAACCCAACAACCCTTCCCCCCATCACAGGGCCTGACCCAACACCCCCTCCGCCATCACAGGACCTGACCCACTACCCCCTCCCCCATCACAGGGCCCGACCCATCACCCCCTCCCCCATCACAGGGCCCGATCCAACACCCCCTCCACCATCACACGGCCCAAACCAACACCCCCTCCCCCATCACAGGACCCGACCCACCACCCCCTCCCCTATCACAGGGCCCAACACAACACCCCCTCCACCGATTACAGGGGCAACCCAACACCCGCTTCCCCCATCACGGGGCCCGACCCAACAACCCCTCCCCGCATCACAGGGCCCGACCCGACACCCGCTCCCCCCAGCGCAGGGCCCGACCTAACACCCCCACCCCCATCACAGGACCCAACCCAACACCCCCTCCCCAATCACAGGGCCTGATACAACACCCCCTCCCCCATCACAGAACCTGACCCCACACACACTCCCCCCATCACACGTCCCCACCCCACCACAGGGCCCGACCCGACACCCCCTCCCCCCAGCATAGGGCTCAACCCAACAACCCCTCCCCCCATCACAGGGCCCGACCCAACACCCCCTCCGCCATCACAGGACCCGACCCACCACCCCCTCCCCCATCACAGGACCCGACCCACCACCCCCTCCCCTATCACAGGTACCGACCCAACACCCCGTGCCCCATCCCACGGCCCGACCTGAACGAACACCACCTCCCCCATTACAGGGCGCGTCCCAACACTCCCAACCCCCATCACACGGCCCGACCTGACCCAACACCCCCTCCAGCATCACATGACCCAACCCAACACCCCCGCCCCCCAACACAGGGCCCAACCCAACACCCCCTCCCCCATCACAGGGCCCAACCCAACACACCCTTCCCCCATCACAGGGCCCAACCCAACACCCCCTCCCCCATCACAGGGCCCAACCCAACACACCCTTCCCCCATCACAGGGCCCAACCCAACACCCCCTCTCCACATCACAGGGCCCAACCCAACACCCCCTCTCCACATCACAGGGCCCAACCCAACACCCCCTCCCCCATCACAGGGCCCAACACAACACCCCCTCCACCCATCACAGGGTCAACCCAAAACCCCCTCCCCCATCACACGGCCATACCCAACACCCCCTTCCCCCATCACGGGGCCTGACCCAACAACCCCTCCCCCATCACAGGGCCCGACCCAACACCCCCTTCCCGCATCACAGGGCCCGACCCAACACCCCCTCCCCCCATCACAGGCCTTGATCCAACACACCCTCCCCCCATCACAGGCCCTGACCCAACACAACAACCCCCATCACAGGGCGCGGCCCGACACCCCCTCCCCATATCACAGGGCCCGATCCAACACCCCCTCCCCCCATCACAAGTCCCAACCCAACACCACCCCTCTCCATCACAGGGCCCAACACAACACCCCCTCCCGCCAACACAGGGCCCAACACAACACCCCCTCCCCCCATCACAGAGTCAACACAACAACCCCTCCCCCCATCACAGGACCCGACCCAACACCCCCTCCCCATCACAGGACACGACCCAACACTCCCTCACCAATCATAGGGCCTGACCCAACACCCACTCCCCCATCACAGAACCCGACCCCACACGCCCTCCCCCCATCACACGTCCCGACACTAACACCACCTCCCCTATCACAGGGCCCGATCCAACACCCCCTCCCCCCATCACAGGGCCCGACCCAACACCCCATCCCCCTATCACAGGGCCCGACCCAACACCCCGTCCCCCATCACATGACCCGACCCAACACCCCCTACCCCATCATAGGACTCGACCCAACACCTCCTCCCCCCACCAAAGGGCCCGACCCAACACCCACTCCCCCATCACACGGCCCGACCCAACACCCCCTCCCCATCACACGTCCCGACCCAACACCCCCTCCCGCATCACAGGGCCCGACCCAACATCCCCTCCCCCCATCACATGACCCGTCCCAACAGCCCCTCACCCATCACAGGACTCGACCCAACACCTCCTCCCCCCATCACACGGCCCGACCCAACACCCCCTCCCCCCATCATAGGGCTCAACCCAACAACCCTTCCCCCCATCACAGGGCCCGACCCAACACACCCTCCGCCATCACAGGACCCGACACACCACCCCCTCCCCCATCACAGGGCCCGACCCATCACCACCTCCCCCATCACAGGACCCGACCCACCACTCCCTCCCCTATCACAGGTCCCGACCCAACACCCTGCGCCCCATCCCACGGCCCGACCTGAACGAACACCACCTCCCCCATTTCAGGGTGCGTCCCAACACTCCCAACCCCCATCACACGGCCCGACCTGACCCAACACCCCCTCCCGCATCACATGACCCGACCCAACACGCCCTCCCCCCATCACAGGGCCCAACCCAACACCCCCTCCCCCATCACAGGGCCCAACCCAACACCCCCTCCCCGCATCACAGGGCCCGACCCAGCACCCCCTCCCCCATCACAGGGCCCAACCCAACACCCCCTCCCCCCATCACGGGGCCTGACCCAACAAACCCTCCCCCATCACAGGGCCCAACCCAACATCCCCTACTCCATCACAGGGCCCAACCCAACACCCCCTCCCCGCATCACAGGGCCCGACGCAACACACCCTCCCCCATCACAGGCCCTGACCCAACACCAACCCCCCCCATCACAGGGCGCGACCCGACACCCCCTCCCCCCATCACAGGGCCCAACCCAAGAACCACCCCCCCCATCACAGGGCCCAACACAACACCCAATCCCCCATCACATGGCCTAACCCAAAACTCCCTCCCCCAGCACAAGGCCCGACCTAACACCCCCTCCCCCCATCACAGGGCCCAACACAACACCCACTCCCCCATCACATGGCCTAACCCAAAACCCCCTCCCCCATCACGTGACCCGACCCAGCACCCCCTCCCCCATCACAGGACTCGAACCAACACCTCCTCCCCCCATCACACGGCTCGACCCAACACCTCCTCCCCCCATCACACGGCCCGACCCAACACCCCCTCCCCCCATCATAGGGCTCAACCCAACAACCCTTCCCCCCATCACAGGGCCCGACCCAACACACCCTCCGCCATCACAGGACCCGACACACCACCTCCTCCCCCATCACAGGGCCCGACCCATCACCACCTCCCCCATCACAGGACCCGACCCACCACTCCCTCCCCTATCACAGGTCCCGACCCAACACCCCCTCCCCTATCACAGGACCCAACCAAGCAGCCCCTCCCCCATCACAGGGCCCGTCCCAACACCCCCTCCCCCCATCACAGGGCCCGACGCAACACCCCCTCCCCCCATCACAGGGCCCGATACAACACCCCCTCCCCCCATCATAGGGCTCAACCCAACAACCACTCCCCCCATCACAGGGCCCGACCCAACACACCCTCCGCCATCACAGGACCCGACACACCACCCCCTCCCCCATCACAGGGCCCGACCCATCACCACCTCCCCCATCACAGGACCCGACCCACCACTCCCTCCCCTATCACAGGTCCCGACCCAACACCCTGCGCCCCATCCCACGGCCCGACCTGAACGAACACCACCTCCCCCATTTCAGGGTGCGTCCCAACACTCCCAACCCCCATCACACGGCCCGACCTGACCCAACACCCCCTCCCGCATCACATGACCCGACCCAACACGCCCTCCCCCCATCACAGGGCCCAACCCAACACCCCCTCCCCCATCACAGGGCCCAACCCAACACCCCCTCCCCGCATCACAGGGCCCGACCCAGCACCCCCTCCCCCATCACAGGGCCCAACCCAACACCCCCTCCCCCCATCACGGGGCCTGACCCAACAAACCCTCCCCCATCACAGGGCCCAACCCAACATCCCCTACTCCATCACAGGGCCCAACCCAACACCCCCTCCCCGCATCACAGGGCCCGACGCAACACACCCTCCCCCATCACAGGCCCTGACCCAACACCAACCCCCCCCCATCACAGGGCGCGACCCGACACCCCCTCCCCCCATCACAGGGCCCAACCCAAGAACCACCCCCCCCATCACAGGGCCCAACACAACACCCAATCCCCCATCACATGGCCTAACCCAAAACTCCCTCCCCCAGCACAAGGCCCGACCTAACACCCCCTCCCCCCATCACAGGGCCCAACACAACACCCACTCTCCCATCACATGGCCTAACCCAAAACCCCCTCCCCCAGCACAAGGCCCGACCTAACACCCCCTCCCCCATCACAGGACTCAACCTAACACCCCCTCCCCAATCACAGGGCCCGACCCAACACGCCCTCCCGCATCACAGTGCCTGACCCAAAACCCCTCCCCCATCACAGGGCCCAACCCAACAACCCCTCCCCCATCACGTGACCCGACCCAGCACCCCCTCCCCCATCACAGGACTCGAACCAACACCTCCTCCCCCCATCACACGGCTCGACCCAACACCCCCTCCCCCATCACAGGGCCCATCCCAACACCCCCTCCCCCCATCGCAGGGCCCGATCCAACACCCCCTCGCCCAACACAGGGACTGACCCAACACCCCGTCCCCCATCACAGGACTCGACCCAACACCCACTCCCCCATCACAGGACACAACCAAGCAGCCCCTCTCACATCACAGGGCCCGTCCCAACACCCCCTCCCCCCATAACAGGGACCGACGCAACACCCCCTCCCCCCATCACAGGGCCCGATACAACACCCCCTCCACCCATCATAGGGCCCGACCCAACGCCCCCTCCCCCCATTCCAGGGCCCGTTCCAACACCCCCACCCCCCATCACAGGGCCCAACCCAACTCCCCCTCCCCCCATCACAGGGCCCGATCCAGCACCCCCTCCCACATCACAGGACCCAACCCAACACCCCCTCCCCCCATCACAGGGCCCGATCCAACACCCCCTCCCCCATCACACGGCCTGACCCAACACACCCTGCCCCCATCACAGGGCTCGACCCAACACACCCACCCCCATCACAGGGCCCGACCCAACAACCCCTCCCCCATCACAGGGTCCGACCTAACACCCCATCCCCCATCAAAAAGCCTAACCCAACAGCCCTCCCCCCATCACACGTCCCGACCCAACACCCCCTCCCACATCACAGGGCCCGACCCAACACCCCCTCCCCCATCACAGGGCCTGACCCAACACCCCATCCCCCATCACATGACTTGACCCAACAGCCCCTCCCCCATCACAGGACTCGACCCAACACCTCCTCCCCCCATCACACGGCCCGACCCAACACCCCCTCCCCTATCACAGGACCCAACCAAGCAGCCCCTCCCTCATCACAGGGCCCGATCCATCACCCCCTACCCCCATCACAGGGCACGTCCCAACACCCCCTCTCCCTATCACAGGGCCCGCTCCAACACCCCCTCCCCCCATCACAGGGCCCAACCTAACACTCTCTCCCCCCATCACAGGGCACGCTCCAACACCCCCTCCCCCCATCATAGGACCAGACCCAACTCGCCCTCCCCCCTTCACAGGGCCCGATCCAATACCCCCTCCCGCCATCACACGCCCTGACCCAACACCCACTGCCCCCATCACAGGGCCCGACCTAACACCCCCTCCCCCATCACACGGCCTGTCCCAACACCCACTCCCCCATCACAGGGCCCAACCCAACACCCCCTCTCCCCATCAAACAGCCTAACCCAACACCCCCTCCCCCATCGCGGGGACCGATCCAACATCCCCTACCACCATCACAGGGCCCGACGCATCACCCCCTCCCCCCATCACAGGGCCCAACCCGACACCCACTCCCGCCATCACAGTACCCGACCCAACACCCCCCCCCATCACAGGACCCGACCCAACACCCTTCCCCCATGATACGGCCTGACATGACACAACACCCCTTCCCCGAATCGTACCCGCTCACCTTATTTACTTATCTTTCCCTGGCCTGACAATGAACTTTAAACCTGGCTGCACCTTTAAACTTACCTGGTTTATGGCAGCTAGTGCTGTAAAAAATGGGTCGGGGTTTACTTGCCTGCAAGTCTACAGCCCTTTGATGCTAGACCCCTGGGATGTGCTGCACAATTCAAATCTCACCTGGCCTGAGTCGGAAGGTCAGGCGAGATTGGATCGGCTGGATTACAGGGCATGAACTTTGGAGTGGAGTGGCAATCCGATTCGATTGCCACTCCACTGGAAATTACAGCCCAATGTTCTTTAGGGAAGAAAACCTGTCATCCTTACTCAGACTCCCGTCACTCATCGGTGTGGTTGAGTCTTAACTACCCTCTGAAATAGAGCATTGGTCTATCAAACCATTCAGCCCAACAAGCCAGTTGTGTGCCATTCAATTGGGTATGGCTGATCTATATTTCATTTCCATTTACTTACCTTGGTTCCATATCTCTTAATACTTTGGCCAACAAAAACCTATCTCAGTTTTGAGATTTCCAATTGAGTCCCAGCCTCAATAGCTTATTGGGGGAGAAGTTCCAGGTTTCCACCAGCCCTTGTGTGAAGAAATGTTCCCTGACAATACCCATGAACAGCCTCTATTATTTAGGTTATCCCCCTTTATTCTGGACTCCCCCTCAAGAGGAAATAGTTTTGTTCTACCACAAACCCTTTAATCAGCTTAAGTAATAACAGCAGCTTGCATTTATATAGCACCTTTAATGTCGTAACGTGTCCCAAGGTGCATCACTGGAGCGTTATCAGACATAATTTGACATAATGCTGCATAAGGAGATTATTAGAAGAGGCAAAAGCTTGGTTAAAGAGGTGGGTTTTATGGAGCATCTTAAGGGAGGAGGTGGAGGCAGAAAGTTGGGGAAGTTTAACGAAGGAATTCCAGAGCTTAGGGCTCAATTAGATAACCTCCTTGTCTTTTATACAAGCTCAGACTATGGGCAGAATTTTACGCGTCGGCGAGCGGGGGTGGGGCCAGGGGGGACCTCCTGACATCACCGTGCCTGATTTAAATTTTCAGGAAGGCGGGGGCAGCGAAATCAGCTGTGGGCCCACCGACCTGTCAATGGCCAATTGAGGCCATTGACAGGATCAGTTAAGCAATTAAAGGACCTGCCCGTCCAACCTTAAGGTTGGCGGGCAGGCCAGGAGCCCCAGCGCAAATCAAAAAAAGCATGAAATTTCATCCACGGGCGGGATGAGGTTTCATGTAGGGTTTAAAAATTTTTAATAGCTTTTGTGACAATTATGGACATGTCCCAACTCATGTGACATTGTCACATGAGGGGGACACATTAGGGAAATTTTACTTTTCTATTTTTAGGTTTTGTAAATTTACAGCCGATCGCCCTGAGGCTGCACTTAGCCTCAGGGAGATGAGTGCGCCCTTTCGTGCGCAAAAGAGCACACTCTCGATTTTGGGAATACCCACCCACCACCCCCCCCCACCCGCACATAGCGCTTCCATGTGGACGTCACGCTGGGCGGGCCTTAATTGGCCCCCCCACGTAAAATGGCGCCATGCCTCCGATCAGAAGTGCGCCTATGCGCGCCTGCCCTTCAACCTCCCCCTCAATGGGGGGAAAGTTCAGCCCTACGAAACCTGTCTTCATCATTTTGATCCTGGTATCATTCTAGTGAATCTGTGTTGGAACCTCTCCAAGGCTGAAAATCCTGAGCTGCAGTGCCCAGAACTGAATGCAGCACTCCAGATGTGACTTAAATATAGTTTTATACAATACCCAAAAATACGTTTGATTAAATGTTTATCTTTAATCCACACAGTGCACAGCTTTGTTTGCTGGAAGCACATATCTGGAATGAAGAATTCAGATTCATTTGCAAAATTGGGATGGGGGTTGGTTGTCCTGAATTCCTAAGGTCTGCTTTGCACTAAGAGGGCTGAAGATGGAAGCCTAGTCCACTATATGTACACGTTCCAAATTATGCATGGCAAGCTCCCTCAAACAGCAGTGACCACATTAACCATTTTAGGTAATAAAATCAGAAAATGCTGGAAATATTTAGCAAGCCAGGCAGCATCTGTGGAGACAGAAACAGAGTGAACATTTCAGGTCGATGATCTTTTCAGAACATTAATCATAGGTCTTTGACCTGAAAGTTTATGTCTCCACACATGCCACCAGGCTTGCTGAGGCCAGCATTTCTTGATTGCTAGCTTCTGTCTTCAACCTGCGTTGCCAACTCCAGTTGGACGTCTCCCTGGAGGTTTCATCACATGACTTCCCGCCCTTTCCCCCCGGAGCACGTACAATTGGTCGCCCAACATGCGGAAGCAGCATTTTTGTTTAGGGGTCAGGACCCTGACGTTGGGATCAGATCCAGGTCCTGACCCTGCACAGTGTCAGGATCAGTCATCCAACACGATTTTCCGAGGAGTGGCCAAAAAGTGGCCAGAGGGTGTTCTCACCATCTGATTAAGGGTGATGGGCGGGCTCCGAACACTGGAGGGCCAATAGGAGGCCCTCCAGCGCTTAAAGAGTGGAAACCTGCTGTTTCAGGTAGGGTGGGGGATAACATGCCTCCATCAATGGGGGCACCCTCTCCACATTTGCAATAAAAATAAAAATGGCCACAGCTGCGGGACCACCCATGTGGAGGAGGAGCCCCTTTACTGGGTGTCCTGTAACTATGCCCAACTTTCTCAACCAGCTGCAGGTGGGGTAGGGGGGGTTGTACTTAATGGAGGGCTGGCTCCTGGCCCTGGCTGCCACTGGGAGGCTGCCTCCTTTCTCTGGCCACTTTTCGATCACCCCGGAGGACCCACCTGCCGAGTGGAGAATTCCAGTTGGCGTGGGAAAGGCCCCTTAATTGGCTCCATTGGCTACAGCAGCTTGTGGGCGGGTAGCCATTTCGGTCCCGACCCGGCCTCCTTGAAAATGGCTGAGAGTCGGTACCATGCCAGGGAACAGGTATGCCAGCTGGAGTCGGGAAATTCCAGGCCCACCCCCAACACCGTTCCCACCCCCATCTCGCAACCTAAATTCTGCCCCCCTTCCTCAGTCCCCTATTCCCCACCTGGCAAACATCTGACACATCATTAACAGTTTTTTTCTCCTTACCTCCAACGCTTTTACAACTACTGTGTGCAAGTGTTTACAGAAATTGAAAAAAAGAAACACAATTCTTTAATCCTTTAATGATTTTTGTCTCCTTGAATTAGCTCGCAACAATGTGTTGGAGAATAACTTTCGAGGACAATCCTGGGGATTTGGTAACCTATTCTTTGGCCTGCTTATTCCCGTTCCAAACTTTGCAGTTTCCTTAAGTAGGCAGAATGCTCCTGTATATTTGAAATGACTTTTTTTTTTAAATGTTATAAATATATTCCTTTCCCCTGACAGTCTGTTCACACAGGACTGTGGGAGTGTTGCATTGTTTGCCTGGCTGCCGCAGATAATGAGGGTCAGGGGCTTTGTTGCAGTGAAAGGCTGGCCTGACATGACCTTTGACCCAGGACTGCCTTGGCACTGTTGCTTGCAATCAGCCTTTGTTAGCTCTGAAGTGGTAATAACTGTTATTACTTGGACAGAAGGAAAAGTTTTAACAATCAGTGGAATGAGTGAAGGTTATTTAGTCCATCAAACTCATTCTATCTCATGCTGACATACAGAATCACATTGTGATGGTTTTACTGAATTAAGAAAGTTAAATGTTCTGTTCGAGGTCCCTAATATCTCTGAATTACAGCAATGTCATGCCCCCCTCCCTCATCCAAAGATAAACAATCTAACCCTAGCATTAGTTGGCAAACAATTCCCAATTACCTCTTTCAAATCGTTACCGCTTTCACTGTTGCTTTCCAGCTGTCCTTGGTCTGTCCTCTCAGACACTCAGAGCTCCCTGGGTAGAGTTTCCGCTTTAGGTGCAATCAGCAGGTTGGGCACAAACTGTGCTTGGGATTGTGCTGGCCGGGTGAAGTTATGGCTCCAGCTTCTGCTCAAACTTATTTACACAATCAGAAAGGTTCAAATCTGCCATGAACCAACACAATATGGCAACATGGTAGAACGTAGCGCTTTATTATTTTTCCCCTTGTATTAGAAATATTAATTGACGTATTTGAGAACAATAACCTGGTGCAGTTTCAATAATGCAGCTGGAAATGTGTTTATCACAAAAATAAGCGTTTTTAGTAAGTGTCTAGTGAGTTTTAAATAATTGACAATGACTTTGAAAACTTATACTGCACCATTTATTAGTGTCATTGTACATTTGTCAGTAAGTTAAATTATTTCTAATATTTGATAGCTTTTAAAATGTGTTTATATGTGCCACTGTACTTAAAGAAACAGCTTAATTTGAAAAATCTTCTCAAATGGACATAGACAGACATTATCAGCAGGAATTCATCATGTTTGTTATTTTGATCCAGGGTTGAGGCCAGTTCTATGTAGAATTTTACCAGCCTTAAGGTGGCAGGCTGGGAGGTGAGAGGGCCAGTAAAGTAGCAAGGAGCTGCATCAGGACAGCTTCCTAATGAAGTGTTGGGGCTCGGGCATTTTCCCAGCAGCAAGGCTGGATGTGGAGTGGCTACCCGCTCCAAGGCCCTATTAGGGGGTGCTTTTATGGAGCTGCTGGCATTTTGCCAACAGCAGGTGATATCCCACTGTGTAGCAGGGTCCCCATTTCTTGAAGAGAGGCTCCATGTCCCAAAGAGGGGGCAGCGGGTAGGGAAGGCATCCTTCCCCACCCACCACCCCCTCCACCTCTGTGGCCCCATTTATCTCCTCAGAGGAGATCTCCAACCAGCAACCCCTAAATTTTCCAATTTTGTCTAAAACTTATCTGCTGGAGGCTTGGGGTCTCCTGCCTGTCTCAGCAGTGACTGCCTCTCCCAGTGATGCTTGCTGAGGCTTCTGAGCTGCCAGGCCTCTGATTGGCCCAGCAGTTTGAGCAGCCTATCCGCTGTCCTTAATTAGACAGTGGACAATAAGGGAGGCCGTCTGAGTTAAAGTCGCTGAGCTGGTCCTGTTGCCAGCAAATGCCAGTTTGGGACTGACTTCTGAACCATGACATCTTGGTCCCAAAGCCTGAGGTAAAATTCTAGCCCATGCTTTTGAAACTAGGTTTAAAGATCATGGAAACTTGATTTATGGTCCATGTGGCTTGCACTTAAAATTCCTCGATCTTACACACTGGTTTGTATGATTTCAGACGAATAGTGAAGCCAGTGCAAACTAGTGGAAACTCTAGGTGACACTGTTTAGTGACGATTAGAGAAACTGGTCTGCGCCATGCCCCATTTTGTGGTGGAAAATGGAGAGGGGCTGCAATAACGACCAAAAAGGACCATTATCAACATCCTGGGTGTCACCATTGACCAGAAACTGAACTGGACTAGCCATATAGATACTGTGGCTACAAGGGCAGGTCAGAGGCTGGGAACTCTGCGGTGAGTAACTCACTTCCTGACTCCCCAAAGCCTGTCCACCAACTGCAAGGCACGAGTCAGGAGTGTGATGAAATACTCTCCACTTGCCTGGATGAGTGCAGCTCCAACAACACTCAAGAAGCTCAACACCATTCAGGACGAAGCAGCCCACTTGCTTGGCACCCCACCCACCAGCTTTGACATTCAATCTCTCCATCACTGACGCACAGTGGCAGCAGTGTGTACCATCTACAAGATGCAATGCAGCAACTCACCAAGGCTCCTTCAACAGCACCTTCCAAACCCACAACCTCTACCACCTAGAAGGACAAGGGCAGCAGATGCACGGGAACACCTTCACCTTCAAGTCACTCACCATCCTTGACTTGGGACTATATCACAATTCCTTCACTGTTGCTGGGTCAAAATCCTGGAACTCCCTTCCTAACAGCACTGTGGGTGTAGCTACACCACATGGACAGCAGCAGTTCAAGAAGGCAGCTCACCACCACCTTCTCAAGGGCAATTAGGGATCGGCAATGAATGCTGGCCTAGCCAGTGACACCACATGTACCATGGGCGAATGAAAAAAAGGGTATGGGGCTATATTCTGTGCCCCGAGAACACCTGGCACCATATTGACCTCTAATGATATTCAGACAGCTCAGGTGGCCAACTTAAAACATAAGAACTAGAACTAGGAGCAGGAGTAGGCAATTCAGCCCCTCGAGCCTGCCCCGCCATTCATTACGATCATGGCTGATCTCATTTCGGCCTCAACTCCAATTTCCCGCCCTCTCCCTATAACCTTTCAACCTGTTACTAATTAAAAATCTGTCTATCTCCTACTTAAATTAATTCAGTGTCCCGGCATCCACTGCACTCTGAGGTAGTGAATTCCACAGATTCACGACCCTTTGAGAAAAGTAATTCCTCCTCATCTCTGATTAAAATCGACAACCCCTTAGGCTAAAACTATGGCCTCTCATTCTAGAATGCCCCACAAGGGAAAACATCTGCTCCACGTCTACTTTGTCTATCCCCTTTAGCATCTTATATACCTCAATTAGATATCCTCTCATCCTTCTAAATTTTATTATTATAGGCCTAAACTGCTCAATCTCTTCTCATAAGACAAGCCCCGCATCTCTGGAATCAATCTAGTGAACCTCCTCTGAACCGCCTCCAATGCAACTACATCCTTCCTCAAGTAAGGAGATCAAAACTGTGCACAGTACTCCAGGTGCGTTCTCACCAATGCCTTGTACAGTTGCAACAACACTTCCTATTTTTATACTCTATTCCTTTAGCAATAAATGTCAAAATTCCATTTGCCTTCCTTATTACCTGCTGTACCTGCATACTAACTTTCAGCGATTCATGCACAAGGACACCCAGATCCCTCTGCACTGAAGCATTCTGAAGTTTCTCTCCATTTAAATAAATGGGGACACCTTTTTATTCTTCTGACCAAAATGGATAACCTCACACTTATCCACGTTAAACTCCATCTGCCAAATTTTGGCCCATTCACCTAACCTGTCCATATCCATTTGTAAATTTCTTATTCCTTCATTGCAACTTACTTTCCCTCCTATTTTGGTGTCATCTGCAAATTTAGCTATAGTACTTTGTATCCCTGAATCCAAGACATTAAGATAGATTGTAAATAGTTGGAGCCCAAGGACCGAAACCTATGGCACCCCACTAATTACAGCTTGCCATCCAGAAAAAGACCCATTTATCCCGACTCTCTGCTTTCTGATGGTTAGCCAATCCTCTATCCAAGCTAATATATTACCCCTAACTCTGTGTGATCTTATCTTGTGTATTAATCTTTTGTGCGGCACCTTATCAAAGGCCTTCTGAAAGTCCAGATATACTACATCTACAGGATCCCCATTATCCACTTTGCTTGTCACATCTTCAAAGAACTCTAGCAAATTAGTCAAATACAATTTACTCTTCATAAAACCATGCTGATTCTGATGGATTGCATTTTGACTTTCCAAATGCCCCATTACTACTTCCTTAATAATGGATTTCAACAATTTCCCAACGACAGATGTTAAACTAACCGGTCTATAGTTTCCTACTTTCTGCCTCCTCCCCTTTTTGAACAAGGGTGTTATATTAGCATTTTTCTAATCCACTGAAACCTTTCCAGAATCCAGGGAATTTAGGAAAATTATAGCCAAGGCATCCACTATCTCCGCTGCCACTTCCTTTAAGACCCTGGGATGTCGGCCATCAGGTCCTGGGGATTTGTCACCCTTTAATCCCAATAGCTTGCTCAGTCTTTTTCCTCTAGTGATGGTGATTGTTCTAAGTTCCTCCTTCTCTATACCCTCTGCATTACCTGTTACTATTGGGGTGGTACTAATGTGAAAACTGAGGCAAAATATTGATTAAGCATCTCTGCCATTTCTGCATTCCCCACTATTAACTCCCCAGTCTCATCCTCCAAAGGACCAACATTCACTTTAGCTACTCTCTTTCCTTTTATATACTTATAGAAGCTTTTGCTATCAGTTTTTACATTTTGCGCTAGTTTTCTTTCATAATTTACCTTTGCTCTTTTTATTATTTTTTTAGTAACCCTTTGTTGATCTTTAAAAGTTTCCAAATCTTTCAGCCTGCCACTGACCTTTGCAATTTGGTATGCCTTAGTTTTTGCCTTTATGTTATCTTTAACTTCCTTGATTAGCCATGGATGCTTTTCCCCCTCTTACCATCTTTCTTCCTCATTGGAATATATTTTACTTGGGAGGAATTGAATATCTCCTTAAATATCTGCCACTGTTCATCAACTGTCCTACCTTGTAGTCTTCCTGCCCAGTCCACTAGGGCCAAATCTGCCTTTATGCCTATGTGGTTACCTTTGTTTAACTCCAGGACACTAGTGTGGGACTCAAGTTTCTCGCTCTCAAACTGAACTTGAAATTCTAGCATGCTATGATCACTCTTCCCTAGAGGATCCTTTACTATGAGATCATGAATTAATCCCACCTCATTATGCAAAACCAAATCCAGAATAGTCTGCTCCCTGGTTGGTTCCACAACATATTGCTCCAAGAAACAATCTCTAATACACTCTATGAACTTTCCCTCGAGGCTACCCTTGCCAATTTGGTTAGTCCAGTCTATATGCATATTAAAATCACTCATAATTATTGTTGTGCCTTTCTTACATGTTCCCAGTATTTCTTAGTTTATACTGTGCCCTACTGCTGAACCACTGTTTGGGGACCTATAGATTACTCCCACCAGGGACTTCTTTCCCTTGCTATTTCTTATTTCTACCCAAACTGACTCTACGTCTTGCTCTCCAGTGCCTATATCATTCCTCACTATAGCACTGATCTCTTCCTTTACTAACAAAGCTACACCACCTCCTTTTCCTTCCTGCCTATCCTTCCGAAACACTGAGTACCCTTGGATATTTAACTCCCAAACCTGCTCTCCCTGTAACCACGTCTCAGTAATCACCACCAAATCACACCTACTTATCTCTATTTGCGCTGTTAACTCATTAGTTTTATTCGAAATGCTACACGCATTCAGATACAAAGCCTTTAAGTTTGTCATATTGTCAATTTTCCCTACTCTTATATGATGTTTTGGTGCAATATGGCGTTCACACACTTTGTCCCTTCCTTTCACTTTTTGGTAACAATCAGCCGTGTCACTAACCTGCACTCTGACCCTCTCCTTAAACTTTGCTTTTTATATTTCCATGCAACTGAAACTTCCCCCCCACTATTTAGTTTAAAGCCCTATGTACAACCCTAGTTATGCGATTCACCAGGTCACTGGTCCCAGCATGATTCAAGTGGAGCCCCTCCGAACTGAATAGCTCCCTCTTTCCCCAGTACTGGTGCCAATGTCCCATGAATTCGAACCCAATTCTCCCACACCAATCTTTGAGTCACGCATTTACCTCTTTAATCTTATTGACCCTGTGCCAATTAGCTCGTGGCTCAGGTAGTAATCTGGAGATTATTACCTTTTTGGTTCTGCTTTTTAATTTAGCCCCTAGCTGCTCGTATTCCCTCAGCAGAACCTTGTTCTACCTATATCGTTGGTACCTACATGGACCACGACAACTGGATCTTTCCCCTCCCACTTCAAGTTCCTCTGCAGCCCAGATGAGATATCCTTAACCCTGGCACCAGGTAGGCAACACAGCCTTTGGGACTCTTGATCCTGGCTACAGAGAACAGTATCTATTCCCCTAACTATACTATCCCTGATTACAACTATATTTCTCTTTTCTCCCCACACTTGAATGGCTCCCTGTACCATGGTGCTATGGTCAGTTTGCTCATCCTCCCTACAGTCCCTGCTCTCGTCCACACAGGGAGCAAGAATCTCGAACCTTTTGGATAAGGGCAAGGGCTGAGGCTCCTGCAATGCTACTTCCTGGATCCCTCTACCTGCCTCACTCATAGTCACACCCTCTTGTCCCTGACCACTGGCCGAATTTAATGTAGTTAATCTAAGGGGTGTGAATATCTCCTGAAACACAGCGTCCAGGTAACTCTCCTCCTCCCTGATGTGTTGCAGTGTCCAAAGCTCAGACTCCAGCTCACCAACTCTGAGCCGGAGTTCCTCAAGCAACATTTGCTACAGATGTGGTCACTAGGAACCACAATGGGGTCCACCAGCTCCCATATCATGCAGCTACAACACATCGCCTGGCCCCGCATCTCTATTTTATTTAATTAGTTTTTCAAATTGTATTTAAATTTCCTACTGCTCTTTAGTTTATCAATCTGTAAAATATTTCTCCTATTTACCTTTAATCTGAAAGCAAGTTAGAATAGAGATTCAAATACACTTTTTAAAATCAACTGGAACTCGCTTTCTCTGTTGAGTTGAAGCTGAAGTGTTAGGCCTCTGATCCTGGGGCCCAGTAGTCACCTTTAATCTGAAATCAACTTAGAATAGGTAGTTCAAACTTTTTTTTTGAAAAATATACTTTATTCATAAAATATCTGGAAGAACATTACAAACCATTTCAAAATGGCCATCACAAAAAGTGCAATCAGATTCAACTTATACATATGGATAACATAGGTGCTTCAATACCATCAATGAATATTATAATCATTTCAATATGGTCATTACAGACAGTCAGACAGTGCAATGGGATTGGAGTTATCAACATACATCATGTTGCACTCTGAGGTGCTTCAGTACAATTATAATACATTTAGTATTCAATGCATACATTCATTGTGAGCCGTACAGCCCGAGGTGTCTATACCTTTCCCAGCCCCTCGGTGCACTATGGCAGAAAGGCCTTAGACAACAACCTTTCCCCATTGCGTCTTTGCGGTGGCTGCCCCAAGCTTTAGTGCGTCCCTCAGCATGTAGTCCTGGACTTTGGAATGTGCCAGTCTGCAACACTCGGTCGGGGACAACTCTTTGCACTGGAAGACCAACAAGTTTCGGGCAGACCAAAGAGCATCTTTCACCAAGTCGATGATCCTCCAGCTGCAGTTGATGTTTGTCTCAGTGTGTGTCCCTGGGAACAGCCCGTAGAGCACAGAGTCCTGTGTCACAGAACTGCTCGGGATGAACCTCGACAGAAATCATTGCATCTCTCTCCAGGCCTTCTTTGCAAAGGCACATTCCACAAGGAGGTGAACAACGGTCTCTTCCCCACCACAGCCACCTCGAGGGCAACGTGCAGAGGGGGTAAGACTCCTGGTATGTAGGAAGGATCTGACAGGGAGGGTCTTTCTCACCACCAGCCAAGCTACATCTTGGTGCTTGTTGGAAAGTTCTGGCGATGAGGCATTCTGCCAAATGACTTTGACAATCTGCTCGGGGAACCATCCGACAGGATCAAACATCTCCTTTTCCCGCAGGGCCTCTAAGACGTTATGTGCCAACCACTGCCTGATGGGCTTGTGGTCAGAGATGTTTCTCTGCATAAATTTTTCCACGAGGGACAGGTGGTATGGCACAGTCCAACTACTTGGAGCGTTCTGCGGCAGCGTGGCCAGACCCATCCTTCGCAACACCGGGGACAGGTAGAACCTCAGCACGTAGTGACACTTGGTGTTTGGGTACCGAGGGTCTACGCCCAGCTTGATGCAGCCACACACAAAGGTGGCCATCAGGATGAGGGCGATGTTGGGCACGTTTTTCCCCTCCTTATAGGTAGTTCAAACAAGGAACTTACGGTTTTCCTGTGATGTCACTCTTTGTTTTTTTCACTTGGCGACGGTGACTGCAGAGGACACTCTTCCCAGACTTAAACTGGTGTTAAATCTCTTGCATATGTTAATAGTAACTAGGCGAGTGTGGCTTCAAGGAGCCCTAGCAAAACTGTAGTCAATGGGAATCAGGGGGAAAGCTCTCCGCTTGGAGTCATATCAGAACAAAGGTAGATGGTTGTGGTTGTTGGAGGTCAATCATCTCAGTTCCAGGACAACACTGCAGGAGTTCCTCAGGGTAGTGTTCTAGGCCCAACCATCTTCAGCTGCTTCATCAATGGCCTTCCCTCAATCGTAAGGTCAGAAGTGGGGATGTTCACTGATAATTGCACAACGTTCAGCACCATTCGCGACTCCTCAGCTATTGAAGCAGTCTGTGTCCATATGCAGCAAGACCTGGACAATATTCCTTGGGCTGATAAGTTGCAAGTAAAATTCATGCTATTCAAGTACCAGGCAATGACTATCTCCAACAAGAGAGAATCTGACCATCTCCGCTTTGCATTCAAAGGCATTACCATAGCTGAATCCCCCACTATCAACATCGTGGGGGATTACCATTGACCCGAAACTGAACTGCACCAGCTATATAAATACTGTGGCTACAAGAGCAGGTCAGAGGCTAGGAATCCTGTGGCAAGAAACTCACATCCTGACTCCCCAAATCATGTCCACCATCCACAAGGCACAAGTCAGAAGTGTGATGGAATGCTCTCCACTCGTCTGGATGAGTGCAGGACCAAAAACACTCAAGTAGCTCGACACCATCCAGGCCAAAACAACCTTGAATATTCACTCCATCCATCATTGACGCACAGTGGCAGCAGTGTATACCATCTAGAAGATGCACTGCAGCAACTCACCATGACTCCTATGACAGCACCTTCCAAACCTACGACCTCTACCACCTAGAAGGACAAGGGCAGCAGATGCATGGGAACACCTTCACCTGTAAATTCCCTCCAAGTCACTCACCATCCTGACTTGGAAATATATCACCGTTCCTTTACTGTCACTGGGCCTAAATCCCGAACTCCCTTCCTAACAGCACTGTAGATGTACCTGCACCACATGGATTGCAGCGGTACAAGAAGGCAGCTCACCACCGCCTTCTCCAGGGCAATTAGGGATGGGCAATAAATACTGGCCAGCCAGCGAAGCCCAAATCCTGTGAACGAATTAAAAAAGTGCAGCAGCCAATTTGCATACAGCAAGCTCCCACAAGCAGCAACGTGATAATGATCAGATAATTTATTTTTAGTGATGGTAGCTGAGGGATAAGCATTGACCAAAGGAAAACTCCTCTGCTCTTCATCAAAATACTGCTGTGGGACCTTGTTTTAACAGTGCAGCACTCCCTTAGTACAGGATTGAAGCATCAACCAGGATGTTGTGCTCTTGTTTCTAATTAGGTTTAACTAGGTTAGTATATTAGCCAGCGTGAGCCTAAAGCCATAAAGGCCAGGAAGATCACAGGCTTGATCAGTGTTATCTGACATCACCCAAGCTGCTCAAACAACCAGCTATTATTGGTCACAGCGCCCCTAGATAGCTGTTAGGAGGAAGTTTAGTAAGGTGGCCATTATACATCATTGATTCCTATTGGAAATTGTGGATTAAGTGAGGACAGGATCAGCCATATTGATCTCGGTGCATTGTCAGAGGTGCTGGCTTTCAGATGAGATGCCAAACCAAGACCCCTTGTCCTCTTGGGTGGATGTAAAAAAAATCCCATGGCAGTATTCTGAAGAAGAGCACTGTCCTGATCAATATTTAGCCAATGTTACAAAGGCAGATTCTCTGGTCATTATCGCATTGCTGTTTGTGAGGGCTTGCTGTGATCAAATTGGCTGCTGCATTTCCTACATTACAACAGTGACCATGCGTCAAATGTATTTAAATGGCTGGAAAGTGCTTTAGAAGCTCCTGAGGACATGAAATATGCCATGTAAATAAAAGTTCTTTCCTTTCACCATCCAGGATAACTTGACTCATTCCCTAAGCTTCCATTTCTCCTATTATACATCATGCACGTAAAAACAATCTGATTTTATTATTTACATTTGGGGTTGCATCTAGCTGCTAGGTAACTGAGCTAAAGGCTTTTTTTTCTGAAATGAATTTATTTTCCTGTTCATTTGTTTGGCCTGAGTTGCCGTGTTCTCTTTTCTTCTAATGAGTCAAAGGCTTTGTCGCGGTGAACAGATGACCTGACATGACCCTTGACCTGGAGTTCACTCGGCATCGCTGCTTGAAGCGGTAAAGATTGTTACTGTCTGAGCAGAAAGGAAGAACTTACAATCATAGTAACTGTTAGAGAGGCCTTTCGTTCCATCGAGCTTCTCCTATCTCAATGAGGTAAAAGGAACTGTCAGATGGCCTAACCTGATTCCCCAATGGCTCAGCAAGTTTATCTAGGGAATAGTGGAGGCATGAGGAAGATCCTAGTTCGACTTCCCCATCCCAGGCAGCAAGAGTCAAATGAGAAAACAGCCTCAGTGCCATGGGTTAGGGATGAACAGAAAATTGGATGGTACATCCTCATGTGGATTGCTGTCCAGTGACTGTTGCTGTTAGGATGAAGGTGCCAACTGGCCATGACATTGGAATCAGTTAGGGAGAGGCGATATGTGCGCTGGTGAAATAATTCATTGTCATTCATCATCAAGCAACCCTGCTTCTCCTGGCCCCTCCAAAGATAATTTTGGCGCTGAATATTGTCGAGCCTCTGTGGTTCCATCGCCTGGGAAACAGGTAGGAGTGAGCACAGCGCAGGCTCCAATCTTTTCCTAAGAGGACAGTCAGAGTCTCATTTCTGTATCAGTGCTTATTGGACTTTGCTCTGTGCAAACTGGCTGCTGTGCTTTCTAAAAGTACTTCATTGGCTGTAAAGTGCTTTGGGAGTTTCCGAGGTCATTCAAGATACTACATAACTTCAAGCCTTTTCCTAGTACTGAACACAAAGTTTTTTGAGTTGAAGCGGCGAGCTGTGCTATTGGTATATTTTTAGACTTATTCCGGGGGCCTCTTTCATCGACATGCCGAGGTTGCAGAAAAGTGACTGGAATGATGGGGGGGGGGGGGCGGTGGGGACAGTCGCTTGGATCAACAGAGTGGTTAGTTCAACAATGACCAGTGCATCAAAAACTGAAGCATTACTTCAAGAGTCTCCATGATACACGTCAGTATTGACATCACAACTGTCCTAGTTTTCCCTGTGTTACAATTAAGCCCTGTATAGACTACAATTACACTACCTCGTGATTCACAATTGGGAAACATTATGCCCAGGCCAGTTATAAATGTAGTGTCTGCACAGAGAGTGGGAGCAATGCTCTGTGCTGGAGGTGAATGCATGGGGGCGCAGAGTGGGAATATCTCATTCACAGTGCAAGTGTTCGTTAGCAATGCAGTTACTGAATGCAAACCCCTTGTCAGAGGCTCTCGGTAAACATATGAATAGATTGTAACTTTAAGCAATGGACAACAACAGCCTCCAGTGTTCACGACAGAACAAAACAATAGGAACTGACTCCCCCACATGGAACTCTGATTGAACAGCTGCCCGTGTGTGCTCCCTTTGACATACTGTATAACCACAAGATGCTTAAATTATGGAAATTGGGGTGTGAGTAAATGAATATTGTATGATTAACAGAACTTTTAATACACTGGCAAACTGTGCCATTTAACTTTGTGGTTTGCCCACTGATTGCATTTTCTTCACTCAGTTTTCTCCCCTCGTCTATCAACATACAAAAGTGATGGTCAGGAAAAGGCCTTCAAGCCAGCCCATTCCTCACAAGCATCATATCTAGACACTTCCTTTTTTTTATTTATTCACAGGATGTGGACTTCGCTGGCTGGGCCGGCATTTATTGCCCATCCCTAATTGCCCTTGAGAAGGTGGTGGTGAGCTGCCTTCTTGAGCCGCTGCAGTCCATGTGGTGTAGGTACACCCACGGTGCTGTTAGGGAGGGAGTTCCAGGATTTTGACCCAGCGACAGTGAAGGAACAGTGATATATTTCCAAGTCAGGATGGTGAGTGACTTGGAGGGGAACATCCAGGTGGTGGTGTTCCACCCCGCTTCCTCTCCCACACAGCCACGGAATCTCCTGAGAGTGGCAAAAAAAACCCGCAGTCAAACTCAGGCTCAGCAGGGAAAGAAAAACGGGAAAATTCTCTCCAACCCACCGTGTCCCCTAGCCCTCGGGCGATCAGAACAAGCCCGGGTGACTAAAGGGATCATGGCAGGATTTTTTCGACAGGCTTCAGAACCCTCCCACCAGCTCCAAATGGGGGATCGGTATCCCCCACCCCCGCACTCTTTGGGGAGCAGTCACTCAATTTGGTTTTCCCTGAAATGGCCAATTAGCCACCTGAAGGTGGGCTCGCCATCCAGTTAAGGATGGCAGGTGGGCTCTGGAAACTGGAGGGCCAACAGGGGGCCCTGCAGCTTGAAAGCAGCAGCGGGATACCATGGCAGGTAAGTGAGGGAGGGTGTGCCCCAAAGCGGAGGCCCAATCCCTCCAACCTTTTCAAATTTAAAGTAAAAAACTAGATCAAGCAGCTGAGCCACCGCTACCTGCAGCTGCCGCAGGATCTGGCAGACAGGGACGGCCTCTCAGCCTGCCTGAATCTCTGGCCCCCTGGTCTGTCACTCTGCTCTGTGCCTACCTGCCCATCGAGGCCTAAAACTTCAGCCCAGTGAATTTCTTCTGATTTCACACATGCTGGGAATCCTCAGATTTCTGTCTTTCTCTCTCTCTCTCCCTCCCCACCGCCCCCCCCACCCCCCCTCCTTCTAACCCCAAATGTAAATTAGGCTCTCTGTCCTCCAAAACCCCAGGGCCTTCAATGCACTTCAGGTGTTGTCATTGTAATGATGTGGGACAAGGAATGAGTGGTTCATTGATCCAATCACACGAACGACTTGCATTTATATAGTGCCTTTAACACAGTAAAACATCTCATGGAACGTAATCAGACAAACAAAATGAACAAAATCAAAGAAGGAGACATTAAGACTAATAGCTTGGCCAAAGAGGTAGATTTTAGGGAGGATCATAAAGAAGTGAGAGGCAGAAAGGTTTAGGGAGGGAATTCCAGAGCTTTAGGGCCAAGGCTGATAATGGTGGAGTGCTGAAAATTGAGGCTGTGCAAGAGGCCAGAACTGGAGGAGTGCAGAGATCTCACAGCGTTGCAGGGCTAGAGGAGGTTACAGAGTTAGGGTGGGGTGAGGCAATGGAGAGGTTTGAACACGAGGATGAGAATTTTAAATTTGAGGTATTGATGGTTGGGAAATCTATGCAGGCCAGTGTGCACAGGTCCAAGCCAAGGCCTATGAATACCAACTATGCGGCCAGCCTGATCCTACCAAGCAAACAGCTGGCCTCATATCCAGAAGTTGTGAATATTGGGGCAACATCTGGATTAAAAGCCAGTGGTTAAAGATTGCATTGGTACACCCACATTTTATAATGGGTGATTGGTAGCATGAGGGAAGGATTTATAGTATTCTATGGGGTAAGGATCTATCCTTTGCTAAAGTGATGTTGATTTTCTATTTTCCCTGAGTGATTGTGGGAACTGCATCCGGTGATTCCTAATTGCAGCATGAATTTAGCTCTTGATGCAGGATTGACTGGTTTAATTATCTAGGAACATTGAAATTGATAAACCAGTGAACAAGATTCATCTAGTTTGCCTTCTACCATCCTGATAGTCACATGATAAATTAATAATGGAGTAGTTGATTAATTATAGCAATCAGTCTCTATCAATTTGTCTACAATCAGCCCAGACACAAAGCGGGGGAAAACCCAGTCATGGAGAGCATTAAGAACAATGGGTCCAAATCATTTGTTCCTCCTAAGCCTGCTACAGGTATCCAATATCATGTCTCAAATTATTCATGTGCTGCATCCCAAAAATATTACTTTCTGAATGAAACCTGCCACATGTAACTTGCAATGAATCAGAACGGACAGTTTTCACCTTTGTGGGGAGCCTGTTCTATACAATGTTCATACACTCAGGCAAAGGTTGTGAAACACAACAAGAAAAAGATATGCTTTGCGTAGCCAACGACTCCAGGATTATGCCTGGAAAAAGGTTCTAGAACAGGAGGTGGTTCAAATTTATGAGGAGTCCCGATGAAGTAAATGAGGAAAAATAGTTTTGCACTGGTGGGTGGGTCACTAACCAGAGATCACAGATGTAAAATAATGGCAAAAGAACTAGAGAGGATCTGAAGAGAACTTACTTTTCAAGCAGCAAGTTTTTTAATGATCTGCACTGCGCTGTCCGAAAGAGTGATGGAAGCAGGTTCAATAATAACTTTCAAAAGAAAATTGGATAAATACTTGAAACGGACTAATTTGTGAGGTTATAGGGAGTGAGCAGGGGAGTATGACTAATTGGATAATTCTTAAAAAGGGCTGTGTTACATACGAGGAGAGAGATGGTGGGATAACTTTTCCTGTTATCCCCCACCTCTCAGTTGTCTGCAACAGGATGTAATTTTTAGAGAGACCATTTTAAAATCTCTTGAGTGTTGTAACTTTTAGTATTAGACACAAAGCAGGCTTTCAGATAAGTTTAAATCAGAAGAAAAGATAATGTTTCTTCACACAACAAAGACATTGAAAAATACTTAATCTCTCATGCACACACACACAAGTAAAGATGGATTGTAGAGATGAAGCATGCATTTAGGTCATTCATAGAACCACAAGAAGCAAATCACATGTTCACATTTTCACCCTTTAAGGTGCCTGGGTTACAGGTATGGGTAGATTCTCTCTTGTGGTTCTTTGGATGAATGGAAGTTGGAAATGCCTGGGTTTCCAGGCAAAGTCATGGCCGAATTTCTGTAGAGATGAATCTTTGCAGGTGAAGACAAATTAGTCCCTCTCACTTCAGTGACTGGATTGGCTGGTTCTTCGGGCAGGGTCCCAGTCTTCTTGCTGGAGGAATATTTCCGCTTGCCCTGTTGGTTTCCAGACTGACCTGTCTCTGGCTACTTCTTGGAGTAATAAGGTTTGTTATCTGAAGTCAGTTTCAATCATGTGACCATATGATCAATACTTCTATTGTCCACAAAAAGGATTCAAGGTTAGAAGCCATTGCTACTCAATGGGGGAATGAATGTGGCTGTTCACACCTGCTTGTGATAAACTGGTTTCTCCGCACCTCTCTTTGTTAAGTGTTGAGCTTGCAGATACCGAGTCTGTGCAGCCATCGATTTTGAGTTTCGATAAATACCCAGTCAATAGGAGGTGTACATTTACAAGTGATTTCACATTTTGAATGTCTTTTCAAGGAAGGGCATTCCATCCATGGTCATTTGCATCTCTAGAGACCTGAGTCACTTCTTTGTGCAGAAACCACAGAAGGTCACCTGGCCATTGGCATCCATCTTTGTAACACATTGACTACTTTTTAAAGTCAATTTCAAAAAGTCCACATTGAATATAGCTTGTAACTTGAGAGTTAGGAATATGATATCTTTACTGGGCATGACAGCAAGCACAGACCTGATGGGCTGAATGGCCTCCTTTTATGCTGGATGATTCTATGACTGTAAGGCCACGGGAGGAGATCTCCCCATGGTGGCTCCGCGGCTTGTGAGAGAGGGCCAAGGATTATGGGCATGATACCATTCAGCATAGGGCTGGCTGAGATGCTATGGGGGATGGATGTTGAAACCATGCAGATCATCACCTGGGAACAGACATAGCCCCCCAGCAAGGATGTACAATTAGAACAACGAGGTTTTCGGCTCAACACTGGAGAGTGAATTCACAAGAGGAATAGAGACTGGAAATACTCCAGTGCATACTCGGGCATCTCCCAGGGAACAGTTGAAAAGAGTACATGACAACAGTAGCAATTATGTACACCAATGTAGCCCCCTTAGTGCCTTAAAATGTCTCCAAGTGCTTCACTGAAGCGATGATAGATGGAGGAGAGGAATCAGGCAAAGTGATACAGTTTTTAGGAAGCCTTCAAAGGAGTGAAGGAAGGTGGTAGGGCGGATGGGTTTAGGGAGAACATTCCAAAGTGTGGGATCTGTGGAGAGAAGAGGGGAAGGAGGGATCTGCTAGAAGGTGTAAAAGGGTTAAGACAGCAGAGAGGTTGCGCAGGCGTTAAGCACCGGAGAAGGTTAGGGAGAACCAAGGCTGGTAGGGGCTTGATGGGGACGGGTGTAAATATCCACATTCCCCTGGCTAGATACAGGGGGCAAAGAGCACAGTCAGAAGATTGCTGTCAGTGTCCGAGGAACTGAGGGCACCAAAGCAGGTCTGTGGACTCAGGGCTTTTTTGACAAAGCTTTTAAAAGGGTGACTGTGGATACAGCTCTGAGGAGAAAAGATTTGCAGGGCTGTGGGGACATGGCAGGGGAGTAGGACTAGCTGGGTTGCCCTTGCAGAGGGCCGCATGGACAGGATGGGCTGAATGGCCTCCTTCTGTGCTATAAACATTCTATGAGCCCATGATTCTATGAAGTGTTGATGCCGAGACCATACCTTGAATGAAAGACTTGCATTTATATAGCATCTCAGAATTTCCTAAAGTACTTATACATCTATCAATGTGGTACAATGAAGTGTAACCACTGTTGTAATGCAGGAAATGGGGTAATCAATTCGTACACAATAATGTCCCACAAACAGCAATGTGATAATGACCAGATAGTTTGTTTTTAGTGATGTTAATTGGGGGTTAAAAATTGAGCAGGACACAGGAGACAATTTTCCCACTCTTCTTCTAAATAGTGCTATGGGATCTTTTGAGTATGCCTAGGACGGCAGGTTTAATATCTCATCCTAAAGGCGGTACCTTTGACAGTGCAGCATTCCCTCATTACTGGCACCAGGGGTGTCGACCCAGATTATGTACTCAGGTTTCAAGAGCTAAGAGGAGGTGAAACTGTGCGTAACTTCGGGGAGATTACTTTAATGGCTCAATAAGGCTTGTTCAATATGTTGGTGCACCTTTTGGTCAGTCTTTTCAGGCAAAAGCTAGATATATGGAACAGTTTTTGTACAGAGATGGATACCACAGTTCGGCACACTGATGCACTTATCTGGTCTACATCATGAGGCAACGCAGAGCCACAGAAATAGAGGGAAATTTTAGAATGATCTGTTATAGACACAGCGAGACTTCTCTGTGGTACTTGTTCAAAACAAATATAAAACCAGCAAACCACAACCTGAATGACTGGATGACCTGAAAGAAGATGACGCACATCCAACATCTGACATAGATGCAAATCTATCGACCTGACAAAAGGATGCAGGCACGATGGACTGAATGGCTTCTTCCTGTGCCATAACCTTTCAATGGTTCTATGGGTTTTGGCAGATAAGAGCTGAGCATTGGAACCAGTCCCATTCCACGTTACCCACAGGCTTGTATAAGTTCATGATCATGCCGTTTGGAAAGAAAAGTGCATAACCCAACCGTTCCATAATTGGCTGAGGTCTAGGGTATGAGCAGGGAGGTTATGCTAGAACTGAATAAAAACACTAGATAGGCCACAGCTTAGAGTTACAGCTCTGGTCACACCATTACAGAAAGGATGTGATTGCACTGAAAAAGGTACAGAAGAGATTTGTAAAAATGTTGCTAGGAATAGAGAATTTTAGCTGTGATGAAAGATTGGATAGGCTGGGGATATTTTCTTTGGAACAATGGAGATTTAGCTAAGGTGTATAAAATTATGAGGGGCCTAGGGAGAGTGAGCCAGTAGGACCTATTTGCATTAGCTGAGAGGTCAATAACAAGGGAGCATAGGTTTAGAGTAATTGGTTTAGAAGGGAGTTGAAGAGGAATTGCTTTCCAGAGGGTGGTGGGGACCTCCCTCATCACATTTTACAAAACACTTGGAAATGTACTTGAGGCGCCCTGACCTACAGGGTTACAGTCCACGGATTAGACTGGGTCGCTCTTTTTCAGCCAGCACAGGTACGATGGGCTGAATGGCCTCATTCTGCACCGTTAAGCTTTCCATGGTTCTCGAATTGTATTGTTTTCAAGCGTATAAAATGATATTTACACCATGATTGGATAAAGACCAGTATTTCCTTGCTGAGGTTTTTTGACCTTCCTCTCTAGATATTAACTCCTTGGTGAGGTTCTCAGTTAACTCCATGCAGAATCTGAGACCTCTCTTGTTCAAGATTGGGCCCAGTCTTTGAGCTGCAACATAAATGCATATTGATAGATATTTAGCAAATATATATATCTTATAAATGCATGCCGATTAGAACTGCAGTGTACAAGTGCAGCAGCATGTTCCTTTAAAATGGTTGTTTGGGGAATCCCCCGCCACCGTGTCCCAATTTGACAGCCCTTCGGTTGGGGGAGGGGGGGAGAGACAAATGGCTGTTTTTCATTGGATATCGTAAGTCCGTGTCGCTTGGTAACAATCCGTTTCTATTTTCTGATTGGTGAAGAGCCTGCCCAAAACCACGTCAAAGCTCGCGCCGGTACGTTGCCATGGGAAACGGGCAGCCACTCAGGTGGCCGGGTCTCAGAATGTCAGTAACAAAACCAGAAACAGAAATACCTGGAAAAACTCAGCAGGTCTGGCAGCATCGGCAGAGAAGAGCACAGTTGATGTTTCCAGTCCTCATGACCCTTCAACAGAACTAAGTAAAAATAGGAGAGGGGTGAAATATAAGATGGTTTAAGGGGGAGGGCGGGGGGAGAAGGGGGGGTGGTGGTTGTTGGGACAAGCAAGCAGTGATAGGAGGAGATAACCAAAAGATGTCACAGACAAAAGGGCAAAGAGGTGTTGAAGGTGGTGATGCGACGGAGGCGAAAGAACTGAGAGAATGGGATGGAGTCCTTACAGGAAGCGGTGTGTGAGGAGCTGTAGTCGAGGTAGCTGTGGGAGTCGGTAGGCTTGTAATGGATATTGGTGGACAGTCTATCACCAGAAATTAAGACAGAGAGGTCAAGGAAGGATTCTGTTCTGATGATGCTACCTTCAAAAACGGTTCCTCTGACATGTCCTCCTTCTTCCTTAACTGAGGTTTTCCACCCACGGTAGTTGACAAGGCCCTCAACCGTGTCCGGCCCATATCCCGCGCATCCGCCCTCACGCCTTCTCCTCCTTCCCAGAAACATGATAGGGTCCCCCTTGTCCTCACTTATCACCCCACCAGCCTCCGCATTCAAAGGATCATCCTCCGCCATTTCCGCCAACTCCAGCATGATGCCACCACCAAACACATCTTCCCTTCACCCCCCCGGCGGCATTCCGTAGGGATCATTCCCTCCGTGACACCCTGGTCCACTTCTCCATCACCCCCTACTCCTCAAACCCCTCCTATAGCACCTCCCCATGCGAACGCAAGATATGCAACACTTGCCCCTTCACTTCCTCTCTCCTCACCGTCCACGGGCCCAAACACTCTTTTCAAGTGAAGCAGCATTTCACTTGCACTTCCTTCAACTTAGTCTACTGCATTCGTTGCTCCCAATGCGGTCTCCTCTACATTGGAGAGACCAAACGCAGACTGGGTGACCATTTTGCAGAACACCTTCAGTCTGTCCACAAGCATCACCCAGACCTCCCTGTCACTTGCCATTTTAACACTCCACCCTGCTCTTTTGCCCACATGTCTGTCCTTGGCTTGCTTGCATTGTTCCAGTGAAGCTCAACGCAAACTGGAACAGCACCTCATCTTCCAACTAGGCACTTTACAGCCTTCCGGACTGAATATTGAGTTCAACAATTTTAGATCTTGAACTCCCTCCTCCATCCCCACCCCCTTTCCGTTTCTTCCCCCTCCCTTTTGTTTTTTCCAATAATTTACATAGATTTTTCTTTTCCCACCTCTTTCCATTATTTTTAAATCTATACCTTTTATGCCCTTTTAGTCTTATTTCACCCCACCCCCACTAGAGCTAACTGTACCTTGCTTGTCCTGCTCTCCACTCTTAATTAGCACATTCTTTTAGATAATATCACCACCTTCAACACATCTTTGTTCTTTAGTCTGCGACATCTTTTGGTTATCTCCTCCTATCACTGGCTGCTTGTCCCAACAACAACCCCCACCCCCCTTAAACCAGCTTATATTTCACCCCTTTCCTATTTTAATTAGTTCTGTTGAAGGGTCATGAGGACTCGAAACGTCAACTGTGCTCTTCTCCACCGATGCCGCCAGACCTGCTGAGTTTTTCCAGGTATTTCTGTTTCTGGTTTTTGTTTTGGATTTCCAGCATCCGCAGTTTTTTTGTTTTTAATCTCAGAATGTCGGTAACCATAGCAGCGGGGGAATGGAAGCGGCGGCAGGTGGCGCTGCGGAGCGCCTCCACGCTCGCGGGAACAGCACGGCCGGTGGTGGGAGGCCGACAATGCAGGCGGGCGGCGACCAGGGAAGGCGATTGGCGGACAAAGGGAGTGATAGGCAGCGCCAGCAGCCGGTCCGGGATCGGCCTCTTCGGGTGGGCAAGAGCAGGTCGCTGATTGGCGATGCCATGGTTATTCGATTGTGACGAGTTCTGATTGACAGGCGAGACAGGCGGTAAACAGTAGGACGGCGCGCAAATCGCGATGATTAATCAGAGTACTGTAAGGAGTGTGCACAAATCGACATAAAACGGCTCAGTTATCTCCGGGTAAGTGCATCTTACAACAACCGAATTTCCTTTCCCGGTGCATCTCCTTTATCTCTTTCTCGTGCAGTCGCGCTTCCATTATTCTGCCCAAGGAAAACCGTACAAAATAACTTCATTGTTTCTTTGTAAATATTGTTTCTGTACTGCAGCGTTGCAAACCCGTTGTCAAATCCAGCCCAGATTTCTTGATCTGGTGATAGTTTTCTTATCAAAAGAGCGCCCTGACCTTGTGGCAGATAAAAAAGCAGCCGTAAAACCACTTTTTGTTGTTTTACATGCTAACTTATAGGATGCTTTTTGACGCATTTAACTCACTTGTTCTCATTTCCGGGACATGTCAGGGCAGCAGATAGAGGCAAAAATACATAAACATAAACTGTTTTGCTGGCAAAGGGTTCTTGTTTTGGGCGCTCGGGATTGATTTTAGTTTACAAGTTAGAGGGTTGATTAGCCGCTATTGTTTTGACTTTGTATTCATTGTTTATCTTTGATCGGGATCGTGGGCTCGTTAACTAGGGTTCACAAAACTAGGAAATACAAACTTCAGTTTGGTGTTGGCAAGAAGTCATCGCAGAGCCTGTCCCTGGAGCCTGGTTGCATCAACCTAGCCCGGCTCCGATCAGCCTGCAAGTTGGATGTGAAACTGCCCAGAGGGAGTGCAATGGGTCTGAAACTTCCAAGAGGGAGTCCAATGGGTCTGAAACTGACCAGAGGGAGTCCAATGGGTCTGAAACTGACCAGAGGGAGTCCAATGGGTCTGAAACTGACCAGAGGGAGTCCAATGGGTCTGAAACTGCCGAGAGGGAGTCCAATGGGTCTGAAACTGACCAGGGGGAGTCCAATGAGTCTGAAACTGACCAGGGGGAGTCCAATGGGTCTGAAACTGACCAGGGGGAGTCCAATGGGTCTGAAAGTGATCGGGGCGGGGGGTGGGTGTCCAAGGGGTTTGAAACTTGGCTGAAGGAAACTCAGGTAGGAGGATGTTTCAGCTACCTGGAGATGGGGAAGAAGTGTTAATTGTAATTAATCTGCGGTACGGAGGGAGGGGTATGAAGTCCTGGATTGTTTGGGTTGCAGGGGGAGGAATTCTTATGATTGAAATTTTAGGGGTAGGGAAGAAGCAGGGCAACTTTCTGGGGTGAGGGGATGTCTCAGGTCTGGGGTGAGGGGGTGTCTCAGGTCTGGGATGAGGGGGTGTCTCAGGTCTGGGGTGTCTCAGGTCTGGGGTGAGAGGGTGTCTCAGGTCCGAGCTGCTCCGAGTTATGGGAAGATCAGTGACTTTTCCCTGGAAAATCCTGAGGAGCTGTAGGCGGCGCTGAGAGACAGGGCTTTCCCAACGAATTTCTGGATCGATCTCTCTGTATCTCCAGTATAATTCCCCTCATGACTCAGTCTACAAAATATCTGCAACTTCCTCTTCATGTTGTCTTATCGCTCACTCGCTGCATCTGCATTGTAACCTTGTGTGTATCTAACGTTGAATTGTAACTGTGTCTCGCTCCCTCACACGGCCTCTTTATTTGAAATGTAGCTTCTATAACTATAACTTCTGGACCTGTTGTACGCCGAGGTTCAATGTAATTCTGTGCTCCATTATGTCTATTCAGTGTAAGTCTGCTCCAATGTAACTCGGTGATGCACTGTGTCTAAGGTAACTTTTTCACAGTCTAAATGTTACATTCTATCTGATGCAATTTCCGGATACCCAATGTAACCCTCATCCAGTTTGGCTGTATAGTGAATGTATCTCTACCCGTCGCTCATTTTATTCAGTACTTCGCTCACTAACACTTGGACCCTCCCTCTAATGTTAATCCTGTGTATAGGTGGTGTCAGTAGGGGAGTCTCTCGCCTACCCTATCCCGTCTGATGAGTCAGTTCTCTCTCTCTCTCTGTTAAACTTTTCTCCCTCAGACTATCTGTTATTTTGTCATTTAGTCCTTACCCCATTCAGCAGAAATAATTGGGACTTTACAGCAACAATGAACAGTTTCCAGGCTGCAATAAGGTGAGAGCCAGAGGGCTCTAATAGAAGGCACCGCTGTATCCTGCTCCCCCTCTCTTTGGACTTTGGCTCTCTTTAATTGGGACCCTTATTAGCTGCTCCTTTGCCTGAAGGACTGCAATGTTTGTGCCGGCTCTGCCTGTGCTGGGGTGTGCAGTGAAGCGATCGCTTCTGATTTTCTCCCAGCTCGCCTGGGTCCTAGAGCCCGACGAAATATGATTCACAGTTTCAGCCAGCCAGGAACCAATTGCTGCTGACTGACGCTCTAGCGTTGATCTAAACGTAACATATTTCATCACCAGCGGCACCGCATCACTGGAATGTTTTTTTTTCCCATTTGGGAAGCATACCTGCAAATTGAGCATCCTGTTCGACCCTGAGCTAAACCTCTGACCCCCATGTTCTCCATCTCGAAGTCCACCTACTTTTACACTCGGTAATTCTCCTCTGCCTCAGCTAAGCAGCTGCTGAAACCCTCATCCAAGCACCTGTAGCCTCCCGATGTGACTTTTCCGATGCTTTCCTGGCTGCTTCCTGTTGTATGTTTTATAACTTGGATCGATGCAGAGATGACACTAGTTTGTATATGTGTGTAACAGGTTTTATTTACAGTGCTTTCAAATGTCTCCTCCATGCTTCAGCTCTGGTTTCCAGCTCTTTCTACTTCCACTTTTTTAAAATTTCCGTGTCCGCTCCCAGGCTTAATCAATCAAGCACATTGAGCATCAATAGTAAACAGGCTCACATAATCCAACACAGAATAATTGAATCATTGAACATTACGCCTCCTATTCCTCCCCCCACCCCCCACATAAATTTGAGATAATCCAAAAGTCTGACTCACCCACACCCCTGTCCACACTGACTCTCAGTTACCCAACACCTCAAATTTAAAAGCAAAATACTGTGGATGCTGGAAATCTGAAAGAAAAACAGAAAATGCTGGAAAAGTTCAGCAGGTCTGGCAGCATCTGTGGAGAGAAAAAGAGTTAACGTTTCGAGTCAAGACTCCGTGTGAAAACACCCCATGTGTTAAGACTTGAAACATTAAATCTGTTTTTCTCACTACAGATGCTGCCAGACCTGCCGAGTTTTTCCAACATTTTCTGTTTTTACCTCAAACGTAAGCCCCACATCCTCATATTTACATCTCTTCCGAGTTTCATACTTTCCTATCTCTGTAATCTTCACCCTCCTCCCACCAGCCACTCTCACCTCCAACTCTTCATCCAACTGGTACATCCATCCACCTCCTCCTTTGTCCCCTCTTGGAGGCTTCAACCATCTAGGTCCAACAATCTAGAATGCTTTCCCTGATTCTGTATACCTCTCTACCATCTCCTCCTGTGTGATCATCCACTGGAAGCTGTATCTTCAACCATCTGGATCCTAAACTCTGGAATTCGCCCTCCAAACCTCTCTGCCTCGCTATCTCTCCTCCTTTAAGACTTTCTATAAAATCCACCTCTTTGACAGAGCTTTTTGGCCACCCCTGCTAATATTTCCCAGGGCGTCCAATTTTTTAAAAAAATTGCTGCTACATGAATGCAAGTTGTTGTTGTAGTCATAGAGGCCTTCCCTACTTTGAAAATGGTCATTTACAAGCTCGGAGCATCCTCGAGTGCTTTGCAGCCAATGAAGTACTTCTGACTTCTGGTCACTGTTGGTAATGTAGGAAACCTGGCCACTAATTTGTGCACAGCAAGATCCCACAAGCGACAGCGAGGTAAATGAGCAAATCATCAGCTTTCGGGATCTTGGTTTGGGGATAAACGTTAGCAGGGACACGGGGGCTAGCTGCCCTGCTGTTCTTCAAAGTAGTACTGTGGGATCTAATGCATCCACCCGAGAGGGCAGAAGGGGCCTCATTTTAATGCCTCATCCAAAACACAGCTCCTCTAACAGTTCAGCACTCCACTCCTTCATTACTGCACTGGAGTATCAGCCTAGACTTGTGTTCTAAAGTCTCTGGAGTGGCACTTGAGCCCATAGCTTTCTGACCCGGAGCTGTATTAGCACTGTTCTCTCCTACTTTGTTTTAGGTATGCGTGATTTACTGCCAGACTTCCCGCTTCTGTTTGCGAATGACTTCTGACCACATGACCCCCAACCCCCACCCCCCCTCACGTCCCCCATCCCACCCCACCCCACGGAAAAGCAGTGAATTATCATAGGATATGCTTGCGCACAGCCAAGCTCTACTTGGCACTTGAGCACCTAATCGCTGGTGACAGTACTAAGGAAGTGCTATATTGTTCGAGGTGCTGACCTTGGGGTGAGATGTCAAACCAACATCCATCTGCTTTCTCAGGTGGATGTGAAAGATTGCACAGCACTATTTGAAGAGAAGAGGAGCAGGGATGATCTCCCCAGTGTCATGGCCACCATTTACCCCTCTGCAAAAACCAACAAAATAGATCAATTTGCCGCTTATCTCATTGGTTGTTTCTGGGTTCTTGCTGTGCACAAATTATTTACTGAATTTTCCTGCAAAACAGAAGTGATGGCCTTTCAAAATTATCTTCACGTAGCACCTTTGCAGTCTTCCCCCTGCATCTCCTGAAGACCTCATTCGTACTAGGGCATAGTTCCGCAGGTGCTACTCGTCCTTGTCCAAGTGTTGATTTTTCATAAGGAAGCCGAGGTGGGGGGAGTTGACCAACTATTCGACCATGACCCCTGTACCATCCGTACCTGGCATCTGCACACACCATTTTCCAAACACAGGTCATTGATTGGCGATCAAGAATGGCAGCCCATTCCTATCCTAGCCAACTGGGCCAATTGCGATGGCCCAAGTTAAGATTCGCTCATTCTGGTAATCCCTACAAATGCATGGGGTTTGGAAGGCAGGGGAGGAATTGGCAGCTTATGCTTATTCTCTAAGCTCAGCTGTGAGGCGAGATTGCCTGGGTGAGGTAACATTGGGTGCTCAGGAAGAGAAGTCAATCTGAGTCCTTCCTAGTCTCAACAGCCTCGTACCAGGCCAGATGGTGCATTGACCTACGAAGAGAGCTTTGTAAATCGTGCTGCTGGCGGGCAGTAGGATTTGTAGTGGTTGGAAAGCATTGTGTTGTGCTTGCTCCTGAGGTTTTGTTTTTTAGGATGATAATTGGAACAGGAGATGTAATGTGGTCTTCAGAATTTTGAAGGGTTTCAATAGAGGAGATTGTTTTCACAGGCTGAAGGGGCGATAACCAGAGGACACGGATTTAAGGTAATTGGGAAACGATGACGAGATTTATCTCAATGCAGCGAGTTGTTAAGATCTGGAAGAAATTGCCTGAGAGGTGGAGGCAGATCCATTCTTAATTTTCAGAAGGGAATTGGATACATACCTGAAAAGAAATAAAAATTGCAGGGCCATTGGGAAGAGCAGAGTTGCAATAATGATATCGCTCTTTCAAAGGGCTGGCACGGACATGATGGGCCAAATGGCCTCTTCTGTAAAATATGATCCTATATAAAGGAATCCGACATGCTTGCAGCATATTGGTGCTTCGTTGTGTGTGCTGGGCAAAGCAGCAACCATTTATGTAAGCTTTTTTTCTTTATGATATTAGTTTTAACAGAATGGCCTTAGACCTCAGAGATTCTGGTATCCTCTAGTATCTTCTACCTGTAGATCTAGAGTAATATCAGCCTGTTATTAGCTACGCAGCAATGATGCTTATCTATGGCCCAGCCCATTATAACTGGATTCAGCGGACAAATGACCAATCCATTCACAGGAGGTGGGTTGGTTATTTAAATATTATGATCCATTTGAACAGTTATTCTATTTTTAACTCCACGTCAGTGGGTTCTCCCAAGCCTTGGGAAACAGAACATGCGGAAGGAGACACGAACGATTGAATCCATGAAGTAAAGTGCCTTTACAGCACTGCTAGTGGGCCAGGAGGAGCAGGAGTGCTTTCTCTAGGCCCAACCAGTTACCTAATAAACCCCCACCACCCCGACCCCCATCACCCCACAATATGCCTGCTTCTCCGCCACCATCATCAGACCACGCCCCCCCCCTCCCCCCCCAAATCCCGAAAACACCACCAAATCAATCCCCCCCCTCCAATCCCGAAAACACCACCAAATCAATCCCCTGACCACTGCAGGACATACTTCCGGGTTTGCTGACCTCAAACGAGATCCCCGTGCTCTCCAATCTGAGAGTTAAAATGCAGGCCTTGGTGTCCAACCCAGGAATGGCAAAGGTGGCACTGTCCTAATCTATGCCCAGTGTTCCCCCAGCTGGGGAACAAGGCGTCCACCCAGGGACCCCACCGTGGAAATGGCTGCTTTTCATGATTATGCTTATAGAATAGCGGCTCAACCCAATCCTGCCTGTACCTTATGGCCAGACAGATGCGTGTACAAAAGTCACTGAAGTAGCTACAGGAAATGTATCCATAGCTGGTTTTCTTCTCCTTAGTCACTGGGTTTGTAATCCAGGAGGATTCTCCATGAATTAAGGGTTAATCTCCAGGACACTGCTGTGAACAACACAGGAGAAACATCACTGGGGCATTTTAAACAAACAAAGGTGCATTCTTTTTCATTTTCTCTGAGCACCGTTGTTTATTAGTTACAGAAATATCGGAGGTGGGGGAGAAAGGCTTCTTAGATTAACAGGCCAAATCCATCCAATCAGGTGACCAAGAGCCTGTTTGCCTTCCAATTGATGTAGGAAAGGGGTGTGCAGCAGGGTGGTTGTGTCAGGCAGCCAATGGTGGGGGCTTGGGGCAGGCAGTTGGAGGTGGGAGGCCATCGTGTCAAAACCTCCTGGAATATATCCAACCAGAGTTGGGCAGTCTTACTTACCCAGGGTCCTTAGGACAATTTTAGTGCCCCCTTTCCTCAATGCTGCTGTTTGCGATTGTGTAAGAAATCAATAATTGAACCTGCGGTATTCTGGTTTGAGTCAGGGTTACTGCGGTGTGGATGACCCAGTAATACACCGCATTTCCCACTGGGGGTGCTCTTGGTGGAGTTCTAGGAATATTCCCTTTTGGCCACGGAATGGTGTACGACAAAGGGGGTTCATGAAAATAAAAAAGGGAACAAGGGGGAGAAGGACAATGGAACAGAATATAATACAAAAGATAAACTATTATGAAAGCCTGCGGCTTTTCTGAATGATGCAGTTAAGTAATTCATTGAGATGAAAGGCTGGCCTTTCCACGTGATGTCCCACAGAGAGATAAGTAATCATACAGTGGGCAAGTCCCCACACCACACAGGGAACTGGACATCTGTCCATTTGAGTCTGTGGATGCAGCCTGATACTTATCTGATTAGAGGTCTTCCTAGGGTTTGACTAAATGGCCAGCATCCCACCACCCCCACCTCTCCTCACTGTGGAGAGGGAATATCAAAGAGCATCCAAAGTTTACTGCTCTCCACTTGGCCAATAATATAATGGCAACCAGATGTAAGCAAGGTTGCTGCTTCTCTTTATTATGCTGGATCCTTTTGAGTGTCTGTCAATGGGGAGGGCATGGGTAGACATAAGAAGGAAAGACTTGTATTTATATAGCGCCTTTTGTGACTTCAGGACAACCCAGGTGCAGTACAGTCAATAAAGTACTTTTTTTTTTAAGTGTGGCCCCTGTAGTAATGTAGGAAATGTGGCACAGCAAGGTTCCACAGACAGCAATGTGTTAATGACAAGGTAGTCTGTTTTAATGATGCTGGTTTGCGAGACATGTATTAGCCAGGACGCTGGGTACAACTCCCCTGCTTTTCTTTGAAGAATGCTGTGGGATCTTTTACATTCACCTGAGAGAGCTGATAGGACCCTGGTTTAATATCTCATCTAAAAGGCAGCATTTCCTCAGTATTGCAATGAGTGTCAATCCAGATTTTGTGTTCAAGTGGGACTTGACCCCACAATATTCTGATTCAGAGGAACAAGTGCTATTAACTGAGCCACAGCTGACATCTATGTAGTGCTGCTATCCAAAGTATGCTTTATGTCTCAAAATACCAAATAATGAGCCAAACTCTTTCTCGCACTGTTGACTGAGGGAGGAATGTTGTCCAGGGCAATTCCCTTCTCTTCTTCCAATGGTGCTGTGGGATCACCGAGGAGGCATGCCAATGTTCAGTCTAACATCTGCTCATAAGGATGGGCTTATGATAACTCAGCATTCCCTCATCATTAACCTGGAATGCCAGATTCCAGAGCAAGGTTTGAACACATGGACCTCTGACTGTAACTGTAAGCATGCTGAGTTGAGCTAAAGTTGGCATTGGCCCACACCACAAATGCTGACTAAGCACTGTGATTTGTTCTCCATTTCATAGATGTGCGCGCACACACACACACACAAAGATGTGTGCACACAGACATACACGCATACATGCATGCACACAGACACACATACAGATATATACACACACATGTGTGTACATGTACACACATTTTTCTGGGTCAAAATCCTGGAACTCCCTCCCTAACAGCACTGTGTGTGTACCTACACCACATGGACTGCAGCGGTTCAAGAAGGCAGCTCACTAGATACTGGAAATCTGAAATAAAAACAGACCATGCTAGAAAAACTCAGCAGGTCTGGCAGCATCTGTGAAGAGAGAAACCGAGTTAGGGTGTGTTTTTGGCAGGGGTACAAGTAAAATATGACCGGTGGGCCAGCCCATCCACCATTTTTTAAAAAATAATTAACCGGGCAATCGAAAGTGTTACTAAGCCAATTAACCTGAATATTATAGAAACTATGCTGCCCATGCCATAATACTGTTGGCGTGAGCAGGTGGGCAGGAGTGGGAAGGCCATTTTTTTAACCCAACTGGTTAAGAGGTGGGAAGGAAGGGGGGGTTTGCATCCTGTGCACATTAGGATAACCCTCCCACAAGGTAACATACCCCCTTTATACCTTGCCACCTGGCCTCCAAATCACCTTCCACCCCCACTTTTCCTCGTCCCTAGGGTGATCTTGGTGCCCTAAAAGCCCAGGACTTACCTTAGTCCACGATCCATTGTTCTTTTTCCCAGGGCTTGCTTGCAGTCCCAGCAGTGCCCACTGCTGAGTCCTGGCGCTGCTGAGACTGCTAGAGCTGCTGGCCTCTGAGGGCTGGAAGGCCCACCCTCTGTCCTTATAGGCCAACCCCAGTGTGTTGGTGTTGAAGTGGCCTTTTTTTTAAGTCGATTGGTTTGAAACTGACTTTTGTAACAGGGGTGGGCTGTGGGCAAGCAAAATGCCCCCACCCTCCAGCAAAATTCAGTCCGTTAACTCTCTTTTTCTCACAGATGTTGCCTGACCTACTGAGCGTTTCAAGCTTTCTGCTTTTGTCTCTGTTTTCCAGCATCTGCAGTATTTTAGCTTTTGTCTTAGCACTCCCTCGCGGGGCGTGGGGTGGGGTTGGGGTTGGCGCAGGCGCGGTGAGGGGTGAGGGGTATCAGCCTAGGTTTTTGTTCTCAAGTGCCTGGAGTGAGACTTAACCCTCACAACCTTCTGACTCAGGCCAGAGTGCTACCCCCCCCACACCGTGAGCCACAGATGACACTTGTTTTGCAGACAAACACAACACAAGCAGTGAGGAAAGAGCTGTTAATCGGTGTTTGCTGAGGTAAGGTGTCAATCGGGGCTGCTTTTCCCTTGATTCACGGGCGCTGGCACCTGCCTGGTGGCAATACAAATGCACTTTCAGACAGTTCACTGCTCGTCTCTGAATAGTACAAGACCTTTGACAGCTACCTAAACGGACAGGTGAAAACTTTGATACCTCATCTGAAGGGAGACTTCACCCCCCCTCCACCTGTCAGCCTGGCTCTGTGCTTTTCAATCTTTCCTATATGCAGGACCCCCCCCCCCCACCCTGTAAATATGAACATATTCCTGGGAACCCCTTTTCCCTGTAAATATGGACGTCTTCCTGGGAACTGTCTCCCCCTGGAAATATTAACACATTCCTGTGCAGACCGCTGCAAATATCAACACATTTATTATTGTTAAACGTTTGCATGTGAATGGATGTATTATGTATAAAATGTACAGGTCAGTCTTCCATTGTCGGTGCACTTAAGAGGCACATTGTAGAAAGTGGTGGTAGATGAGGATATTGTTGCAAAGGCACAGAGTGTCCAGGAGGTCGCTGTTAGAGGTGTGAGAGGGTGGTAAGCCTCTGCTGACCCTCAGCTGCTCCTGCTGAGTGTGAGGGAGTGGAGGCTGCAGTACCACATCCTGCTGGAGGGGGCAGTGTGACTCAGGGCTGTGCAGACTCCTGGCTTTGGTCTGGGAAGTAGCAGGGAATTTGGAAGCGATTGGTAGATGTATAGCACAGCCGAACCTTGCTCACAGATAAAACCTTACGTTGCCCATGAATTTATATGCTCGAAGCAACACTTTTACCAGAACACATAGGAGTAAATGTAATCTTCCACCAGGCTCTGCAGTAGCACAAGACAACTGAGAGAATCAGTGCTGTGGTTAACTCTGGTTTATCACAGCTCTCAGTGCCCCTGAAATCCAGAGTTTGTTGTCTTTTTCTATTGTACCATGATATTCTTCCTTCCTCTGGTGAAGGTGTTGACTCTCACTGCAGCCCCTCGTACTTTTCCTCAGTGTGTAATCTTCGAGGCCGGCCCCAGACAGCGAATGCAAGCAATTTGACCATGAGAAGCTTCACAGCCAGTCCTGACTAGCCTCTCTGCACGTCATCTTCTCAATGATAGATAGCGATCACACGGACGGAATCTGGCCAGCCCAGAGGCTCTTCTGTCCCTTGTGAAAAGGGTCCCAACTGATACCCTGTGATAAACAAATTCAGCACAGACTAGACGAGAGATTAAAAAGGACACTTCTGCTGACTGCGCTGCTGTGTACCTGGTCATGTGGTGCATAAAATAAACCTATTCCCAGTGCAGCAGAGCTCATCCTAATTCACCCTCCCTGCAGATCCAGTGTTTTATTTAAAGCTTCATTTCACTGCATTTATTTGACTGAAAGAAGGGCTCGCATTTATATAGCACCTTTCAAGTCCTCAGGACATCCTAATGCACTTTACGGCCAATTAAGTACTTTTTGAAGTGTATCGCTATTGTAATGTAGGGAAATGTGACAGCCAATTTGCACAGGGCAAGGTGCTACAAACTAATGAGATCAATGATCAGATAACCTGCTTCACTGATGTTGCTGGAGTGATAAATATTGGTTAGACACCAGGGAGAACTCCTGTGCTCTACTTCGAAATAGTGCCATGGGATCATTCACGTCTACCTGAGAGGGAAGGTGGGAACTTCAGCTTAATGTCTCACCTGAAAGACAGCACCAAACATGCTCCCGGCCCTCTAACATTCATGGGAAAGGCAATGTTGGGTGTTTAATGTGGTGGTTACACCACAGGGTGCTGCTGTGCCTACACAGACAGAAGGCCCGAGATTTATAATCCCAACAGCGTAGAATGGGAGTGCACTTGCTCCTAGCTGCACTGATTTATGGATCTCCCGATGCCCACATTGGAAAGTGTCCAATTAGCACACACATTTATCTAACTGATGGCGTTGGGTGCTTGGGACGAGTTCCGTGGATGACAAGAATGTAGCCACTTCTCTGTGTTTACTGATACTGTGTGGTGAAGTGGTGGGATGCAGCCTTGTGCCCATCTTTGAGGGTAGTGTGGGTTGAAGCCTTGACAAATAACTTGGCTTACTTAAGGCAGCAGCTGTGTAGGAGGTCACACAGGCATGGTTAGTGTGGTTAGAAATTAAACTTGGCGTGAAACAGTTTCTCCTTATTCACCCTTTCAAAACTCTTCATAAGTTGAAAACCTTTATGAAATTTCCCATGCATCTCCTCAGCTCCGAGGGGGAAAATCCCTATTGTTATCACTGTCGATTCCCTCTCGAGGAAATGTGACCATTAGATGAAGCTCTTCACTTTGGTCGTGAGAAGAAAAAAGCAGAATATTTTTTAAAAGTTGAGAAGCTTCTAATTGTTGATGTTCAAAGATACTTGGTTGTACTTGTACAAGGAATGCAGAAAGTTACCATGCAGGTGCCGCAAGCAATTAGGAAGGCAAATGGCATATTGGTCTTTATTGCAAGGGGATTGGGGTATAAGACTAAAGAAGTCTTGCTACAATTGTACACGGCTTTGGTGAGACCACATCTGGAATACTGTGTGCAATTTTGGTCTCCATATTTAAGGAAGAAAATATTTGCATTGGAGGCGGTACAGCAATGGTTCACTAAATTGGCCCCTGGGATGAGGGGGCTGTCCTATGATGAGAGACCGAGTAAATTGGGTCTATATTCTCTGGAGTTTAGAAGAATGAGAGACAATCTCATTGAACCCTACAAGATTCTGAAGGGGCTTGATAGGCTGGATGCGGAGAGATTGTTTCCGCTGGTTGAAGTCTAAAACACGGGGGAAAGCACAGTCTCAAGTCAAGGGGCCTATCATTTAGGATTGAGCCGAGGAGAAATGACTTCACTCAAAGAGTTGTGAATCTTTAGAATGCTCTACCCCAGAGAGTTGTGGGTGCCCCACAACTGTTGAATGCATTTAAGGCTAGGACAGACAGATTTTTAGTGCCTCAGGGAATTAAGGGATATGGGGATGGGGTGGGGAAAATGGAGTTGAAGCCCAAGGTCAGCCATGATCGTACTGAATGGCGGAGCAGGCTCGATGGGTCGTGTGGTCTACTCCTGCTCCTATTTCTTGTGTTCTTTTGATTACTGTTCAGTGACATAGAAGCTTTTGGGTCAGTCTTGAGCATTCCATTGCCATCTCGATCTTTGTAGTGATTTAAGCGAGAACAGCTGAATGACAATTATAAAATATACCGCCAATAAACTTTTTAAAACTTGCAACACTTCAATGAACCCTTCTGTCTTCCATCAATTTGGATTAAATGTGCCCAGTGCAAAAGATTAGTTTGCTGTGGCAGGTCATTCTGGACTGGTGAACAAGGCTAATGACTGATCCTTTCTATAACCAGTGACTAGCTTGAATAACCTTGACACACCATCAGCTTACAACCATTAAGATCCTTTTAAGATTGGAGGATTGTTCTTAGGCAATAGGCTATGCTGGCTAGGTTCCATTTATTGTACATCTCCAGTTAGCCTGAGGCCATTAAGAGTCAATCACATTGGATAGGACTGAAACCACATGTAAGGCCAGACTGGGTAAAGGTGGACATTAATGAACCAGTTGGGTTCTTTTTGTTCCAATAATCTGGCAGCTTTACATGGTCAGTTCTCTGGTGGGGACCACCAAGTTTCCCAACTTGTAATGGTGGAATTTTGTACTCACAATCCACCTGGGTTCCTAGTCCAACCCCTTAACCCAATAAATAGTCCACAACTGTGAAGCTATCACACAAATCATTCAAATTGGATGAGGGCAGGCGGAGGTTAAATGTCAGGGGCCTTTTGCTTATGCACAAATCCAGCAGGATGATGCCTGACTATCCATTCACCAGGACATGTTTTCTTGTATTTTAGCCCCTTCCCCTCTGCCACCCGTGGAACCAGCCCTCTTCCTGGGTACAGTCGCTGGCGTTTGCCCTTTGACAATTCTAGTTGCTCCTTATAATTCAGAACTGTTTTTGGTGCTAGAAAAACTATCCAAGTGATCCAATAATGTTATAATAGAAAACAGGGAGCTGAATGCCCAAACTAAATTTGAACCACTAGATAGTTTGAATCAAGTCTGGACTGTACCTCTTGCAGGGGAAGGCTGCAAGAGTTCCCCCAAACTGTGCCTAACCTCTATGGGTTGAGGTAAGTGGATCACAGGCACTCCGTGTGGGATAAAAAGAAAAAGTACTCGTGTGAGGGTTGAATATCTAAAGCCAAAACAGTTCGATGCTATATTTAAATTATATTAAAAAATTTAAAAAATTTTGTTAGAGTTTGCTGCCGAACCCTTTGTTTATTTTTATAGCTCAGAGATGATTTAAATTCAGTTCGGATCTGTATTTTGCCTAGAGAAGAAACTATATATATATATATATATATATATTATATATACCTATGTAAATCATTTCACATCAGTAAAGCCAACTCAGAGCTATGCTTCTTCCTGTTATGAAGCGTGGCAAACAACCAGAGGCCAGAGCTCCCTGTGTAGGCCGCTTCCTCTCCCCTTCTTCCTCCCCTTGCGCTTGAATGTGGAGGTAAACATTACTTTCTCATAGAGCTGAGAGAAAAACCACAAAAGTGGCTGAACCAGGGCGCGTGCTCGCTAAATATATCAGCCCGTGGCCAAACGGCGGAAGTCAGACTGCTGCACGATACCCGTGCTAGTGAGTTTGGACTCAGATGACTAAGCAGTTCATCTCTAGAATTAACAAATGCAGGAAGGCTTCCATCTCCACAAGGCCTGTAGGGCCCTGAGGCTGTACCAGGCCGCTAGGTCAGATCAGGAGAGGGGAGGTTAAGTATTTGGAGTTTATAAGTGAGCTGCTTCGCATTCAGTTGCTCCCCTTTCCCTATTTTTCCTATCCATGTGGAATTTCAAATGGAAGAAGATATTCGTGAACACGTTTCGCTATGAGGATCTCAATTTAAAATTCAATCACTTAACCCCAGTAACCTCTCTCCTCAGCACCCTGTGTTACTGACTGTATCTCCACTGATGTTAAACCAGTTCCCTCACACTGTCACTCAGTAACCCCTGTCCCCCAGCACCCTGTGTTACTGACTGTATCTCCACTGATGTTAATCCAACTCCCTCACACTGTCACTCAGTAACCCCTCTCCCCCAGCACCCTGTGTTACTGACTGTATCTCTGCTGATGTTAATCTAGCTCCCTCACACTGTCACTCAGTAACCCCTCTCCCCCAGCACCCTGTGTTACTGACTGTATCTCTGCTGATGTTAATCTAGCTCCCTCACACTGTCACTCAGTAACCCCTCTCCCCAGCACCCTGTGTTACTGATTGTATCTCTGCTGATGTTAATCCAGCTCCCTCACACTGTCACTCAGTAACCCCTGTCCCCCAGCACCCTGTGTTACTGACTGTATCTCCACTGATGTTAATCCAGCTCCCTCACACTGTCACTCAGTAACCCCTCTCCCCCAGCACCCTGTGTTACTGACTGTATCTCTGCTGATGTTAATCTAGCTCCCTCACACTGTCACTCAGTAACCCCTCTCCCCAGCACCCTGTGTTACTGACTGTATCTCTGCTGATGTTAATCCAACTCCCTCACACTGTCACTCAGTTACCCTGCTCCCCCAGTGTCCTGTGTTACTGACTGTATCTCTGCTGACGTTAATCCAGCTCCCTCACATTGTCACTCAGTAACCCCTCTCCCCCAGCGCCCTGTGTTACTGACTGTATCTCTGCTGATGTTAAACCAGCTCCCTCACACTGTCACTCAGTAACCCCTCTCCCCCAGCACCCTGTGTTACTGACTGTATCTCTGCTGATGTTAATCTAGCTCCCTCACACTGTCACTCAGTAACCCCTCTCCCCAGCACCCTGTGTTACTGACTGTATCTCTGCTGATGTTAATCCAGCTCCCTCACACTGTCACTCAGTAACCCCTCTCCCCAGCACCCTGTGTTACTGACTGTATCTCTGCTGATGTTAATCCAGCTCCCTCACACTGTCACTCAGTAACCCCTCTCCCCCAGCACCCTGTGTTACTGACTGTATCTCCACTGATATTAATCCAGCTCCCTCACACTGTCACTCAGTAACCCCTCTCCCCCAGTGTCCTGTGTTAATGACTGTATCTCTGCTGATGTTAATCCAGCTCCCTCACACTGTCACTCAGTAACCCCCGCTGCCAGCACCCTGTATTTCTGACAGGCTGGAATCTTCCGTTCTTGAGTCAAAGTTTGGTGGCGGGAGTGATTCCTGCTATGGGGCGGGGCAGCTGACTACACGTGAATTTGCACAGTTCAGCTCATTACATAAGCAGCTTGCCAGTTCTTGCAGGGGGGACAAGCAGGAAGTTGCTGTCCCTGCCATTACCTCATGGGGTCGAGGGCCCCGCGTCATATTTAAGAGGCACCCGGACTGCCTGCACTATCCCTTCCACCTTTGCCCGGCCACTACTCCACCCTTCCCTGCTAACCCTTCCTTCCTTTCCTTGGTCATACTCCACGCAACTTGCACTGCCACCACCTGGTCTCGAGCAGAGACGGGCATTTACAGACTCTCCCCAAAGAGGACAACGCAGCGGTCACTCACTGTTAATCATGGAAGAGCTCCACCTGACTAGGTGCATGCTGCTCCTGTACAGTCGTGAAGGTGAACGTTCCAATTGTTCACTGGAGGGGAGTTTAATTTGGAGGGGGGAACATAATTCCAGTGAGGTGGCTTTTTAATGAGCATGTATGACATGCTAATACATGCAATGCCTATTTTAATCATTTGAGATAAAATGACAAAACCCCCTTGATTAACAAGATAAAAGTGTCCATGTGCAGCTGAGTCAATTATCATTAGCCGTGGCACCACACCTTTGTTAATAGTATGGTATTGGATCTTGTGAAGGACACTGCGTCTGGTGAAAGGCGCTATATAAATGTAAGCCATCCTTTCTTTCTCCTGATGTGGTAGTAGTTCCCTCATTGCCAGGTGTGTCCGATGCCTCACTGAGGAGGTCCACCTTCACACTTGAGTCTGGAGAGGGAATTGTTAGCTTGCTAGTCATGGGGCTGCATCACAACCCCCTGTCTCTCTGAAATTGTTTCTCTCTGTGCCTCTCAGTATCAACCCTCTATGTCTCGGTGACTCTGTTTTTCTGTGTTTCTGTTACTCTTTGTGTCTGTCTTGTTATTGGTTCTGTGTGTCTCTGTTTCATTGTGCCTTGGATTCTCTCTCTCTCTCTCTCTCTCCCTCTCTTTCTCTGTTGTTTCTGTGTGTATGTGTGTTTCTCTGTATCTGTCTCTATTTGTTGCTCTGTGTCTCTATCTGTTTCTGTGTATTTGTTTCTCTCTCTGTTACTGGTTCTGTGTTTTTGTCTATTTTTGTCTCCATGAAGCAACTTGGAGAATTTATTTTGAACTTAAATGTGCTATATCTAGATTGAAGTTGTTCTATCTGTTTTCTGGGTGTGTGGCTCTGTGTCTTTGTGCCTGCTTGTGTGGGTTTGTGTGAGGGCCTGTCTCTCTGTTCACAATTCTATGTTTGTTTCCTTTTGGCTTTGTGGGATTGTTCCTCTCTGTTTCTATGTCTCTCTCTCTCTCGCTCTCTCTCTCTACACCCACCTGTGACTGTGTAAACAAGGCCACATTTGCTCAATAGCACAGTGACAGTATTATGAAGTGACTGACATCATTTACAGTAAAATGTTGGCTTCTCACAGATGTCCTGCCTCCCCTGTGGTTGTTTTTAGCTTGTGTTTTTAAGAAATCTATATTGTGCAAATCTGCAGCAAGGTGAAAGTACTTTAGAAGAAGCCAGATGTCATCTGAATGGCACGCGCCACCCTACCTTTTGTAAGGCCCCCAGAACCGAATGTTAACCTCACTGCCAGCCTTGGTTCAGACAGTAAGCACTCTCACCTTGAGTCGGAAAATTGTGGATTCAAGTCCCAGGGACTTGAGCCCATAATCTCAACTGACACTCCAGTGCACTATCGAGGGAGTGCTACACTGTTGGAGGTGCCATCTTTCAGAAGAGATGTCAAACCGAGGCCCCATCTGCCCTCTCGGATGGATGTAAAAGATACCACTGTATGATTTGAAGGAAGGAATGGGAGTTCTCTTTGATGGCCTGGTCCATATTTATCCCTCAAGCAACATCACTGAAACAGGTCATCTTGCCATTTATCTCACTGCTGTTTGTGGGAGCTTGCTGTGCACAAATTGGCTGCAACATTATTAGAGTGACCGCGCCTCGGCAGCACTTCATTGGCTGTAAAGTGCTTTGGCGGCGGCAAATGTTGCAAAAGGCATAATATAAATGCATAATAGATCAGATTTCCATGCATCCCTCCCCCCTCCACTCCCCAGAGGCACTGTCACTGCAGAGGGTTTGTATGTGACCTGTTACTATGTCCCTATAGGATGGAAGCTTCTGGTGATTGCCTATTTTCAGGCAGGCTCATTTCCGGGTCCCGACAGTCTACAGTGCTCACTGGCAATCTTCGGGGAGGGGGCCTCCTGATTGACCACCTCCACGACCTCCGCCCGGCTAAGGGAGGGGCGGGCACTGCTCAGGCAGAAAGGAGAGCACAAGGCACCTCAAAGTGGAGGCACCCTTGGAAGCATGGGCGAAATTTTGAAAAGGAGCTGGTGGGGCTCTCGGAGCAGAGGGGTACGCCTCTGGAGGGTGCGTTTGGGCCATGGGTGCGGCCTCCTCTACCCACGCTCCCGCCATGCCTCCAGCTCAAATGGCCACCCCGGGGGCCACTCCCACGGGGCTACAGGGCTCGACACTCAATGGGAGTCCACTCCGATGTCGGAGCTATTCCTGTCCCTCTCATTGGGAATCTAATTGATCATTTTTGATTCCCCCAGTGATTTGTCTCCTTAAACTACAAAGATTCACAGCTTTGTCGCGAGAAGTCAGGAACCTGGATGTAGTGAGAAGGCAAACAGGAAACGTTAAGCCCACAAACTGCGGACTGAGACAAGATGCATTCACCTGTAATTTGATTTTACCATTTCCTTTGTATCTTCCCTTAGGAACCTTCCTCCACATCCCTTCCCAAGAAAACTCAACCCGAAAAGCAAATTCGAAAGCCGGTGTTGGATGACATGGATCTGTCTGAGGCGGAGGAGCTCGATAGCGATGATGAAGTGTTTGACCAGGACTTGACGGCCCCTGACAGTGGCTACAGTGACACCAGTGGGACCTACGCGGCTGGTGCCTCTCCAACCTGGAACTCAGCCCGCCAGCGGTTGTTCTCTCCAACACAGTCAGTGCACTTCCATGGAGCAGGGTGTGGCCGGGAGGAACAGTGTGACAGAGGGACTCAAACCTCAAGCTGCACCCCCCCGCCTATCCACCCACAACCAGCCATGTTACCAAGCGGAGTTGGAAGTGAGCCCCAAAGACTATTCTATGGTAATCCTTGTCCGCCACCTGCTTCAGTCTCAGTTAATTTAATTCATATGCTTGGGTTGGATGGTTAACATCGTGTTAGGTAATGGAGTACTTGCACATCTTGCCTTCAAGATTGATATTCTGTGTGAGGGTGTGGTGAGCTATTTTCAAACAGTGTCCGTTATGGATCATAGGACTTAAGAGCAAGAGTAGGCCATTCAGCCCTTCAAGCCTGCTCCACCATTCAATAAGATCGTGGCTGATCTGGTTGTGGCCTCAACTCCGCTTTCCTGTCTGCCCCCCATAACCCTTGACTCCCTTGTCTATGAAAAATCTGTCTCATCCCGCCCCGACTAAATTCAATGACCCAGCCTCCACTGCGCTCTGGGGAAGAGAATTCCACATACTACCGACCCTCTGAGAGAAAAAAACTCTCCTCATCTCTGACTTAAACTTTTTAAAACTATTGTCCCCTGATTCTAGTCTTTCCCACGAGTTGAAACATCCTCCCAGTGTCTACCATATCAAATCCCCTCAGGATCTTATATGATTCAATAAGATCACCTCTCATTCTTCTAAACTCCAATGAGTATAGGCCCAACTTGTTCAACCTTTTCTTTATTCTCCTCTGGGACTTGGTTTCAAATCAAATGCAAATCAGTGGAAGAGAAGTCATCACTTTTTCTCCTCTTCTTTCTAAATCTCTGACTGACCCCTTGGTCTATCTCTGCATCCCTCCTTTCCTATTCTTTGCCTATCCCTTTTTGTTCTCATCCTTTTCTGCTCTTTCCCTCCCCACCTCTTCTCTCTACCTGTTCTCGCTTCCTCTCCTATTTCTCTCTTCCCCCTTCCCCTTGGCCCTGAATTTAACCCATTCCAAACCCATTCACTTACAGAAACATGGCTAGGTCACCCGACAAACAGCCCGCTGGCACTTACTGTCTAGTGTCAACCAAGGAGGCACTGTTCCCTAGCAATGAGAAGCAGGGAGAAAAGTGGATGAAAATTGGAGAATAGCAGTTGTGCATAGGCTGAGGATGGAAGAGCACAAACCTGTGCCTCTTCTATCTCTCAACGGAGACTTTATCCAATCAATTGAATGGGCGGGCCAATAAAATGGAAGATGTGGAACCAGTATGGCCTAGAAATTTGGGAGCGGCTCCCTTTGGGAGCTTGTCCCGCACAGGGTAAATATCCTGGACCAGAATGATGAAGCCTGTAGAGCCCCAGATATTGGGCTCGACTTCACGATCGTGAGGCCAGATTTGTGGGAGTAACTGCTGCCTCGGGGCAAACCGATGTTGTGGGAGGCCCTGGAATGAACTTTAGACCCCTTATTTGAATATCCAAATTTCCGTTCCTGCTTTGGATACAGGGCGTCTCTGTGGATACAGGGGATACAGGACGCCTCTGTGGATAAAGGACGTCTCTGGATAAAGGACGCCTCTGTGGATAACGGACGCATGTGGCACATTTCCAGCTGGAAGTAGGTGCATGTTTCCTGCCCGCCATTTTGGGGCCTTGGATGTCTGCATAGTGCCTGAAAAATGTCTGCTACATGGCTCAATTTCTAGACCTATACGTACAATCGAAATATATATAAATAGGAATAATGTTATTTTTAAGCGGCCTATCAGTCATTTGTAACTTGAGAAAAAAATAATTGAAAGATATTCATAGCAGTTGAAATGAGGTGGAGATCATGGAAAGCAGAATAAATGGGGCGATAAACGGTGCCAAAATAGTAATAGTCACTGCAATTGCATGACACCCAGTATTGACAATACTTGAATGTGGGGACTGATTAAATGGTGAAGAACCTTTCAGAAACAGGCAAGATCCAGAATCTTCTCTGCAACCAAGAGCCAGTAAAGAAAAGGTGTGGGGGGGTGTGAGGGGTTGGGGGGGTGGGGGGTGGGGTGGCCTAAGCAAGCTGGGTTGATATGTGTCAGCTGTGGCTCAGTGGGGAGCACTCTCTTGTGTTTGAGTCAGAAGGTTGTGGATTCAAGTCCTATCCCAGAGACTTGGGGATTTTGGCAGATGTTCACCGTGCAGCACTGACTGTCTTTCAGATGAGGTGTTATTTTAGATGGATGTAAAAAATCTCACTGCACTATTTGCAGAGGAAAAGGAGATCTCCCTGGTATCCTAGCCAGTATAATTAAAACAGATGATCTGGTCATTGTCACATTGCTTTTATGTGGGAGCTTGCTGTGCAGAAACCGTTGTGTTTGCTACATTTGAGACCAAACAAACTCTGCTGACTAAGATCAGGAAGAGACAGTTGCAATTTCTTGGGCACATAATCCGAAATTGTGATTTAGAAAGTCTGAAGCGGATGGGAAAGATCGATGGTAAAAGAGATTGAGGTAGGCAAAGAATGACCTTTCTCAAGAGCCTTGCAAACTGGATGAATGTACCACCAATGAAGATGATCCATTCCTCCAAAGTGAGATTAACATGGAGGTCCATGGTCACCAATTCCCTCTCAGGGCATGGTACCTGAAGAAAGAGAGAGAGAGAGTTTGCTAAATTACAACATTGACTACACTTCAAAAGTACCTCATTGAACGTAAAGGACTTTGGGACTTTCTGAGGACAGAAAAGGTGTTGCACATGTACGCTGATGACAGCCAGCTCTACCTCAACACCAGCTCTTTTCGCACCTCCACTGTCTCAAAGTTGTCTAAAAGCTTATCTGACGTACAGAACTGGATGAGCAGAAATTTTCTGTGAATAACTATTGGGAGGACTGAAGCCATTGTCTTTGGTCACTGACACACGTTCTATAGCCACCAACTCTGTACCTCCCCTGAGGCTAAACCAGACTGTTCACAGCCTTGGTCTCACCAAGATGAACTTCCAACCTTGTATTCGTGCCATTATCAAGACCACCTCTTTCCACCCCTGTAACATTGCCCGCCCCTGCCTCAGCTCATCTGCTGCTGAAACCCTCATTTAATACCTCTAGACTTGACTATTCTAGTGCACTTTTGGACAGCCTCCCATCTTCCACTCTCCATGAACTTAGGTTGGGATTTTCCAGTCCCGCCAGAAATGGGAATTGTCGCGGGTGAGACGGAAAATTTGTTGGACCAGCAAATGGTCCGTTGACTTCGGACAGGAATTTCCAGTCCCATGGTAGATAGGACAGGACAATCCTACCCTTGGCTTCATTCAAAACTCTCCTGTATCTTAGCTCACACAAAAGTCCCATTCACCTGTCATCCCCCTGCTAATGTGTGAGGAGAATGAAGAAAGACTTGCATTTACATAGCACCTCTCATAACCACAGGACATCCCAAAGCGCTTTACAGCCAATGAAATAATTTTGAAGTGCCGTCAGAGAGATAAATGCCATGACAAAAACAAAAATACCTGGAAAAACTCAGCAGGTCTGGCAGCATCGGTGGAATGGAGCACAGTTAATGTTTCGAGTCCGCATGACTCTCGAAACGTTAACTGTGCTCCATTCCACGGATGCTCCCAGACCTGCTGAGTTTTTCCAGGTATTTTTGTTTTTGTTTTCGATTTCCAGCATTCGCAGTTTTTTGCTTTAGTCTTAGATAAATGCCATGGTTCAGGTTGTTGCCATGCCGCCATCTATCAGCATTGACTGTGTGACGCTGGAAGTTGCTGATAGCCTCGCATCCCTCAGGCTCCACAGTCACCACCAATCTGTCACTTGATGCTGAAGTCAACACACACATTGCAAAAGCTGCAGCTGTTACGTCCAAGCTGAGTAAGAGTGTGGAACAAGAACAACCTGACCGAGGACACCAACCTGGGAGTTTACCAAGCCTGCATCCTCAGTGCACCCTCTGCAGCGGTGAGACCTGAATGTCTCCTAGGCAGGAGAAAAGGCTGAACAATTTCACATTCATTGTCTCAGACATATCCTTGACATCTTCTACAGGTCAAGGTCACCAACTCGGAGGTCCTGGAGCAGCTAATTCCATCAGCGTGCACTCGTTGCTAAGCCAATGATATCTGCACTGGCTCAGCCGCATTCATCGGATGGATGACGGCCGTATACCCAAGACCTTCTGTATGATGAACTGGCCACCGGATCACAACCTCCTGGGCATCCATACCTCCGCTCCAAGGGCACTTGCAGTGAGATATGAAGATGGCAGACATTAACAGTGACAACTGAGAGACAGTCGCTGATGGCCATGAACTCTAGAGCTGACTGTTTGGAAGGGCAATGGAAGAGGCGAGCAGAAACAAAATGCTCAGCTGTCTGAGAAAAGGGCCCAGAGGAAACAGAGGCCAGCGAATCACGCACCTTCTCAGCCCACTGTCTTCTCCTGCAACAAATCCATCAAAGACTGCCATGCCAGAGTGGGGGTCCTGAGCCGTGCCAGGCAATGCTTAACACAGAGTTGACCATCATGCCCAAACCATTGTCCTACGAGATGGAAGATTGTCACCACTGTTATAATGTAGGAAATATGGCAGCCAATTTGCATGCAAAAGATTCTCACAAACATCGATGTGCTAATAACCAGATACTAAGTTTTTGTGATGTTGATTGAGGGATAAATATTGGCCAGGACACCTTTGAGAACTCTTCTTCGAAATAGTGCCATGGGATCTTTTACATTGGCATGAGAGGGAAGATGGGGCCCTTGGTTTAAGATCTCATCTAAAAGACAGTGCAGCACTCCTTCAGTACTATAGTGGGGAATCAGCCTTTATGTTTGTGCCCAAGTCCCGGAGGGTGACTTGAGCCCCGCATCCTTCTGACTCAGAGGCAAGAGTGTACCTAACTGAGTGAAGTGATTCGGAGAGGGCTGGGGAAAGCGCAGCACAGGGAAGGCCCAAGATTTCCTAATGGGGGCTTGAAAGGACAGTCCAACTCTACCTCATGGCCAACAAGGGGCCTGAATAGAAACAAAAGCATCTCTCTTCAGGACCTCCATACAGCACATGACATGTTTAGCCTGGTGAGGGACGCTCAAGCTAGCTGGTTAAAATTGCATTTGGGGCCCAAATGACATCATCAGGACCCAATTTACATATTTAAAGTGAGTACAGGAGTGATGGGTGAACAAGACTTGGTGCAAGTTAGGATATGGGGTGTAGTGGGAGTGGGGGGGGGGGGGGGGGGGGGGAAGAGCATTGAATGAGCTCAAGTTTAGGAAAAGTACAAGGTGGGGAGCATGGCCAGGTGCGTATTGGAATGGTCGAATCCGCAGGTCACAAAAGAATTGTTGAGGGTTTTAGCAGCAGATAGGCCGAGGTGAGGCAGAGGTAAGTGACGTCAGGCATGTTTAGCAGAGTGCTGATGACAAAACATCATGGCAAATCGGTAAAACCGTGAAGACATCCCAGTCTATGCAGAGCAAGCTGATCATTACTGAGGGCAAAATATTGCGCTCGGTCGGGAGGAAGCGCGCCTGACCTGATCGAACCTAAAATGACGCGAGTTGACGTCGGGCGAGCGTCCCGATGTCATCGCGCACTCGCGCGATATTTTGGTCAGCAGGTATGTGCATGAGTCAGCAGCGCGCCCGCCGACAATTAACAGGCCCATTAAAGCCATTAAAGTTCTAATTAAGTGAAATTTTTCACTGGCAGAAAGGCCAAGCGGCCTTTGGATTTCTTTCCGAAACCTCATCCAAGGGCAGGATGAGGTTTCCATCAGTGATTGAAAAAAAGAATTTTCAAACTAACTTCTAACATGTCTCTGCTCATGTGACAGAGTCGCATGAGGGGACATGTTATGAACATTTTAAAATACTTTATGTTTTTAATTTCAAAATTCTTCAGCTCCCTGGGGCAACTCTGTGCCTCAGGGAGCTTTTACTGTGCGCACCCCTGCACATGCGCACAGTTCCACACTGGCACTCCTCCCGCCCCCCACCCCAGCAGCGCTGACCACCGTTAATTGGCCAGCCAGCATGAAATCCAGGCTTGTACAGCCACGTGGGTGAGATATCAGAAGGTGGGTGGTACTGTGCCAGTGCCTTCTGAAAAGTGGGAGGTGGGGGAGAGAAAGCTGGGGTCAGCAAAAGTATGTTAAGAGGAAAACATCTAGCTAATTTTGGTGGCATGCGGTGGGGAAGAAGGAAGGAGGCCATGGAAGGGATGATCATCATTTGCGTCCCAAGCAAATTTGTGTCTTTATGTTGTGTTCTGTATGTCTCAGTAGCAATCTAGATCGAAACCTGATTGTGGATGCTCGGGGGACAACTGGAGCTCTTAAAACTGAGGCCAATAGATTCCTAGACATCAAGGGGCATGAAGATAAGTTCGATGGCTGGGATGGAGGGTGTAGGTCAGCCAAGATTTAATTGAGTGGCAAAGCAGATTTGAGGTGCTGAATGGCCTATTTGTGCCCCCATGTCTGTCTCCCCTTTAACAGCTTGTGGTTAAAGTCTGCAGTAGTGGGTAGTTTCTTCCCAATGCTGTTTAAAACCACTTCCCACCATGCTCAGCCTGGCACTTGACCAGAGTGATCAGGAAGGTTTGTAGGTTTTATTTGTTTACACTGAGATTAACTGATCGGGTTAGGGATGCAGCTCGCACAGTGTTGTGCGCTGAGGAAGGAAAAGCACTACTATCCAGGACGCCTGCTTGGACAAGAGCATGTCGCCGTGTGTGTGTACATGCATGAGATATATGTGCTTGTGTGTAATGCGTGAGGACCGCCAGACCCGGCTGTGGTTCGCCCTGGGGATCGAACCGCCACCTCTCTAGACTTTCTGGTGAAGGAAGACCAGCTGGATAAGGCGCTGAAGGACTGGCAACACTCATGGAATTGTCCCCAAAATCGACCCCTCCTGACTTTGCCCTGTCCCCCCACCACATCCAGTAGCAAAGCTCAGAAAGTCAGGAAACAAACATTTTATTTTCAAGTGGGTGGGAGGACTGAGTGAACGACCTTGTTGACCAGAGAAGAGTTTACGATCTACGTTCAGATACTCAGCCCAAAGATTTTGGTACTTGCTCTTCCTTGGCAATTCTCTGAAGTATTTTAACACCCAGCTGACTTGGCTGATGCAATTGGAGTGTTCTATTGTGTCATGTACTGAGAGCTATGGAGAGGGGAGGGTTCAATGTTTATCCCGTGCCAAACTCACAAACCCATTATTAAGTTAACTCTTTGGGGATTTTGCCAGCTACAGTTTAGGATTTTTGTGTTATTGCAGCTTCTGGTCTCTCCCATACCAAGTCATGTCACCTAACCATTCACCCACCTCACTACCGACCCACCTCACCCACTCATCCCTCTACCCACCTCACTCACCTACCCATCTCACTCACCCACCTATTCATTCACCTACCTCGCCCACCTACCCAACTCACCCACCTACCCAACTCACCCACCTACCCAACTCACCCACCTACCCAGCTCACCCACCCCTACCCAGCTATCCACTCACCCACCTCATCCATCTTCATCAGCTCATCCACTCACCCATTCATTAGCATTCATTAAAAGACTTGACCTTTAAATACTTACCAGAATACAGCAACCAGTGCTGTGAAAAGGGGGCATGTCCTCTCAACGCCTCACTCTACTCTGCTCTAATGGAGTTTCCCGGGGGATGCTGCACTGTGCATTTTTTTGACAGTTGGGCTCAGAAGATCCCGGAAGAAATGCGCGGGAGCGTGGATCGGGGAAATCTTTGCGCACAGTGGCAGTGCTCAGAAGACTTAGGCCATTGTGCCTTTCATGATCTCAGGACATCCCAAAGCAACTTAAGCACTTTTTGCAGTACAGGCATTTTAGGAAACGTTGCAGCCATTTTGCACACAGCAAGACCCCACAGGTGACCACCCAATCCGTTACAACGATGTTGGTGGAGGGATAAACATTGACCCGGATAATTCCCCTGCTCTTCTGAAAAATAGTGCCATGGAATTTTTGACATTCACCTGAGAGTTGCTCATCTGAAAGACGTCACCTCTGACAATGCAGCACTCTCTCAGTACTGCACTGGTGTGTCAGTCTAAACTTGGTGCTCATGTGGGGGGATTTTTACCAGGCCCTTGGGGTTGAACAAAATTAGAGAAAACTGTGCCAAGCCCGGTTTGCTGATGTGTTCCCGCCTCAGGCAGCTTCTCCCGGAAGTGGGCTGAGTCCGATGTTGGCACCTGGCCCGACATAGGCAGGAAGCCAATTGTGGTGGGCAACTACGCTAGTTAACTGCCACCTCCCACTGACATTGCAACTTTTAGGCGCCACATGGGACCCACTCTTTGTCAGCCCTTTGACAACCCGGAGGTGACAGCTGCACAGCAGGAGGTCAGAAGTGCATGAGTGTTCAAGGTTTTCTAACCTTTAATGGCAAAAATTGGCGAGACTGATGTCTTCCGCTGCACGAGTAGGTCATGGGGCCGATTGTGCTGGTGGTGAGGTAGTGGTAGCCACTGACTTCAGACTGCCTCCATTGCAACCCTCTTGCTCCTGCTGCAGTCCCCTCAGCAGCAATCGCCATGCAGACACATTGAATTCTGCTGGCTGCCCTTCTAATGTGGCACACCGAATCGATCTTCTACCTTCTCAGGCTGCCTGCCGTCCCTAATTGGACGCCGGTCCCAGAGGTGGGTCCTTAATTGGACGCCTCCTGAAAAATTGAACAGGAACGCACACTGCTGCTCCACACGGGGTCGGGACCCGAAAATGGTCCCCCAACAACCGAAAATATTTTAAGTTTGGAAAATTCTGCCTCACGTCCCTGGAGTGAGACACAACCCCACAACATTCAGGCTCAGAGCTATAAGTATTACAACAGGACTATGGCTGACAGTGTAGAGGTTAATGGAAGACCAGATTATTAAATTAAAACAATCAGGAAATGCTGGAAATACTCAGGTCAGCAGCATCTGTGGAGAGAGAAACACAGTTACTGGGTTAGCTTTAACTTTTAACTTTAACCCCCCTCCCCATCCAACAGGCATCCCAGAGGATCATGGAGGGGGTTTAGATTGTTAAAAGTGGGAAACCTGACCCCAGCCTGCCACAAACGCACATACCTCCAGTTTAACTGGGGTGGGCTTGAGGTTAGCCAGGTTACTGACTGGAGTCATACCTAGCACAGAGGAAGGTGGCTGTGATTGTTGGAGGTCAATCATCTCAGCCCGAGGACATCACCGCAGGAGTTCCTCAGGGCGCTGCCTAGGCCCAACCATCTTCAGCTGCTTCATCAATGATCTTCCCTCATCGTAAGGTCAGAAGTGGTGATGTTTGCTGATGATTGTACAGTGTTCAGTATTTTCACAATGCCTCAGATACTGAAGCAGTCCATGCAGCAAAAGCTAGACAATATTCAGGCTTAAGCTCATAGGTGGCAAGTAACGTTCATGTCACTCAAGTGCTAGGCAATGACCATCTCCAATGCGAGAGAATCTGACCATCTCTCCTTGGTGTTCAACAAGATTACCATCGATGAATCTTTCACCATCAACATCCGGAGGTAGAAGTCTGGGTTTGGAAGATGCTGTTGAAGCAGTCTTGGTGAGCTACTGCAGTGTATCTTGTAAATGGTACACATTGCTGCCACTGTGTGTCAGTGGTAGAAGAGTGAATGTTTAAGGTTGGGGTGTCAATCAAATAAGCTGCTTTGTTCTGGTTGGTGTTGAGCTTCTTGAGTGTTGTTGGAGTTACACTCATCCAGGCAAGTGGAGAGTATTCCATCACACTCCTGACTCCTTGTTGATGGTGGACAGGCTTTGGGGAGTCGGGAGGTGAGTTGCTTGCCACAGAATTCCCAGCCTCTGACCTGTTGTTGGAGCCACAGTATTTACATGGCTGGTCCAGTTAAGTTTCTAATCAATGGTCCGCTTGGAACCATATCATCATTCCTTCACTGTCACTGGGTCAAAATCCAGGAACTCCATCCCTAACAGCACTGTGGGTGTACCTACACCACATGGACTGCAGCGGTTCAAGAAGGCAGCTCACCACCACCTTCTCCAGGGCAGCTAAGGATGGGCAATGAATGCTGGCCTAGTCAGTGAGGCCCACATCCCATGAACAAATAGAACCTCTCCTAAGAGGCAGTTAGATAATATTTAATGCCATAATGTTTACAAGAGGCTCCATTCCTCAGATTTTATCAGTGATTTGGATTTATTTGGCCAACAGCTCTCAGATGCAGGACTTCCTCTTTAATGAAGCGGCCGCCTCAAGCTAATTAACAGCCTGATGGCTGTTAAACGGCTGAGGGTCAAGCTGGCCAAGCAGGAGCAGGCTCACCCCTCACAGTCACACCAGAGGCTGGGGACCCTGCCCCTGCATAACATCTAGCCCATGGACTGAGTAGCATGGAGCTTACTGGGATCTGCAATCACTTATGCACCTAATCTGGAGTAGCTTATTGGGTGTTACAGACCTCTTGTCCAGCATTCCACAAGAGAAGGGTCATTCCCTATCTGCTTTGTTCATTCTCTTCATTATTTGAACCACTTCACTCAATTCCCCTTTTGACCTCCTCATCACCAAGTTTGTCCAGTTTCTCTTTGTAAGTAACTCCCTCTGTCCCTGGGGGTTGTCCTGCTTAATCCTTCCTTGACTCTCTCTAAGGCCATTGTGTTCTTGGGCGGCCAGAATTCAGCACGATATTCCAAGCGCAATCTGACCATTACTCTGGCGAACTACAACTGTAACTCTTTGCTGTTATAATCTGTACCTCTTGTGATGAAGTCTAGTCTTTGTCCATTTTGAAGACCCAAATGACAGCTTTTAACAACTTACGTTCCAGGGCCTATAAAACTGGGCCACAGGGCTCAGTGTTGGGGCCCTTGCTGTTTGTTGTATATATTAATGATTTGGACTTAAATATGGTTGGTGTGATTGGGAAGATTGCAGATGACACAAAAATTGGCCTTGTCGTTGATAGTGAAGAGGATAGCCATTGTCCCCAGAATATCAATGGTTTGGTTGAATGGGCGGAAAAGTGGCAGATTGGATTCAATCATAAGAATTGTGAGGTAATGCATTGGAGAGGGCAAACAAAATTTAGGGATTGCACAATAAATGGGGGGATATTGGGAGGGGTAGAGGAAGTGAGAGACCTTGGAGTGCATGTCCACAGGCCCATGAAGGTGGCAGGACAGGTGGATAAGGTGGTAAAGAAAGCATATGAAATGCTTTCCTTTATTGGACGAGGTATAGAATACAAAAGCAGGGATGTAATGATGGAACTGTATAAAATGCTGGTTAGGCCACGGCTGGAATTTTGTGTACAGTTCTGGTCATCATATTACAGGAAGGACATAATTGCTCTAGAGAGAGTACAGAGGAGATTTACAAGAATGTTGCCAAGGCTTGAAAACTGCAGCTATGAGGAAAGATTGGATAGGCTGGGGTTGTTTTCCTTGGAACTGAGGAGGCTGAGGGATGGCCTAATTGAGGTGTTCAAGATTATGAGGCGCCTAGATAGGGTAGACAGGGATGCCCTGTTTGTGCCATAACTTTTCTATTGTTCTATGGTTCTAACTCTGTTCTTCCACTCTCCCTCCCCGAGTGTCTACAATTTGTTTATACACTGTGTAAAAATAAGGGGCCTCCCATTTAAGACGGAGATTAAAAGAGATTTTTTCTCTCGGAGGGCCGTGAGTCTTCAGAACAGAGAGCGGTGGAGGCAGGGTAGATAGATTCAAGTAGTCGAGATAGATTCTTGACCAACAAGGGAGTCAAAGGTTATTGAGGGAGGGCGGTGAGCGGGTAGGCGGAATATGGAATTGAGGCCTCAGTCAGATTAGCCATGATCTCATTGAATGGCAGAGCAGGCTCGAGCGATTGCCCCTATGTTCTTATGTTCTTATGCTCCCACCTTCCACTCTGGCATTGAAAGAGCACTGTCTGGCATGCTAGTCAGAAGGTTGTGCGTTCTTACCTCACTCTAAGGACTGGGATGGTGGCAGCATGGATGTGTCTGTGGCAGGGAATAGGGAGTAGTGGTGAGCAGGCGTTCTTTTTGAACTGGAGGAAGGTATAGAGTGAGGTCTCTCAGGGATCATGCTCTGCATTAATAACCTAGACCCTGGTGCACTGAGCATGAATTTAAATTTTGTAGACTATTCAAAGCTTAGGAGTATTGTGAACTGTGAGGGCATAGGCAGTGGTGAAATGCGAGGACATGTGGCAGATGAAATTTAACGTGCGGAAGTGTGAGATGATACATTTTTATAATGACTCAACAGGGTGGACAGGTTTCAACCATAAACAGCTAAACTTTATTACAGTGAGCTTTTCAGATGCTACACACTCTGGTCAGGGAGCTCCACCCCGACCGGATTGCCTGCACTTAGGGCTCACTGGTTGGAACCTCCCGTGGAACATCACGTGACCCCTGAAAGACAGCAGGAGGGGCTACACCCTCAGTTACCCCATTTCCTCCCCCTTTAGTTTTTTTTTTACAATTTCTATTAAGAGGGAAAAATTTGAACATTCAACAACATATACATATATACAATTTCAGGTGATTAAAAATCAAGTCTCTGAGGTGCTCTCCTTATACAGCTAGAGAGGCTTAGCTCTACCACTTGAGGTTTCTCGATAGGAGTGACAGGATCTGGAACTGCAGCATGAGACACATCCTCAGAAGGTGGCAGTTCAGGGTTTGGCAACTCTACAGAGACATTCGGCATGTCTATTCCAGGTTGATCAGTCACCTCAGGAATTGACGGTTCGACATTAATCAGAATAGCTGGTTGTTGGAATGTCTCTCGGGCATGAATATGACCTACGTGCTTACAGACGATTCTATCTCCCGCTTGTACCTGGAAAGATAATGGTCCAGTCTCTGAGACAATGGGTCCAGGAGCCCAACAGGGTCCACTGCAGTAATTTCGCACAAATATCGTGTCACCTACAGTGAATGCGTGAGCTTTGCTGTGTATGATTCAATTTTTGATTACTCTGATTACGCTCTAACTTCCCCTCTAAATGTGGAAACACCAGGTGTAACCGGGTATGTAGGCAGTGTTTCATCAATAATTCAGATGGTGTTGAACCCATAGTCGAATGTGGTGCTGGACAATATCTGAAAAGAAAGTGGGAAAGTTGAGATTCCAGAGTGCCCTCCAATAGTTTTTTCATACCAGACTTAAAAGTTTGTACTGTCCTTTCAGCTAGGCCACCTGATGAGGGATGTTAAGGGGCTGTTTTAATATGTCTGATTCCATTCAGGTCCATAAATTTCTGAAACTCTGTGCTGGTAAAAGCAGTGCCATTATCTGAAATGACAATTTCAGGTCGGCCATGTATGCTGAAATTGTGACATAGCTTCTCTATAGTTGCGCTCGATTTTGGCGACTTAACTTCATGTGCATCCATCCATTTGGAATGTGCATCTACAATTAGCAAGAACATGGTGCCCAAGAACTGTCCCACGTAATCAACATGTAATCAAACCCAGGGTGGACCAGGCCACTCCCATGGACGCAGGGGAGCCGGAACAGGCAACTTCTGTTGTTGCTGTCGGTGGAGACGGTGCTTGACCAAGTTTCCAAAATCTCCATCAATGCCTGGCCACCATAAATAGCGCAAGCATTTTCATTTTTAATATACCCAGATGGGCACTGTGGCGTCCTGTTGAGAGCGGCTCTCTGCCCCGTGGTGGGATCGCCACACTTGACCACCACAACAAAATCCCGCTTTGGCAGCTCCATTCGCTTGTCTGACATGGAATGGTTTCAATTCTTCAAATGCCGGCAAGCTTGGACATCCTTTTAAGACAAAGTCTCTGACTTTCAATAATGTTGGGTCCCTGTTTGTCCAATTTATAACTTGTTTCGCACACACAGGCGAAGATTCTAAGAGGTTCAAATGTAGCAATTTTGGTAGGAGGAATGGGGAGATGCAACATAACATAAGGGGCACAGTTCTAAAGGGGCTGCAGGAACAGAGAGACCTGCGGGGGAGGAGGCCATAAAATGCAGCAAGCCATTCAAAAGTTCATTGACTTTGGTGGGCCTGGAAGATCCCGCCGGCAGGATGGGCTGTAACATTCTGCCCCTGGGGTTATATGTGCACAATTCACTGAAGGTGGCAGGCAGGTTAAGAAATTGGTTAAAAGACATGTGGGATCCTGAGCTTTATAAATGGAAGCAAGGAAGTTATGCTGAACCTTTATAAAACACTAGCTCAGCCCCAACTGGAATATTGTGTCCAATTCTGGAAATCGCACTTTAGGAAGGATGTGAGGGCTTTGGAGAGAGTGCAGAAAGGATTTACAAGGCTGGATCCAGGGATGATGGACTTCAGCTAAGAGGGTAGATTGGAGAGGTGGGTGTTCTTCACTCTAGAGAAAAAGATGAGATTTGATATAGAGGTGTTCAAAATCATGAGGGGTCTGGACAGAGTAGAGAGAAATTGTTCCCATTAGCGGAATGGTCGAGAATCAGAGGACCCAGATTTCAGGTGATTGGTCAAAGAACCAAAGCCGACATAAGGAAATGCTTTTTTTTATGCAGCGAGTGGTTAGGATCTGAAATACAATGCCTGAGTGGAGGCAGATTCAGTTGCAGCTTTCAAAAGGGAATTAGATAAACACTTGAAGAGAAAAAAAAATTGCAGAGCTATGGGGCGTAGGGTAGTCAGTGGGACCAGCTGGATTACTCTTTCAGAGAGCCAGCACAAACTTAACGGATTGAATGGCCTCATTCTGTGCTGTAACCATTCTATGGTTTTATGTGTGCTGCCCATCATGTTGGTGAAAGCCAGAGAAATCAATGTGTGGAACAAAGACAAAAATACCTGGAAAAACTCAGCAGGTCTGACAGCATCTGTGGAGAGGGATACATATTGTTCTAGATTTCCAGCATCTGCAGTATTTTGCTTTTATCTTAGTGTTTCATTGACTGCCACCTCTCTTCAAGGAATGTCTACCTTGAAGAAATATTGCTCTTCTCTCCGACAGGATTTCCACCTGTCTCTCTTTTGCCCTGTTCACCTTCATTGCTTTCCATTTCTCTCCTGGTGTTTGCTCTCCTGTCCCACCCCCTTCTACCAGCTTATATTTCATCTCATTTCTATATGTCTTAGTTCTGATGAAGGGTCATACGGACTCAAAACGTCAACTGTATCCCTCTCCGCAGATGCTGTCAGACCTGCTGAGTTTTTCCAGGTATTTTTGTTTTTGTTCTAGATTTCCAGCATCTGTAGTATTTTGCTTAAATCAATGTGTGGCATCCTTTACTAGCAGAGTTTCACTGTTCATTTATGCGATGATACAGAATGATACCATTCTGGTGAAAAGGTTTAGATTATGAGGACATGCTGCATGGACTATATATTCCCATGAGTGGAGAAGATTAAGGGCTGATCTAATTGAGCTGTTTCAAGATGATTGAAGAAGTTGATAGAATACAAAGAGAGAAATGGCTTCCTCTGGTGGGGGAAGTCCAGAACAAGGGGGCATAACCTTAAAGTTAGAGCCAGGCCTCCTATGAGTGTCAGGAAACATTTCTTCAGCCTAATGATAGTGGAAATTTGGAACTCGCTCCTGCAAACACTGAAAATTTCAAAATTGAGATCGAAGAGAATTTTGTTCTGTAAGTTTATCAAGGAATTTGAAAGCATGGAGCTTAGATATATTTTAGCCATGGTCTAGCTGAATGGTGGAACAGGCTCGAGGAGTTGAATGTCTGACTTCTGTTCTTATAATACTTGTCAAATTATTTTTACTGAGCAGTTATAAATGCGGTGATTGCTTTAAAAAGTATAGGGCCCATTTTCCGCTGGGGGAGAGGAGCTGTAACGCATACAAGCATGTGACAATGTTGCTTGGAAAAGAGCCCGCTGATTTATCCAGCCTGTCCCATACTGTTGTAAAACCCATGCATCCCAATATAGATGCTACTCACCAACTGTATCATCACCAGAGAGAAGGATAAAACAATTAGACCAATAGGGTTGGAGATCACCACTCCTCACCCAGTTTCTGTCCTCAGTCTGCTGGCTGGTGCTGTCTTTCAGCCAGGCTTGTTTTACCAGTAGAACAGGTTGGGCATGGAAACAAATTTGTGAAAAATATCGTAGATGTCGACTAGACCTTTGAAGTCTCGAAAAATCCTTCCAAAAATGATGGTCAACTTATGTTATAGTATTGGCACCCGTACATCTCAGGAGACGATGGACTGTGCCCAGGGTCTATATCAGTTCTGTATTGGACTGTGGCTGTAGAGGCTGATTCGTGAGTGGCAGCCCCTTCTGGATCTGACACAGGTGGATTGCATTGGCCTGATTTGGCTGATGTCGTTTCCTTCCGGTGGGATCACTTTTCCGTCACCTGGGGTCATATCTTTTGTCTTCTGCTTTTATCACACTCTTCCTGACTGTTTGTCTTCAGACACTTTGGGCAACAGTGAGGGCTTCCCATGCATCAACTCTGATCCCGGTCAACTTGAAGTCTGGCTTGCTGACATCCTTGCATTGCAGATGTGGGTGACCTGTTGGTCTTGGGCCAGTAGTAAGCTCACCATATAGAGCATGTCTTTGAGGGTGCAGCCGTCGTCCATTTGGCTGAAATGACCCAGCCAATGGAGTCACTGCTGACTGGAGAGGACAGGCATGCTGGGTATCCCAATATTCATCTGAGATAGCGGAGTGGGGAGCCATTCAGCGTCTTGTCTTCCATAAGTTGTCCGTGTCTTGCTACTGTAAAGGAGGGAGCTGAGAGTACAAGCCTGGTACACGAAGCTTTGTATTTTTGGTTAGTTTGCTGTTGGTCCGCACTTGGCTTCTTTACTTTGACATGACAGCTTACGCTCAACTTATGCGCTGAGTATAAAAGTGAACCACTGGAGTGGATGTGGGTGGTGCCATATTGAAAATGTCATCAGCGTCCGACGCAAAGAGTGGGCGTGTCTTAAACTCCCCCGCAACTTTCACAATGCAGCCTGTATCGTCTGCTTGATCCCTTGCGCCCAGTTATAAGGTATCGATAAGTAAAACATCCATTTATGGGGTGAAAAATTAAGGCTGACTGCTAATGCGAATGTATGCCATGGCTGAAAAGGAGGGGGGTCAACTTATATGCCAAGTATGTGTAAAAACATGATTTTTGGGGTTGAATAAGGGGCCGTCTTATACGCCGGGTCGACTTATATGTCGCAGTCTACGGCAAGATGCAAATTTCCCCTGCAGGGAACTGCCTTTCCCAAAAATAAATTGACTCCCCTTCAGCAGCGGCTCACTGGTAGCCCTCTTGCCTCAATTCAGAAGCTTGTAGGTTCTAATCCCACTCCAGGCCTTGGATTTTTAAAAGGTTTTGGGGTCTGGATTGGAAGAGGGGAGGTGTCAAATTTGACACCACTAACCTCTGTTCCGGTTTGCTGCCCTGAGACCGACCCTCAGCCATTTTGAATGAGGGCGGCTTGGCGATGGATTGACTGACAGCCGGGAAGTGGCAACAGCCAATTGAGGCCAATTAGTGTTAGTTAAGGGCCTAATATGCATGAGGGGGTGGTGATCAGGGTCTCGGGGGAGAGGCCAGTGGGGAGGGAGGTCTGGAGGCCACCGGACCTAAAGTGGAGGGGGCCCACCTGACTTCTGAAGGGGGCTCCTGATGAAGGTGCGCTGCACCCCCCACCCCTCCCCAAACTTCCCGCCCGAGATGTAACTTCATTGCTTTTGGGCCCCCCCACCCGGAAGTTCAATCTACCCACCAGCCTGAAAATTGAGGCCAGGTGGGAAATGGCCATTAATTGGCCACTTAAGGGCCTTGATTGGGGCAAGGGCGGGTTTCCCGTCTGAGGCCCCGCCCACCCCAACGTAAAATTGCTACGAGGTTGGGGCAGGTGGGAACCCAGAATCCTGTCCCTTCAATTCCACGATCCCCCCACTGCCTAAAACCACCGGAGGGAGTGGGGTGGGAGTGTAAAATTCAGGCCTTAAAAATGGTTACATGTTGGTTATGAATATATGAGATTGATGGTCTATGCCAATCGCTCTGACGTCTGCAGCGTCTTGGTGAAGCGCTTTCTTCCTCCCTTCCACGATCACCCCCAACCCCTTCCTCCTGCCTCAACCCCCACCCCACCCCGACAGCCGTGTAATCACCTGAAAGAGGCAAAAAGAA